>NC_092517.1:7237741-7866699 GCF_047511675.1 Marmota flaviventris | reverse complement strand
TTTAAAAAAACAAAAAGTAAAAAGAAGGAAAGAACAGTGCCTCCAAGAATAGCATATTCTTAGAGGAGAAACAAAAATCGAAGTCTAGGCACCAATGAGACATTGAAAATTGAGTCTCTTAATGGGACTTTGAAAATAAAGGGGTTGTATATGAATTTGAGGATATGATGAAATTGCTGATTCCAGGTTCTCACCCATGTGATGAGACTTATAAGGTGGGCCCTTAATGATCCGTGCCTTCTGGTATTCATGCCCTTATTTATTTCCTGGGTTAAATGTTGGCTAGACTTATTGATTCACTGTTACTGAAACCCTGAAATGATGGATGTCACTTCCAAAGATGAGGTTACGCAAAGACTCTGGCTTCCATGTTAGGAAAATCTGACTCAAGTCATCTGCTACCACGCTGTGAAGACTTCCCGGGCAGTCTCTGGAAGACCCATGTGCCAGATAACCAAAGTCTGCTAGTCATCTTGCAAATGGGTACAGCAGAAGATTCTCCGACTTACCAAAAGCTATGTGGGTGACTCGGAAGCAAATTCTCCAGTCCCAGTGAAGTTTGGGGTGATTGGATCACTGGCCAACAGCTTGATGTCAAGATCATGACAGAGTCTCAGCAGAATGACCCAGGAAGCACTGACCGGTACCTGCGTCGATCCCAGACCTATAAATAACGTGCAGAAATTAAAGTGTGTTGTTTGCAGTCTTCGTGTTTTAGGGTAATTGGTGAAATAGCAACAGATAACTAGGGAGCCTCCCTAAATACTCTGCTCGTATAAACCAGCTATGGGACTTGGGTCTGTGCTTTTTTGCACACCAGCCAAGTGATTTTGAAGCAGGTGATCCACAGAACACACTTTTTCAAGGCCCCATATTGGGAGATGAAAGAGCAAATATTAGAGAATACATTGAATCACCTATCTTTCAATTGTATCCGAAACAAGTGACACTCCATGCACACACCGTAATTATGTGTTTCCTTCTTTTCATTTCGAATGTGCTGTTTTAATACCATTTTGTCCACACCCAGGATGTCCCAATTTTCTCCTCTCACTAGCTTTTCTATGCCCCGATTTTAACTTTAAAGCTGCTTAATATTCCATTTTAGAATATACTACGAATCACTCGATCAATTCTCTGTTGTTGAACATGTAAACTGTTTGTGTTCTGCTATGATAAACAGCTCTTTGGTAAACACGGCAAAGTTCAAATTTACACATACCATTAATTGTTTCCTGAGAATAAATCCCATAGAATTTGAACTACCGAGTCAGTACGGTATAGTGGTTTTACTCAATTGTCTCGTTCTTTTTTGGTACACATTGATGATCTCCAACAATTAAAGACAGGTGAAGGCTCTAAGCCTCATTTCTCAGGTTCTCGAAATAATATACCAAGCCGGGTGTGGTGTGTCAGGCCTATAATCCTAGTGGCTCCAGAGGCTGAGGTAGGAGAATCACAAGTTCAAAGCCACCCTTAGCAATTTAGCAAGACCTCAAGCAACTCAGTGAGACCCTGACTCTAAATAAAATATAAAAAGAATTTTATCCACTGGGGGATGTGGCATAGTGATTAATTGCTCCTAGGTTCAATCCCTGGTACTGAAGTAAATAAATAAATAAATATATAAAATAAAAATTAAAAAGTAGGCCAGGCATGGTAGTATATGCCTAAAATCCCAGTGGCTCAGGAGGCTGAGGCAGGAGGTTGGCTAGTTCAAAGCCAGCCTCAGCAAGAGCAAGGTGCTAAGCAACTCAGTGAGATCCTGTCTCTAAATAAAATACAAAACAGGGCTGGGAATGTGGCTCAGTGGTCCAGTGACCCTAAATTCAATCCCTGCACCCGCCCTGAAAAAATAATGTAGCAGATTATAATAAAAGAAGACAATGGTTAATTTCTGCATATGCAAGAAAAACAAAAGACACTTATTAAAAAAAAAAAGCAGTAATTTGAACTGTAGGCTTAATAAATCTCTTTACAGGTTTTCCAATACCCCTTGGAAGGAAAGACACCCTTCAGGCAGATGCAACAGTAGTGAAAGACCAGGATTTGGTTAAAAGGGTTGGTCGGGGTCAGGTAACAAAATCCTCTGAAAGTTGTTCAACACAAAAAACTGGTTGGTTGGAATCAAAAGCACAGAGCACCATTCCCAACCAAATAGGCTCTCAGAACCACCAGATTCTCACACTATGCTCTGTAAGAGCCAAACTCATTGTGTGCTATTTCTAGCCAAACCCAGGTCTTCAATCCCATTCATTTTAGCAGTGAAGATGAAAATTTGCCAGTTGTTATAACCAATATCTTCAACTGTGCCAATTAACCAAGGCTCTATCATTGATGATAAATAAAATTAATGGATTCTGCTGGGCACACTGTCACATGCCTGTAATTCCTGTGGCTCAGGAGTCTGAGGCAGGAGGATCATGAGTTCAAAGCCAGCCTCAGCAATTTAGTGAGGCCCTAAGCAACTCAGCAAGATCTTGTCTCTAAATAAAGTATGAAAAAATGGTTGGGGATGTGGCTCAGGGGTTTAGCAACCCTGGGTTCAATCCCTGGCACACACACAAAAAATTAATGGACTCTCTCAGATGGACATCTAATAAGAACTTGACAGATGCTAGCTCGCCATCTCCAGAATGTATATTCCTGATTAGCAAAACAAAAATATTAAGAAATAATAATAATTATAGGTGAAAATCAACCCATTCAGGCATATACTTACACAGCCAAAAGCTACACATCAAACTACGTGCCATTCTAAAATAAAAAGAATGCAACATGGGAAAGTTATGCACATTTTAAATGTTTATTCACTTTGCCAAAGTACGTACCAATTTATTTGTCTCATCACAGTATATTTTTCTGGTTCTTTATATCATTTCTAACTGCTGGATGTCAAGTGTCCCCCATTCCCTTTTATCACGACTCAGGTTAAATATTTTATATGTTTTTGTGTTGGAGGTATTTTATTAATTGCCAGTTGGGGTTCTTTATTCATGTATTCAGCATTCATAGGTATTCTAGATATTTGTCAAAGTTTTCAGTAAGGAAACTTTTATTTGTTGTAAATATTTCTCCCGCGTTCCCCTTATATTTGGAAATATAGACGATATCTGACATCCTCATAGCATCGAATTTATTCCTCCTTCTTCACATTTCTATCTTTGATGTCATATTGTTAAAGGTATGTTTTCAGAAGTTCTGGCTTCCAGAATGGCAAGGTAAGGAGGTCATTTCAGTCAGCTTTCATCCCTGTGGCCAAAAGAACTGAGGAGAACTATGCAGAAGAGGAAAAAGTTTATTTTGGATAAAAGCTTCAGAAGTCTTAGTCCATAGACAGTGAGCTCTATGGCTCTCAGCCTGAGACGAGGCAGAGAGAACATCATGGTGGAAGGGTTATTGTTAGAGTCTGTAAACAAGTCAGGATGGCGCCTGGCATTTTGCCAGAGGGAGTGGTTTGTGAAGTAATGCCAGCGAGCCATTAAGTGTGGAGATTCCTGATTGGTTGACTGCTGTATCTAGTTTATGCTAATTAGATAAGCTGTGTGGAATGTATATATACCCCTCCTGTCCTACAATAAACGGCTCCCACTCCTGCTGTATCAATCTTCACAAGTTGCTTGTCAAGCCCCCCCCCCCCCCGCCCCAGTTATTTTGCTGCAGCCGGACTGCAGCAGGTTATCGAGGAGGATAGCAGTTCAGGACATGACTACCAGGAAGCAGAGAGAGCTCTGCTCACCAGGGACAGAATATCAACCCCAAAGGCATACCCCCAGTGACCCACCTGCTCCAGCCACACCCTTACCTATTGTTATCACCCAGTTAATCCATATGAGTGGATTAATCCACATATTGGGTTAAGGCTCTCATAATGCACAATTTCACCTCTGAACCTTCTTGCATTGTCTCACACGTGAGCTTTTGGGGGACCCCTCATATAAAAGCCATAACAAGTCCCCTCCCCAGCAGAATAAGCATAACTGGAGATCAAAGTTATTAGAGAGTCAGATATTAAAGTCTCTCGTGGTCGTAGAGGAATACATCAGAAGATACAACATTTATCCAAGAAAATCCAGTGAAATTCTGTAAAAATAGCCATGTGGTATTTGAACCATGACCTCTCCTCCTCCCTCAGGTCAGCATGAGAGAATCTAATCTGGGTAGGTGAGGCC
The DNA here is from genome assembly GCF_047511675.1 of Marmota flaviventris. Taxonomy (NCBI): domain Eukaryota; kingdom Metazoa; phylum Chordata; class Mammalia; order Rodentia; family Sciuridae; genus Marmota; species Marmota flaviventris. Next base: position 7,862,527 of record NC_092517.1, on the reverse strand, counting down.
AAGAAGCCAGGTCTCCTTACCCCAAATCTGGCATCTTTCTGGAAGAGGAAGGGTTTTAGCATTTTTTTTTTCTTACTCACAAGCACCTGTTCCAGACACTAAGTAGTAAGAAGACAGGGCTACCTTCTTCCACCTGGGTCCTATTCAAGGTGCAGAGGTTGTCTCTGGCACAGAGACTGGCTAAAAATTATACAGCCCAGATTGCCCTCACCCCCAACTCATTTGAAAAGTGGGAGATTCCACATCAAGGCTTGATTACTAGAGCTCACTGCCCGCACTGAGATCCCCCCCCCCCCCCCCGCAATGAAAGATGTCGCTCAGGGAGAAGCATATTGCTGACCCCAGAGAGGTTCCAAAGTCATGGCTCAGAGATTTTATCCGGGGAGAGAGGCAGGTCACAAGAATAAAAGTGACTTCACTTGCAACAGAGGCTGGGGGAAATTCAATCCTAAGGGTGCTGTCAAACGCAATAGAGGTTTTTATGCAAAGTGATTAGGAACAGGATGTTTAGCTGCCTGAGAGAGAGAGAGAGGATATAAACCACAGTCCAGTAAGCTTAGCATAGAAACGCAGAAGGAAAGAGAGCTGGGGTCAGGACAGAAGCAAGCACTGATCTCAAAACCCACCCCAGAAAGGAGTCCAAATGTAATTGTCTGTCTCCAACGGGGAGCAATGTCTGCCCCAAGGCATTATTCGAAACAATAGATTCATCTGGAGGTAATTAGAAGAGCTCAGAAGCTGGGGGTAGTTTTGAGAAAAAGAACAGAAGAGTCACCCTAAAAACCACTGTCACCGCAGGACACTGCACATGCCACTGGATATCTCGAGAAGCAAGAGCAGGGCACTCACGCTGTAAGGAAATGAACTCCAGTAGAGTGGCCCAGGAAGAGAACACACCATAAACACCACTATAGGGTTGTGAGAATGTCTCACTTAAAATATCTAGGTTGCAACAAAAAATCATGGTGTGCAAAGTAGCAGAAAAATGTAGCCCCTAATACTAAAAATAACAATAACAAAATAAAACAATAACAAAATAAAACAAAAACAACATAAAAATAACAAAAATATCAGGTAGGTTCAGTGGTAGAGCGCTTTCCTGGTTTAGTGAGGCACTGGGTTCGATCCTCAGCACCACATATAAATGAATCAAATAAAGGTCCATTGACAACTAAAAATTAAAAAAAGAAATGGGGGGGGCACCTGATGACACCCTCATCTCAATTAATGAAGGTCAATAAAGTGATAGCAATTATTCCAACCGAACCAAATGGCATTTATGGTGTGGAAAGGTACAACAAATGAAATGCGGCTTGTCCATGAAGATTCATAGCAACACTATTCATGAGAGCCAGAAAAAGTGAAAACTACCCAAGTAACCATCCAATTAGGAATCAGTAAAGAAAAAAAAAAGTGATATGTTCATAAAAGTGAATATTTGGCCAGAAAACTTGGAGACGTGATACTAACTTAAAGAAGGAGTCAAAAGATCAGATCTTATATGATTCCATTCATGTGAAATGTCCAGAATGGAGAAATCCATAGAGAAGGAAAGTGGATTTGAAGATAGTTAAGGTTTGGGAAAGACAGAGAGATGGGAGAGTAATAGATAAAGGATGCTAGGCTGGGGCTGAGGCTGTGGCTCAGTGGTAGAGCGCTTGCCTAGCATGTGAGAGACACTGGGCTTGATCCCCGGCACCACCTAAAAAATAAATATAATTACATTCATTTGCAACTAAATATAAATATATTACAAGCCCTGCATATATATATTAAAGATGCAGGGCTTGTAATATATTTATATTTAGTTATAATATAATAGATAGTTATAATATAATATAACATAATATTATATATTATAATATAATATTTAGTTATAATATAATATATTTATATTTAATATATACATACTTAAGATGCAGGACTTATGATATATTAAATATATATTTTATTTTTATATTAAAGATGCAGGGCTTAGATGGGCATGGTAGCCCCCACCTGTAATCTCAGTGGCTCAGGAGGCTGAAGCAGGAGGATCTCAAGTTCAAAGCCAGCCTCAGCAAAATCGAGATGCTAAGCCACTCAGTGAGACCCTGTCTCTAAATAAAACACAAAATAGGGCTGGGGATGGGGCTCAGTGGTCGAGTGTCTCTGAGTTCCACTCCTGAGTTCCATCCCCGTTACCTCCCACTCAAAAATAAAGAAGCTGCAGGGCTTATTTTGTGTTGAGGAAAACATCCTGACACTGGTTTTGGGGGTGGTGTTTTGTATTTGAAACACAACACAATAAAGCTTTCATTTTAAAAACACTTTTTGGTTTTTTTTGGTGGGGGGTGGCAGATACTGGATATTGACCTCAGGGACACTTAACCACTGAGCCACATCCCAAACTTTGGAATTTCTTCCTTTGAAACAGAATCTCACTAAATTGCTGAGGCTGACCTTGAACTTGTCATCCTCCTGCCTCAGGCTCCTGAGTCCTGGGGATCACAGGTGTGCACCTCCACACCCAGCAAAAATGCTATTTTTGTTAATGCTTTTATTTAAAAAAACAAAAAAAAAAAGGAAAAGAAACTGTTCTTATTTCAAGGAAACATAAATACCTGTCTATATTTTATTTTCTTTATTTCTTTTATTTAAAAATATATTTTAAAGGTATATTTGAAGATTGATTTTCACATATATCCCTTTAATCATTCTGTTTTAGATTTTGTTTGGCATGTGATTTCTTTGCTTATGTAAATATTGTTTTTGCTTATTAGTTAGTTGGCTTTTCTACCAACATCTTTGTACAATGCATTTCAGCATTTATGGTGTGGAAAGGTACAATACATGAAATGCAGGCCATCAGTTCTGCTTCGAAGGTCGCACCTTTTCAACGTTGTAAAAACATGGCTAATAGAAAAGAAAACACCCTGAAGATGTTCCATGGAACCCTTCAAAACGTAGGACTTGACAGGAAACATTTTACTCAAAGGTCCTGCTTAGAGGACCAGTCAGTATTCAATAAAAGGGGGGCAAACTTTTGGAAGAGAGGAGACTTCTTCAGAAGTTGAGAATACAATTATTCTCATGAGAGTATCAGGAGAGGAAATTGATCAGAAGCAGGACCAGAAGCTGGGCAGAGATCAGGTGAGCAGACCTGTGCGACTGAAATTAAAATACTGGCAAATCATGCATATTCTATTTTCCCAACGAATCTGTTTCTCAACAAACCAGAGATGCTAATTTATTATTTGATAAAAGGAAACATGTATGTAAATATATATCTAGTTTACTTATTCATTTATTCATTTTATTCTTGTACCGAGTACCAGTACCATTATTAAAAAATTAATATTTTTAGGACAAATAAGCCATTTTTGATTGCTCATTTGTTTGTTTTGCATGACTGAGGGTTGAACCCAGGGGCCCTCTACCACTGAGCTACATTCCCAGCCCTTTAAATATTTTGAAATTTATTTTTAATTTCTAGTATTGAATCAAAAATCAGGGGTGCATTATCACTGAGCTACACCCGCCCTCCGGCCTTTTTTTCTTTTGAGACAGGATCTCACTAAGTTGCTGAGGGTCCCACTAAATTGCTGAGGCTGGCCTCAACCTTGTGAACCTCCTGCCTCATCCTCCCAAGTCTCTGGAAATCACAGACTCCTGACACCATGCCCTGCCCAAATAAACCATTGGATTCTTCTTTCATTGTAAACCCCTGGCTATTTTTGTTGGTTGAGTCTTCTAAATAGATACGAGAATAATTTCATCAGATCAGAAAACGTTATTGACACATTTATTGGAATCGTGAAAGATAAGGGAAATAATACCTAATATGCATTCATTTCCTGCTCTTGATCTGTCAGGGAGTAAGCTTAATCTTTTATGCCTTCTCTCCATTGATCTGCCTCTATGAGCTAGGAAATGGGGGGGAGTTAGCTTTTTAAATTATGAAACAAAGACTTTCTAGAAAAGTGCACAAACCTATATGCAGATTGCAATAAATCGTCACAAATTTAGTATGTGTGCAGCTAGAAAAGATATGGAGAAACAGAACTCTGGAGGCATATAGAAATTTGCTCATTCACATTTCTGATTACTGCCCTTCCTCCTCCCAAAGGACAATCTCTCTCTCAGTGGCTTACCATCATTTTACGTTGTTGTATTTGGAGTGTGTTGCTTATAATTATTAATAGCTGAGTTTTATTTTTAATCCTATCTGACCATATTTCTATTTATAGCAATTGTGTACATTTACATCAAATGCAATTACTGATGTGCTTATGTTTAAATCCACCACATTTCTACTGGTTCTGCCTGCTCTATGATCTTCTTCCCCGACATTTTCCTTCTTTTGGATTAATTGCTTTTAATCAGTCAATTTCTCCCTCTATTAGTTTGATAGTTACCCACTCTTTTACTCTTCTCCTCCAAGCCACCCTAGAGACTACAAATTCATCCCTGACACATTAAGTTCAATGTTCCCTGTAACTTTTCTCTATTCTCTCGTAATTAAGAAGCTTAGAACATTTTAACTTGGTGTGTTCCCCCCCTCTCAACTTGTTACTATTACTACTGCGATTTTTAACTCCGTATCTCCGTCTCTTTAATCTCTCTTAGAGGTGCCCATCTCCTGTGCATCTGATATACGAAGGCACAGTGACCATGGCTTTACGAAGTCGGTGTTCATTTACATTGACCCACATATTCATTGTTTGACTCTTTTCATTTCCTCCTTCATCTCTTTCTTTTATCCCTGGACTGAGAATATTCTGTTAGTGAACCTTCTCCAATTGCCTATCATGTCTTTGTTTTATACTTGAAGAATACATTGGCCACACTGCAATTGTATCCATTGCAGATCTTAAGGACTTGAAGTAACCCTTTATCGGTTCAGATTCTTTGTCAGCGATTTGGATTGATCCTTCTGTTGGTCCTGACCATATGGCTCATCTGAAAACTTTGACCAGGATAGGATGTTTTACGACATCTTCTTTGTCAGGTGTCAAAAACGGGTGAGACAGACATTTGTGGTTTCTCCATTACTGGAAGGCTAATACTGGCTTTTTCATTCATTTCTGCTACATTTTGTTGGTTAAAGCCTATCATCGAGAAAATCTTGATTTGAAGTGATAAAGTAATAAACTCCATCCCTCAATGAAAGGAGTAGGAGAGCTATGTTACAAAGAGGTATACGTACGTGAGTGAAAGGGAGCTGCGACTGATATTATTAATTTACCGCAATATGCTATCTGGTGACAAATTATCTAGACTCCTTTTACTTACAACATATGTTCCTATATTCTGCAGACTGCAAAAGCTCTCATTCAGTGACAATGTTGTACTCAGAGTTTTGGATCGGAGCATCCACACCCAGTTCTCATGCTGACAAGGCTCCTAGGTGCCATCTCTTCTGAATTCGGGGACAGCTTAACTGTAATGCTCCATATATCCAGAATAATAATGGTAAGACAGATACTCCTGTTCAAGAGGGGAAAATACAATGGGAAGCATAGCAAATACTGGTCCATTGATTTTTTTTTAATAGAACTACTACACCTATTTTATTAGTTTCTCTTCACCCAGCTGCAGAGAATGCTTCTTGATTGAGGTTCCTTTATGTTCCTTTACTGTAGATCTTTAGTCCATAGTTGTCTGAGGCTCTTGCCTTCACCCTGTGCAGAAGCATTCATTTCCAATGGGAAGTGATCCATTTTTCAGCTATAGATGTGTTTCTCAACACTCCTCTTCTCATACAAAGATAAGTTTCAGGGGCTGCCGTGTATACTGAACAGAGACTCTCAGTTACTTCTAGACCAAGATGGCAGTGTTTATTAATACAAGTCTCTTAATAAACTTTGTGGGTTTCCTTTGAGTCTTATGAAGTGATGCTACAAATCCCCCAAACCGTGGGCACCACTGCAGATGGTACCTGACTTACAAATGGTTTGTCGTGTGATTTTCTTTTAATCTGAGGATGGTGTGAGAGCAATACGCGTTCGGTAGAAACTACTTTGAATTCTGATCTTTGTCCAGGTTAGCAGTTAGACATTGGTTCTCTCAAGATTCTGTTCAGCGGCAGTGAACCACAGCTACCTTTCAGTCACGAGAGAGAAAAGGTAAACAACCAACAATTGACAACCAACAAGCAACAACTGGGTTGCTAAACTATTATGTCCAGTAGGTTATGTCTAGTAGATAAATGTTTGACTCCTGATAATCTCCATTTACAGTGTGTATATTGGGATGTAACCTCATTGTAAGTGACATCTATATATTTAAAAATTTTTTTTTAAAATTTGTTTTACTTAGTCATACATGAAAGTAGAAGGCATTTATGCACTTTGATATATCATCCATGCATGGAGTATAATTTATCATTTTTCTGAGTGTACATGTTGTAGAATTACACTGGTCATTCAGTCATGTATGTACATAGGGTAACAATGTCTGTTCTATTCTACTATCCTTCCTATCCTCATGTTCCCTCCCCACCCCTCCCTTCACTTCCCTCTATTTAATCTAAGGTAACTCTATTCTTCTCTAGTCCCCCCCACACACATTGTGAATTAACATCCTCATATTAGAATAATATCTGCCCTTTGCTTTTTTGGGATTGGCTTATTTCACTTAGCATGATATTCTCCAACTCTATCCATTTACTGGCAAATGCCGTAATTTCATTCTTCTTTAAAGCTAAGTAATATTCCATTGAGTGTGTGTGTGTGTGTATATATATACATACATATATATCACATTTTCTTTATTCATTTATCGAGGGACACCTCGGTGGGTTCTATAGTTTAGCTATTCTGAATTGAGCTGCTATAAACATTGATGTGGCTGCCTCACTGTACTATGCTGATTTTAAGTCCTTTGGGTACAAACCAAGGAGTGGGATAGCTGGGAGTGACATCTATATTTTAAAACAGATTTCTCTCTACTCCAGTTATGTCAGGAAGCTGGGAAGCAACTACACTAAAATTAGTTTGCCTAACTCAGAGGGTTCTCTGGCCCTCTTCCTAAATCTTTCTAAGGTGTTACTATTGCATCTTGTAGCCACACCCATGAGTTTCATCTTTACTCTGAGACCAATTTTTTACGTTGAGTATGTCATGCTCACTGGAAGGAGGGGAGATGAGACTTAGTTTTATGTGACAACCTGGAAAGCCCTGGGTGCACTGTGGTTCCTTGAAATCCCACTTGCAGATGGACACTTCAACCTTCTGAGGGAGACTCTTCTCTGTGGATCCACTTCTAGACCAAGATGGCAGGGTTTATTAATACAAATCTCTTAATAAACTCTGTGGGTTTCCTTTGAATCCAGGTTCCTGCAGGTAGTTTACCCGGGACTGAGCTACACAGCTCATCCCTTCTCTCACCTGCCATCCATGTTTCCTCATTGACTCTCCTAGTCACGCTGTGAGTTCCCTCCAGTTTTCCAGTCTTTACACCGAATCCCACGTCCATTGACATGGGTTCTGTTTTTATTACAGAGGAAGCTTACTTTTATGTCTCACTATGCTTTGGACATAGAATGTCCCCCAAAGGCACATTTATTAAAGGCTTAGTCCTGTACTTGGTGATACTGGGAGGTCAGCTATGCAAAAAGGAACGGACCTAATAAAAAGTGTTCCAGTCACTGAGTGTGTGACCTTGAAAGGACATTTGGACCTTAACTCCTCTTCTTCTGTTCTCCTTTGTTCCTAACCATCATCTTAGTTCTTCTTGTGATGGTTTGCCTCACTACAGACTCAAAAGCAACACACTGTGGACTGAAGCCTTCAAGTTCGAAACAAAACAAACCTTTATTGTTTTTAAATGGATCATCTCAGGCATTTCATTACAAAAACGGAAAGCTAACTAACACAGATACCAGCTTCGTGATCGGTTGCTTCCTAATAAATACTCTGAAGTTTAGTGCCTTAAAACAATGATCACTTTATTTCACCATCATCCTGTAGCTCAGCAATTTGTGCTGGGTTCACCTGGACAGTTCCTCTGTTTGTCCTCACTATGGAAATATATACAGCTACATGACTGTGATTGGTCGACAGGGGCTGCACACTCAGTGTCTGATAGTCCTGGCTGTCTGTCAGGTCACTTCTCATGTGGTCTCTCATCCTCAAGAGGCTGGCCTCCGTGTCCTCACATGACAGGCCACAGGTAGAAATATGGGGGCCCTACATTCTAAGGGGGTCTGTTCTCAGTCTTCTGACACCAACACGGCTTTCGCATTCACACCAGTGAAAACTAACCACAAGACCACACCAAATTCAAAGGGGTGGATTAATATGCTCCACTTCTGACAGAATAGGTTGACTAGGTCACGTTGGTGAACGGTTTCAATTCAGGGATGGTAGGAATTTCTGTCATTTCTTTTCGTTTGCAATCTACCATATCTTTGGTAGTTTCTCAAACCGGGGAGACTCAATATTTTTTTTTTAATCTTTGTAAAATGTTCATGCATAATATATTCAAAAATTGCTTCTGTCTGATTCTTTCTATATTCCCCTTTTGAACTCAGATGACCTTTGTGCAACACCTTCCTACCCTATTCCCTAGGAGTATAACCTTCTCTTCTGTATTTTTTTCTTTTTCATTAGTTTTTCCATTTGGATATTTTCTTGTGATCTGTATTTTTAGTCTATTTTCCTTCCAACCCTACCTAATTTCTTTTCATACTCATGAATTTGCAACTAGAACGGCTGTCTTTCCAACTCTATTGGTTCTATAGCAAAATGTGTAATTCTACCTTTTGAGAATGGAATTAACCTTCATGATTTTTTTCAGTCTGGTTCAGAGCTCCATGATCCAGACCCACATTAGTTAGCTCCATTTTTCTATTGTCTTCTCTCTGGCTTTACATGGATGTGTTCGTCCCCCATTTGACCAGTTAGTTTATATATATATATATATATATATATATATATATATATATATATATATATATATATATATTTTCATGATAAGTGATTGGTAAATGAAAAGTCATGGGAATAATTTGAGACTTAGCCTGATACAGTCTCCCCAGGATGTCCTTCAGTAGTTCTGTTCCATTCTGCCAGGTGACTAGGGGAAAGAGTGACCAACCGCAGTTCAGCTTGACCCTGTTGTAGGGATTCTAGATCATCCCTCCTCATGAACAGTGGTCCTCCGGGAGGGATCCATCCCAACCCACAGCCGGACAGGTTTACCAAGACACCCTTTCTGTGGACCAGACTCCATTCGCCCCATGAGGCTGTGAAGAACATCGAGAACTTTTCTAATCTTTCAGCACCATTTCCCCAGGATCAGGAGGAGCCTTGGAGGAACAATATTCCCCCAAGTCTAAGCTTATGTTTTTGGCTTTTATGCTTAGCCCTTGAGTACTTGCAAGCACCTTTTAAAAAAAGAAAAAAAACACTTTATTCCATTTTTGATCGGTAAGATGGGTGGTCTGAATGATAGCCCTTGCTCAAAGTGAATAACTCAGCAGTTTCTATTATTATGACCCTGAAGTACCAATTAGGAAATTTGATCATATACCCACATCTAACACATGAAAGATTGAGGGAAATGGACAGGCTTTCCCATTCACTAATGCTGAGTTATTCTGTAATCATGGATATGGATGAAAAAGAATAGGGAAAAAAAGTAGCCTCTATCAAGAACTTTTTCCCCCTATAATTTAGCTCAATTAATATTTACTAAGTATTTATATGTGCTAAGCACCCCGTATGCCACTAGGAAGCAATGATGTACACAAACAGGACCACTTTGCCTTTCTCAGTTCTTAATCTAGCAGTGGGAAGAAGATTACTACGGTTCATAAATACAGATGATTGATCTATGATATGAAAAGGTCATTATTTCAAATCATATGCAAAGTTCTATAAGAACAAACATGAATTCCTATCCACAAAAATATACCGATTCATTATCTACGGGAGGGAAAATATCAGCTTCCTCTGTCTCCAATTCAGTGATCTTAAAATGCAGTTAAAGATTCTTCCATTGGAATCACAAGGAATACTTGCTACAAATCAGACTCTGGGGGGCCAGCCCAGTTTAAGAAAATATGAACCTTTTTTTTTTAAGGATCTAAGAAACTACAAAACCATCCAGATGATTTCATGTGTGTTAAATACAGATATCGACTACTTTACATGTGTAAGTGTTCTTTCCATTTTTTAAAAATAACTTGTTTGATAGCTTCTTCATTTTGGGTTGGATATTTTACTGTTTCTTGGGCCATTTGCAATCTGTGTGCAGATAAATATAAGATCTCTGTCTTCACTCTCAATCTTTTCTCTTGAGAACTAGACTTGTTATGTCTATTTACCTTGAAACAGATCCATGTGGCTGCTTCCTAGGCAAGGATGTCCCAAACTAACAACTGTCTTGAATATTTTTCTAACTCACCCCCCACTCATTCATGCTCCTTAGTTGGTCTCACAGGGAAAGGCCTTACCAGTTATCTAGTTGGACCAGCTTAAAACATCACCCTCACCCTGAGGTCCTCTCTTGCGTCACTTTGTTCAAATAATTGATGAATTTGAAAGTAGACCGTGGACACTGCTTGTAGAACATGTCCCAACCCAACCTTTCTCAGTTCCATTGACATGATGCACGATCTAGACTTCTCTTGGTTAGATAATAGACTCCACTAAAATAAAATAAAATGTACTAAGTTCCTAGCTCTTGGGTTCTTGTATCTAGGACCACTGATGAAAATGACCTAGCATGATGATTCCAGATGCATATCCCTGGGCCTGACCTCACACCTACTAAATTGTAGCTATAGGAGTAGGGCCCAGGAATCTTTACCTTAATGAATACCTCCAAGTAATTCTTACTGCAGATACGAGTTTGATATTCTCTACTTGGAGAGCTGGACACTCCCCAAAGAAAAGAGCAAGTGGGTTAAATGGTGACTAAGTCAAAGAGACCGTCAGAAATACAAAAAGTCTACACTCCTAAAGAACATCAGGGTCAGGCGCGGTGACTCACGCCTGTGATCCCTGCAGCTCCGGAGGCTGAGGCAGGAGGATGGTGAGTTCAAAGCCAGCCTCAGCAACAGAGAGGCACTAAGCAACTCAGTGAGACCCTGTCTCTAAATAAAATACAGGATAGGGCTGGGGATGGGGCCCAGTGGTCGGGGGCCCCTGGGTTCAATCCCAGGTAACAAACAAACAAACAAAATGAACATCAGATGTGAAAGAAACTAGGAGACAATGTAAATAAAACTCTTACCTGTAGAGAGGAAAGTGGAAAACAGGAAGTCACCCAAGAGGTAGTTAGGGTCACCCCAGCAAAGAAGCCAGGTCAAGTAACCGCCAATCACTTCTGTCATTCCATTCTGTTCTCCTCCCTGTAATATAGTCAGACCTACAGATTATTTTAGGTGACACATCTATACAACTAGAAACTGGTAATGATACCATAGTCCTCCAAGGTCACCCCTCATCTGAAATATCTAGGCGATTTGTGTGTGGGTTTTTTTTCTTTTTTCTTTTTTTTTTTTTTTTTAAATAAGCTGTTTACATTCATGGTCAAGATTTCTAATCGGTTCTAGAGGAAAACCAGTGCGTAATTCTTATTAAAGGAAAAATGTAATTTATAGATTTTTAAACGCGAGCCACAAATGTAATTGAAACCATTTTAATTGTGAGGCAAGGCATTGAATTTTAAGTCCAGGAAAAGTCAATCTCAGCAATTATAGGAAACCCCTAAAGCTTTTCCACTCCAAGAATGCAAAGAAATTTTAATTGAAATTTAAAGAAGTCATCTACCTGGGAATCTTAAAGGAAGAACATAGTGCTTGTTTGACTTCATTATCTAGTTCTGCTCTTGAAAGGGTGATAAAAAAAAAAAAAAGTAATGGCTTCTTTCCAGTTATTAAAGAGACACGCATTTTCGAAAAGATGTTTAAAAGCCTTATTAAAACTTGTTCGAAATTTCTTGCATACACAGAAAAAAAAAAGTTTCGAACTTGGAAAAAGAACCCACCAGTTTCAAAAAGACTTAGGAGACTGAATATGTGAGCTCTCTAAATTTTCTTGAATATACGGAACAAACTTTTTCCCAAAGACATGAAATCTCATCATCATTGGAAAGTAATTTGTTAGTGGATTCCTAGAACACAGGGCTTATATTGGGGCTCTCTCAGTGTTCCTGCCCAGTTTCCTCTACCAATTCCCTTTTCCCCCCAAAACCTTTTCTGTTTCTGGGGGGCAATCTCTGTCCTTGAATTGAAATGGGATCTGTTTACCTACTCACCTGGTTACCCAGCTGGTTAACCTAACCACACTTTCTTCCCAATGGCTTTCTCTTTGATCCATCTTTTATCTTTTCCTTCCTTGTTTCCTGCCTTATTTTGGATGGAAAAGCATTTTTTTTTTTTTTTTTTAGTATTTTCATTTTATCGCTTCCTTTTTTGGTTGCTCCTGATTCCATTTCAAGGTAGCTTCTCAAACCCTCCATCTGTTTTCATTGGCTTTCCGAGACCCACTGTCTTCTAGAGGTTATTTTTGAAGTCTCATTTGGAACAATCTATCTTCTTGGACACATCTTAGATGGTTTTACTCCCACCCACAGAGGCGGGAGACGCCTTTCAATCTACGTCTCCTCAGGACAAATTTTTACCAAATCTTTTATTTCTCTGAAAATTTTCTTTATATGTTTTGATTGTTGAAAGTCCTCATTCCCTGGACTTACAATGCTGGGATTTATTCTAGATTTATTCTCCCCCCCCAATTTTAAGAGCAGTTTGTTGTCTTCTGATTTCACTTTTTCTAATGTCAGTTATAAATCAATCAAAGCCTCTGAAAGTAGTGTTTATTATTATTTATTTATCTTTTATTTATTAATTTATTTATTTTTCCCTGCTGATGGCTTTAAAAGATTTGCATTTTTACTCTGGCTTTTAGTAATCTGACCACAATTTTCCTATAAATGGTGTTACTTTCAAATGATTCTGCTTCTTGTTTTCTGAGATTCTCAGGTTTTGGGGGGTTGATCATTCTATTGAAGTTTTGGTTTGTTCTGTCATTATCTCATTAACTATTTCTTCTGCTCCATTGTCCTAGGACTCCCTGTACATGTTTATTAAACCATATGGTACCGTCTTATGGTTCAGAAGATAGGCATGACTTTTCAAAATCAACACTTTTTCTTTTAGATCTTTCCCAGGCTTAAAAAAAAAAAAAAAAAAACTGAGTGGAAAATAGAGAGTGTCCATGTTTCCCTCAACACACACACACACACACACACACACACATCTACACGAGTTTTTCTTCTTATTAAAGTCTTACATTAATAAATGTGTGGCACATTTATCACAATTGGTGGAGTAATAAGGATGCATCATAATTAACTACAGCCCGTAGTTTACACTTGGGTCCACTCCTAGAATTGGACATTGTGTGGGCTTTGACAGACATAAATGACATACGTCCACCATTACAGAACCACACAGTAATAGTTCCCTGTCCTAAAAACTCCCTTGGTGCTACCTGGTCATTCTTCCCTGGAAACCACGTATCTTTCTACTGTCTCCACAGTTCCGTCTTTTCTAGAACATTATAATGTTGCAATCATAGAATAGGCAGCCTTTTCCTTTGGTTTCCTTCATGTAGCAATATGCATTTCAGATTCTTTTTTTTATATTTCTATCTCATTTATTTTTTTTCTTTTCTAAACAACATTCCATTTTCTAGATATGCCAAAGCACACTTTGTTTAGTTCCCCAGTTTGGAATTGTGAATAAAACTGCAATGAACTTTTATGGGCAGGAGATTCATTCCACTCCTTTGTGTATCTATAAAGTACCAATTAAAAATATATATAAATGAGTGGAAGGTAGACCAGTAGGTAGAAGAAAAAAAAAATTGGGGGGGAGGGAGGACAGGGAAGGGGAGGAACATTGGAAACTGAAACAGGGTAAAATAACTCCATGCATGTGCAATTATGTCAAAATGAACCCAACTATTATGTACAAATGTAATGTACCAATAAAGAAATAAACAAATACATATATATATATATATATATATATATGTGTGTGTGTGTGTGTGTGTGTGTGTGTGATTCATTTTCTCTTGGTTATGGGTCATAGATCTTGACTTCTTTGCTTCCGTGCTCTACACGATGGCTGGAATACTTTGGACATTTTTCATTTGACTATTTTTCTTTGAGGAGTGTCGAGTTTTATCTTGGAACGAAGAAACGTACAGGCAGTTGGCATTAGCCATATTTGAAGCTGGGTTTCCACTTGTGGAAGTAGATTTCCTTCGTGGGCCACCAGTTCCAGGGTGCTGTTGCTTGTCTGGGTATGTGGTCTCTAGTCGGGTAATCTCAAGCCCCTCCAAGTTGACAAGATTTTACCCAAACATTCTGTCCCCTAGCACCGGGCAGTGTGTGAGGCAGATAGCTCTGCTTAGCTGGGTACCGACCCCCACGTTGCTCTCTGATTTAAAGGGCAATTCTTACCCTGTACCTTTGCAGCTTGGGATCAGCCAACTATGAGAACTGAAGCTACCACGCATATATTTGAGATCTTTCTACCTGGAGTTAAATGCTTTTAGGGAATTTCCCCTCCGTTGTTAAGTCATTTGAGCCATTCTGGATTCTAATTTCTCTCCCCAGCCTGAATTCTGTGTAGATGTCTTAGTTCTGGCGCTATAACAAAATGGGAGGTATTGTCAGGAAAGTTTAGGTTAACTAGGGAGCACCCCCTCTTGCTGTGATCTATGTCTTTCACAAATTTGCAATTGCTATGTAAAGGGGAACAGAACAGAGAGGAGAGATGTAATGGAAGTAGAACTTATGCTTTTCCAATATTGGTTATTATAAATGTCTCAGATTCCCAATCACCTGCCCCACCTGTGATGACCATTTTTATCTTTCCTAACCTGTCTGGTAATCTTGAGTGCCGGACACGATGTAGGAGAAATCATAGAGTCACTGATGACCTTAGCGTTACTCAAGAAAGGACTTTGTTTCCTTCTAAGAACATTTAAAGTGCAGGCATATCCCTTTAACACAACCAAGGGCTGAAATGATCTAAAGCTGTAGTGCAAGTTTTCACACAGGACTTAGAAAAAAGTTGTTGAAGCAAGTTCTTAACCCAAGACCAGAAAGAAGGCAGAGTTCACTGAGAAATCATTTGGGCCTTATATAACTGTCAACAGGATCATTTTATGAATGACTATATCCTGAACTAGCTACGTTTTAGGACTTGGCGATTAGGAGTTTTCAAACTTTCTTTAGGTTGGATGCATAATAATTGTACGTATCTATGGTGTAGAGTGTGATGTTTGGATACATGTATACAGTGCGCAATGATTAAATCACGATGATTAACATCCCATCACCACGAACATATCTCACTTGTCTCTAAAAATTATACTCTAAAACCTCTGTTCTGGCCTTTTGGAAATATACAATATGATCATTATAAATTTTAGTTATTATACTATGCAAAAATAACACCAGAATCGAATTGACTTCTTGCAATTATTTAAGATATATTCCATAGCATTTATTATCTACAAAATAGGGCTACAGAATTGGTATTCTAATAGAGATAAAAATGTGCCTTCCACTCATCTCCGATTACTTCCCCTTCTCAGACCTTGGATGTCAGGAGTCCCTGGGAGCTGAAACCTCAGGAGAAAGAACATTGTGTTGCAAAATAAGTCTGAATTGGATTTTTTTTTTAAATTGCCTAAGTAATTTAGCTGGCCAGCATTTAAATCCCAAAGATAATTTGCATATTCTGAAGTGAAGGCAGTTTACTGCATTGAATCTGAATAAATGAAATGTCCCAGTGATAGCTTTATAATTTTTCCTAAAAAATAAGCTGATTTCTTTCATAAAAGTTTCCCTATTTTTGACTTTCTAAATTGTCTTCTCAAAACAGGGGTCAGCATTATCATATTTCCCCATTTAGGAGTCTACAAAGTTCTATGTCAATCTTTCCCAGTTGTAAATATATATTACTTTTCCAGCAGGTGTTCAGTGTGTTGAATGATCCTGATTTGATAAGGTCTAGTTAAAGCAGAGGTGTAAGTAGAAGGGTGTTTTCTTGCAGGTCTTAGAGACTGGGGATCTACAAGCTTTGAAACACCTTCAGAAAACTGAGATACAGTTGACAAATGACAAGAAGTTAACCTCACTTCATAAATTATAAATTGTTCTTTCAATGGCTGCAAAATATATTTTATCCACTTCACTATCCCTGAAAATTTCATCACTCAGGAGAACGTTGTGTGGATTAGACTTTTCTCACTTTGCAAAAATTTCTGCATATGCATCATGACTGCTGAGAAATCATATGCAAAAAAAATTGGGTTTCTCACAGCTATGTACCTTCAAAATCAACATGATAAATTTAAAAATTTTTCTTCACTGTCTAAAGTGGATACATTTTAATGCTTGATAGAATCTTTACAGGAAGGGATCATGCCATCATAAGACTGGGCTGCTCCTCTGACCTGTTCTCTTCAGGGTTTAAGAGGATACATTTTGCCAGGTGTGGTGGCTCATGCCTGTAATCCCAGCGGCTGGGGAGGCTGAGGCAGGAGGATCACGAGTTCAAAGTCAGCCTCAGCAAAAGCGAGATGCTAAGCAACTCAGTGAGACCCTGTCTCTCAATAAAATACAAAATAGGGCTGGGGAAGTGGCTCAGTGGTTGAGTGCCCCTGAGTTCAATCCCCGGTACTAAAAACCAAAAAAAAGAGGGTACAGTTTGAGAATCACAGAAGTCAGTATATTCATCCCTCTTACATCAGAACATTTTTTATGCACTGAGTTTATAGAAGGAATTAAAAGAATAGCTAAGAGTATAAGACAGAACTAGCTTTCCATCTCTCATTATGATTGACAATAATCTACCATCATCAATATTAATAATTAATAGCATAATTAATAATACTAGTAAGTAATAATAATCTGTAATAATGGGTGCATCATTTAGGAAAGTTTAGTATGGAAGAAAAACCAATTCCTGAATGTTCCTTGACCTATTTTTAATAAGATTGCTTTAGACATTGAAAATATTTGATACTGAACTTGGCGCCTGTGTGTCAGATCCTGCCGATAGGGACAGACAGACATGAGTGGTGGCAATATGAGGCTGGGAAATCGCTCCATAGACTGTGCCCACCGTGTTGATCCCCATAACCTTTCATGTTTGAGAAGCAATTTACCTGCAGCTCTGTCTGGCTTAAGTTCACAGGATATGCTACATTCCTCAGAGAGCCACCTGTCACCTGCAGAAGAAATAAAGACCTCCCAACTCTACGAAGAACACAAGTTACCCTGCAAGGGGGTACTTGTGTGATCCTTATACACACCAGATCCCAGAATGCAGGGAGACAGGGAGAATTCCCCCTAACCACAAAGTCTGTAAGAACAGATTCCAATTAGGACTGGTCAGCACAAGCCAAAGTGACCTAGAAGGGTCATGGTGGTAGAGACTCGAAAATCTGATGTCATCTTGTTATCAATAAAGATCAAGAGGTGGAAACAGGCAGCATTCTCCGGAAACTTCTCTGGGACCCCCCAATAAACCTGGAGGGCAGGAGAGTCATGCTCTCTCCTTTCTGAAAGGTCCACCCTCTCTCGAGAGTGTCCCCTTTTTCTTTCCCATCCCTTTTAATAAACTCATGCCTGTTACTTGAAGCAACCATCTAAAATCCTTCTAAGTAGATGGCAAGATTCAGGGTTTGGGCGGGGGGACCCGGTATCCCTTCACACTACCTCAGTTTCCCAGTGGGCTCCGGCCCTTTTACACCGCCATAGTTTTAGCTTAGTGATCCCCTTTGGATGGAACCTTATAAACCAAAGGGCATACAAATACAACCCTAACTCTTCAGGTAAAGGACATTTTTACCAGGAAAGCACTGAAGAAGTAAGAGTCGCAGCATTTGCTTTTCTGTTATTGAGGTAACTTCTGAAGAAAAACAAACAAACAAAAAAACACATCTCCTGAGTATTTAATTGAATGTCCTAAAACTTCTAAGTTTATTCTTCACCTGCAAGTTCAGAGCAGCACATTTCTTTAGCTAGTTTTACAGTAATTATTGCAGAATAGTGTTGTACCTTTTTAGGTCAATGAGAAAGGTTAAACTAGTGCAAAAATACATATATATAAAAAATAACAAGCACCTTAAAATCTTCTTTTTGAGAAATGTACAACCGACCTATCATGAAATAGCCCTAGCTCAAAGCATTTGCTGTTTTGTTGTGGTAATTGAGGGTCTGAAGACCATTGGAGCATAATGTCTTTGTCCCCAAATTGTAGCAGTTTAGCCGAATTTCACATTTTTTTTTCCCTAACGTTGCTGCTGTGTGGGTCCTTTTGTATATGTTAGCAGTTGACCTGCTGTTAAAAATTTGACCCTGATTAGGACCATCAACTTGCTTACTGAGTACACTTTTATGCTTTTTGAGGAGTGATTAAAAATACACAAGTGAATTTCTTCTTCAAATAGCTAAGCATGGATGTATTTGTCCTTCTTAATATTGACAGAATACTCTAGCAACTTTGGTACAACCTATTATTACCTGAATAAGTCTCATTTGTTATTCATAAGATTTCAAATGCATACTGCTTCTTTTTTTTTTTTTTTTTACTGTGAATTGTCTATAATTGCCTCTTAAATGCTTGGAAATAAAACGTCTTTACTTACATTTTTATTCTTTCCAGAATCATTCCCTGTAGTCAAGGTGAATCATTGCTACCTCCTTCATCTTACAGTTTTGTGCTAAACAAACATACTTTGCTGTGGCCTGTGTGACTCCTTTTTTTTTATTGCTATAGTCACACAAGTCCGTAGCTCTGTTATGGAAAGATGGCTGAAAGACTACTTCCCAGTATGTACAGAATTCTGCAATAGTTTGTCTCTCCCTGTACTTACTGTAGATCATACCGTAGTTACGTCAAAGTACATGGATTTATTTCTGTCTGGACTGTGAGTTAGAAAGAACCAGGTTTCCAACTACTTTATTAATAATAATAATTGATATTTAATAATCTGTAGTGATAATAATATACAATAATTAATATGTCTATATTGTCCATTGTGCCAGAAGTTATTGCTTTCTTAATGACATATTTTAGCCAGCATTTTCTGGTGCTGTAACTAAAGGATCCAACCAAAACAACTGTAGAGGAGGAAAGGTTTATTTGGGGACTCACCGTTTCAGAGGTCTTAGTTCATAGACAGCAGGCTCCATTCCTCGGGGCTCAAGGTGAGGCCAGACATCATGGTGGAGGAGTGTGGCAGAGGGAAACAGCTCACATGCTGATCAAAAAGCAGGGTGAGGGACTTCATTCTCCAGATACAAATATAGAATACCCCATAGCCATGCCCCCCAATACCCCACCTCCTCCAGCCACACCCCACCTGCCTCCAGTCACCACTCAATTAATCCCATCAGGGATCAATTCACTGATTGGCTTAAGGCTCTTGTAACCCAATGGTTTTGCCTCTAAACCTTCTTGCATTGTCTCACACGTGAGCTTTTGGGGGGACACCACATCTAACCCACAACACTATATGTTCCTTAAAATATAAGGGGTTTTCAATGAAAAACTGTTATATTTCATGAAGGAAATAGGACTTTGAATTTTTCTGGGTATATTATTACCATCTAATAGATTTGGACAGGAAAGCTGAGAGAATCAGACACTTGCTTGACTTGGTTCTCGGGAAAGAAGGGACAGAGGTTTTAGTGTCTAATTTGCATAAAGGAGAAAATGGAAGGTGTGATTTAATCACAGAAAGAGACACGGTTTGGCTCTAGTGATGCAAAGGTGAGGCAGGTTGCTTGAATATATTCTTCCTGGAGGTCATTTTGGCATAGGAACACCTGAGTAAAGGAGAGTCCGCCTCTGTAGCATTCCCTGGGGTTTTAATGCATCTGTAACCCGTCTTCTTAAACATGTCAAGAGTTAGGAAAAGAGACCTTCAGGGACCATTAGACCCAGCTTTCAATAATAGCTGGGTTATCACAAACGGCAGCGAAGGATGGTAAAGACGTGTTCCAGGCTGCTGTGTCCTGAGAATTGAACAGTGTTCACAGAGCACTGGATTCCAGCAGAGAAGTTCACGCAATGCGTGCCCTTCGCAAGAATCCCTGTGCTGAATGCAGGTCTGATTTTATATCTCATGAAGTCACCGTCTAGGACAACTTCAGGCCCACAAAGACCTTCCTGATGGGCAGAAACAAAACATCTTAAGAGAACCACCAGCCAGGTGCAGTGCACGCCTGTGATCCTAGCTGTTGAGGAGGCTGAGGCAGGAGGATCACAAGTTCAAGGCCAACCTGGGTAAGCGAGCAAGACCTTGTCTCAGAAATATAATTTAAAAAAGGCCTGGGGATGTCGTTCAGTGGGAGAGCATCCTTGGGGGTCAAGCACTAGTACCATAAATAAATAAATAAATAAATAAATAAATAAATAAATAAAACAAAACCCAAAGAGTTGAAACCCCAGAAACTGAGCTTGGAATTGGAGATTCTCCAACCTCATTAAGAAAAGGAAAAGAAGTCATGGGTACCAAATACAATAACCCAAATCACCTTGCTATGAATAATAGGAGCATTTGATCTTTCTTCCTCCTCCTCCTCCTCTTCTTCTTCTTCTTCTTCTTCTTCTTCTTCTTCTTCTTATTATTATTATTATTATTATTATTATTATTTTGGTACCAGGGATTGAACTCAGGTGCACTTGACCCCTGAGCCACCTCCCCAGCCCTATTTTGTATTTTATTTAGAGACAGGATCTCACTGAGTTACTGAGCATCTCACTTTCGCTGAAGCTGGCTTTGAACTCGCGACCCTCCTGCCTCAGCCTCCTGAGCTGCTGGGATTACAGGCATGCACCACTGCACTGCAACCGGCTTCATATGAAATATTTTTTCTGAGCACTGGTAACCCATCTGCGAGGGCAGCATTAGGAGGTGATGTCTGTTTGGCTCCCCCTTGTAATTCTCATTCTTATTTATGTGCTGAACACACTGTCCTTATCCATCCCACGTGAAGGCATGCACTCCGAAGCCTAGATTAGAAGACCACTTTGTTAGAGAATCACTCAAAGTGAGGAGTCACTTTCAAATATTAGGCTTCAATACTTTAAATATTTATTCCTCTCCTCCACCCTTGACTTCTTTTATTTTTTTTTTGACTTTCAAACAGCATTTTCTATTTGCCTATCATTCCTCCCTACATAATTATATTTGCATAACATATTTGTCTATTATTCTTCCCCCCCACCCCAGGCGCTCATGCTGGAAAATCAAATCCCATACCACAGGGGAAGGCTGAGGATCGCCATAGGGCAGTGGCTCCAATTTACATTTCTGATCTCATCTTCAAGTAAGATAGATGGAGCCCCAGAAATATTGACAGAAGAAATAAATATTGACAGAAGAAAAAAAAATGACCTTCTTCAGAAAGGTATTTAAGTGCCAATATTTGACACTTTTCACAATTTTTGTTACCTTATTTAGCATTCCCTCATTTTTACTATGCCAGAGATGTCAGAAAAATAAAAATATCCTGGGTCTCTCTTGACTTCTGTGTGGGTCCCGGATGAATCTGTTTGAGCAACTAATGGATAACAGTGTCCCATATGTTGGCCAGTGATTGTGACTGTGTAGATCCCTCTGATTCATCCATGGCTTAGAGATTTGTGGAGTATGGTTGTTTCACTGGAACTTATCACCTCCCCACACATATATCTATTTGAAACTAACAATTTTGGGTCTGTTTTATCTATTTGGTATGAGTGCTAGTCATTGGTTGGTCTTTCCAGGGGTCAGAAGGCTGTATCAGTAATGTCTGTCAACCTGAAATAGGCTTCCATTTTATAAGTACAAACTTTTCACACATTGCACTTCTTAGCTGGGAGGTCAGATTCAACTATGTCTTGTTTTCATGGCAACCGTTACCAAACCACGAGATCTCCACTGATTTGCCACGTCATCGCTCTTAAGAGGAGTGTCTAAGTATATATGATTCCTGCAGTTGCTAGGATTCTTGAAAAAAATGAACTGGCTTTCGTCATTGAGATATCTCTGTCTCCTTATTTGCATATGTCTTTGTATAATTGTTTTTGTGTATATATTGTGGGCTTGCGGAGTCAGGTATTTTAGTGGAGTAGGCTGGGACCACATCTGTTGCATTTCTACCTTTTAAGTGTCGATATGGTAATGTAGGAGCATTGCAGGTGTTTTAGTTTGCTGTGACCAAATGAGCAGACGAGAACCATTTTAGAGAAGAAAGAGTTTATTTGGGGCTCATAGTTTCAGAGGTCTCAGTCCATAGACGGCTGACTTTGCTCTGAGCCCGAGATAAGGCAGAACATCGTGGTGGAAGGGTGTGGAGGAGGAAATTCGTTGGGAGCATGGCCCCAGGAAGATGAGAGAGCTCTGTTCAGCAGAGACACAACGTAAACCCAAGAGGCACAACCACCCACCTCCTCCAGCCACACCCTACCTGCCTATAGTTACCACCTGCTTAATCCCTATCAGCTAATTAACGCACTGGTTAAGTTTAGGTTCTCAAAACCCAATCCATTCTCCTCTAAATCTTCTTGGATTGTCACACACATGAGCTCTGCGGCAGGGGGGGGACCTCACATCCAAACCATAACTATAGGTAAAGATCTCATGCTCCTAGCAATATCCTCAGTCTTTCCATGTGTATTTATTTTGAAATATTTAATTCTGATTAACTAGCATTCTGCACCATTTTGTGGAAATACTTTAGGTTGTGCTCTTGGTGTTCTTTCTATCTCTCACATGCATTGTAGTGGACCACGCTCAGATAACTTTGGGGGAGACAATTTAATATTCCTTGGCAAACATCACAGGGTGAATGTTAATGACACACATCATCCGATTATATATTCAACCATGCGTGATTTATGTGTGCAATTTATTGTAGTATTTAATTCCCCAGATTGTTAATAATAAAGTTCAGGGACAAAAAAAAAAAAAAAAAAAAAAAACCCTGTCCCTCTTTGGACCTTTGGAAATAAAACCATCACTATATGCATAGTTCTTAACAGCAGCATTTGGGGGCTTGCACATATGGCAGATTTAGGTGCATTTGAGTTTGGGCTTGATTGTTTTAACAACTTGAATAATCCTGAGGTGGCAAGATTACTCCTGAGTTTTCATTTGTCCTTTGTTCTAAAGAACTTGGAGTGACACGCATTTATCTTGAAATACTTACAAAATAAGGTGATGAAAGGCAGGTGATTGCATACCTGGTAAATAATGTTAGCCTCAACTAGTATGGTGACCTGTGATTACTGACCTGTCCTCCCTTACTTAGAATATGTCTCTTTTGCATATGCAGATGTCTCTTTTGGTTTTTCGAGTTTTACTGTTTGAAAAGTACTTATCCATACGTAACGTGTTTTTTATAAGCGACATAATTATCGCCTTCACCCTCCTCTTCATCAACATCATCTTTATCAAGAATGCAGTTATTGGTTATATGACATAAAGAGCATTGCAGGAGAAATCAATAGAGCCAAACTTCTCTGATCATAATGATAATGAAATTCTCCTCTTAGTAAATGTAGAAATGATTTGAAACTCATTTATCTCCAATTTCCCTGTGATTGCAATAAATTAAATTAAAAAGAGTACCCTACTGTATTTTACAACAGGACAACCAGGTTAAAATAAATAAGAACAATTTCACCAACGGGGGCAAAAAGGATGAGGCAGAAGGATCTCAAGTTCAAGACCAGCCTCTGAAACTTAGTGAGGCCCTAAGCAACTTAGCAAGACCCTGTCTAATATAAAATATAAAAATGGCTGAGGATGTGGCTCCGTGGTGAAGTACCCCTGGGCTCAATTCCAAGTTACCACGCCTCCCTCCCCCCCCAAAAAAAAAACAAATAAGGAACAACAACAATAAAAAAAAACTACCTAATTTTTCAGGTGGTCTATTATGCTCACTAAAATATTATTTTCTTCTGCAGGGAAGGAATGAAATAGTTTTTAAAAAATCAAGAGATAATTTTCTGAAGGCAAAATAAATTTTCTTTCTTCACCAACAAAAAGATAGATGTCATCTGAGATGAATTTCCAGCTCTCCTTCAAAAGTTAAAAAAAAAAACAACCAAAACAAGCCAAGCACACCGATTTCAACTTTCCTTTTCTCTGTTTATACAAGGAAATGGCACTGAGGAAAGATGCCTGAAATCTCAGTGTTCTCTACTGATTCCAAAATTAGCTATAGATTCCGTTTTCGTTTGTGTCATTAGACTACATCTCCGGAAAATAATGTCACGAGAGAGATCTATTTGGATTAAAAATGCATCCTGACGACTCCTTTCCTTGCAATGAACAACCAAATTAGTCTGTACGTGTTCCTTTCCAGAAAGCGTATAATAAGATAAACGATATTTACAGCAATTGCCTCTGAAGAGCACAGATATACCTTAGACCTGCCATTTCTCTAGCAATGATGAATATGGACCCTTCGTGTATTCTGGGAACCCTGGCTAGACCTGGAAGTGAACTTACTTCAGCCCTCTCACTTTCCTAGCTCAGTGTTACAGTGGGTTGCCAAATTTCATTCTGAAGGTCACCGTCAGTGCCTTTGACCACTAGTGTCCCAATCCTGTCCTTCCTTTGTCTGCTGTTTTAGTCAGCTTCTCATTGCCATGACCAAAAACCTGACAAGAACAGCTTGGAAGTAGAAAAGTTTATTTTTGCTCAAGGTTTCAGAGATTCAGTTCATGGTTGGGGACCTCCATAGTTCTGGGACAGAGGTGAGGCAGGGCATCATGGCGGAAGGGCGTGGCGGAGGAAAGCAGGTCAGGACATGGGGAAAAGGAAGGAGAGGGAACTCTGCTCTCTGGAGACAAAATCTAAACCCCAGTGACCTCCTTCCTCCAGCCCCACCCTATCTGCCTATGATTATCAACCAATTAATCCATATCAGTGGCTTAATCCATTGAGTAGCTTACAGCTCTCACAATCTGATCATTCCACCTCTGAACATTCTGGCATTGTCCCACTGGTGAGCTTCTGGGGACACTTCATATCTAAACCATAACATCTGCTCTCTCTGAGTCAGGTCCCAGAAAATTTACAAACTCTTGCACAGATCTTGAGATCTGTTCTTAAAACTCGCCTTGCAAAGGTTTGAAGAAGTTGAAGATTTGCTCCCCCACCCCCATCCCCTATCTTAATTAAAATGCAATTGCCATGATGCTCAGGAGTCTAGAAGGTTCTCTTCCTCATCTAGAGCTATACCCATACGGCATGCATCCTAGACCTGCTAAGACCTCATTTAACCCTTCAAACTAGAGATGCAGTAGACATGTCTTCAGTGTTTTGGAAGAGAGTCCGAAATGTTTGTAGGAAACAGATGGAGATGGAGGACGAAGGCTGTTAGCTTTTTTTGAGCCTCTATTTTATTTTCCTGAGCAACCCACTTTTGGCAACCAGCAAGTAAACCCTAATCAGAAAATAAAACCCATCCAGTTACCAAATCTGAATTTCCATCGAAGAGAGCTTGGAGGCTCTCCTCGGTCTTCAAGGTCTCCTCCATATAAGCAATCCCTTCAAATGAAACTGTCGTGGACATGACTAGGTTAATTTTTTTCCCCTCCATCTCATTATATCTCCGCGTGATTTCTTTCTTTCTTTCTTTTTTTACTACCTGGTGAAGTTGTAGTCCTTTATCAAAGGGCACCCCCAAGGCTCTGTCTTAATCCCCTTCTGCCCTCACCTTGAATCACTCTGTCTACATGAATGCTTCCACCATCTGCTTGAGACTCAAAACCATCAGGGAGGACACTTAGTCCAACCCAATCCCCTTCGCAAGCCCATAGGAAAATGGCGGATCCAAGAGCAGAGACTGTCACTCTGAGGTCATCATGCTGTGTAGGTAGTGGTAGAAGCAGATCTTCTTCTTTTTTTAAACTTGTTCTAATTAGTGATACCTGACAGTAGAATGCGTTTTACCACATCATGTATAAATGGAGGGTGACTTCTCTTTCTTCCAGTTGGACGTGATGTAGAATCACATCCGTCATGTCATCCTATATGGACACAGGGTAATAATGTCCGATTCGTTCTCCTATCCTGTCTACCCCCACACCCCCTCCCTCCCTGCACTCCCCTCTGCCTAATCCAAAGTACCTCTATTTTTCCCTAGGTCTCCCCTTAAATAGACTTACATTAATAAATCATTTTAACGAAGGGAATAAAATGTTAGCTCATGCACATTTTAAACGATCCTATTAAAGTTTATCCAAGTTCCCTTTTGATATGTTAATCTTGATCCTATGCCTATTTGGTGTCCTAAAATATAATTTCCATTTTTTTTTTTGTCTTTCTTTTCCCCTCTGCCTGGGAAGTTCACATCCTTCATATAGTCAACTCCCACAGTTTCTGTGTCATTTGAGGTATCACCTTGTTGGAAGAATCTCTTTTTCTGATGATCTATATTAAATGGCTTTTTATTGTACCCGTGTACTTCTTCTGAGTTGCTTTCATCTCAATCGTGGTTCTTAATAGTGATTTTTATGTTCAACGTTTTGCATGCCGCATTGCGAACTGATGGCACCAGGGAGCACGTCTGTCTTAGTGACTTCTACGTTTCTTGGGAAGCACCTGTGAGTCTTGGCCACAGGATTTGGCCTGTGATCTAGCCTCAGTGGATGAATCCTCACACCTCTGTAACTGATCCAGGAGTGGCATAAGAGCCCCCTGGTGGGAGTGTTAAATTAGAGATGGTGATAAAGAGGCTGCTTTGGGTTTGGGTGGGTAGGTTTTGTGGTTATAGTCCTAGGGTTGTCTATATTCACTCACATGGGGAAAGAAGGCCCCCGTGCATGAGATCAGGGTGCAGAGTCAGAGACAGGATAGACTGTAAAGGAGAACAGGGAGAGGAAGAGTGGGTTACAGAGGCACAGAGAGAGAGAGAGAGAGAGAGAGAGAGAGAGAGAGAGAGAGAGAGAGAGAGAAGTCAGAACTGCTGGACACTCTGATGCCCAAATGTCCCCAAGGCTGGTTCATTTTTTCCCATTTATGGTTTGGTGAAGAGTCAACTTTTTAATTTTAATTTTGATCTTAATTTTACTTAAGTTAGTATGGGTTGGGTTTATTTCTCCAGCTACTAAATTGGTCACTAATAATCCAGTGTAGTAACAGTAGCACAGTCACATACACCCATTGAATTCAGGGATTAAGCTCAGGGGCACTCAACCACGGAGCCACCTCCCCAGCCTCGTTTTGTATTTTATTTAGAGACAGGGTCTCACTGAGTTGCTTAGCACCTTGCTTTTGCCGAGGCTGGCTTTGAACTCATGATCCTCCTACATCAGTCTCCAGAGAGCTGCTGGGATTACAGGCGTGCACCACTGTGCCTGATATACCCAACAAATTCTTGAACAAAGAATGGATGAAGCTGGGTGTGATGGTGCAAGCCTGTAATCCCAAAGACTTGGGAGGCTAGGGCAGGAGGATTGCAAGTCCAAGGCCAGCCTCAGCAATGTAGGGAGGCCCTAAGAAATTAAGTGAGACCCTGTCTTAAAATATTGAAATCAGGGGCTGGGGATGTGGCTCAAGTGGTAGCGCGCTCGCCTGGCATGCGTGCGGCCCGGGTTCGATCCTCAGCACCACATACAAAACAAAGATGTTGTATCCGCCAATAACTAAAAAAAATATATATATATATATTAAAATTCTCTCTCTCTCTCTCTCTCTCTCTCTAAAAAAAAAACAAATATTGAAATCAGAAAGGAATGGGGATGTGGCTCAGTGGTAAAGGACCTCTGAGTTCAATCCCCAGTTACAAAAAAAATAAAAAGAATGAACCACTATTTTTGAATCACATCTGAAAATTAAATACCTAACAAGAAGGGGTGTCCATATGAGTTTTAATGCCTTGTGGATCAACTGAGATTTAAACATGCTAACTAGTTGATAATCCTCAAGATGAATGACTCTTGCGGCTTTGGAGGAAGAACCTTATAAAAGACAGTTACATGGAAACATAAAATTAAGGATAACTTCAGTGGTATTGTGCGAATCCAGCTGAATCCTCACATTGTGAATTACAATGATTAAAACCAAGAGAAAATGCGAGCAGGATACCAAAGAGAGATCAATCCTATACCCCAGGAATTTATACACATCATTAATTACTCTCACAATATAATCCAGTGGCTCACTTGCTAACTCTGAGTGGGGAGTTAAAGGAATTTATGACTCCTCTCTCTGATTCTCTGTTTCTTTATCTGTGAAAGAGAGAGAGAGAGTTTTAGTGAGATCATTTATCAGACTTCAGCTGCCCTGCATGCAAATCCCCAGCTCACTTTGGAGGAATACTACAATGCAGAAGTTTTTTGATGGAGAATCTTGTGTACCTGCAGGGACCAGATAGATCCTTCCTCTGCAGAGAATAGATTGTTCTTCTCTCTTCCCACGTGTATAACTTTGACTCGGACAATCAGACACTTTCTATTGTGAGTAAGGATGCTAGTTATTAGCAACCTGCAAGGAACCGATGGCAAGAAGCATTAATGGTGCACCAAGAGCTTATTGCTTCTAGAAAATTCTTAAACTTCTTGCCACCGGAGCTACTGGATAGTCCCTCTCCCTACCCCACTAGGAGTCAGCCTCCTTATATCACAGACAACATTCGGCATTTGTTTTTTGGGGGGATTGGCTGACTTCACTTAGCATTATCTTCTCCAACTGCATCCATTTAACTGCAAATGCCATGATTTTATTCTCTTTTATTGCTGAGTAAAATTCCATTGTGTAGATATGCCACATTTTTTTTTTCATCCATTCATCCACTGAAGGGCATCTAGGTTGGCTTCACAGTTTAGCTGTTGTGAATTGTGCTGCCATAAACATGGATGTGACTGTGTCCCTGTAGTGTGCTGTTTTTAAGTCCTTTGGGTATAGACCAAGGAGTGGGATAGCTGGGTCCAATGGTGGTTCCATTCTCAGATTTCCAAGGAATCTCCAAATTTCTGCTTAGTTCATCCAGAGTTTGGTTGGGCAAGAAGAATACTGAATAATGTAGTTACCCACTCCAAGAGAACTTTGTTAAGAATTAAATGAGATAATTTTGTAGAGTTCAGGTGGAGTTTGATCCATGGACCCACGCCTATAACCTGTGGAGTAACAGGCCTCTTGGTACATGGGAATACTATATACTTGATGAATTCATATGGAAATTACAGGGAGAACCAAAATGCCTAACGGGGGTGCCTACTGGTTCCATTTTGCATGCTTTATGTAAACGGATCCCCTATCTTGTGGTTAATGTGGTCACCGAATGGCATACACCTGTGTTTAAAGTGAAAGGCTCAGTACCCCGGACATCTTCATCCCCAGAAACAGCTTGGCTCCTCTGTGAACGGTGTCCCATTCACCTTCCTGTTGTATCCATGAAAATGAATCCATCCAGATTTCACGCGGGGCATTTGGAGAGAGCCTTCTGAAACAGAGTGGGAAGACACCCCCCGATCCCTAAGCCTCCCTTTAGAGTCCTTAACCTGAACATATTTCATAAACATATATGGTTTGGGAGTTAGATGGGATCCTAAAGAGTTGACCTTCTGAGAAGCAAAGAGTCTGTTTTCAAGGATGATTCAAGATGGCAACAGAGTCAAGACAAGAACTCAAATCTACTCCCCAGTAAGTTTTTCTCCTTCCTTATGTTTTTCTGTGCTTCCAGAAATACAGAAAGAGCATGGACCTGGGAGTTCCTCAAATCTCACTTTCTTTCTGTGTTAAGTGGAGATAAGCTTATTTAGAGGATTAAGTCAACTATTAAATGCCATTAACGTACTTAATGTACCACATAGACAGGCTGGAACAAAAGAGGTCCTATGATGGCTTTCACTGTATTTTTTCTCTTTAGGAAAGTTATCTTTCCTCCAGGCACAAAAGATCAGAGAAGTAGTACTATCCTGTTTTCATGGAGGGCAAACTCTTATTTTTGTATATATTCAGTCACAAAAATCTCCATGTTAGTCACAAAAAGCTTTCAAGAGAGTTGTTAGGAGAAGGCAGGACATACCCACAAGTCCTGGATCCAGTATTATTTGAAGGGCTAGCAGCCCTCAAAGAGAAGAAATAGTTGGTTTGGGAAATCCAGACTTAGTCCCAGGGACATTGGACTGGATTTGGGTGCCTGACCTCAAGCATATATCACCTGTCTCACCCCACTTGACTTTCCCAGCCTGGATATCTGCACCTGCACAATGAAAATACCTTCCCATTCTCCCAAGTAGGGTTGTTGAAACAATCAAACACTGCTCACAAAAGCATGTAGTAAACCGTAGAGCATCACAAAACTTCAAGATACACAATTAGAGCCAGGCACAGTGGTGCATGCCTATAAATCCAGTGGCTCTGGAGGCTGAGGCAGAAGGATCCTGGGTTCAAAGCCAGCCTCAGCAATTTAGTGAGGTGTTCAGCAACTCAGTGAGGCACTAAGCAACTCTGTTAAGACCCTGTCTCTAATAAAATACAAAATAGAGCTGGGGATGTGGCTCAGTGGTCGAGTACCCCTGAGTTCAATCCCTGGTTCCGCCCCCCCCCCAAAAAAAAAAGATACACAATTAAATATTTTATGCACATTAATAAACCTGATAAATAATATTTCCTTCCTGTGGCTACCCATTTTACCCTTGTTTCATGTAACTATACCCATCGGACAATTGTTGAGTCTTTTGAACATTTGCTCTTCATTTGTTGTTCTACAGAGAAGCTTTGATTAATACAAAGTACAAATGTTTTTAGTGTTCTTGTGTTCTCCAGAGAACAAAATTATGATGCCGATTCTGATCTTACCTTTCATTCGTTTCTTTAAAATACTATTCCCCTCCATTTTTTTAATAATAAAAATAATATCCACTTCTCAGTGGTTCGTAAACTTGGGTGAAATCTGAGTTCCTTGGAAGCTGCAAAACATTGTGACTCCTAATTCAGGTATCACCCAGATCAAGAATTTGGGGACAGCCATAGTCGGGACCCAGAATTTACAGTTTATTAAGCCTCAGGGTAATTTTAAAATCCAGCCATGTGTGAGAACAATTGCTCTCATTTTTCCACATAGACAGAAAACCCCACCAACTTCCTTTTTACGCCAAGCTCACTCAATCATGGCGCCCAAAGAAGAAATGGGCAGGGCAGGAGGATGTTCTTTCCCAGCATCACTCTGAGATTGAATTTCAACAAAAACTCCAAAGGTTGATATCGTCTTCACTTTTCTTGCGACAAGGTCTGATTTTTTCCATTTTCTAATGTTTGTTGTGAGAAATAAAAGGAATAATAAATTTTCAAGGGTTATTTTCTCTGCACTTTGTAGCAACTATTATCACTTGCCCCAAAGATCGTATTTTCACCTCCGAAGGTGTATTTCCATGGTTTCTTGGGAGGCACACTGGTGGTGACGTGCAATTCGCGCTTTCAAAATATTCCATGTCACACTTTGCTGGTGTGTCTTTTCCACTCCTACAAGTTTTCGCCCACCGTCCGCATCTTTTAAAGGCATATTTTCTGTCTTTTATGGTGCTAAACATACATGCAGAGGGGGTGGGGATAAAAATGCAAAAAAAAAAAAAAAGTAACACCTGAAATGTTATCAGTGAGGTCACAAATGCTCCCAGTAAAGGGGCTGCTCCGGTGTCCTGTTCTGCTTGATCATTCAGCTGGGTCAGAGGCACAGAAGGAGAAATTCTGTGGGCCAATGCATGCAGGAAATTTCCAAAAGAGACTGAAGAAAAGACATGTACTGTCACAGGTGTGTGTGTGACTGTGACATATGGAAGGAACTTCCTGAGATCCAGAAGACTGAAATTAAAAATTTCTAGACTTTTCTGTTCAGGAGTCCATAGGAAGAAAGGGTTGTTCTGCTTGTGGTCTTGGAATTATAGGCAGTTAGAGAGCATCAATATGTCAGGTTCTTGGGTCTAGGGTCTGATTGCCTTTATTTTAATTGCTCAGAATAATGTTTTACTTTTGAAGGTCTAGAAAAGGCAAGAAAAAGAAAGAAAGAAAGTAAAAGAGAAAAAGAAAATCACCTAAGAGAGTCACTAGAAATGACTTAGGAAATGCTAAATACTAAATAGTATTTCAAATACTAAAGTACTTATGAAGTAGTAAAATAGTAGAAACTATTATTTTTAAATATTTTTAAATTGATTTTTGTTTGTTTTAATTAGTTATACATGACAGTAGAATGCATTTATGCAATTTGAAATATCATACATAAATGGGGTGTGATTTCTCATTTGTCTGACTGTACATTGGTCATGCAGTCATCAATGTACATAAGGTAATAATGTCTGTTTCATTCTATTTTCTTTCCTATTCCCATATCCCCTCCCCACCCTTCACTCCCCTCTACCTAATCTAAAGTAACTCTATTCTTCCCCATTCCCCCCTCCCCTTGTTGTGAATTAGCATCCAAATAGTAGAGAAAACATTTAGCCTTTGGTTTATTGGGATTGGCTTATTTCGCTTAGCGTGATATTCTCCAACACCATCCATTTACTGGCAAATGTCATAATTTCACTTTTCTTTAAAACTGAGTAATATTCCATTATATATATATATATATATATATATATATATATATATATAAATAATATTCTCTTTATCCATTCATCTGTTGAAGGGCATATCTAGGTTGGTTCCACAGTTTCGCTGTTGTGAATTGAGCTGCAATAAACATTGACATGGAGGGATTCTGACCATGGAAATATACAGGGAAGCATTCCCCTGGTGAGCCAACTCCCAGGGGGTAACAGGCATGCTGTTTCTCACCCTTAGGATACTCTGCAGTTTCTCCCAGGAACTATAGTGAGATAACTGATACATGTGCAATGTCTAGAAGCTATGGTAATGCCATGCATGAGGAGGCTCTGTGCTAGAGTCTTAGCAGCCTTGCGGTGATCTCAGGCACATAGCTCCTGGGAATCAAGGAACTTGCTTGCTAGATAATTACAATGTTTCACCAAGCACTGGTGCTCCTGGAGCTGCCTGTGTAATGGTAACTTCAGGTAATGGACTTTCTTGAGAGCTGCACAAAGCTCCTAACATTGCATATTGTAACTGTGGAATGTAACTGCAGGATAGGCAACCTTACTGAGACAATAAACAAGGATGTAGTTACAGCACTGATGACCTAATGTAACCTATTATATAAATAAACATGGTCGCTTGGAGGAGCTGCCATCTTTCCTGCCTCTGCATCTTGTCTCTGTGTCTCTTATTATTTCCCTTACATTGATGTGCCTGCATCACTATAGTGTGCTGATTTTAAGTCCTTGGTGTGTAGATCGAGGAGTGGGATAGCTGGGTCAAATGGTGGTTCTATTTCAAGTTTTCTGAGGAATCTCCATACTATGCTTTCCATAGTGGTTGCACCAGTTTGCAGTCCCACCAGCAATGTATGAGTGTATGCTGTCCCACACAATCTGGAAAAAAAGCTAGGGTTGGGGACCTCAAATCAAACATACCCTGGAAATTTGAGAGAAAATGAAAGAAATGAGAATAAACTTGGAGGTAAAGTTTATTTATCCCATTGTGTTCCATTAAACGAGACCATCTGTCTCCGGACAAGGAGAACAATGTTATGTGCATCTCACGTGTCTGAAGCTGATGGTGGCCTGGGTGGATTCATTCCCATGTAGCACCAATAAATAACGTTGATGCAAAAAGTGATGAGGTGACAGTGGACAGTGAGCACATGCTGATCTTTTCAGTCTGGTCACTGAATACCTGAGGACACCATGCTGGCTCTCGGGGATGCCCAAGAACATCAGGATTATGGTAAATTGAAGAGCGTCCTCTTCTCTGAAAAAAGGACTTCATACTTGGATCCTGCTGGCTGTCACCATGTAAGAATTGGAAGCAAGACATTCTACATCTTCTGAGTTTTTGTTTTGCTGTGCAAGAGAAACCAGATACCTGAAATTTTATATGAAATCTGCTTACTATTTAATATTAAACTTTAATTGAATTTTCAAAATATGAGAGATATAATATATATTAAGGGTGAAATATGGTGCAGAGGTCATTCTGTACCAAAGTCTGACTTATTTTTTTTTTTAGTATTTTAATCACACAACTGTATAATTTATTCTTCCAACACTTATTAATTTCTCTTGAATGATTCCTGATTCTGTTTTTTGACATTTATCAAAAGGTGTTGGTTGCATGTGTGGAAATTATCTGTGCCTTCAAATTAAGTCACAGAATTTGGTGAAAGTTACTTTGTGTCCATAGTGCAGATGATAACAGGACCTACCTGAGGGGTCGTTTTGTGTGTGAGATGAGTTAATTTGTACCAGCGCCTGGAGTCTGTTAAGTGGTAAATGCGTTTATTATTATAAGTCTACATGGAACACTCAGTACGCATTTCCAGTGACTTTTCACATTGAAGGTGTTTCTAAAATTTGAGTTAACTTGGTTGATTGCTCAATCAATAGGTTTGTAGCAACAAATATCCACTAGAGAACCTTCCTCCATCTCTTCAACTCTGACGTGACCCTGCATTAGTAGGACATGACTGAGGAGAATTAGATTTCAGTGGAAGCTTCTAATAGCATGTGGAAGCTTCATTCTTGAAATAATTATACTATAAACATTTTTTTTTGCAATAAATAAAATATGTCTAAATAGCTTCATAAATATTTAAACAGATAATCCACTAATCCCACCTGTGCTTTCCAGGCACCAGAGTTTGAAAGCATGAACATTTTCTTGGCGACACATACACCAATGAGTGCCTATTATTCACACAAATGCACCTGCCTTCTTGGGCTAGGTAAGCCACTCCCCAGTTAGAGGGTAGCTCAGTGGTGAGACCCACAAAAGTTACACCTGGTTCCTCTTTGGATCTGTAGCTCAGATAACAAAAGAGAACAAACCTGGGAGTTATTTTTTTATGGATAACTAACATAAATGATGAATAGAAATACTACACACTTCTTCTCAATGAGGTAAGCTACTGAACAGGGAAACCTTAGGTTCAGGTACTGAGAAAATCATTTCCCCTCTTTAGGGAAAAGTTTAGTTAACTTTAAAGTAAATGGATTGGACACAATAATATCTGTCTTCTAGTTTCGTAGATGGATTGGACTCGATACTTATTATCTCCTTTCCAGTTTGAAAAATCTGTGACTATCATGTTAACAGCTGATACAATTGTAATGATCAAAACAACACTTTTTTTTTTCTTTTCTGTTTCATTCGGATAAAAGATTGTTCTAATCGCCACATAGAGATGCACGTTCCCTTTCTTATCCCCCCACGGAGTTTAACATTTACCATGGGAATGTTTAAATATGAAGAGGAAATCATTCAGAAGGGACACCGTCTAGGGAAAATAATAGAATATGAAATATTTGGAGGTATCTCCTGAGAATCTAAAATCTTGAATACATAAAGAAAGACTTTTGAAATAGGTTCACTTAGAGGGGAAAAAAGAAAGAAAAGGAAAATTAAAAATAATAATAATAATAAAACAAGGTCCTGGAGATGGAATGGCTAGAGGCTCTTAAGAAGGAGCCAACAATTTAAAGTTTAATGAAGAATGTTTGATTTTAGGGAAGAATAACCAGCAGAGAATACTAAGAAATATTAAGAAACTCAGCTCATGTGCTTTCTACTCAGGCAAAGCAAAGAGGACATGCTAAATTCTTCAGAACAACTAGAGTCCACAGTCCACTGGCGATTTTATTTTTTCATTGCTGGGAGAAACACTGGTTTCTCTGTGACTCCTGTTCTGTAAAAATCATGCCACTAGGTATAAGCTCCCTTCTCCTACACTAAGGAAACTTTAGAATGTGGCACAGCTTCGCCTTCACATGACCAATATAAAAACTAATTTTCCTACAAATACACTGTGAAGAAAAAGCAAGCCCTATGAAAATCTGCTCCAAATGGCACAGAAATAACTTCAAAGATCCTGATGCGATTTTCCCACTA
Source organism: Marmota flaviventris (assembly GCF_047511675.1). Lineage (NCBI taxonomy): Eukaryota > Metazoa > Chordata > Mammalia > Rodentia > Sciuridae > Marmota > Marmota flaviventris. The sequence continues at coordinate 7,826,555 of NC_092517.1, read as the reverse complement.
GGATGGAGGAAGATAAAATGTACTGTCAAAGCAGGAATGGAGGAGGGTAGGTGACACAACTTTACATTACAATGTGATGAAAATAAAATCAAAATGAGAAACATCACACTCTGTCCCAAATGCGGCGCAAAATATAAACACGCGACTATATATATGAGCATATGCATACATCTTACTCATGTAAATTGGCTCATCATTCAGGAGCTCAAAGTTGTCCTAGAGAAAAGGGAGAGAGAGAAACAAGCAGCAATGTGGCCTGCATTCTTCAATACCTTTCCAGCACATGACTCGGGTGACCGCAAACCTCTTTCTGGGGCTCCCTTCTTAGAGGTTCTACCACCTCCAATAGGCCATGCTGTGGACCAAGCCTGTTTTAGTGAGCTTTTTGACTGCTGTGACTAGAAGATCTGAGCAGAACAATTTTAGAGAAGAATAATTTATTCGAGTTTATTATTCGAGAAGAATAATTTATTCATAAATTATTCGAGAAGAATAATTTATTCACAGTTTCAGAGGTCTTAGTCCACAGAAGGCCAGCTCCATTCCTTAGGACTCAAGGCTGAACATCATGGCGGAAGAAGGTGGTGGAGGGAAGTAGCTCACATGGTGATCAGAAAGCAGAGAGAGACTCCACTCTCCAGATACAAAATATATACCCCAAAGCCACGCCCCCAATGCCCACCTCCTTCAACCATAACCGACCTGACTCCAATTACCACTCAGTTATTCCCAGCAGGGATTAATTAACTGATTAGGTTAAGGTTGTGACCTCATCTCACCTCCCCTGCAAACCTTCTTTGCCTTGTCTCACACATGAGCTTTCGGATGACACCTCATATCCAAACCTTAACAGGTAGTCCTTTGGAGGACATATCCAAGACCTAAACCACCATGCTGGGTGTCTTCTATTGATCTGACAACCTTATATTTCTACAGCACTGGGCAAGCCAGGAACCCTCTCTAAGTCATCGTTCATCTGCAAAATCAGATAAGGACTCTACTACTGCACATGCTTTGTTGAGAATAAATTATATCCTGTATGGTGTTTGGAACCTAGGAAATTCATAGGGATTCCTGAGGGTGTTACCATATTTGTAAAGAGAATAGAAGTTGACTAAATCTGAGTGGTTCCTGCCTCATGAACTTGCCTTATAGTGGCAATTCATTAAAAAATCCATAGTCACAAAATTGTTTTTATCTATTTCTTTCTCAACTGGGTTCACGATCATTTAGCATCTATGAGTAAGAGGTCCAGTCAATAGGAATGACAGGTCAACTATTTCTTTAAAAAAAATACTATAAGAATTAATGCCTGAGCAATGCCTATAACTCTGTACTTATGATCACTACAGGATGGAAACCCACTTCCTGGTACTCTCAAGGATCTAGTTTCATTCTTAATTTTTTTTTTTTAAAGAGAGAGAGAGAGAGAGAGAGAGAGAATATTTTAATATTTATTTTTTAGTTATCGGCGGACACAACATCTTTGTTTGAATGTGGTGCTGAGGATCGAACCCAGGCCACACACATACCAGGCGAACACGCTACCGCTTGAGCCACATCCCCAGCCCTAGTTTCATTCTTTAAAAAATAAAAACAAAACAAACAAACAAAAAACCTCTTTTTTACAACATTTTTTTTTTAGTTGTAGATGTATACATTTATTTATTTTTATGTGGTGCTGAGGATGGAACCTAGTCAAATGCTCCCCCACTGAGCCACAACCCCAGCCCCCTGGTTTCATTCATCACCTTGTTTTTCCAGGAGTCAGTTTTCAGTTCCTTGTGTTGACTAAGATAAGGCTAGCAAGGAACACTTAACCACTTTGCCCATCTAGCCATTTGCTGCACAAATGTGACTGGTCCTAGAGCAAGCAGTGTGGCTGGTGACAGTTTGGGTGGCTTGAAGCACTGACTCCCACTGTCCTGTTTCCTTAGGGGAAGGCACGTAGAGAACTGAAAGACTGCAGGGATCAAGAGAATGGGGAAAAGGATGGATGTTTACCAGTAAATGGATGGAACTGGAGGCCATCGTGCTAAGTGAAATAAGCCAATCCCCCAAACCAAAGGCTGAACATCCTCTCTGATGTGGGGATGCTGAGACACAATATGGCGGAGGGGAATAGAAGTTCGTTGGATTAGACAAATGGGAATGAAGCAAAGAGAGAGGGAATTGGAAGAAGAAAGACAGTAGAATGAATTGGACATCACTGTCCTATGTTCATATATGAATACATGACCAGTGAAACTCCACATCCCAAGAATGGGACCCTAGTTAGAATAAGTGATACTCCACGTATGTATAATATATCCAAATACGCTCTACTGTCATGTATATCTAAAAAGAACAGATGAAAATTAAAAAATGGAAATAACCTAAATGCCCATCAAATTATGAATGGATAATATACAAATCTATTTACTTACGTCAGGCACTCCCTGCTGACATTTATCCACCAGTGGAAAGATACACACACATCCCTATAATGCTGGTGGGACAGAGCTATCCTAATATATGTTTTTCATTGAATACTGACTAGTTTACAACTTCATATACTATGTCAACCCCATTATTAGATATGAGAAAAGATAGCACTATTCACTTTTTTTTTTTTTTGGTGGAGGTAATGAAACCAAAGTGTTGAAAGATTTTCAGTGACAATGTTGAAAGTATGTCATACCAGGTGCCTGATAATGCACAGGTACAGTCACGTGTCACATAACAACATGGACCACAAAACATAAAAAAATGGCCCTGTGATAACATAACAGAGATGAAAAACTCCTACCACTGAGTGATGTGATTTTATATATTTTCCATGTCACGTTTTTGAGCATATACACTGTACTCCTACTTTAAGTTTACTATGACATGATGTACCTTGTTGTGCCTATAACAGCCTCAGATATTTGGTGTTTATCTTGTCTCAACTGCATCAAGAGACCACTTGAGTGACTGCCCCGTATCATCTGGGGTTTGAGTCAGCATTTTTGGTCACTGTGACCAAAAGACCAGACGGAAGCAATTAGAAGAGGAAAAAATTATTTTGGCTCACAGTTTTCAAAGTCTTAGTCCATAAATGGCCAAGTCCATTGCTCTGAGCCCAAGGTGAGCAACTCAGGACATGGCACCAGGAAAACAGAGAGAACTCTGGTCCCCAGGGACAAAATCTAAACTCCAATGTCACACCCTGCCTGCCTATAGTTACCACCCAGTTAATCCATGTGGGTGGACGGATCTACTGATATGATATTAAGACATTTTGAATGGACATTGTAGAATATATTTGTGTGTGTGAGTATGTGTATGCTTTTATCTAATTTTGTGCTCACCATTCTCTAGGAATAGAAACGATTTTCATTTTATGGAACAATTCAGAGCATTCTTACCCCAAGGCTGTCAGTTCAGTATGAGGGCTGGGATTTGAACATAAATCTTTGGATCTAAGTATGAATTTATTATCATTGACAATTTCTCGTTATACTGAAATTGAAAATAATCCTTTTCTTCTATTTACATGTCACTGATTAGAAACTAGGGTCCGGCCGGGCGTGATGGTGCACACCTGTTATCCAAGTGGCTGGGGAGGCTGAGGCAGGAGGATTGTGAGTTCAAAGACAGTCCCAGCAACTTAATGAGGCCCTAAGCAACTTGGCAAGGCCCTGTCTCTAAATAAAATATAAAAAAACAAAGGGCTGGGGGTGTAGCTCAGTGGTTAAGCATTCCTGGTTTCAATTCCTAGTACAAAAAAAAAAAAAACACACAAAAAAAACGGAAAGACAAGAAACTAGGGTCCAACAAACAAAAAAATGTTGCTGACATGAGAGACAGAGTGAGAATTCTATTTGCTTTGAGATCCGAGGTTCTCAATAAGCATACAATAATGAAGCTGTCAGGATTTGCAGAGAAGCAGCCCAGCTAAACGTCATATGGGATGCCTGCCTCATAGTGAAATCCAGTAGAATCCAAGAGTCTGGCTAGGCTGTTTGTGGAGGGTATTGCCTCCTTATCTACTCCCGAGGTTCACGTCATCAGAGGTCCCCCAGACTGGCAGTTGGGAAGTCAGCCACATGCCTCTGAGAACAAGATCAAGTTGAGGCTCTGGGTACCTGCAAACAGGTAGAGTCGAAAACTGGGTTCCAGCCCAGTACAACCCAAATAAATAAAAATTAGTAAATAAATACAAATTAAAAGGCAGACCAACATTTCAGTGATATTTAGGGATAAACATTTAAATACGATTGAGGCTTTCTTCTGACAAATGAAAACTAAAATCCGTACAATTCATCTCATTAAACAAAATGTATGTTCTAATCCTAAGTACGTGTTCATTGCTTAGGGAGGAGAAAGCACTTAATCAAGCACTGTTTAATTTTTTTTTTCTTATATACATTTTTCAAAGACAATATAGATAACTCAGTAGGAGAGAATCCCCACTTCTTCATATACAATGTAAATAGCATTTCAAAGTAGATACCTGGTCTTAATATTTCATTGGAATTTTGCTTGGAGATTTTAGAGGCCGGTTGACTTCCAAACACTGGGATTTGAATCAAGTGCAAAAAGGTTCTGCTCTGGTTTAGTAACAGTGTTCCCTTCACCTGCCGAATATAGCCTTCGTAGCTCTAAGGCTTATTTATTTATTTATTTTTAATTTTTTTTCTCTCTCTCTCTCTTCTCCTGTCTCCTCCTCCCTAAGAAGATGAACAATGTGATCCTCTCCTTCCCTAGTTAATTGCCCTTGAAAACACCCACTGCAGGAAGGAGATGCCTGCTGAGGATCTGCAAAGTGTAAGTTTCTCAAATTAACAAGTGAATCCTAGGAGTGCATCAGGGTGCCCTGCAAGCTCCTACCAGAGCACACCTAGAATGAGTTCCTTTAAAATCTCCCTGTAGGGCCCCGGTGGGTGACCACAACACCAAAAGATCTTTATTGCAGCAGTGCAACAAAGAGAAAGGAAAGAAGGGGAGAGAGAGAGAGAGAGAGAGAGAGAGAGAGAGAGAGAGAGAGAGAGAGAAAAGAGAAGAGGAGAGATGAAGAGGGAGAGAGCAAGAGCAAGAGAGAGGGGGGCCTGGCAGGAGGGAGTTTTTATAGCCCAAATCTAATGGGGCCTCTGGGTCTGCAAGCTGCCTTGTTGGCCCAAGGGGGGGTTAAGTGTTCAGCCTTGAGGGGGTTGAATGTTCAGACTTGAGGCAAACAGGTGATAAAGGACCAGATAGAGGGGGGGTTTGAGTGCGTGGGCTATCTTGCAGCCAACATCTGTTCAGCCTGCCCTGCAGACAACACAGTTCAGCCTGCTCTGCACCCAACAGTCCTTGTTTCTCCTTGGCTGGAAAAGCAATAAACCTTCTTTTTGCTTTTTCTCAAAAACCATGTCCTCATTATTAAGTTGGCACTAATGGGCACTGGGGACAAGGACCAAGCTTTCAGTTACAGTTTGGATTAAATACCCCCGCCCCCCACACACACACCAAAGGCCCATGGGTTTGAGAAACTGATGTGACTCTATTTTTGAGAAACCAGCCTCTACCTTAGAGCAAAGCCTGTCCAAGGAAGGGGGCGTGACCCTTGTCCTTGGAAAGACCCACAGAGCACTCCTAGGCAGATAGCCACCCTGCTGAGTTGTTTGTCTGTAAATAACAAGAGAGATCTGCTGCGCCAGGTGTCCCTGACTCAGTCAGGCTAGGTGAGGACCCCTAGCAACCCCCTAGCAACCACCAATCAGCATGAGACAGGGAAAATACTTGGGATGCCAGTTGACCCTCCTAGTAGTTTATGGTGGTTGGTAACATGTTGGGAAACCATGTAGTTCAGCACGTACACCCCACGTAGCTTAAACCAATCAGTTCAAATGAATCCCCCTCTCATACTAACCAATTACCCCTACCCAACTTGTTCCCACCAGTGAATGTGCTAATCATGTTTTAGAGATATTTTATGATTTTCCCGTGGTGTGTGATGATTTGCTAAGAGATGCTATGAAGTATGTGAAGTCCCTGCCTTCCCCAAAGAGTGTATAAAACTGCTGCAAACCCTGGGCTTGAGGACCTCTCAGCATCACCAGTTGCTGTGTGCTCACGGAGGACCGAGCTAGCTCTCAATGAACGTCTCTTTGCTGCTTACATCTATCTTGATCTCTGGTGGTCTTTTGGGGGTCCCAAACTCAAGGTTATCAGGTTAAAGGCTTGTCCCCAAAGTGGTACTGATGGAAGGAGCTTTCAAGATCACTGAGCGTGCTCCTCGGTGCCTAACAAGGGGACCCTCTGCTAACCCTTTCTTGAACAGTTTGGGGAAGGGGCATCCTGATGCAGGACCTGTGTAGATCATGGAAACCATCTGACCTCTGTAGACCCCTGCATCCAGAAGGACACTTAAGCATCACGACACCCCAGTCGTAGAACAGCCATGACTGTAAGAGGGTTTCTTGACCTGAAGACCTATCAGGTGTAGAAAAAGCAGCTGAGTCCTTGACCCACACATGGAAGAGCTTAGAAACAGTGAGAAGTCCACTGGATAGAAAGAATGAAGTCTTGAATTTAAGCCAGACAAGCAGAGGGTCTGGGTCACGCTGATGGGTGGCTGGAAGGATAGGGGCTGGCTCCTCCAGACTAAGCAAGAACAGACACCTCAAAGGTGAGACCACAGGGATCAGAATCAGCAGAGGCTAAGAGGACAGCAACGTTCACTTCTCTCTCCTCCCCCAAGAACTTAGATGGTTACCCCTCCCTCAACTTCCACTGCCCAAGTGACCCAGTTGAACTTCTCCTCCACCTTACCTTTGAGGACGGGAAGCCTAAGGCCAAACGATGCTCTTCAAGTTGGATGCACAGAACCACCTGGTTGGGAGACGGTTGTTGGACAACCTCTAACGCCATCATAATGCCATCTGAAGGCTCCATGGCACTCCACCCAGCACCATGACAGTTGATAGTGGATGTGAGGACGACACAAAACGAACCTTAAAAGGAACCAGACGACATGGTGCTGGAGCTTCCAGAACATCTCTACCCATTCCCCCACCTCTCCCCCCACAAAATGAATACCCCTCCTCTTTATTATCCTATTCCTTCCCTTCATTTCTTTTGCCCTTCATTTATAACTCCCTGGCCCCCCAAGAGCAAAACGTTGAATAGCACCATCTCTCTCCCACTTCTATTCTTCTCCCTTCCCTCCTTGATTCTACAATTCACAGGTGCGGGGGGAGGGGGGGCAGAGGGGAAGGACCAGTTTCCCTGATGACCTATCCATGGCAGAGGACAAAGGAGGAGGACAGAGAATGAAACCTATACGTAACGGAGCACCTGTTCCAACGTGAGTGACTTTTAAACATTTCCAAAGTGAGTGACAAATAAATATACATTTTGATTTGGTACAGTCATTATGGTTTGGATGTGACCTTGTCCCCAGAAGTTCATGTGTGAGACCATGTAAGGACATGCAGAGGAGAAAGGATTGGGTTATGAGCGCCTGAGCCCAATCAGTGAATTAATCCCCTCCTGGGATTAACTGGGTGGTAACTGAAGGTGGGTAGAGTGGGGCTGGGGGAGGTGGGCACTGGGGGCGTGGCTTTGGGATATATATTTGGTATCTGGCCAGTGGAGTCTCTCTGCTTGCTGATCATGATGGGAGCCACTTCCCTTCCCCATGTTCTTCCTCGGCCATGATGTTTTGCCACAGTTATTTCTAGTGAGCAATTGATATGGCCACCCATGAGCCCTTCTGTTCCTGGAAAACACTTTTACACATGTGGTCACCAACGTTGTCCATAAATCTCACTGTTGCTACCTTTTGATGAGACCCCCCCCCAAGTAGCCGTCTAGGAATATATGCAAGAGAGTAAATGCATGCTCACCCCCAATAAGCAAATATTTGCATATTAAGTCATAAAATTAACTTTTCATGTAATAATGAAAAGCTGAATGAACTCCAAATGGCTACAATCAGGAATTCCTGAAGATGATCTGTGGTTCAAACAGGGGAACAACTACCAGTGCAGATGCTCAGAGATTTGCATATGGAAGGACTTCCTTAAAGATTCAATTAAGACGATTTTGCAGGTTGATGCTAACAATGAGGATGTAGTAGAAGTTTGGTGATGAATTTTTACATATTTAACATTCCTGGTATTCACTAGAAACTGAATTCTTGCCTACATGTGAAGGTCTAGGTATTTACATGCAGATTTTTATTGCACTTAGAATATGCTGTTTAAATAAGGCATATTTCATATATGTGAAGAGTACGTATTTTAAATGCATCGACCTATGTAAAATATGTACTCTAGACTGAAATTTTTGTGAGCAGGGAAGATCTAACCTTAGGTAGCTATTCCTTTATTATTTTGAGTACTGGAGAGAACTATTCAGGTGTTTTTAGTTCAGAGTTACTGGGAGATAGCGGTAGGATTTATATAACTAAATTACAAGCAAATCCCCTAATGCTTTGGGAATGATGGGTTCTGTTTAATTAAATGTTCTATTGTACTCAGTTATCACATAAACCAAACATGGTTTTCAACTTTAAAGTATTTGAAAAGAAATTTTAAAAAAAGATAGACCATAAAAAAAAATCCAGAATAGATCACAATTTAATTTTTATCACTTGCAGGATCTTAGGTTGTTCAAGAGTTATGAAAGGGAAGTCTTCAATTCCAATGGAGAGGCATGGTGCCTAAACAAAACCATTTAGGTTCTTTGAATCCCACCCTGCCCTGCCTCCCTGCTGTATTAGTTAGCTCAAGCTGCTATGACAGAACGCACCAGACTTGATTACATAAGAGGAACTTATTCCTCATAGTTCTGAAGGTTACTAAGTCTAAGGTGGATGAGGTTCCAAGTTCATTTCCCCAGAGAGGGTCTCTTCATGGCCACTTTCCTCTGTGTCCTCCCATGGATGGAAGGGAGGGATGGAGAGAGAGAGAGAGAGAAGGAGGCAGAATGAATGAATGAACAGTGGTCTGCCTTCCCCTTCTTAGGAAGTCACCAATCCAATTCATCCTGTGGCCTACACCTCACGACCTCAGCTGTGCCTGATTAGCTTCCAAAGTCTCCCCTTCCAACCTGGGTGTGATGACGCATGCCTGTGATCTCAGAGACTTGGGTGGCTGAGTCAAGAGAATTGTGAGTTCAAAGCCAGCCTCAGAAACTTAGCAAGGCCTGACGCAACTCAGCAAGATCCTGTCTCCAAATAAAATATTTAAAAAAAAAATTGCTGGGGATGTAGCTCAGTGGTAAAGTGTCCCCTGGGTTCAATCCCTAGTACAAAAAAAAAAAAAAAAAAAAAAAATCAATCAATCAATCAATCAATCCCCTTTTAAATACCACCTCATGGAAAGTGAGCGCTTGGAGCTTCAATATACAAAATTTGGGGGTCACACACAATCCAGTCCCGTTAGTGGGTGTTAACCCACTAACTTTACACAAGAGAATACAGTAGCCCAGAGACAGAACACATTTACCAGCCAGAGTCACACATACTTATTGGCAATGCTGAGATGTGTCCGCTTCCTGATTCCCCACCAGCCAGTTCCCATCCAACTGTATCTATCCAATTCTCTTGTGAACATTTCCTTTTCTTCCTGATTATAATCATCTGTTGACAAATCCTACCAATCCGGCAGACAGTGGGTTCCCTGAATAGCAAATCCATATCCTCATGCCTGTGGATAAGGTGTCCAGGAAGTTAGACCCTTAACATGCACCTTAACTAGTGTATTTTTTTTTAAAATATTTTTAAGTGATAGTTGGACATAATATCTTTATTTTGTTTATTTATGTTTATGTGGTGCTGAGGATGGAACCCAGGGCCCCACACGTGCTTGGTAAGCGCTCTGCCACTGAGCTACAACCCTAGCCTAACTATTGTATTTTTTAATAAAAATAAAAATCATACATTCAGGAGAGCTAGTTTGGTTTCATACTCTATCACAAATCCAAATATACAAAACAGTAGTGAAGTATTTTAATAACTATCCTAATTACCTTTGTGTTACAGTGTTCATGTTAAAGTTTCAGCAATAGCATTTATTGCACATGATGATAGATATAGGTACGGTCTTACGATTGCCAATTGCTCATGTCCCCGCTGAGAAAATGAACCTTTTCTTAAATGGTCCTGGCTGTATGGTTTGTTCACGAAACTTTAACCCATCCAGGTGGCATATGGAACGTGGCAGTGCCGTAGACTCTGTCTCTTTGGTTTACACATTGGACATATGCTTTCCATACAAAAAGTTATTTTGATTTACCATATGGGATCCATATTTAAATGTGGAAATAGAGACTCACAGGAGAAGTATCAAAATAGCGCATGCAAACATTTACTATTTGTGCCAGGAAGTGGATCTTTTTAGCAGAAAACTCAACAACTACCATATGCGGCAGCTGTTATTCAGTGGACCAAAAAAAAAAAATAACAGCCCGAAACAATACACGATGTGGTTCCAGCACATTGGAACTCCGTCTACCTAGCAGATAACTTATTTTTCAAAACCCATTCAGATGCCTAAAAGGCTCTTCATTTGCAATTAAACATTGTAATTATTCTGACCTAGACATGCTTTGGAGGGATAAGCACTCCAAGAAAAATTTTCCTAAGCTTTCAGGTAATTGCCAATAGGGGGAAAAAAAAAAAAACAAACAACAACAACAACAAAAAAAAAACCAAGTAAACAGATTGGGTTTTCCCCAGGACGATTTCTGGAATGCAAAATATTTTTTAATAAGTCTTTGGATGGGAGATATGGCTCAGGCAATACCTGATACTACACAAGAATACTAACTAGTTTATTAATTAGATGCCTCTGTGAAATGCAATTGGACTGTTTTCTATGCTGACTGTTTTTTATTTTATTATTTTAATGCCTCGATATTTGGGTCTGTGGAGATATTCAACAGGAGGATGCGTTATTTACTTGTTAGAAGGCCGTTAAAGCAGATTAGGCCAGAAGTTGAATTTTTTTTTTTATGCATCAAGAGAATGAGGCAGGAAATGGGATGGATATCAGCGTAGTAGGAGGAAATGTAATGTTCAGGAAACAAAGTGGATGGCTTTGAACTTCGACTCTGTCACATACTTGAAGAGACAGGTGGATACTGTATTAATGAATACTTGGGATGATCTACTTACAAAGAGGAAAGGTTTATTCTGGCTCAGAGGTTTGGAGGTTTCTTGTAGCAGACCAAAGTCAGTCACCTCATGGTTGAGATGAGAAAGAGGAACACACCAGGGTCCCCAATTCCTTCTGAGCACATGCCCCCAATGACCTGAAGACTTCTCACTAGTCCCCGCCTCTTAGAAGTTTCTACCATCCCCCAACAGCACCAATCTGGCTTTTGAAGGACATTTCAGATCCATCCTTAGAAGGCATGAGCCTTGATTCCATCTCTTCCAAAATATGATGGTAATATCCACTCCTGATTTTTCCCAAGGGTCACCGTGGGGCCAAAGTTCCAATGACAATGACGATTACTACCACCTGGTGTTATTTATTCCATTCATATTACATATCCATAGATGTGAAACTACTTAATCTCATTGTGTTAGTCTTCAATCCATCTAATAAGACTTTATTTCTATGGAGCATCAACATGGAAATTCCCAAATCTCTGTGGCTTAAGCACAATGAAATCTTTTAAAAATTCTTTTTATATACACATGACAGTAGAGTGCATTCTGACATATTGTACATACATGGAGTATAACTTATTCAAATTAAGATCCCATTCTTGGGGTTGTACACCATGTGGAGTTACGTTGGTTGTGTATTTGTATATGAACAGAGGAAAGTTCTGTCCCATTCATTCTACTGTCTTTCTTATTCCCATTCCCCCTCCCTTCCCTTCATTCCACTTTGTTTAACACAATGAACATCTATTCTTCCTTTCCTACACCCATTGTGTGTTAGCATATCTGAGAGAACATTTGGCCTTTGGTTTTTGGGATTAGCTTATTTCACTTAGCTTGATAGTCTCCAGTTCCATCCATTTACCAGCAAATGCCATAATTTTATTCTTCTTTGTAGCTGAGTAATATTCCATTGTGTGTGTGTGTGTGTGTATATATATATATATATATATATATATATATATATATATATATATATATATCACGTTTTTTGGATCCATTCATCTGTTGAAGGGCACCTAAGTCGGTTCCAGAGCTTAGCTATTGTGAATTGAACAGCTATAAACATTGATGTGGCTATGTCCCTAAAGTACGCTGCTTTTAAGTCTTAGGTATATGCCTAGGAGTGGGATAACTGGGTCAAGTGGTTTTCCAAAGACTCTCCATACTGCTTTCCAGAGTGCTTGCACCAATTTGCAATCCCACCAGCAATGTATGAGTGTACCTTTTCCCTCACATCCTCGCCAACATTTATTGTTACTTGTGTTCTTGATAATTGCCATTCTGACTGGAGTGAGATGGAATCCCAGCGTGGTCTTCATTTCCATTTCTCTAATTGCCAGAGATGTTTTACATTCTTTGAAATATTTGTTGACCATTCCTATTTCTTCTTCTGAGAAGTGTCTGTTCAATTCCTTGGCCTATTCATTGGTTGGGTTATTTGGGTTTTTTTGGTGTTAAGTTTTCTGAGTTCTTGGTATATTCTGGAGATCGATGCTCTATCCGAGGTGCAGGTGGCAAAGATTCTCTCCCATTCTGCAGGCTCTCTCTTCCCATTCTTGGTTGCATCCTTTGCTGTAAAACAATAAATTTTAACATGGGGTCATGTGAAACTTCCAGAAGCTTTTTTTTTTTTTAATCATGCTGTGTTTCAGAAATTCAGGTGGTTTCAACCTTGTGATGTTACCATCTCAATATGTACCTCATATTTATCTCCTTTATATCTGGAGAAGAAGGATCCAGACAGCTGCTATCTGCTCCGGAATGCTTTCTCCCAAGAGATCCCACTGGACATATCTATCCCTTGGTCTTACCCACCTACAGGAGCAGAATTGATGGGAGACCTATGGATATGGGGAGCAACTGGCCAGTCTGTCAGAGACAGATAGATAGGACTTTCCCCTGTTTTATAGGGGAGGGGACGGAAGCTCTAAGATACGAGGTAAATTTCCCAAGTCACACAGTCAACTATTGAGCAGTAAAACTTTTTCATTGCAAGTGTCTTTGATTGTAGGGTCTTTCTTTCTCTTACCCTGATCGTTATAAATAGTTTGATGACATATGACCTCATATGAGGGCATCAGAATATCCCAATAAAATGTTTTTTTTTTTTCCTGCAATGCTAGGGATTGAGCCCAAGAGCCTTATGCATGCAAGGCAATGCAAGGCAAGCACTCTACCAACTAAGCTAGATCCCCAGCCCCCAAAAGGTATTTTTTTTTTTAATTATTCCTCCTTAGCTAAGGACCTTCTCATATGCTGCTGAAATAACTATTTTACATTAAGGTCTTCTTTCACAAAATAAAATGAAAGCATTTATTACTTAAGAAATTTTTGGTGATTCATATTCAATTCTTCAGACACACGTGGAACCGAAATGATCCGAAATATGAAAACTCAGATAAAACTTTTAAAAATAAATCTGGATGTTTTGGAAAATTACGTACACATTGTATCAAAGTACAAGGAATAAGTTCCCGCTTTTGATCTTTGTTTAAAAATATCGAAAAATGAAGAAAGACACAATGATTTTTTTTTTAATACAGAAGTTAGATATTCCACACTTTTAGCACCTTGGTTGAAATCTTTCCATCACTGTGTTTCTGGGACGTGCAACATCAAAAAATGGTAAAAAAAAAAAAAAAAGTCTTCAAAAAGCAGTTAAATAAATCATCAATAAATACACTAATGTAATTAAAATTGTAAAACGAAACAATGATTAAACATTCATAGCTGTAACTGGGATGTGTAATGGATCATAGGAACACAGCATATGGCTTAATAACAGAGCGTTGCATATGGTAAACGTCTGTTTTTCATATTTGTATCTTATTTACGGTTTTCAAACAATGGCAAGAACAGTAGGATTAATCCAACAGGCTCTGATAGGGGAAAAAAAATAGAATATGATTATGTGAGTTCTGCAGATAGCCACCAGCAGATAAAATTGTATGCCAGAGGAAGAAAGCTGATTTTGTTGTACTAGCAGGTTATCTTTTCTAGCAACCTAGAATCCTGACAGAAAGAAAAAAAAAATCATATACAGCATAATTCTGGGAAGTGCTTTCATAATAACCAACGATAAGATTAGTTTATGTAACAAGGACAATCTTCCCCCATCTCCTTCCAGGAACTATGCAATTCGCGAATTGCAAATTTAGTCTCTATTCACAAGAATGTGGGTGCTTGGATTCCTTCTTTCAAATTGATATTTTAGGTAAAGTTCACTGTCCTATTTACTGGATTCTCCTCTTCTAAATCCCTGAGCAATTTGGCATGGTTCGGAGCTAATGCTGCTTATATGTAAAGACATAGGGCAGACATAGATCCATGTGGACATACATGGCCAGTTGGGGAGTGAATGGTCCCAGAGGAGATTAACCTTGTTGGGTCCATCGCTATGCTGTTCTCCACGTTTCCTAGGATAAGGAATAACTCACAATAATAACAGCTTATCTTTACCAAGTCTTGCACGAAGACATTTATAGGCACAGAACACCTTTGGCTTCTTCAAAGACTACGGGGATGTTGCAAAAAATCGATGTCCCATTTGAAAGGATGAGAAACCGGCGGCTTGAAATAGTGACCTTGCCCAAATGACAGTACTCTCTTGGGACAGAGCTCAGGTTTGAGCCCATCTCTCTGCGCGAGTTAGTTCCCTCATGGGACAGTGCTTTGTTGCCTGACCTGCTTCGGCAGCTGCAGCTTTTGGGCCACTGTGTCCTCGGGTCTTCTTTAACCAGTGGTGGGAGTCAATCATGTTTACGCAAACGGTTGGCAAACGGGCGTGTTGGACACTGTTGATTTCGGGGTGGTGGCTAGAATGAATCTGACCAAACCGTGCGCCAAGAAATTCACTTGGTTTTAGCTTTCAAGCGAAAAGCATGAGAGCATTTCCTTCTCTTCAGAGAAGAGATTAGAGAAGAACAATTAAGGGACAAGGGGATTCGCCAATGCCAGCAGAGTCACCATAAAACACTGTCCATCCTTGTTAAAATGGGGATCTTGGCTCCCACTAATGAGGGTCAACTTTTCTCAAATTACTACTTAATGTCATGTGGAATATATGAAAAGCTACTATTAAATTGATTTTAAGACTCTTGTCCAAAGCAGTGTCTGTTACACCACTTCACAGTCCCCGTGCAAGTTTGCAAGTTAGGAAGAAAATCCTTTTTGGGGGGGATTTATTTCCAGGTAAGCCTTATACTCCCCTAAGGAGCTGAATGCCTTTACTTATTAACATGCTTCTTTCTTACCCTGGTAGGCGGGCAGTTCAGACCTAATGCAAAGACCCAATCAAAGCCCTCGTTTAGCATCTGTGGCACAGAATATATTCTATTCCCATTTCCTCTCTCTATGGAGAACACACCTAGACCATATTTCCCAGTTTCCCTTGAAGGTAGTTTGGTCCACGTAATTGATTCTAATCGGTGAGACGTAGGTGAAGGGGGAGGGTGCTTTTGCTCAGGGCTGGCTCCCCTCTGCTGCTCTTCTCCTGCTTCCCCAAGCTACTCATTTCCGAACAATGCCTGGGGCCATCTTGGAATGTACCTATTGAAGAGAGCAGAGCGTCTTCCAACTCCAGTTTCCCACACCCTGCTCATGGTCACACTAGGTGAGCAACAAATAATCTTCTAATGCACCAAGTCACCCAGGCTTTGGAGTGTGCCACTTACAAAACCACTACTATATTATCTGACAGACAAGAAAAGACATCGGGTGGTGGTATAAGGAACATAACGGTGAGTTCTACTTTGTGCCAACTTTTCGGATATCAGAGTGACAGAGGTGACACTCTCTCCAGAACACCCATGCGAGGGTGTGTTCTACAAAACAGTTAATTAGTAGGTGGCCAAAAAAACGAATGCCATGGGTAGCAGATATGGAAACTCAGGTTATTTAGAGATAAAACATCTATTTGCCTGTGAGAACTCAGAAGGCAGAAAATATATACACAAAGCTTCTGACTCTAAGGAAAATGGCTAAAATAGATATATTTTTTCATCTCATGGAGCATTTTTACAGTTTTTATTAACACAATGAACAGCTGTATGTATTTATGAAGTACAGTGTGATATATCACGGTAGGTACACGGTGTGTTCTGATCAGATCAAAGTGATTAATGAGTCCATCTACGAATCAGGCCTTGGTATTTGGAGAAGTGAAGCCCTTCTCTTCTGGTTGGTTATTCATAAAATGCATAATAGGTTGTTGTGAACTACCAGTCCCCCCACTTTGCTGTTGAACAACTGGAATTTATGACTTCGGACTCAGAACACATTATCCAGTCTTCCTCCTCCATTCCGAGGACTTCCTAGCCTCTAGCAATTACTATACCACCTTCAGATGGGTTTTCAAAAAAATATCCATAGATGAAAGAGAATACGTGGTATTTGTCTTTCTGTCTGATTTATTTCACACCCATATGGTCAGTTCATATTACATACGTGTATCAAATGATCACAGGGTACCCTGTAAATAAGGGTACTTAAAATAATAATGAATTTTAAAAAAAAAATTCCTTCCAGTGAAATAACAGCTAGAACAACATCGCTAACTCTTTCATGATTACTGAAGAGGGTGGGTAGCCACCGGCTGAGCCAATCAGGGTATTAGAACATGGAGATCAGGCTGAACCAGCATCAGCTGCTTTGCACAGAGAGTAAAAGAGAATAAAAGTGTCCAGAGAATGGAGGTCCAGCAAGATTTGGAACAGTTCATGCTTCTCGATGCCAAACAGGAAATAAACTAGGAAAAAAAGGTCTCTGAGTGACAAATATACATTTTAGACTCAGATTTGTAGAGAAGTCCAACTGGGGGACAGGGTTTTGCAATTAAGCGACAGCCTCCAGATTGCTGGTGGGCAGCTACTCAGCCAGGAATGCATGAGCAGAGAGGGACAAGGAAGAGGCACTGAAGGCCACAGGACATGTTCATCTGAGAGTTAAGCATTTGGAAAAATGGGCATCTGGTATGTGAAAACCTCCCGCAGTCTCAGTGAAGAGAAACTAGCCTTTCCCTGTCCTCGTCATTTCTTGTAACCAAGTGTCCAGAGACCTCCCCCATCACTGAGACTATGTGGCCACCCCCGTCACCTGTGATAGTCCAAACATCAAGACCCTCACCGAACCCAGGGGGGCTATTCAAAGGGTAGCAGATCAATTAAGGGGGCAGGAAATTGAGGCAAAAATCAGGGGACACGGTTTCCTTAAAAACCCTTCCCTCTGTAAGCACCACAGGTCTGAAATGTTTGTGATGAGATGGCAAGAATTGGGGTTGGCAATGTGAAAGTCAATGTGAAAAAAAACCAAAAACCTAAACTGAAAACAATAACACAGGCAGATTCAAAGAATGTAGAAAACCATGAAAACCCCCTCTTCCTGTGGCTCCAAGAAAACAAAATCCAGACCTAATAAGGAAACTGACCCTTATGGTTGGATAACAGGTGTCTCCCAAAAGCTCCAGGGTACGACAATGCCGTCATGTTCAGAGGTGAAATGATTGGGTTATGAGAGCTGTCACCTGATGGGTGGATTAATCCACTTGAAGTATAATAACTTTTTTTTTTTTTTTTTTTTTGGTACTGGGGATTGAACCCAGGGCACTTTGCCACTGAGCTTTGTCCCCAGCTCTTTATTTATTAATGTATTTGCTTATCTATTTACTTAGAGATGGGGGTCTTGCTAAATTGCTTAGGACCTTGCTAGGTTGCCCAGGGTGGCCTCAAACTTGCAATCCTCCTGCCTCAGCCTCTTGTGTCACCAGGATTACAAGTGTACACCACCGAGCCAGGCTTGGGTTAATAATTTGAAAGTACTTCTGCACTGCGTGATGATATAGGCAGGTGAGGTATGGCTGGGAGAAATAGGTCACTGGGGGCATGCCCTGACTGTTTGCACTCAAACTCTCTCTGATGTTGGCTGCCATGACTGAGCAGCCTCCCTCTCCCACACGTTTCCGCCATGGTGTTCTGCCTCCCCTTGAGCCCAAAGCCATGGAGTCAGCCGTCCATGGACCAAAGCCCTGAAACCATGAGCCAAAATAAACATTTCCTCCTCTAAGCGGTTCTTGTGCGGTATGTGGGTCACAGTCACACAAGGCACGCTAACACATTGATGGCACAGGCAGGACAGAGGTGTAGCGGTACCCAGGAGGATTCATAGTTCCAGGGACCAGTGACCTGGTGACTTCTGTGTGTTTCCTCTTATTTATGTTTTTCTTTTCTAATGGGACTTTATTATGTTGCTGTTGCTTGTCCATTTAATAGTGTGTGTGGGGGGGTGGGGGGTAAGGTGAACTCAGATTCTCTCCCTTTCAATCACAGGTGGATGGCCTAGGAGAAGCCACATGGAGCTGGTGTGCTTCACAGAGACGTCTTGGAACTGAGCTTCCCACAGGGACTGGATGGAAGGCAGGGAGGGAGGGAGGACTTCTATCTGCAGGGTGAAGGGTGAACCAGGTGTCTGATGATGTATGAGAGCCCTAACTGCACCAAACCAACCCCATTTCTTTTGCCTTGGGGTACAGAGAAAGGGTGTTTATTATCTTTTTCTTTCTTTCTCTCTTGTCTGCTCTTTCTCTCCTTTTCTCTCCCCATCCTCTTTCTTTCTTTCTTTCTTCCTTTCTTCCTTTCTTCCTTTCTTCCTTCCTTCCTTCCTTCCTTCCTTCCTTCCTTCCTTCCTTCCTTCCTTCCTTCCTTCCTTCCTTCCTTTCTTTCTCTTTCTTCTTTTCTTCCTAGAAACCATTGCAGTAAAGTGTGGCCAGGGTCCTGAGTTTAGGACAGAAGAATACAGGTGGAAGTGGTGCTCCCCACTTCTGGTCGGGACCACATAATCGTCCCGTACACCCACCTGTCTTGTCCCCTGTCTGATGATGGGGGGGTCGTAACCCTGGCAGACCTGATATGTCATGAAAAAACTCTTGAGGCCCAAATCCTAGAATAACGGCTTGGAGCAGATCCCTACTCTTGTCCCAATAAGCTGTACTTGACAGAGGAATAAACTTCTCTTCATTAATCTATTGAGATTTCATTTCTCTTTATAATAGTGACGGGCATGATCTTGCCTCCTTTCCTGATTTTGAATTAACTGGAATTTTTTATGATACATTTAAAGATTTTTAAAAATCGGTTTACTAAGAAGCATGTCTAAATATACGTTTAAAAAAATCCAAATAAAGTGAATGGCTGTGAATCCATGTCCCAGGAGACACTCTAATTTACTTCTATTAAATTAGAAAATTCAATTCTCTCTCTCTCTCTCTCTCTCTCTCTCTTTCTTTCTGATTTAACCTAGGGACACTTTCACACTGTTACCTCCCAACTCCCCTTTTACAAATATTTCATTTTGACACAGGGTCTCACTAAGTTGCTTAGGGTCTCACTAAGCTGCTGAGGCTGGCTTTGAACTTGCGATCCTCCTGCCTCAGCCTCCCAACTTGCTGGGATTACAGGCATGCACAATTATAGCTGGTGGAAATTCAATTCTTATGATTTTGGTGAATTGAGGGAAATAAGAGATGATTCCAATGACAAATTTACCTGTATACTTTTTATAATCTCCTGTTTGCCCAAAGAAGACTCTGATGGTACCAGATAGGAAATAGGACCAATTATTTTTGTCATCTACGTAGTCTCTGGCAGATGTTTTTAGTACAGTACTGTTACTGTTATTTACTTTTAATAGTATTCATGATAGATCATTTCACTGTGTGTGTGTGTGTGTGTGTGTGTGTGTGTGTGTGTGGTTTCTTCACTTGAGACCGTATCAAACCACAAATATAGATCCACCTATTCAGGAATGATCTCCAGCCTTCCCTAGCTGGACAGCAGGAGCCAAGGTGTTCAACAGATACCTCTCTAAATGTCTTCTAACCAGCTTCATGCCTTCTGAAATCTCTGCCTACCAATGACTACGATGGTTTCCATCATTACCATCTCCCCATCTCCTCCCTCTCGGCTCAGACTAGCCATGGGTATATGTCCCTCTCTTTCTGGCTGTTTTATTTCAGTTAATACGAGTCTTATAATCACCCTGACTTGAAACAGCACGTCAAGTGAACACCTTCTTCTCCCTCACCCTGAACCTTCCTCCAATTTCCAAGTGACAGATTTCTCCCTCGTCTTTAACCTTCCTTCTCTCCCCCTGCCTACATACACCTCCGTTGTTCAGATCCTCATTACTCCCCTGCCTTCCTTACCGTATTAACCTAGTAATTGGCTTCTGCACCCTCCTTTTCCAGGGCTATCCATCCTACGTCCCGCTGCAAGACTGATCTCCCTAACAGTCTCTCTGATCACAGAATCACAGGCTCTCCACATGAAAGGCGATTGAAAGGTCAACCCACCCAACTTCCTTTTTTTTCATTTCTTAATAAATACTCAACGTGGATATATGCCCTAAGTTTGTTTTAGTGTCTTAGTAATGCATGGTTTTAAAAAAACATTCAATGGTATAGAACTGCATCAAATCAAACAGCAAAACCCTCCCTCCTCCTCTGTATTCTCTTTTATGCCCTGGAAGCAAGTGATGGTGTCCTATTTCCGTTTCAGCTCTTTATTCTTCTTGCAGTTATCATTATAACTCTGTGTGATGTAGTTATACCTTTCCTT
This sequence comes from Marmota flaviventris, assembly GCF_047511675.1. Lineage (NCBI taxonomy): Eukaryota > Metazoa > Chordata > Mammalia > Rodentia > Sciuridae > Marmota > Marmota flaviventris. The sequence goes on along the minus strand of NC_092517.1, from coordinate 7,805,819 downwards.
TACAGATGTAATAACTTTTCACATAATATCTATTGACTTCCCACCGTGAAACATGAGTAAATTAGGGGAAAGACCTCTTTTTACCTGTCTTTTAAACTTTGCTCCTATTATTGCCTTCTTTTTCATGTTTTCAAAGCTTCGGTGATTTAAATACTATTGTGTAACAACATCATGAAGTCCTCAAGGCTTTGCGTGGAGCTTATGTGTAAGAATTGGAAAAAAAAATAATCTTGCATTTAGAACAACATTGTTACAGCTTAGATCTTAAATGCCTTCCAACGACCCATGCTATGGTCTTATTTGTCAGCCTGTGGGACTATTGGGAGGTGGAGCCTGGTGGGAGGAGGTTAGGTCATTGGATATATGCCATAGAAAGTGATATTGAGACCCTGGACCCTTCTTTTCTCTCTTTGGTTCCCAGTCACCATGAGGAGAGCTGTTCTGCTCTGCCCCACCAAGCGCTCTCCGCCATTTTGTATGGCTTTGCCACAGCCCCCAAAGCGATGGACCATGGACCGAACCTGAGATCTCTTCTCCTTTCAAGTTCTTTATCTCAGGTACTTTATCACAGTGATGAAAAACTGACTAGCTCAAGTCTGATTATGAAATCACATTGTTGTAGGATATCACTCACATAGAGCATGTAGGGTCCTTAGAAATGAACAAAGGAAAGCAAGAATGAGCAGAAAATAAATATGAGAATAGGGCTGCCGCATACAAATTGAGTTTTTGAACAAGGGCATTTGGCCCAAACGATGGTAAGGTCCCAGCAATCTGCCTTGTTATTTAGCATGGCTCTGTCACATTTCCCAGTTTTCCAAAGAAGATCCATATGTGCAGGTAGGAACTTCAGTGGAAGGAAGACAAGGTGAATTCAAGGTCATCAGAACCAAGGGACGTTTCAAGGGAGAGAGAATGGTGTAGAAAAGCGACTACTACAGAGGCTAAATAAGAAGAGGATGTGACCTTTTTCACAGGTGACCAGTAGGTTATTGGTTAATGGTGACCTGAGCAGGACTAGTCACATTGAATTCACTCAGGTGGAAGTCAGGTTTTAGTGCCTTGGTGAGCGAATATGGAGGCAGGTCAAACCTGAAAATACAGGGCTGGTGTTGTGGAGCACTTGCCTAGCAGGTGTGAGGCACTGGGTTTGATTCTTAGCATCATATAAAAATAAATATATAAAATAAAGGTCTTGTGTCCATCCACAACTTAAAAAAAAAAAACCTGAAAATATAGAAAAAAGTGTCTTTTGAAAAACTTAAATAGCTAAGGGAGAGATTGCTTGATTTCTAGAGAGTCAAATCTAGTCTGTTTGTTTTTTTTCTTTATAATTTCCTAATTTGTTTTCTGATTAGATATGCATTCAATATGTTATAGGACAGAAGTATTCACTTAAACTTTCTACTAGGACAGAAGTCGGACTGTACCCAGCCCTGCCCCTAAAGAGCTAACTGTGGAGCTCTTCTCTGGGGGAAACTCCAGCTCTTGTACATCAGCAGAACCAGCCCGCCCAGCCCCCCAACGGTGTAACAGTGGTCCCTTTACCTTCTGAATATAGCCCCCTGTGCTAAGGATTATTATTATCATTTTTTTAAAGAACATGTTTATTTTTTCTCTCTTCTCCCCTCTCCCCCTCCCTAACAAGATTAGGGACACAGTGTGATCTTCTCTTCCCCTAGTTCTTTACCCTGGAACACACCCACTACAGGAAGGAGATGCTGCAGAGGATCTGGGCAGGGAATGTCTCCCCAATTAACAAGGGAATCCTAACACACCATCAGGACTCCCTGGGACCCCCCTGTCCCTCCTGATGGGGAGAGTCACAGCCTTTGGGACGGGAGTCCTATGTATTTCTCCTTTGCTAGCAGAGAAATAAGCCTTCTTTTCCTTTTTCTCAAAACAACGTCCTCATTATTACATTGGCATTCATTGGCACTGGGGACAAGGGCTGAGCTTTTGCTTACAAGGGGTCACCTAAACGTGCAAGGCCATTGTGAATGGTCCCAAGCTCTGTGAGCAGCCGGTTTTCTGGAGAGATGGAGGATTTGAGCACAGCAAGACGGAATCCAGGGCCTTTCAGGGCCAGGCTCACATTAGCTGTCGCTGTACCATTTTGTGCACAGGCCCCCTTCTTCTTTCCTCCACTTCTGATGGACTGTCAGAGTGGACCTGGGATTTCGACCTTTGACCTCGCTTGCCCAGGACTTCCTATTGTGTTTCTGAAGGCACCGGGGTGCTACCATGATCCTTGGCCTCAGAAGCAGAGAGCATCACCAAAACAGCCTTCACCCCTTTCAGGCCAAGCAACTGGTTCACTGCCAGCAACACACGGGGCCTTTCTGTGAATCAGAAAAAGGTGTCTTTTTCTAAAGGGTATACCACCAGGGGCCGGACAAACTTGAAACCTTCTCAGTACAAACTGATGGAGCCACCAGACTGGGGGGGCTCGGGGAGCAGAACTCAAATTGGATTTAAGTCCCTATTCACGACCTGAGCCCGGCGCTTTGTGCAGGACACAACCTGCCCAACTGTCCCTTGGGTCTGCCTTGAGCTGCTGTGTTGAGCTTCTCTGCTCTTTCCTTTTCTTCTCCAAATCCTAGGCTTGAAGTTACCTGACAAAGTTCTGCCAAAAAAAAAAAAAAATAGAGTATTCAGAAAAAAAAAATTATGTTTAACTTAGATGCCTGTATGTGGAAGTTCCACACATAAAGGGTAAGCATATGCGAGAGAACTGAAATCTATCTTGGGCATAATTTATCTCTGTCAGCTGTCAATGGACATGGCCTTTATTTGAAGGCCATTTAATTAATGAGATTAGCGCCCCCCAAGTTCCTCACTGATGAAATAAAGGAATCCATACATCCTAATGTCTTGCACAGAGATTTTTTTCCCCCCTAGTTTAATATACTTTCCAAATACCAGTCATTGATCATTCACTCATCAAAATTAAAAAAAAAAAAAAAGAATCCTAAAATTAGCTTTGGATTTCAAGAGAAACAAGACAAAATAAAACTTACTGGACGGTGGCTGAGAGGGAAAGCCTACTAAGGTTTTGTGTTTCAGGAGATTTGTTTGTCAAACAGGAAAAAGTAAAAAAAAAAAAAAAAAAAAAAAAAATCACAACTTGTTTTGATGCTGTTCAAAAGCCTGCGGCAGTTTCTACCCCATTTGTATTTCTGGATTTTTTTCAGCCCCATCTGTTTATTTCCTATGGAGCAAATCCTAGCAAAATAGAAAGCCAGCTTCGAAGGATCTGAAAGCAGGTGGGATTTGAAAATGATTGGAAAGCCAGGGTGACAAACCCTCACAATAGAGGATCTCAGATTGGCTGGTGCTGTCGTTATTTGGCATTCGATATTTCCTTTAGGTATGCGCACTATTTTTATGAGGAAGGATTGATGTGTGACCAGGAGGTCTGAGATACCCAGTAATCTTCTCAGTGGAGACCCTTAACTATCTTATTTGTATCTGAGACAAGATTTGGGGGCCTTTAATAGGTAGTGGGGGGGTATTAACTTCCCCAGATATTTCTTTTTTATTTTACATACATTTATTTTAATTATTTATTTTTATGCGGTGCTGAGGATCGAACCCAGGGCCTCGCACGTGCTATGTGAGCACTCTACTGATGAGCCGCAACCCCAGCCCCTCCCCAGATATTTCTAGTAAATTCCCAGATTATAACATAAAACCTAAGAGACATCCTTTAAACATCCTTAAATATTTATACATTCTGAAGCAGTACATCTCCGGGGATTGGATGACACAGAAGTTTATTTGGATATTAGCTGCAGATCTGTAATCTCAAACACTTAAAAGGAGACATATTTTTTTTTAGAACAGAGAAGAAAGGATGACAAAATGACTTTTTCATTTTTCATATTTTTTTTTTTGAGGGTGAAACTTGGACCTCAAGGAATCCTTGCCAAAGTGTCCGAGCCAATGGCTGTGGTTTTTCCTGGAATTCTGTCCCAGAGCGGTTTAGCTCTGGGACACGGAACACCCCTTCACTACGGAGGAGAGCGACTTCTGCTATCACATACGGAAGGCTTCAGGTAACAGTCAACCATTCCCTAATCAGACACACACTGACATCTTCAGTTTCTATGATCTGAGGTTACCAGAGGCCAGGGATGTTGGTAGCCGCCGTGGGTTATTGCATGTAAAACGAATTCTGTTTTGCAAGAAAGGTTTGCTCCAAGGTGAACCAAAAATAAATAGATAGATAAATAAATAAATAGAAAGTGCATGGATGAATCATGGGTATTCCCTTCTCACCTATGGATAATTAAACTTCCCTAGGAGTCGGATAAGGCTAGCCCATGGATCAGAATAAGCACCTGCAAACCTCAGTTAGTGTTATGGTTTAGATGTGAGGTATCCTCAACAAGCCCCTGAGGGTAGAGGTGAAATGATTAGGTTAAGAGAACTTCACCTAATCAGCATGTTAGTTCCCTGATAGGGATCAACTGCATGGTGCCTGTAGGCAGGTAGGGTGTGGCTGGAGCAGGTGGATCACAGGGGGGCATACCTTGGGGATATATACTTTGTCTTAATTGAGTGGAGCTCTCTCTCTGCTTCCTGATCAAGGCCATGAGCTTTCCTCCACCACACACGTCCGCCATGATGTTCTGCCTCATCTCAGAACCCAAGGAATGGAATTGACCATGGATGGACTAAGACCTCTGAAACCATGAGACTCAGAATGAATTTTTCCTCCTCTAATTGTTCTTGTCAAGTCTTTGGGGACACAACAATAAAAAGATAGCTGACTAAAACAGCCAATTAGGAGCCAAACAGGAGTAGTATGTAAATGAATTCCAGTGCATGCTGGGATATGGGGCAGCCCTTCTGTGTCTAGTAGTATGTAAATGAATTCCAGTGCATGGTGGGATTTGAGGCAACCCTTCTGGGTCTTGTAGCCCTTCTGTGTCATGTCCATTAGCAATGGCTGGTATGGACACCAGAAGGGAAAGAGAGGAAAGGATGATATAATTCAGCCTAGACCTACAGCCTGTCACATCCTGCCACCACCCATTGGCTCAAGCTACCTAACTAGCTCCAGCATATAAGCAGGGAAGATTGAGAAATGGAGAAGGGCAAATGGATAACTGTTTCCACTAATTATTTTTGCAGCAACTACCTGGTTAAAGGTCCGGGATCTTTATACTAAAGTTTTTAGAAATTCAGAAAAAAAAATAAAAGGAAAGAAAATTTTTATTTTCTATATCACTCAGGTGATATGTAACCTCAGGATTAACCTTTAAATCTTTAAAACGTTGAAGAATGCATGAAATGTATTGCATTTATTTTTCTACTTTGAACAGAATAATCCACCATGAAGGATACTTTTCTGTCCAATTAAATCATCTATGGAGTTCACTGCATTTATTTCTACTTTGAACAGAGCCATCAACCATTAATTTACTCCACCCATCAGATCCCAGTGGATCTGTTTGCTTGTGCTCATATCCAGAGTTTGAAGGGAGGGTTCTGAAGAGCTAAGTTCTAGAGACAGAGTGCTCAGTAGCAGAACTTGCCTCTACTAGGCACCAGCTGCTGCTTGGGCAGCTTGTACCATGTCTCTCTCAGACCAAACGTGCACCCCTGTGAAACAAGGGGATGAGGCAAACAGATCAAGCTACCTTTGACTTAAAAGAAGTTAATAGAATATGTGCACAAGTTAGCACATGCACACGGCGCACGCTTGATAATGCATACAGGTAAGAAATGCCAGGAGTCTTGTTTATTCTGTGTCTGCAGGCTTCCTAAGCTCACCAGTCAGGACAAACAGCAGCCGGTGCTTCTGGGCTGTTCATATCCTATGAACTTACAAGGGACAGAGAAATGGAGAGACAGAGAGGGGCTCCCCGAAGGGATTTATGCGTGCTCTGAAGATGCAGAGTTCAGAACTGTCTCTCAAAAACTCTTCATATCCCCAAATCAGCCAACTCATGCCTGCAGTCAAGTTCTCCTAATTAGATTATTGAATGCATGAGCGATATTTGGCTGTAGCCTCTTTTATAAAAAAATAATGTCAGCTATTATATTTGAGAAGCAGCCCCTAAAACCCAAATAGACTAAATTCTTTGTGCTACAACCACCATGCTGAATCCTAGGACAGATTCCTGCTTTTGAACACTTTCAACTTCCTGTTTTAACTATTAAGCCCCATATAATGATGACTATCTATTTTAATCAATTACTCATCCCAATCCAACTTTTTACAGATGCCACATTTGATGTGGTTAATCATTATTATTTTTATTTTACATTCACTTAGGAAACTTTCAGTGGAAGAGAACATGTCCACTCCAAGATGCTAACTCTAACTCAATCCCCAGGAAGCCAGAATTAGACAGGCAGTCAGTATAGATAGGTAAATGGAGTCAGGTCAGATCAAGGAGGTCAATTTGACTTAGATTTATTTGTGGATGGTTTAGATAATGGTCGACAATAAGCTGTAGAATGAGCATCTCCTTTTTTTTTTGTATATTTTAATTGTACCTAATGAAATATTTTCGGGAAGAAAGAAGCTCCACAAAGTTCTATCTGCGCTTCGACATCAAAGCCACAAGGTGTCAACCAAAAGGGTTCATCTCATTAGCGGGATGGTCATGCCTGTCGTAATCAGTGGTAAGGTCCAGGAAGGTTCCAGAACTCGGCCTCTCCTGGGTCACTGGGGGGGCTGGTAATTTGAGTTTAGTTTATATCATTTATTTATGTGAGAAGAGCTGATACCAATTAGGCAGAAATGATTCCAAATGCAAAGAATACATTCTCTAAAGCAAAAAATAAATTAACATTTATATTCTTGAGAAATGTTCGCCAATGAATGCGTTCCACTCCAACTAATGGCACTCACATTAATATTTATAGGCCAGGGGATATATCATCGTCCATTAAGTCGTCTTTATTTTTGAGCATGCATAAGAAATGACACTGGAAAAAAAAAAGAACTTTTCTCCAAACTATGGAACAAGTTAGCTCAATCCAGGTTTGAAAATAAATGGCTGCGAGCGAGAAAGTCTTAATTATGTAAGAGTTTCACATGATAGACAAACAGCTGTTAGGTATTAATCTGGAGGAACTCAGGAAACAAGAAATCATTGGGGAGAAAATATAGGGGCAAAACTTTCAACAAACAGTCTGTCAGAAGAATCTGGTACCAAATGGAAGGAAAAAAGTTGGCATCTTCCAGGACAGGAATCTTGATTCAAGTGGCTCAGACTATAAAGTGGTTACGGGCCTGAGAATCAGCTCCCAGCAGGATACGGCTGAAGATGTGGAACAGGTGGATTGGTGATGGATTCTGTAAAGCTCTTGACTTTGTTGAGGATGAGAGGAAAAATACATAGTCCAGGATTTTCATAGTCAACTATTTCATACATACTTTGAGGGCTCTCTCTTTTTTTTTTTTTGGTACCAGGGATTAAACCTAGGGGTATTCAACCACTGAGCCACCTCCCCAGCCCCTTTGGGATTTATTTAGAGACAGGGTCTCAGTGAGTTGCTTAGGGCCTGGCTGAATTGCTGAGGTTGGCTTGGAACTCTCGATCCTCCTGCCTCAGCCTCCGGAGCTGCTGGGATTAAGGACGTGTATGTACCACTGCTCTGGCTCCAGTATGTCTTGAAAAGAAAAACGTTTATCATGTCAAAGGCTTTGATATCAACTATGCACACTTGGGAGGCCTTAGGTTTGGAATTCCTTTCTGACAGCTGCTATTGCTGAGAGTCGTCACAGGTGGGCAAGATAGAGCAGGGAATGTGGCTGGGTGGGTACTTTTGCAGTGACCAGGGATGGCACGGGCTCTGCACCAGCCAGCCCGATAAATAACACGAACATTGAAGAATATGCAATTATTAAAACCCACAGAAGTCAGCATGGAATGCCAGCGATAGTTGACTTGGACATTGAGGCTGTGCTCTGATCCAACTGATGCTCCAGATGTGCATGGGCCTCCGTCTCCACTGAGGTCACAGCAGACAGCTGACTGCGCCAAAGGATCGAAGCCACCCAGAGAGAGAGATGAGGAAGAGCCTCTACCTAGGTCCGGCAGCACAGTGTCCCCAGCACCTGTTGTTCCACCTGCAGGCCCAGAACTGTAGTTCATTCCTCCTCCCTGCCCCTCCCCACCTTATGCATGATACACTTCTTTGGGAGGAGGGTACAGAGGATTGAACTCAGGGGCACTCGACCACTGAGCCACCTCCCCAGCCCTATTTTGTATTTTATTTAGAGACAGCGTCTCACTGAGGTGCTAAGGGCCTCGCTTTTGCTGAGGCTGGCTTTGAACTCGCGATCCTCCACTCTCAGCCTCCCAAGCTGCTGGAATGACAGGCGTGTGCCATCGTGCGCCACCGTGCCTGGCCATCCTCCTCCTTTCTCGATGTCTGCAAAAAAAACTGGATGCGTTACTTCACTGCTCTGAGGCTCAAAGCCCTCTTCCCTGAAATGAACAGAGAGAGGCTTTAAGAGTCATGGGTTGATGTGTGAAAAGTGCCACGGATGGATGCAGTCCTAAAGATAGGCACAGCTCCCTGTCTCCACTGCTGAGAAGCATGGGACACGGTGACGTTCCCACCCATCCAAGAACTGACAGCAAGCAGCAGTGACCTCCGCTTTCAGACAGGGCACCTGATCCCCCAAGTCCCACAGCCACTGTGCATTTTATTTATTCATTCACACCCCCTCCCCTTCCTTATGGACCTTATGTAACACACATAACTAAGCCCTGGCTCTGTTTTCACAAAATCCAAATATAAAAACAATGCGATGAGCCAATCGCAGTGGTGCACGCCTATCATCCCAGAGGCTCGGGAGGCTGAGGCAGGAGGATGGCGAGTTCAAAGCCAGCCTCAGCAATAGCGAGGCCCTAAGCAACTCAGTGAGACCCTGTCTCTAAATAAAGTACAAAATAGGGCTGGGGAGGTGGCTCAGTGGTCGAGTGCCCCTGAGTTCAATCCTCTGTACCCTCCTCCCCCCCCCAAAAAAAATGAGATGAGTTGGGAAAATCCCCCGAACATGCTATTCAGTGACTGAATGATCCAACTATCTCAGTGCAGAAGAGCCAAGGCCTAACAAGCATTTCCAATCCATTTTCAACTGTTATTAAATCATTTTCCCTGTGTTGACATTTTTTCCATAGAATCGGAATAGGAGGAAACTTCCAGATTTCTCTAGAACACACCATTCATTTATCAAATTAAAAAAATAAAATAAAATAAAAAAGCAGAACTTACAGGGAGAAGATCTTAGTGTGATAAAAGATCACCTACGGGCAGCACCAAAACCACAGCCCAGACCACCTTCCTGATTCCTTCAAGCTCTTCCAACAACATCTCTAATTTTGTCCTAATTTCTCTCTGAATGAATTTTACACATCAAATATTTAGCAGGCTGCCTCCCACAGAGCCCATGCTCGATAAAAACCAATGTTAGAATCATTTCCTTCTCTTTCCTTCTTTCATACTCTTTCCTCTGCCTATGACGTTCTGTTCCTCTTTTAATATTTTTAGTTGTAGACGGACACGGGACCTTTATTTCGTGTCTTTATTTAAATGTGGTGCTGAGGATGGAACCCAGGGCCTCACACGCGCCAGGCAAGTGCTCCACCACCGAGCCCCAGCCCCAGCCCTGGGATCATCTAAATTCATCCTAGTCTGATCTGTCCGCCCAGCTTACTGTGACACCTGTTCTGGTCACTGTCTATGCAGGTGGCTTTTTCTCCCAGGAAGTGAAACATGCCCTCCTATCCCCATCACCTCTCAGCACTCGAATCCCTTGCCTGCCATTGACACTGAGTTTCTTTCTTACCTGTGCAAGTCTCCTCTTCCTAGTAAAACTTCAAGGCCACTGGAAAGTGGTGGTGGTGGTGGGGGGGGGGGGCGAGGACCCTGTCTCTGTGCACAGAGCGCAGTGAGCTCAATATTTGGCTGATGGATTGAGTGACATGCATTTGTAGAATTATGAACCAAACAGGAGCCAACTGAGAACACCTCTATCCCACATCATCTACCATCGAGAACACCTAAGCACAGCCACAATATTAGGGCAAACAGGACTCAAGTTTGCTAAAGAGGGAATATTATATATATATATATATATATATATATATATATATATATATATATATATATATATATATATATATATATTGCTGGGCTTCAAATTTACAAGCACAGTGCAATCCTATCATAAAGACATGACATTTCAGGGGCCAGATGATCTGTTGTGATTATGAGCATTGTCACCGGAGATGCACACTTGACCATGCCTAATGGGTCTAATTGTCAATAGAGAACATGAAGCCCAGAGGAGAGCTGGTTAGGAATAATTCTGAAACAAGTGCTTGTGTGCTCAGCAGTGCATGCACCAAGTGGCTTTCTATCTTCACCTCGATGATGAGATCCCTTCCCTAAAGAGACCTGGCACATTTGGGGGTAAAGACCCACACCCTAACTGATTACCCTGCTTGTGAATGAGCTAATCATAGACAATCATGCATCCTGGAGACCCAGCCCTAGTTTCAGTGGTTTTTTTTTTTTCTTTGGGGGGGGGGTGAGGGATAACCAGGGTCGGAAGCAGGGGTGTTGAACCCCTGAGCCACATTTCCAGCCATTTCTAAGTTTTATTTTGAGACAGTCTTCCTAAGTTGTTTAGGACCTCACTCAATTGCTGTTGAGACTGACTGTGAATTTGTAATCTGCCTGCCTCAGCCTCCGGAGCCTCTGGGGTTAGAGGTGTGGGCCACAGCACCAGGCAACACTCCACATTGTTTAAAATGCTCTAGTGGAGTAAGACCTGGGTCTCAATAGGAAAGAATTTGCCTGGGTTCCTGAGACTTCCACACTCAAGCAATATTGTGTGGTGCATTTCAAAAACCCAGGAGAAAAGAAATTTGAAATTCTTCCCCATAAAGAAATGATCCATGTTTGAGGAGATAAACATGCTTAACCTGATTTAAACATGTGTGCAAGATCCACATGCATGAAATCATAACCCGGTACCCCGTTGTATGCACAACTCTCAAGTATCCATTATAAAGTAAACATCAACAAATAAAACTATCTATTGGGGTGGGGGGAAAGCAAAATATTGTCAAAATTATTCCGTGTGGGACTATTTCTGACTCCTTTCCTTCCTCCTCTGTTCTTCTTTTGGACTTATGAATCTGGACAAGAAGAAGGTAACTTTGGACGAATGGAAAGTGAGATCGCAGGGAGCTGTCTCCTGAGTGTTAGGCCTCGCAGTGCGCTTTAAGCAGACAGCAAGATCCAGCTTCTCCGTGTAACTGGTAAATGTATAAGGTAAATCAGTGAGGAGCCGAGGATGAGACGTCAGGAGATCTCCAGGAATCACTCACATCTCTGACGTGAACAAAATCACTTTAGGTCTCCTAGGTAGAATACTCCAAATCTTACTGATGCTGGTTGCCCAAGAGATAGATGGTGGACAAAGTGTGTCATTTTTAAAGTAAACTAGTTGCTAGGGAGAAGACTGCCCCTCTCACTGGATCCTGTGTAATGCTCTTTTTTAGAATTTCCTAAAACACTACCCTAACCCTTCATCACTCTAAAACCCTACCCAGAAAGAAGGCCATCCATCCCCAGATGCAATTCCCCAACACTGGACCTAAATTGTCAGTCCAATAAACCTCTTTTATTTATAACTTGTGTCTCCGGTGGTACTGTGATTTAGCAACGGCAAACATACCAAGACACAAACATTAATGGCGAGTCTATCATGTGCAAGATGCTATTTGGGGGGCTGATTACTCAAGAGTTGGTCCCTGTACTCCAAGTGTTATGGTTCTAAGGGGAAATCATGTACGATGGAGGATATTAGTGTCCTTTAAAGAATATGAAGTTTCCTTGCCAATATTACAAGGAAATAGCCAGGAGAGCAAAAGTGGATTTTACTTGGAGTTTTGCTAAACTGATGATTTCCCAAATTACAAGTTCTTCAGATGTTCTTTGGAAAGGTACAACAGGGAAGCTGATTGGATGGAGGGTACGCAGTGAGAATGGAGTTAGATGAAGAGTAGGCTTTGAATACAGTGGCTAGAGACTCAGGATTGAACTCAACTATGTCACTAGGAGTCCACGCACTTCAAATTTCTGAGCATTGATTTTCTCTGGAGATTGGAAATAGGGTCTGTCTCTTAGGGTTGTTATAAGAATCACGTGAAATACCGAGATAGCATTTGTTCAAATTTAGCATCGTCCTGGGCACCTGTGTTTTACACATGTTGACTGTTTTCATTGTTATATTACATTGTCTTCAGAGGTGGAGGCAAAATCTTTGGGTTATTTTTTGACGAGGGATAACTAGGCTGTAGCCTCAGTGGAGTAAGTGGGTGACAAGCCAGAATACAAGGTAATTCTTTGAATTGGGTTAGAGGTCAACACAGATTCTCAGAGTGCATTATCTCTTAAGAAGTTAGAGAAAATGATGAGCTTACGAAAAAACATGGCGGCAGTGATGAACCCAGTGAGAAATGGAGACCACTGAAGACTATCTCTAAGCTCCTCCAGTAGAGCCCAGGGAGTGAGAGAATTTGGAGATAAATGAAGGATGAGAGGAAAAGAGGAAATGCTAAATTTGAACAAATATAAAGCCATTTCCATAGATAAGAGGCATCCTGGGAAATGTTTACCCATGCAAAGATTTTATGCATACACACATACTCATTCTTGGAAGAGTTCTGAGAAAGCAAGAGATGGAAAATGAATTGGGCCAAGGGAAACGTTCAATAAATTTACCAATCTCTTCGAAGTGGTACCCTATGTACTCACCGGTCCTTAATGGACACTCTGAGAAGGATTGAAAGGCATCATCTATGTGATCGATAGGCATACAGAGACATAGAGAACAGAAAGAGAAAGAGAAAGGCCATTTCCCGGTGAATTATTAGCTCTTTTTTTCAGTCAATCGAGCAGGGCAACTGAGATTTCCAAAGATATAATTCATCCTGTTGATATGGAAATGTAACAAGACAAAACCGAGTTTCAGAAAATTTGAGCTCTGGAAAGTTTCGGTAGGTGACGGATGATGTGTCTTCATTCTATGGGCTCAATTTTGGCATTTTAGCATGAAAACCTTTGTTTAAAAAAAAAAAAACACGAATATCCATCTCCAGTCTTTTATTTCATGTGAGAAATTGTGCAAAGTTGTCCTTTCGCGTGACCGGCCTCCCATCTCTTCCCTATTTCTGGAAACAGCTGGTTGGTTTTGGTTTATGACAACAAAGTTGTCATCGACTCTCTGTCCTGCAGTTCAGACAAGGCTGATCAAGACCCCAACTCCCTGGGACCCACCCTCACCCACTTCGAGTCTAAATGTGGCTGAATCCAACTTTGAGCAAATAAAGAAACCCTCGTGAAATTTCTCCTGGGACTCCTGGGGTGAAGGTTGTCTTTCTGCTAGAATTGTTAAGCTCTGGGTGTTGAATTGAAGGGGCTCCATTCTATGGTAGCTGCACAACTGTACTTGAGGATTCCTAACGGTATTTTAGGCAGCATAATGAGGCCACCTGACTTTTAGAGTGAGCACGCTTATCAATAAATGCATGCGATAAAATGATAGTATCATGTTGAGACAGAGGGAAGCAAGATCTTCCTTTTCAAGGAGCAAGCTGCTTCACCCAGGGAAAGCATCAGAAGTTTTAGTCAAAAGTAAATACACTTTCCATCGAGCCTTGAGAGAAGAACATATGTTTTCCAGATTGTAGGTTGTTTGCTGTGGCTGGCTGGGAGCTAGGAAGGTGGGAAATTCAGAGAGAAAATCATAGGGAAGGCTTTCACATGATGGAGCATGACATGCCAATCAACCTCTCCTAGGGCACATATTTAAAAATACAGAAAAAAACTGAGTAGACATGAATGGAGTGGCCATAAAAATGTTCTACCTTTTTTGGAAAATTTTATGTGTTCAGGTGACTTAAAGAAAGAAATTTTATGTTTTTATCAGTAAGTTCGAGTTAAACATAATACTAGGGTTCCTTTTGACATAATCACACGTGCGTGGAATATAATTGGCTCTGTTCCCTCCGTTGCAGTCTCCCCCTGACTCTCTCTTGGGTTTTCTTTCTCTTTATGTATCGTTTTTTTTTTAAAGTTGAGTGCTATATAAATATAAAGGTGAAAGTTAGTCTAGTACATTCATAGGTGTACGTAGCCTAATTTGGTCAATTTCATTCCATCGAGAAACTTCACATACGAATTGCTTTGGTGGGGGAGGAGAATCCAAGATGGCAGATCAGAGCCACACGGCTCCCCGTGGGACCACAGGGAAGAACCAGAACAATAAAGCACAAGTGGTACTTTGAGGTCAGAGATTGAGGGAGAACCCAAGAAGCGAGGGAAACCCTAAACATCATGGAGGATTGGAAAAGAGTAAAGCAAATAGTGACCTCAACCCCAGCTCCCTGGTGGAGGGACCCCCACACGGCCGGACCAGGGAAGTGGGAAGGGGCCAACATGCAGTCCTAAAGGCAGGGAATTCCACCACAAGTTTGTAAGTCCAGTTTGCAGAGCTGGATGGATTCAGAAGGTCTGCTCTGCTCCAAAGAGCAAGCAAGGGGGTGGGCCTCCCCCACCCTGAGAACCCAAGCTATAGTCACATTACACACCATCTGTCCTCGGGGCTGGCACCTGGGCTCCTGATGCAGCCAAAAGACTTGGGGCTGTGTGCCCTCCACCAGGCAGAAGACAGCCCCCCCCCCCCCCCCAGCCAGCGTAGGGATTAGCACCTGCCTTTGCTGTAGCTGCATTTGTACTGTGACCATCTGGACGCTCTCTTCCCCACCCCAGGGCCTGGGAGCAGTAACTGTTGGTGCCAAAAGACTGGCATCAACCAAGACCGTCCAATAGGACCTGAAGAAAGTCCCAACCACAACACACTGTTTCATAAACACAGCTACCAGTTCCCCCAAACACCAAGGCCACCTGTGCTTGCTCCGTCCCTTTCCAAGCCAATGCCCTTGGGACTGCAGCTGCGGGTACAAAGTCCTGGATTCAGTTGTGTCTGTCTGTCCACCAGGACAGACAGTTGTGTCTGTCCACCAGAAACACTAAAAATAACCCCACGGAATTTAAAGGAAGGTCCTATTTCTATTTGCATCTCACGACATAAAATCCAGGGTGGCTGGTGGTGCCAGACTTGAGAAGGTCATCTGTGCTCAGGCTGAGGACCTGAAGAAAGTCTCATTCCATCTTGTGGCTCCGGTACTACGGCTGCTGTTGCCAAAGGCAGAAGCATCTCCCACATTCATCCAGAGGGTCATGCACAAGGATGTCCTCTCTACGTATCACATAACTAAGACTCTGGCAGCAGCTGCCACAAGAGCTCAGAGACATCTGTGGTCAATTCTCTGAACTCTGAGAACGGGCACCTTTGGAAATCTGTATCCACTGCAAGGTTGAACAACTGCCTTCACAAACTACTGCAGTCTAGAGGACTAAGGCACCTGCAGACACTGGTGACGTCAATCAAAGGTGAAGAAATCACAGACACGGAAAGTTTTGGGCTCAGCTATAACTGAAGACAAAGCACCCACTCATTTGACTCCCTGAATCCCATCTCACCAAAGAAATCTTTGCCTCAAAATGCTACTCCACAAACTAGTGGAGGCAAACATTACACCAGATGTGCAAACCTCAGCATAAGAACACGTGAAATAAAAGGAAAACACATTCTCCACACCTAGATCTCAACTGGAAGGAGATCTATGCAATAACTGAAAAAGAGAATTCACAATAATGATCCTAAGGAATGTCAATGAGATGCAAGAGAATACAGATAATACAAATAAATGAGAAAAAGCGATTCATGATATAAATAAGAAACTCACCAAACAGAAATGATAAAAGCAAACCAAAAAGTCAATCTGAAACCTGTGGTTGAAGTGCAATTCACAATAATTAAGTTATGGGATCAGGCTATGTACATTGCAACAGACAAATGGATAAAGATCCTGTGGTATAGATACGCAACGGAGTTTTACACCCCAGTGAGTCTTACTGATAGATGTGCATAATTATGACGCATTACTACTATTAACAGAAGAGAGATCTGTAGAATAGAGCAATTAAATTGGGGAGGGAAGAAGAAAAGGAATGGGAAGAGGGGAAGGAAATTGATTAAATTATGTTTTGTGCATGTACGAATATGGCATAATGAATCTTGCTATTATGTATAATGCACCAACATAAAGACAAACCTGGCGCTGTAAACTTTAATGAAATAAAAGACACACGAGAGAGCTTCCCCACCACATAGAAAAGAGAATTTTTGAACTTGAAGGCAGACCTATTTTGAATTAATGCCATCACACACACACAAAAATGAACCCAGTCCGACAAGAAGAAACTGAAAATGTAGGAGACTTATGGGACACTACTATGCAAACAAATATGGGAATTTCAAAAGATGAAGGAAAGAGGAAAGGCACGGAAAACCTACTTCACCAAACAGGAACTTAAAGATTTTAGAAATCTTCAAAGAGAGAGAAATTCTGGTAGATGAACTTCAAAAGATCACAATCAAAATCAAAGGATCTTCGTCAAGATATGAAAATATCAAAGAAAGAGAAATCTGAAAACAGCAAGAGAAAACTGTAAATGTTACATATAAGGGACTTCCCATTAGACTTACGTATTTTCTAGCAGACACATCACAGACCAGAAGAGAATAGGATGGTATATTCAAACTCCTGAAAGAAAAACACCTGCCAATCAGGAATATTATACCCAGCAAAACTACCTTCCAGATGTGAAGACAAATAAGTGTTTCCCACGTAAGCAGACACAGAGGGAATTCATCCTTCACCGGACCAGCCTTAAAAGTAATTCTTAAGGGAATAGTACACTAGTAACAGAGGGCTGATAATTTATATTATTAGCACATAAGTATGCAGAAAGCTCACTAGATTAACAAATATACAAAAGAGTAAGGAAAGAAAATCATGAAAGAAAACTACCAAGTCAATGATATGCTAATAGGTGATAAGAAGAAGAACAACAAAAATTCCACAAAATAAAAAAAAAAATTAACAAAGTGACAGGAGGAAGTTCATAACACAGAACCTATCTAGATGCCCATTAGTGGATGAAGAAATTGGAGTCTACATGAACCATGGAATATTACTGAGCCCTACAAAAGAATGGAATCCTGACATTTCATGGCTATCTAAACATCATGAGTGGAACTGGAGTTCAGTGTGTTAACTGATGTCGGATAAACACAGAAGGGCACACAAAATCCTCCTACTCACTTGTGGATTCTCAAAAATCAGCTTTGTGGAAGAATGTCATGGGAGAGTGGTTAGTAGATCATGGAGAGGGCAGGAGGTGTGGGGCAGAAAGTACCTTAACAAAGGGGCACCAAAACACAGTCAGAGGGGAATTACTTCTGTTTTTTCTATAGCACAGTACGCTATAGTTGTTTGTCAAAACAATTGGTGATGTACTTAAAAATGACTAGAAAAGAAAAGAACATATTTCTTAACACATCAAACTGATTAATATTTGAGGAGATGGAAATACTTATTAGTCTCATGGGATTATTGCACATTGTATCCATTCATCAAATTACCATAAAAAAACCCCGTGAACAAGTACAAAGGCTGTCTCATCTAATAAAATACTTCCTCTTATTCCTTTTATTCAACCAACCAAAGAGTAAGTGTCTTGCATACTCAGTGCATGGTGGTGTCATGAAAGACGGTGGAATAATCAGATTGCAAAGGCCCATGAGGTGGATGTAAACCTTTGTGGAATGTTGGTGATAATTCCCGAAGCGACACACTGGCTTAAAGTTCCTGTGGTGCACAGTCCTGATAGAAGAAGAAATTTTGGAGTATTTACAGCCTAAAATCACTTTGGTAATGCAGGGGGAAGCAGATATACTGGTGAAATATGTGTACTCCTGTGCACGCCTGGGACCCATTACACTCCTGTGCATAGGACACATCACTCGGTCTAATAGGAGAGACCCTAAATAGCTCTTTGTGGACTGAATAAATAGAACCACGCTGTTCCGTCACTCCTGGTGCTGTGCCGTGGAATCAGTACTTCTGCAGATGGGACTATCATGAAATATTCCAGGTGCTTTTGCAACTGAACATGCAGGATACTCTTTCAAAAGACAGCTCCAATATGTGGATGCTGATTCACAATGTGGGGGGGCACTAGGGAAAAATAGAGCTACCTTAGATTAGGTAGAGGGGAGAGAAGGGAGGGGAGGGGAGGGGACACGGGGACAGGAAGGATAGTCATATATATATATATATGAATGACTGCATGACCAATGTGATCTACAACATGTACAATCAGAAACATGAGAAATTATACTCCATCTATGTTTGATATGTCAAAGTGCATAAGTGCATTCTACAGTCATGTATAACTAATTCAAACAAATTAAAAAAATTTTAAAAAGGCACTCAGCACCCAGCACTGGTTGCAATGACTTGTATTTTAACAATGTAGCAATATGTTCAAGAACGTAACATTTTGCCAAACGGAGATGATAGATGTTTGATAGACAAATAAATGTTTGATACATAATAGATGTTTAACCTGATTTAAACATTACACAATGTACTCGCGTATCAAAAGATGACACATACGATTTTATGTTTTTATAGATTGGATAAAAGAAATGTAAAACTAAAAACTGTTTAACACGGATTAAAAAAAAAAAAAGAACACAGCAAATCTGTACTTACTGAGGAACGAATTTCCTTGATACACTCTAACGTGTTCCATAAAAATATACAGATTTTTGATCCACCAACCCAAACTTATGGAAATGGGTAAATACAGGTAATAGATGGCTTTTAAAAATAAGTTTAAAGGTTTTCCTGAGCATCAGCAAAACCAATTCTCAACTTCCTTCGGCTTAAGAATAAACCAAGTAGTGGATTAAAAATGCTACTGTAGCCAGGCGAGGTGGCACACACCTGTAATCCCAGAAGTTCAGGAGGCTGAGGCAAGAGGATCACGAGTTCAAATCCAGCCTCAGCAATAGCGAGGTGCTAAGCAACTCGGTGAGACCCTGTCTCTAAATAAAATACAAAATAGGGCTGGGGAGGTGGCTCAGTGGTCGAGTGCACCTAAATTCAACCCCTCATATAGCCCCCCCCCCCAAAAAACAGAGCTAGCATAATTCAGTGGTCAACTACTTGCATGGGGTGTAGGAAATGAGGACCTGGTAGGTTGAAATACATTCTCTCAAAACAACAGTGGTGATTGTGATAATGGAGGTGGGGAAGAGGGGGTATAGAGGTGGTGAGAAGCCTGTGCTGAGTGATGGCAATCCGCTGTACCATGTTCTGAGGTGCATCCTGCAGAGTCAGGAAATGACACCAACATCACAGTCAATTTTCTGTTGCCATGATCTTAGTAAAAAGAGCCCCAGATGAGTTTTACCTATCTAATGAGAGGTTTTTATGACCAAGGCATTACAAAGACTGCTATCAAGATTCAGGACCAACTCACAATAGCTAATCTATGGAACCAACCCAGGTACCCTTCCACAGATGAATGCATCAAGAAAATGTGGTACATATACACAATGGAATATTACTCAGCCTTAAAGAAGAATGAAATGATGGAATTTGCTGTAAATGGATGGAGCTGGAGAATATCATGCTCAGTGAAATAAGCCAACCCCTAAAAAATAACAAGGGCCAAATGTTTTCTCTGATATGTGGATGCTAATTCATGATGTGGGGAGTGCCCTAGGGAAGAATAGAGGTACTTTAGATTAGGTAGAAGACAGGGATTGGAGGGGAGTGGGGGAAGAATGGGAGAAGGAATTATTATCTTATGTACATACATGACTGCATGACCAATGTGATTCTACAACATGTCCAGCCCGAAAAATGATAAATTATTTTCCATTTATGTGTGATATATCAAAGTGCATACATGCATTGTACTGTCATGTATAACTAATTAGAACAAATTAAAAAAATAATAAGATCCAGGAGCACCAAGAAAATGTGCGGTATACAAATCCAAATGGGTTCATGCCAATCAGTTAACCTGTGACTAGGAAGACTGCGTATCTGCTTCAGTCTCTTGTCCTGAAGTGCAGGTTCTCTGACTTCAGTTCACCTTTTTACAGGTAAAATTAAAAAAATAAACAGGTTAAAAGAAAAGGTGCTTGCCTCATAACTACCACAAAGACATATTTCAAAGTCATTAAATGCACATTAATAATCCGGGGAATATATAATTTTGTAGGTGACAGATACTATTTTTACAGCTGTTCTTTAGAGAAAGAATAAGTTTCTCTTCATTAAAGACTAATGAGTGACATTACATTTAAGTGTTCGCATTAGATATGCTTCTTTGAATTTAATGATCGGGCAATGAGGCCTTTAATTAAATACTCAAAAATCTCCACCGGGAGAAACAAAACAAATTTATCTGCCATTTAAAAAAAAATAATGGATTCCATCTGTTACATAATCAAATTTTTAAATTTTGTTATATTTACACATATTTACCATCGTACCCCTGAAAGCTTGATTCTCAATATTCTAGAAGGTATTGGCCCATCAAACCTGTAGGGTAATTGGTGCTACTCTGCACATTTTGTTTCCATACCTTGGATTTTTACTCTCAGAGGCACGGAGAATTCCCTCTCATCTTTGGCTTGCTCTATGAATTACTGTTATGGTTTCAATATCCCACAACATGAGCAAATCTTCAAGCAATAACCAGAAGAGAAGCCATTATAAGACTAGAAGATTGTTAACTAGAAATGAGATCCTAACCAGTTTCCTAAAGTATGATCCTAAATTAGTTTTTTCCCTCTTTTGGACAACCGACATTCCGTTTTCACTTATGTTAGAATCCGCTATATACTTGTTGAAAATACAAAAGGTAATTTAAGTCATTAAGTCTAAAAAAACCCCTTAGAGTATTAAAATAGAAGAGTAACAACATTACTGGATTTTTTTTTTTTTTTTTTTACAATAAGATACACTTAAATGAAGTCATTTCTTCCATAGAAAAATACGATTTTAAAGGTTTCATAGTTTGTGGAAAACTGAAAAATAAAAAAAAGCAACAGTTTGGTGCAGAATGATTAAGACTTCCATAAATCAATATATACTGGGTATATTTACAGAGCTCTGTTTTGTTCTTAGCTCCTGGTATGGTGTAGCGGGACTCAGGGCAGTCATTTCCACAGATATCAAAGAACAACGCAACATGTCATTTCTTAAAATGGTAAAGAAGCAAAATGCTTTGGAGAGAAGAGAAAGAAAAAAAGAGTCCATTTTGATGGACTGAAGACGATGTGGAATTAGGAACAGTTAGATGAGACTCAGAGCAGATACTACCCAGCTCAGCTAGGAGGCATTGGTGGGTGATATTCGTAATTTTTCTGGAGTTGAAGCCTAACCTTAGGCTGCCTTTGGCAGTTTTACTGAAAATTCCTATTTCATAAAAGCACATACTGGAGATTTGGGTGTTTTCTGTTGATTTGTTTTCAGAGAGATGAAAAATAAAAGACTATTTTTTCCAGAATTAAGTTGGATATAATATAATTCCTAAGGATGCCATTTTCGGGGGTGGGAGGCAATTTGAGATAAATGAAGAATCCTACAGCTCCACATCTTTGTGAACATGGAAGAATTACCCTGAAATATTTTGATGCAGTATGATAAGATGTAAAACAAATCAGGATCATTTACTCAAGAGTGAAGTAGGAGCTTAGTAGGTGGGCAGCGTGGTATACACATGCCTGCAATCACAGTGACTTGGGAGGTTCAGGCAGGAGGATCTCAAGTTTGAGGCCAGCCTCAACAACTTAGCAAGACTCTGTCTCAAAATAAAAAATAAAAAGGGCTGAAAATGTAATTCAATTGTTGAGCACTCCTGGGTTCAATCCCCAGAACTACAAAAAGAAAAAAAAAATAAGGGCATAGGTTGTTTAATATCACATGTACCATTCCCAATGAGAATTAATCCTATTTTGATACAATTTTTAACCCTTGTAATATGAAAGGCTCTTATTTTGCTTAAGTACATTGTAGTAAAGTGAAGATATGTAATGTATGATCAGTGATATAAATAATAAGCATGATTTCCTATGTTCCACATATTTCTCATATAAAATAAGTTTTATTCCTAGTTGACTTGATTTTTTTTTTAAACAAGTGTCTGCACATTATTCCAGTTTTAAAAGCCCCAGACTATTATTTTCATTAAATATGCTCATTTCAGCCACAGACCTACAGGGAATGAGTGTTACATTAATATATACAGCACTTACTAAAACTATATCTATTCATTTAAGGTGTTAGCCAGCTTTTCATTGCTGTGATGGAAATATCTAACTAAACAACTTAGAGAAGGGAAAGTTTATTTGGGGCTCATGCTTTTAGAAGTCTCAGTCCATAGACAGATGACGCCATATACATTCCTGCATCAACACATGACATTTTTGGGGGGACACCTGACATCTAAATCATAGCAAATGCCAAACCCAAATATCGTGAAGTTTATTTTTTCTCATCTGCATAATCAATAGATAATGTTTCAGAAGTCAAAATAACTTAATCACAGGAAGTACCTAAGTACTACCGAATGTTGTTATTATCAGCAACTAGTATACTTGCTAGCTAATGAACTTGCTGAAATTTCAAGGTAAGATATGTAGTACACAACAAGAACTAATCCCGATTACTAGATCAGTGGGCTGTTAACAGCTGACTCTACTATCCATGTACAATTCTTGCATTGAAGATCTTTATCTGACTTTTGAGGATTCTTGTGTATGGCACATAATTTCTTAGGGAAGATTATCACATAAAAATAATAAGAAGAACCAGGTTTATTCATTCCTCTAATATTATATCAATTACATTGATAATAAACTAAATGTGCATTATTAATCATATCCCCACTAATGTACTTGACTCTTGTGATAATTTTTCCGGAGGGCAGAGTGCCAGGGATTGAACTCAGGCGCTCAGCCACTGAACCACCATCCCAACACTATTTTGTATTTTATTTAGAGACAGGGTCTCACTGAGTTGCTTAGGACCTCCCTTTTTGCTGAGGCTGGCTTTGAACTCCTGATCCTCCTGCCTCAGCCTCCGAGCCTCTGGGTGACCTATGATAATTTGACGATTTGGTGGTGAATTTAACCTGACATTGTGTGGGCCCTCATGGGTTTCACATTCTTAGGAAAGAGCACAAATCTTCACCACTTGATTGCAAATACGTGTTTTAAAATGTAATTGTGACAAATATTATGAAAAAAAAATATGTATTTTTTTTTTCAAGTGTGATCATAATGGCTCCAAGGAACATTTTTATTACGGCAATCATTGAAATCGTTGTCAGGTGGTACACACAGCCCTATTTCTAGGTGTTGTCATCTCCTGACCGGTTTCTTCATGCAGTTTGGGATTATCTGGTCTTGGTGTGTTGAGTGAAATTAAATTGAATCTCTGACATGTTTTTTATTAGGACATGAAGTATTTTGTTTCACCTGGTACTCTGCCACCATCCTAGCAGGAAAACAAATGGATGGCGAATCCTCATCACAGGTGGGAGTAGAGATCTGGACTCTCCACTTGGAGTGGGAGCATCTCCTTCCCGTTGGGTGGGGTTGGGAGCTCTCAGTTTCTGTCCAGGTCTCCATGGATACCGCGCTGGCGGGGAGGGTTGGAAGAGCATCCTCCTGCTATCACCAGGCTCCCTGAAGTCACAGTGACTATCAGCTAGACGTCCTCTAAAACCACGCAGGTAGGACAGGGGTAGATGTCCAAGCTTTCCACGCACCCTTCAGGGACAGGGACTGTGGGCGACTGTGGACCTCTTACCGCACCAAGGAGATGACAAGTCCGAGATCTCTCCTCAGCCTTCTTGGGTACCACCCTGTTACTGGGGATGTGCGATGGGGATGTGCCATGGGCCATGTGAGCACAGTCTGGGGACAGAAGAGGACCTACTCTACCTCTGCTGGGTGTGGAGGGGTGGGTGCCCATAGGTTTTTTTCTATAGTGTTTGACGAGAGTAAAGCCGTTATAGTCTCAGAGTTCTCTCTCTCTTCCTAGGCTACTCATTTCCTGGGACTTTGTACGGGGCAGACTTGGAGGAGGTTTTCATTTTTGTTTATTCTCTGTCCCGCTCGATGTTTTCAGGTTGCTCCATCCTTCAGCCTGCACTGTAGGATTTATGAGGCCGAAAAGAAAATGAAGAAAATCAGTTTGTTCCCTGGGTCCTGAGTTCCCCAGCCAGTGTGCTTTTCTCTCTCCACCTTTGAGAATCTCTCCATCTCTCTCCCTGTCTTTACACACACACACCTCTCTCTCTCTCTCTCTCTCTCTCTCTCTCTCTCTCTCTCTCTCTCTCTCTATATATATATATATATATATATATATATATATATATACTATTCTAAGTGTGAAAAATATAGAGAAGTGTATGTTTATTCCATTTTCCTGAAAGTCTGGAAGTCAGTGTGTTTTCTGAAAACACACTGTAATACAGTTGTAGCAAAGAGACAAAACAGGATATATTCACAGAGTCTTTTTAGTACATATATATTTGAAACTATATTTTAAAATAATCCTATAACCCGTATTTTTTTTTTTGTTTCTAGGTTTTAGGTGTATTCTCTGTGGAAATTCCTAAAGCCACCATATATATATATCTAACTGTAATAGTGTGTGTACCTGTGTGTGTGTGTGTGTCTGTGTGTGTGTGTGAATGCACATGCCTATACATGTGGACACATACATTTTTATTTGGAAGGGTATCTCCCTTATTTTTCTTTTTCCCTCACAGAGCTATTCATGAATATATTTTTAAAATGTCTTGGAACTTCTAGAAAAATGACACTTTGGTTTTATTATAAGGACCATGAATTCTTTTATTGTTTCCCTTCTCTCAATCAGATTGCTTTTCTATGTGTCATTTCTCCTTTGACAGATGCCTTAATTGAAATATTGCTGTCCGTACTCTTACTTGTTATGTAAGTTTGTAGTGAAATCTTTCTTAACTAAATTTACATTTTCCTAGCATAGTTTGCATTTACTAATAATTTGTCTACCTTATTTAGCAAAAAACAAACTTATATATAGGCATAGATACATAGATACATATATATACTTGACCTAATAGAAATAGGAAATGAAAATAAATGCTGTGCATGCAAATATTACATGCATGCAATAAAAGTATTAGAAACAGTTCAGCCCGTATACTATAGCAAATCCTGAACCTCTCCTGTGTTTATGGTCTGTGTCTCAATGCTATATTCTATAAATCAATTTTTATTGCAAAACAGCTGTCTTCATTCTTTAGGTGTAGTGGATGCCTGTTTTCATGGTTCGGTGGAAAACCTGAAATAGCTTAAACAGAGACCTTATGGTCCACAAAATCTAGAAACTTTATTACCTGGCCCTTTACAGACACCATTTGCAGGTTTCTGATTTAGAGGGTAACATTGCTGAAACTTTTAGAGAAATAAAGTGAGTAGATGTAATACCTGTTATTTCTATAGGATCCTGACGTCCACACCTGGTCAAGTACTTAAGAATGTGTGTTGACCTTAATAGTTAGTGATAGGAGAAGAGAGTCAGATGACTAGGATGTTATGAGGTGGTCTTAGAAATTGCCAATACAGGAGAATAGAGAGCATCTCCCGCCGATCAGGGTGGCACACACCTGTAATCCCAGCGGCTCAGGAGGCTGAGGCAGGAGGATCGAGAGTTCAAAGCCAGCCTCAGCAAGAGCGAGGCATGAAGCCACTTAGTGAGACCCTGTTTCTAAATAAAATACAAAATAGGGCTGGGGAGGTGGCTCAGTGGTTGAGTGCCCCTGAGTTCAATCCTCCTGGGTTTTTTTCTTTTGGTCTGAAAATCCTGTTGTGTTTCTTCTGGAGATGTTTCTACTTCTGTGAGTCAATACTGGTATCTCCAGAAAGTCCAGGACTTTATCTCGGTCCTTGGAGACCTCTGGGTTTAGGTCCTTATTGGGGCCTTCAATTGTCTATTATATTTGCCACCTGACTGGCTTCTAACAAGTTCAAGATTGACTTTAACCGCCTCAGTCTCTTCTGCTTCCATTGCTGTGTCTCTGTGAATGGCCCTGCCCCATTAACCATACAGGGCAAGCCAAAACCCAAGGACTCATCTTTTGCCTTTAGTGTTTGTCTGTTTCATGATGATATGCCTGTTCTGCTTTCCTTTGTTAAAAATCTTGTTTTGACATTCTCCAGCAAAATAAGTATTCTTCCTTTTGTATATAATTCACAGTAATGATCTCTTCAAATATTTGTTATTCTCCTTTACTCTTTATTTTCTATCCAGGATCTCAGCTTAATCTATTCTCCTATTTTCCACACCATATTGTCTCTTTGATTCATAAAGATGGTCCTCTTTGTAGTTAAAAATAATTCTCTTTTATAATATATGATCTGCTGATTGAGTTTCATTTTGTTTTGTTTTGTATCAGGAATTGAACCCAGGGGCACTTAACCACCGAGCCACATCCCTAGCCCTTTTTATTTTATTTATTTTTTTATTTTGGGACAGGGTTTTGCTAAGTTGCTTAGGGCCTTGCTTAGTTGCTGAAGCTGACTTTGAACTTATGATCTTCTCACCTCAGCCTCTTGAACTGCTGGGATGATAGGCCCTGGGCCACCATGCCTGGCTGTTGGAGGATTTTAAAATTTCCCATTGTAATAATGATTTTTTCTATTCTAGAAGTTATATTTATTCCATTCATTTTAAAATCTGTTGCTTCTTCATGATTCTCACACTTTTGTCATGATTTCAACTCCTTCTAGTATATATAAACGTTCCCATTTTTACCATTTTTTTCCCCAAATTATTCTGTTAAGTTCTTGTCATGAATTTTGTTGCATGAGCCTTCATGAAAGGCTATTTACTTATTTATTATGTTTTAAATTGGTATTTTATATTTTATGATGGGAGTTCTATGTGTCATGGTATTTATGAAAATGTTTCCGGTAAGTGGTTTTCATGTTAGTTTTCAATATTATTTCTCTGGCCAGATATTAGCCTATTTCTCAGCCCTAGTATATGGAAGGCAGGGCTTCCAATGCCCCTGCTTTGTATAAATACAAATTCCAGCTCGGCCACTCAACCAGGCTCAAAGATCACCTCCTGTTCCTTTCTGGTGTTTTGTTCTAGTCCTTAGAAGGTATTTGTTGTTGGCTTCACCTTCCTGATATGTATCATGAGGACATCGTTCCTTTATGCTGGCTTTGAGAGATCTTTTCCTTGTTTTTCTCGGTGACAAGGCTATGGTCTATTTATTATACATTTTTTTTCCCGTGTCTGTCTGGTAGGGATATCAGCTGACCTCAATTTGCATGTTGAAATCAACCAAGGGATCTCTTCAGGAGCAGTTATGATTATACTGCCCCTCTTTTGAAAACTCCTATAGCTTTACTGCACTCTTCAGATGGTGAGTAGCGTTTTTACTTCAACGGGAACTGTCCGGCTGTGGCGATTTTCCAAGCCTTCTTGCATTCGGCCCATGCTCTTGTGTTATATTCCTGACCCACGTCGAGCCTTTGGTGACTGGAACGTACCTCCTACCCTTCTTCATGACTGAGTTTATTGACACTCACCGCCCAAGTCTCAGCAGAATCATTGCTTCTTTGAAGAAGTCTTCCCCGACCTCGTATTATTATTTAGACGTCCTTAGTCATCTGCTTCTATTTCTCTGGACAGTTTATTATTATGCCATCAACAGCATGATTAGTTTTAAAATCTGATTACCCCACCCAATCACATACTGGGAGATCTTTAAGAGTTTGTTCAGATTCATGATCTTTCCCCCTGAATCTAGCATGTATTAGGAATTTATCAGACTTTGTTGGGAAATGATTTGGTTGCATCCCGTGGGTCGAGGGAGCATTCTTCTGTTACTGGGTTAATATTACAGGAATATGCATTACTTTAAATATATAAATACTGATCTATCAAATTTAATACTTTTATATTTGAGGCTGTGTTTGGCCAAGATTGCAATCTGAAAAAAATCTCATTTCTATTTCGCATTACTTTTGACACAAATTGGGGTGGTGGTGGGGGAACTATGAAAAACTGAGAGTGCTGTTTAATGAGAAAATTTAGAAAAGAAGAGTTATCCCATTAGACAGAACCAAAGTATATTATCACATAGATGTAGCACCATTAGATTCACAGACCATCTGTTCTGCCATCTAAAGCTAATTAAATTTTTAAAAATTTGAGCAATTACGAAACAACCATAAGCCTAAAGTCTGAATCAAGAATGATTTGATGATAAAAACTATGGCTATTGCAAATATGCTTAATTAGGAAGTACCCCAGTCAAAGTCTACAAGCCATTAAAGTGGTATTGAAAGAATGAATATGGTACATGGATATTTGTAGAATAAATTACCAAGGAGTAACTGACACCTGTCGCCTTCTATGAGACTAATGAATTCCTCTGATCTAAAGCAGAGTAGTGCTCGGTTTTAACACCTTTAGAAAAAAAAAACTTGCTGTCTACGCTGGACTATTAAATACCAACATATTTACCTCAAAAGTAGAAAAGCAAAAAAATATTTCTTTATGATATGTTAGATGCTTAGTTTTCGTTCTTAGTATAATCCTCAATGAAACCATATTGATTATTTGGTTTTCAATCAGGTAACACAATTGTGAAACTTCTGATAATAGATACTCTGTAGGTGGAGACAAGAACATTTAGCCCAGGCATGAATCACGTTCACATACCTCTACCATTTGACCTTTCCAAAAACCTGCTGATCTGGTAAAACAGGTGGAATTAGCTTCATTGGACAGATGAAGACATGGCAATTTTGATTTCATTGTTGATTCACGTTAGTTATTATGGCTCTTAAGACATTTACTATTTCAGTATATCAGAAAACCAGCATCTTCCTATAGTTAATATTGAGAGTTAGTGATATTTACTTGGGGAATATCGTGGAAGATATTTTTTACTGTAAGAATAATTTGCACTGTATCTTAGCCAATCAGGGGAGAGCAGAACCATTGGTACCACAAATTCTAGAAGGAATAGTTATGCAGCTCTAGTCAAAGAGCAGAGTGTCTTCAATGTAGCTAATGCTTAGTTACAAACATATGAAACTGTAGTAAACTAATGGAAACAAGAAGACAAAAATCTTACCTTATCCACTCCCCTGATAATTGACAACAATTTTCAAAGTATGGCTGAGCCAGGGAATTAGTGTTATTTAGATGCGCTCCTTACAGATGGGTCTGTCCAATCAAATCCACAGAGGCAAGGGCTAGGGATATGGCTATTTTTTTCTGAGCTCTTCTTGTGAAAATTATGCTGTAGTGAATCTTCAAATGTGTGAAGATGATTTAGAAGTGAAAAGTAAAATCAAGTGTTTTGACATCATGAAAGGGTAGGGAAAAAAAAGCAAAAATCCAAAAACCGTAATATAAACTTTTGCCATCTGAATTTGTCATACAAGAATACCCAACTTGAGCCAATGTTATTCTAGGCCATATAACCCAGAAAGAGATCTTTAAAAGTCCATGCCAATCTGGATTTGGGGGAATTTTTATTCAGGGTTAAGGAGTTGCATTATTCCTCTTGCTCAGTATTTGGCTCTGAAGACAATATTACCCAGTAGGACTCCCATCAGCCCAGAATGGGAAGAATTAACAATGATGTTCTCTTCTGGCCTGGCGATGGCCTTCTCTGTGTTTGTAACTAAACCACGGGGGTTTCTGTTTAAAATGGCATCTGGGTCCTTCTCCTGGAGGCGGTCTCTCCCAACCGCCCTCTAAAATTGCTATCAAGACCCAGGAAAACTCACAATATCGCCGAAAAATTAAGACCGACAGACAGCCTATTGCTAGAAGATGGGCGGAATTTCCACTAACTATAAAAGCTGATAGAATCGGATAGAGAAGAAAATGTGTGCGTTTGTGCAGGAAAATAGCCTCATATTACTGAAAAAAAGAGAGAGGAGGTGCTTTTTCCTTAGATCCCCTTCTCTGGAAGAATGGTCCACTGAAATCTACCTTTCAGACATAGATCTAAGAAGAAGATGAGATTCACAATCAAATAGAGTAGCGAGGTACCAGGGTGCTCCGCTCATTAGTTAAGAACATAAAAAGGATAGATCTTCACTCTTAGAAGAAGACAAAAATCAACACACACACACACACGCACGCACGCACATACACACACACACAAATGTGTTTGATGATGTAGGGAGACTAGAATATTATTATGAAGGATAAATTGAAGAGTCTTTTAAAAACAGATGACTTATTAAAGATATCAGGAGAAAATAATGAAATATTTCAGCTTGAATTAAAGCCCAAATTTAACAAAAAAGAGAGTTGTGTCTGCATACATGAGCAACAAGTATTGGGGGTAAATGAGAACAAACACTAAACAGAAGCAGGATGGGTAAAAATAAAGCAAACCGAGACACACAGACCAAAGAAGGGGGGTGTTCCAAAGCTCATCAAGGTAAAGGTAGTGGATACAATGAATTAATAGGCAAAAGCATATTTAAATGTATGTCAGAGGCAGAAAAAATGAGAATCACTATGGCATCAAATAAAACCATTCACACGTACTACAAAATTCAGATGCCATTTCTGAAAACAAAGGAGAAAGACAAAGTTATTTAAACAAACCATTATTAGACAAAAAGTGGCTTATAGAAGTTAGAGAAATCTAAAATAAGGAAAAAAAATCCATGAATTCCCACATCTAATAAAATGATGAGTTTTGTTTTTATTTTTTTTTTATATAATGTACCAAAATATTCCCAGAAAAGACTCATACCAAAGCAAGATTTCTTATAGTCATTCAGGCAAATGCAGCAAACTACCCACAGCCAAACAACCAGAGTAGGTAGTCTCCAAATTCTCCATTACAATATTTAATTGCACTTCAGCAATTGAACAATGTCTTCAGAATTTTGATGTGCTACCTGTGAAACCTAAAAATGCACACCAAATATTCCTTCCCTGTACTGAGGTCACCAAAGAACATCCTCAGAGATGTAAGTGCTTAACAATGTCTACCATGTATATGCCCTTCTTTAAGATAAAGCTAAATACACTATAACAGATGAAAAGTTAGTAAAATGTTGTAAATCAATAATGAGGAAAATTACAATCCAAGGGATTTAATGACGGAGTTTAAAAGCCTTTAAATAATTATTGCAAATGTAATGTCAAAAATAGTTGACGAAATGAGATGTTGAGTGTAATAATAACTTAATAACAATCATTTGCTTCGAAAACCAAATCTTCTAAAATGAACTGTTTGAAAAGGGCAGAGAAATCCAACGTGGTAATTTTCTTGTCTTTTGTGAATAGATAATAAAGAAATAAAATGGAATTACTTCAAGACCTAAAGAAAGATTGATTAGTGGAGGTTACCATGAACATCCAAAGCAACTGTTTAAAAATTTGAAGCTGGACTCTTTTTTTTGGGGGGGGGGGTTCCTATAGAAAAAGACAGAAAACAGGGACAAATTCCAGAAAACATTAAATAAGCATCACTTATGAAAATTAGCATGAAAGTATTTTACTCTTCTGTTCAAAGAAAAAGGCAATCCATTGGGTTTCCTAGTCAGTACGTAACTATATAAGCTGCTCATGGAGAAAGTAATAAAGATAAAAATCATGATAAAATACTAAAAATTAAAGAATTGAACAATGTAACCAGAAACACATACCATAAGAAGGTAGTGAGGAACTCTTTCAGATAAAGTAGAAAGCCAAAGCATTAGATAATGTGAAAATGACCTTTTAAAAAAAAACAATAAAAACACACTTCTGGAAAATCTACACTAACAGGGCAAGAATAAAAATACAAATGAAAATAGATCCAACTTGAGAAGCAATAATGAGAAGAATCTTTTCTTCTACCAAATATTAAAATATCTCCAGGAACACAAGAAGGACTGAATGTAATATACAGCATTCTTTTAGGGGCCAATAGAAAGAAAGAAAAAAAAATACGAATTTCTAATGTTCTGTGTCATGTTGTAAGAATCATTCCAATTGCAGAAAAATGTTTAACACGTGAAAAAAAATCTTAGAATTGATGAATTCCAACATCATGAAGCTTTCACACTTCAAAGAGCAGTAGACTAGGCAGAAAATATAAACGGGGTAGCACATAGATGCAATAAATGTTTACATGCATAAGACCTTAATAAGCTAAGTAAGATCTTAATATATCATGCCCTAGAACAAGGGTAGTCAACTGGTTGGGAAGATAGAGAGTAGCCAATAAATGGTATGCAGGAAGGAATACCTTCTGATGTAAATGTCAAATTTTGGCTCACGGTATGAGTATCTTTGCTAGATATAACATTAACATAATAAAACAAACCAGCATATAAACGGACATTTAACTAGCCTTGGATGGTGAGATTTGATACTGTTAAGACCCTGGGGTGTGAATCACCAAAGGGCAAAACCCATTCAACTCTTGAGTATTTAAGTCATCAGCACATCACAGACATAAAAAGAGTTGAAAATTACATCGAGTCCTATGATGTCATAATCTTGGTAGAACAATATGGCCTCGTATCAGCAATCACTGAGTGAACCTGGAGTTTGAGCGGCATGAAAATCAAAGGGTAAATTTTGTTGAATGATTTTTTTAAAAATCTATAAATTTAGTTCCAGATACAGTAGCATCTGAATTGGAAGAAATCGGTGACGGAAAATGAGGAGCGACTTCAAAGTAGAATAGAAATGGTCAGTAAGCCTACAAATTTCAGCTTAATATATATTGCAGGTTAAAAATTTAGAAGATAATATATGAAAATGTTACTTATAGTTTTCTCTGGGCTTGGGAGTTCTAGATGATTCTAATTTGAGGGTGGTACTGCTTTTGCTTATACTTTTTGGTATTTTTTAAAATATTCTCGGGCTGTGGCTATAGCTCCGTGGTAGAGCCCTTGCCTTGCAGGTGTGAGGCCCTGGGTTCGATCCTCAGCACCACATAAAAATAAATAAACAAATAAAGATGTTGTGTCCATCAACAACTAAAAAAAAATATTTAAAAAAATTCTCAAATGAACGTGAGGTTTTTTTTTGATTGTTTGCTTTTTTGAACTGAAAATTGAACACAGAGCATTTTACCACTGAGCAACATCCCAAGCCCTTTTCTTTTTAAATAGCAGTTGTTCTTGAACATCAGGAGTATCTGGATGCACGAGGTATAAAGATCAGGACAGCAGCAGGTGGTACCTAGCAGTATTAGAGCAAGAGAATCCAGGGGTGAATGTACAGAGTTTCTTGAGCTGAGATTGGGGTCTGGCCACTCAGAAGTCTACCTGGACAGCTCAAGAACTGTGCAGAAATCACAATGTCCAAGGGGGACCTGACCCTCCTTCAGCAACATAACACTGAAGCATCAACCATAACTAAGATGGTATGGAGAAATGACTTAGCCTGTATACCTCTGTGAGGGTGCTGTCCCCTTATGTCATGGACCAGCTGTGTTTTTTTTTTTATACTACTTCTTGAGTAGTGAGTTGATTTAAAGCAACTCACACATATTCTGATCCACTAATTATTTACATGGGAAAAGGAAACTTGTCCTAAAATACCTGCGATGGTATTAAGATGGCTGATACATCACGACCCCTAAGTAAATCCAGTTACCTTCGGTTGTGCCTAATTTGAATGACCCAAGATACTAAAACCACTGAACATCAGTGGTTCTCAAAGCATACTCCATGACTTCCAAAAGTACCCCCATAGAGTTTTGCCAGAGGCCCAGATTCTCCAACCCTGCCTCCGCTTACCACATTAGAAGTTCCAGGAGTTGAGCCCGGTAATCAACATTTGAGGGAGATGACCTGGTGACCTGGATTCTTCATGCTGAAGAACAAGCTTATTTTCAGCAAATTGGCTGGTAGAATTTCATACTGCACTTTATAATAATATGTTCGGTCACACCTAGGGCCAAACTAAGAAGAATGCCATATTTCATTGGATTCTCCAAAGTAGCCCAGGATATTCTCAAATGCAGCATTGTGAGAGAGTGTTCTCCAGGACACTTGCCCAGCAGATGCTCTCTGTGCCTTAGGCAAGACCAGGATGCCCACTTTGACCACTTCTAGTCAACATAGTTTGAAAGTCTACCTAGAAGCAATTAAGCAAAAGAAAGAAATTAAAAGAATATGAACAGTCAAAGAAGAGCTCAAACTATCTCTGTTTGTCAATGGCACGATTCTATACTTACAAGACACAAAAAACCTCCATCAGGAAACTTTTAGAATCCACAAATGAATTCAGCAGAGTCATAGGATACAAAATGAACACCCATACATCCATCACATTCCTATACTCTGATAATGAATCAGTTAAAATAGAAATTACGAAAACCATTCCACTCACAATAGCTTTAACAACAATAACAACAAAATGTAGGAATCAATCTAACCAAAGAGGCGAAAGACCTCTACGATGAAAACTACAGAACTCTAAAGAAAGAGATAGAGAAAAGACCTTATAAGATAGAAACATCTCCCATGGTCTTAGATAGGCAGAATTAATATTATAAAGATGGCCAAACTACCAAAAGCACTATACAGATTCAATGCGATTCCCATTAAAATTCCAAAGATGTTCTACATAGAAATAGAAAAAGTAGTCATGAAATTCATCTGGAAAAATAAGAAGCCCAGAATAGCCAAAATAATCTTAGAAAAGTGAGGCTAGAGACATCATAATCCCAGACCTTAAATTTGCATGGTATTGCCACCAAAACAGACATGAAGACCAATGGAACAGAATAGAAGACACAGAGACATACCCACATAAATAGTTATCTCATACTATACAGAGGTACCACTAACATACATTGGAGAAAAGGTAGCCTCTTCAAAAATGGGTGCTGGGAAAACTGGAAATCCATATGTAGCAAAATGAGATAAAACCTCTCTTACCCTGCACAAAACTCAACCAAGTGGATCAAGGACCTAGACCTTAGACCAGAGACCCCGCACCTATTAGAAGAAAATGTAGACCTAACACTCCAATGTACTGGCTCAGGAACTGACTTCCTTAATGAGAATTCTGAAGCTCAAGAAGTCCAATCAATAATCAATAAATGGGATGGCATCAAATTAAAAACCTTCTTCACAGCAAAAGAAAATCAAGAATGTGAACAGAGAGCCTACAGAATGGGAGACTCTCTTTGCCACCTGCACCTCAGGTAGAGCATTCATTTCCTGGATGTATGTAGAACTAAAAAACTTAGCCCCATAAAACCAAATAATCCAATCAATAAAAGGGCCATGGAACTGAACAGACACTTCAGGAAATGGAAATGGTCAATAAATACATGAAAAAAATGTTCAATATCTCTAGCGGTTATATAAATGCAACTTAAAACAGCTCTGAGATTTCACCTCATTCCAATCAGCATGCCAATTGTCAAGAACACAAGTAATAATATATGTTGGTGAGGATGTGGGGGAAAAGGCACACTCATACATTGCTGGTGGGACTGCAAATTGGGGCAACCAATCTGGAAGGCAGTATGGAGATTCCTCAGAAAAGTAGGAATGGAACCACCATTTGACCCAGTTATCCCACTCTTTGCATATGCCCAAAGGACTTTGAATCACCAATGTGCATCCACATCAGTGGTTATAGCTGTTCAATTCACAATTAAGCTATGAAACCAACCTAGGTGCCCTTCAACAGATGAATGGATAAAGAAATTGTGGTTACATACAGAATGGAATATTACTCAGCCATAATGAAGAAGGACTTTTTGACTTTTGCTAGTAAATGGATGGATGTGGAGACTCTCATGCTAAGTGAAAGAAGCCAGTCCCCAAAACATAAAGGTTGAATGATTTTGCTGATATGTGGAAGCAAACCCACAATAAGGGAAGAGAGGGGAAGAAGAGATATTCAGTAGATTAGACAAAGAGGAGTAAAGAGAAAGGAGGGCATACAGGCAAGGGAAAGGTACTGGAATGAATCTGATATAATTTCCCTAAGTACTTGAATCAATACACCATAGTGAATCCCGCCATCATGTACATCTACAAGAATGGGGTCCTAACTACAATAAAGTATCTTCCATGCATGTGCAATGAGGTCAAGGTGAATTCTTCTGTCATGTGTAACTAAAAAGAACTAATAATTTTTTTAAAAATGCAAGAAAAAGTTCTGGGGGAGAGAGAGAGAGAGAGAGAGAGAGAGAGAGAGAGAGAGAGAGAGAGATTGCTCTAGTTACAATGTGCTTGCTCGGACCTCTAAGAAGCCTTATAAGATTGCTGATTTTTTTGCCTGCAATATCTAATAACAGCTTTCAGAAATACCAATGCAGGAATCATCTTTTGGGAAACATTCTTCTTCCTTCCCACATCCAGCAGAGAAAGGAATTGCATTGATATTATAGGTTGGTGTTTTAGACTAACAGATACAGGAAGGTCAGGTTGAGAATTCCTGTATGTTTTGTGTTCAGTTTTCTAGAGTGTGAGCATCTCATATCATCACAATTAATTTATTATAATCAACATGTCACTATTAATGTATATTAACAATACGGACAGTAACCCAATTCTTGCTTCTTTCAGATGTCCCTAGTTTTCACCTAAGGGTCTTTCTGTGTTCCAGGATCCCATCCAGGGCCACGCATAACTTTTGATACTCAAGACTCTTCATTGCCAATTATTTTAAGGACATGAGTTTTCTCTTCTCTCTCTTTCATCTTTTGCCCATTTCTTCTCTTCCATCTCTTGCTTATTCCCCTTCTCTCTGCTTTTCAGCCTGAAATAAAATCTAGTAGCAAAGTCGTAGATCACAAGATGCTCAGGAAGGCATCACTGCATGAACCAAATGTCACAGAACTTGGACTTGAGATCCAGTTCCCTTCCATGAACACCCCTTCGCACACTTCAAAGTCAACTCTCAACCCTCCCCTGTTACGTGAGGCCGTTTGCGGGGAAAAAAAAACGAGCTCCTTGTAGTGATAACGCTTTGCTAAAAAGAATTTTATAAACCCTAAAACTCAAGGCTCAAGATGATCATTATTGGGAAAAGTCAGAGCTATGAGGGTGACGCGCTAGTTCCTCTTCTCCGACTTCAAAAAAGAAAAAGGAAAGGCTGCTCCTAATTAGTTTAATCCAAGGTAAGGAGCAATAGGCAGAGTTGAGTTTGAATTTTAGATTCAGAGTTCCTAATGATGCTTTACACTTCAGACAAAATGGAATAATCACTGGATATTTACTGCTCCCCAATAAAACCTAAGCAGATAAAATGTCTCTTGGGTTTAAGTTTCATCCCTGTGAATGGTAGGATTGTATCCCGCCTGGGTGTGTTTTCCCCATGGATAGACACAGTCTCCAAACTCACATGCCCTTCTTACGCATCTGTCAGCCTCTGAAAGTGTTGCCTGTTTTCCAAGTGTAATGTAAGTAACATAAATATTGATTGGAAAATCCCCTGTTGTGACGCTGCAAGTGAAAAACACTTCAAAGATGCTTATAAATAAATTAGAAAATCAGGTGAGGCACCATCAGAATTAGCTTCAGGTTTGCTCCCCCACCCCCCTTCCTTCATTAGAGTCTGCAGATTTTTCTTCTTTTATTTTTGCTCCTTTCTGGGGGATGTTTGCCACTTCACAAATTAGAGACTTCACATTGCATAGTCGATGCCTTGGATTTCAGCAAAGTCTTTAAAGAGGCTGGATCATTTCCTTATATATTATCCATGCAAGTCCGTTTTTGTTTTTTTATGAAAAAAAAAATGTCCATATGATGCTCCTGGCCACTGGGCAGTCTATTCTACGAACTTTTAACTATGAGCACTTCTCTGATGGGCTCCTACCCCACAGAGCTCTCTGGGATTATGGAAATATCCATCCGTACTCTCCAATATGGGAGCCACATGTAGCCACTGAGCAGTTGAAATGTGTTTAGTAGAATCAATAAATTTGCTTTTTAGATTTTTTTTAAAAAAAATTAGTTGATTTAAACTGCATGTAGCCAGTGGCTGCCATATTGCATGACACAGATCCAGAGAATTCCTTCACTCTGTCCTTTTAAAACTTAAAAGAGACATAGACAATCCACATTTCCTTTTCGTTAGTCTAGTTACAGAATCCTGGAAGCTTCCATCTGCCAACCGTGTGTGACAGTCAGTTTTTGGTTCTTGTTAGTTTTTGAAAATCATCGTAGAAAAAAAAAATGTACAAGTTTGGGCAGGTTTACTGATTATTGAAATTAGAAAAAAAGCAACACTGGGAATCTGCATCTCTCTTCTCTTTTGTTTTTAAGTTAGTTTGGGTCTAATATTTGCTGTTCACTTTCATGATTCAGGGCCTCGGCAGTCAACTTCTCTAAACTGATATAAATTAAACAAGGGAGTTTCATGCATGTGCAAACTACACGAGTTCATACAGACCACAGTGCACTGGATTGGAGGAAAATCTGTTACCAAAGATCAAAGGAGAATCACTACAATCTTTGGGCAAGACTTCTCTGTCCTTAGGATTTTTCCTTTTTAAATTTTTTATTTTTTGGTACCAGGGATTGAACTCAGGGGCACTCGACCACTGAGCCCCATCCCCAGCCCTATTTCGTATTTTGTTTATCACCGACTTGCTTAGAGCCTCAATTTGGCTGAGGCTGGCTTTGAACTCACAATCCTCCTGCCTCAGCCTCCGGAGCTACTGGGATGACAGGCATGGGCCAACGTGCTCAGCTTTCTTTTCCTTTTTGACCTGTAACTGAATTTATGACAGGGTACGTCAGGCCATGGTGCCTCCCCACACAGAGGCTGGGCTGGTTGATTCCCCTAACTGTGGATCAATCTTCCACATGGAGGTTCAGCCCTCTATAAACCATCCTTGACATGCCACAGCCACCAGATGTTGACAGCTGGCTGTGTTTCAGGCCCTGAGTATTAGAGTCTGTAAACAAGTCAGGATGGCGCCTGGCATTTTGCCAGAGGGAGCGGTTTGTGAAGTAACGCCAGCGAGCCATTAAGTGTGGAGATTCCTTATTGGTTGACTGATGTATCTAGTTTATGCTAATTAAGATAAGCTGTGTGGAATGTATAAATACCCCTCCTGTCCTACAATAAATGGCTCCCACTCCTGCTGTATCAACGTACACAAGTTATTCGTCACCCCCCGGTTATTTTGCTGCAGCCGTACACCGGCACCTGAGTTCAATGATTTTCCTGTATCATCTTGTCACAGTAACTCCAGGGACAGGTGACTGCGACTACTGTCCCCATGTCCTAGGTGATGAACTCAAGTGACCTAGCTGGAAAGCAGCAAGCAGCCAGATGCCCAGGCCTTTCCATTCAGCTCTGTCCTTATCCACTGTGTGTTGTCAAGCTCTGGGGGAAGAACGTCAAGGTTTCCCCGTGGCTGAAGGGCTTTCCATCTTGAAAGGAACTTGACCCACTCAATGGACGGTGTTTGCACAACACGGTTGGGAATCCATGAACAGTCATTTTCCACCAAAACGAAAATGTGAAAACAAATGTGCATTCACAGGATGCCTAATTCCCTGGCGGCAATGTCTCAGAGGTAGCAGGTTTTGGAAATGAGTCTCCAGCGAAGAGGCTACCGTGTCTTCAACGGTCTAATTTATTCTGAATTGTTCTCAATCGCTTTCTGTTTGAAAAAAAAAAATGGCAGGACTCCCATTGGTGACCAAATAGGCCATATCATGGATGGTTTAGAAAATAAAGTCTATTAAATACAGAGAACTCAGCTGTGGAAAAGTGAAAATGATACCGGTTCTGTGGAGCATTAATTAAACCTGTACTTCATGCCCCATAGTTGTTCTAAGCACTTCAATTAGCTGTTTATATATATATATTTTACCCTTCATCCTGGAAACATTTCTGTGAAAAAATTATTACTAGATTCTTATAGTATAGCACTGAAAAAGTGCAAGTACAGGGGATTTACATCAAGGTCACTGGCCCAAGGTCATTAAAACATAAGTGGAGGTGCGAGGATTCAAATCCAGGCAATCCACGTGTCTGGGATGGGTTTTCTCTATCTTGGAAATCCTTGGTTTGAGACAAAGTGCCCATGGAGGGACAGAGGAACAGGGAGGGATTGCCATAGATGGCCCTGATTAGGAATTGTATCTCCATTTTTTTTTTTAAATCAATAAGAGATCATCCAAGAGGAAAGAGAGGGAGGGGGTGGGGGAGGGAGGGAGAGAGAGAGAGAGAGAGAGGAGTAAGAGAAGGAAGGAAGGAATAAAGAAAGAACAAGTAATTATAAAGATGAATGCCACTCAGATTTCACTAACATGAGGACATAAGAAAACTTGGGCAGTGAAAGATGAAGTCATTGGCTCTACATAATAGAATGCTTCAAATTGCTTCAAGTCTGACTATTAATAGTCTTTTAAATATTTTAAATAAAATCATTTCTGTTGCTGATTGGAATATTGTCAGAAGTCCAAAAAGGACAAGCTAAGGAATTCACTTAGATTCCTCTTTTGATTTTTGAAACAATAGCAACAAAACGGTTTCAGTTACACAGTGGTGTTCATAGACACATTTTTTTCCCCTATAATTCACTTTCTTATGAGATTCTATAGCTGTATGCATGGGTGAGAAACCTCTGGGTGTGAAATGGTAGATACAACAATTTCTTAATAAAAAAGATTTTGACACATTAAATCAAAGGCTCCTATGGGCTATCAATGGAATTTGCACAAGTGAGCTTTAGACATTTCCTTGTTACATTATTTCTCATGACCTAAGCAGAAAGGTTGTACCCTAGCAGACACACAGGACATCCTAATTAAAAGCAAACACTTCCACATTTCACAAAGCTTAATCTGTCAGGTAAAGGCATTCAGAGAGTGATACATATTTTATCAGTGGTGTTCACGTCCCTGTAGATGAATAACTATCAAACAAGGTTTGCAGGAATAAGTTGAACATGAGACAATGAAGACCCTGTGTGTAAACAGTGATTGGACTCCTTGGATTCTTTGTAGCCATTTTGAAATCCTTAACTTTACCAACCAAGACAAAATTCACACCGAAGTTACATTATTAAGCCAGAAAAATTTCAAACTCCATTCGAAAACAGAAATAGAATTCTGAATTGAAATAAGGCAGGATAATAGATTTCCTTGATAACAACAACAACAACAACAACGAAAAGTTGTAATTATGGCTGGCTCAAGTGCAACAGAAGCACATGAAATCCTGAAGGTATCTTAACACCGTTCGTATGGGGTAGATCAAGAACCCTGGAATAGATTCAGACAATTCAGCTCAGCTCTTCTACGGAGGCAGGTGACCTTGCAATTTAGTTCTCCCTTAGAAATGAGAAATGGTGATGATCTTTTGATTGTCCTCATTTGATGATCATGAAAAACAAGTCAAGAAAAGTACTTTCCAAACTATAAGGCAGACACATCATTTCTTTATATATCCAAAGAGGAGCAAGAACCATATCTGCAGCTTTGAACAAGATCCTGGTAGATGAGGGTAGGGTCTGGGTGGGGGGACCACATCTGCCCCTAATCTACTCCCTAACATCCTGAACTACATTGATTTCTTCCCTCCGTCTCCCCTCCCTCCCTCTCCTCTCCCTCCCTCCTCCTCCTTTCTCTCTCTGTCCCTCCTGATATCCCCACATTTTATTTTTTTTAAATTAAATTAACAAATAAATGACATATAAAATATCAGGGAAAACCATTCATTAAGATATTCTGGAAAGGAAATACACTCACAAAGAAACAAAGCTGATATGGAAGTGTTTCATCTTCTAGAAAGAAACAAACTCCAAATCTGAAATAAAGTCAAGAATAGGTTAAAACGTATAAAGATATGGTAAGTGAACTCAATCCACCCCACTCAAAGAATGTACGATGGAAACGTCTCTTTTCTCCTCCATCTAAGATGTGAACTTGGACTTCCTCCGGCACTGAGTAGTCACACTAGTTATCAGCTCCAGTTTAGAATAATTTATATGAATTTAATTGTGAAAAGAAAAATCCAGGTTATTAAAACCCCTCCAAGAATCAAAACCTCAAGTAGTTTCACTTTGGGGTGTGCTATGAGCTTATGCTTATTGGCCTTAGCAAGGGTGCTAACGCATTGATTCTCAGCTCTGATTAGAATATATATGTTCTAATATATATATATGTATATAACATACATATATTCTCCTACTGTTAGAGAGAGGAAAGAGGCAACAGTCTTACCACCTTATCCTCTCTCCAGCAGAAGAAAGGAATCTTGTCTTTGAATTGTGACATATTCAAATGCTTCAAAGACACACAAAAATATCTATCCCACCTTTTCCTAAAAGGTGGGTGAGGCTCTAAGTTTCTGTCCATTTAAGGGTTCCAAACAGGCTCTGCAGAACATCGTGTTCATAATAATCTTATCATGATAAGAGTAGTTTAATCATCTGATCACTTCAGAGTAAAACATTTCTCAGAATCAGTGCAAGGATACCTCAAACTTAGGGCTTTGTGCCTAGAAGGACTGAACACCCATCCTTCAAGGCTCAGACCGCGTTCATACAAGGGTGGGAAAAATCTCTACCGCATTTCCAAGTAATCAGCTTAAATGGAGTTCTACCAGTTGAACCAATGGGAAACCATTGCTAACACCCTCACTGCTAATTCACTTGAGGACTGGACATAGAATTCTACAGCAGCTACCTATCTACTGCTGCTGTGTGGCTTTTTGGAGGGAGGAAAGTTTTGAAATCTCAGCAACCACCTGGGGACTCTATTTCTCATTTGGGTAACTAACCACCCCTGGGTATAAATGAGAATTTAAAGACACAGAGTCTATGCTAATGCATGTTAAAACAAGTCACTGACAGCAAAGAACAAGTCAATCACAGTGAACAGGGATTCATATAAGAAAGCCTGAAATCTTACAAATATCCTAACTGATGTCATATTTATCAGTTGATCTCACATTTTTTTTTCTGGAAAGCACCCCAATTGTTGACAGCTAGCAACATTTTTTTTTTTAATCTCAAAGCCTCAAACTTCCATTTTAGAATGATCTGATTTCTGAGTGTAATTGTTTATGAAATAGCAAAGCTTTTCCTATAATTTGTCAAATGAATTTTCAGCAGAAATCTCATCACTTTAACAAGGTACAATCTTATATGGCATCATTTAACTGAAAGCAAACAAGTGCACAAACTAAGAAATATGGAAATTGGGGAAAAGAGAATATTAGGACGTACAGTTTAATTTTGGCGTTTGAAAGGAAAAAGCACTTCCATGCAAGAGATATTTAGGAAGGAAACAGTTTAGAGTCTTATAAAATCGTGTTAACTTTTTACTATATGAACCTATGAAATGATTAATAGCTTCTCCGGTTTGATTGACAATCTATCTCCAAAGTTTTAATGAAAAGACTATATATTGCAAGTAATATAGTGGTAACTATTCATGTAATGTGGAGAGAAGCTTTAGAATTTTTTAAACTCTATTTTCAGAGTTTAATTATTCCTGAGTGTGATCTTAGAAGTACCAGGACTTCCTCAAGTTATATTACCTAACTTTTAAGACATTTCCCCTAAATGTTAGAGGCAACCTATATTAATCCAGTATTCACTCTTGATCTTGCAATTTGTTGTATTATCTCATTCCCATGAAATTAATTCTATGAGATTAGATCCACGTTGGAAAGATTAGCCAATTTTGGTGCAAGTCACTATTTTAAGGACACACAGCAAGGAAATGTGGCTCTTGGATTAGAACCTAGAAGAAGTTTCT
The DNA here is from genome assembly GCF_047511675.1 of Marmota flaviventris. Lineage (NCBI taxonomy): Eukaryota > Metazoa > Chordata > Mammalia > Rodentia > Sciuridae > Marmota > Marmota flaviventris. The sequence goes on along the minus strand of NC_092517.1, from coordinate 7,762,036 downwards.
AGAATCCGCAATCCTGAAAACTCTTTTTTATGGTCTCTGACATTTGTTGAGGCAAATTTGGCGGAGAAGCATTTTGTCTTCATGAAATAACACAGACAAATTAAACTAACGATTTGCAGGATTTGACAGAATGATTTGGTTTAAACACAAATGGAAGATTATGTGCACTTGCCGGTAAGGGAGAAGTTTTGCAATTTAAAGAAAAAAGCAGACAGGATTAATTATTATTAGGGCACCTTATCCCCGTTTGTATCTTCCGATTCAGAAGAAATCTGATGATAATTTTCATCTAGTCTTAGATTCAACAGGTGAGCTCTCCCCGTAACCCTGTGTAATTATAACTCATAACAACTTGACATTGATTTAAACAAAAGAACAACTTAAAGAGGTCCTTCACTGTTGGAAGTTTCTGCATCTCACTGGCTATGGCTTCGGAGCATTTTTTTTTTTTTTTTAATGTCAAGGATGGAGTTGTACCAATTTTTTTTTTTTCTTCTCAAGATGGAAAGTGAAATCAGGGCAGGCAAGATGTGTGTGCTGTCCTAGAGAAAACATGTGTCTTTCTCAGTAGGTGGCAGTCTTTCCTTCTAGCTACAAATCTTACAGCAAAGCCCTGACATCAGGTTGGGGAAGCTGTTCTTGGTACCATTTTCCCAGGGAAAATGTGAACGAGGCATTAGGGCTCCTGTTCAGTATCAGGAGTCCCCTTCCCTTTTCCCTGAAGAAGTAGCATTGTTAAAAATCTAAAAATATACCCAATGGCCTCAGAAATACAGCCAAATGAATCTGCCTCCTCTCTAGTTTATGCCCTCAAAGAAAAGGCTTGACGTATTCAAAGACCAAACAGCGACTGCAGTTATCAAAGATGTAATTGCATATATCGGAAGCATATGGGGAGAAAAACTTAATTTGGGGAGCATCAGTGTCTCAAATGAGATCTGGACTATTTTCTCTCTGCTCTCTGCTATGTTACGCATCCCTAAAAGGTCTACTCTTACTTTTGAGTTCCACGGTTACTCAGGAATACTTTGAAAGAAGGCGATTATTACCAGTAAATACATGTGCTGTTCTGAACAGTCCAGACAAATGTTTCCTATCGAACGTCTATATTGCATGAGAGCCTGCATATCAGGGTACTTCCAAGGGCACATAGTGTGGTCCTTTGACCAGCCTCAGTAGCTGCATGTAGAAGCTCCTTAGAGGGGCAAATATGGGAACCCACTCCAAACTTGAATTTTGGTGGGAAGCTTAGAAATTTGGTAGGGAGCTTAGAAATCTGTCTTCACAAGCTTTCCAGGTGATTCTAAAGCACCAGAGGTTGAAAAACTCTGCAACTGGAGGATTTTAGTGAAGCCAATTAGCATTAATTGGTAAAACACACCAGGGTAGAAATGTACTTCTCTGTGGGAGGCCTTACCTTTACTTTCTCTGTTTTTCATTTGAAGGTGGAGACCGCCTTGCAATGCTTACAATACTGCTGCTACCCAGTTTGTTGGTAAATGAACACGTGAATTGCTTCCCTTTGACTACAACTCCTTAGTCGATCTGTGACCCTGAAATGCATGAAACAATAGATGTTAGCATGCTGTGATTATAAGGCGTTTTCTTTTTTTGGTAATATTCCACCTTAAATCCCTTAAGATGTACAACATATAGTATGAATTTAGAATAGATCAGCCATCCCCCAAAGGTAAACAAAGACCATCTAAACAGCTCTCCCTTCTCATTTCTGAGGGTAAAATTAATGGGCCCTATTCAACTTGACTAAGCAAGCCCATGGGAATCTAGTTTTACTGTGTGCATTTGCTAACCGGAAGAGCTTATGGTTGATTCTTAGTCTAATATAAAATTAATTTTGTCATAATCATAATAATAATGACAATAATAATAATAAAAATAATAATATGTGGATAAATGTTCCTGTGCTTGGAATTAAATTGAGTCACCAGCTCTAGTTTATCACTCACCTAATAAGTTGACAGTACATTTTTAGGCATTAAGAAGAGAGCCATTTGAACAAGTGGAGACCTCTCTCTCTCTCTCTCTCTCTCTCTTTCTCTCTCTGCTTCCTGACCACGATGTGAGCTGCTTCCCTCTGCCACCCTCTCCTGCCATGATGTTCAGCCTCCCCTCAAGTCCCAAGGAATGGAGCCTGCCTTCTATGGACTAACACCTCTGAAACCGTGAGCCCCCCCAATAAACGTTTCCTCCTTTAAAATTATTCTGGTTAGATCTTTTAGCCACAGCAGTGAAATCGCTGACTAAGACAGTCTTAAAAATAAGTTTCCCCTTAAACTTGAGGGAATTATAAAAACCTACATGCAATAGTAGCCTGCATATCTTTTTTTGCTGCGACTGTTACTGACATTTTTACTTCAATTATCATTCAGCATCTTTCATGTTACTAAGGTTTTAATGCTTCCCGTCTCCCCACGTGTGATTCTGCTGTTGACAGTCTCTACTGATCGCTTCGGTTTGGTTGGTATTTTTTTTTAATCATTATTTTCTTTCTCTCCTTTTATTTTATTCTGCAATTTCATACTCAGTGGAACATTGTACGGGGGACTTGTTTGAGGTCTGGATTTTAAAGTACCTTGCTTCCTCGTGTTCGTTTTCTCTAGTAACTAGCAACCCATAACCACATTATCTCAGTTCTCTGTTGAGGGTTTCTGGGTCACAGGAGGTGACATGAATTTTAATGCCAAAAACTCATCAGGGTTTTCTTTTATTGTGAGACTTTAGGGAAAGACTCCTCCTCCTCCCAGACCAGGTTTCAGGAGCAACTCTGTAGAAATGGGGGCATTTTCCTGGTTTTCCTTTATCCCAGGGAATCTGGCCTTTGGGGATTTTCAGGTTTCTAATGGAATCCCTGACCCTCCTTTGTACTCTGTCTGGACCCAGGCTCTGTCTCTAGTTCCCACTTGGTAGCATTTAAGAAGTCATTTCAAAAGAGCACCCTGGGGACCTCAGTGCCTGTCAACTCCCCTGGGCATCTCATTAAAACGCTGGTTCTGATTCTGTGGGTGTCTAGAAGGTTCTGAGATTCTTTTATGCCTAACAAGGGGCCAGTTGATGTGATGCTGTTTGACTGCAGACCACACCTTGAGCAGCAGAGCCCTGGGGCACTGGGGATTGTCACATGTCACTAGCACAGTTGTGGGACTGAATGCTGGTCAGCCACTGCAGACCTGTGGCTCTGTGTTTTCAGATACTGAGTGTTTCTCTGTATTCTGACCAGCTCGGCTCATGCATGCACTTAAAAGATGGTTCAAAAATCTTCTAAAATCAAGCAGGTTTAAGTGTTTTGAAGTAAGAAGTTTTTTTTTTTTAATTTATAATTGAACCTTAATAGTTAATGTGTTTTAATGCATTCGTTACAAAACAAATTCGATGATCACATTTGATACAGAATAGTATAGAAAGTTAAGTTCTTATAGAATAGTCTCTAAAGTCAAGTCCTTCTAGACTCTCAAGTTGCATTCAGTATCTATTTGCAGCTTGAAGTCCTCACTAGGGCACTTGTTAAGATACCTAACCAAGTATTCTGGAATGCAACTTTTTTAAAAAAATTAATTTTTTTTTCTTTTTAGTTATATGGAACCATACAGTGCATTTTGACACATTATACAGACATGGAGTGTAACTTATTCTAATTAGGATCCCATTCTTGTGGTTGTGCATGCTGTACTGGTCATGTATGATGTAGGAAAGTTCTGTCCCATTCATTCCACTGTCTTTCCTATTCCCATTCCTCCTCCCTTCCCTTCATTCCCCTTTGTCTAATCCAGTGGACTTCTATTCTCCATTTCCCCCCAACCCCCGGACTTACTGTGTGTCAGCATTCATGTATCAGAGAGAACAATCGGCCTTTGGATTTTTTGAGACTAGCAACTACTATGTAAAGGAGGTTGAACATTCCTCAGAAAACTGGGAATGGAATCACCATTTCACTCAGCTATCCCACTCCTTGGTTTATACCCAAAGGACTTAAAATCAGCATACTCCAAGGACACAGCCACATTAATGTTTATAGCAGTTCAATTTGCAATAGCAAAGCTATGGAGCCAACCTAGATGCCCTTCAACAGATGAATGGGTAAAGAAAATGTGGTATATCTACACAATGGAACATTACTCAGCCACAAAGAAGAATGAAATTATGGCATTTGTTGGTAAATGGATGGAACTGGATATTATCCTGATAAGTGGAATCCATCGTCTTGTCCATTGTCTACTTGCTTTGAGATACAGGTACTATTTAAATCAAAGGTGTTTATTCCTCTGAGATTTGTAAAGAATGAAATTCCAAGACATGTTTAATTTTTAGACTTAAGTGTATGAGGCTACCTGCTGTGTCTGTGCCTAGACCTTCTGATGCATTTACTATAAGGGAGCCAGAGCTAGTGTTTATATGTTCCCTCACCATAGTGTCAGGGGAAGCTGATTTTAATTTATTTTTATTTTGTTGATAGTCTAAAAAGAAAAGTCTGGGATGTCGGAGGTAGTAAAATTGTTAGATTGGTGAAGATCTTACTATGTAGAATGAGAAGCATATGGAGTCCAAAAGGGTTCTCCTATGTTGCATGATTTTCGGAAAACCACTTTCCCAAGCCAATGTTTCCTTTGCTGTGATAATGTTTATTAGACCAAAACTTACAAAGGCCATTGAGTTAGACTAGATATGGACAGTACACTCTAACAGATGGAACTAAAAATCAAGATGGCGTCACTCATGCTAAAGTTCCACATTTTAGCAGATGGAAACTCAGTTATAGCTGTCCTTCCAAGAGACCAGAGGAGAGAAAGAGGAGCCAAGTTTCCCAGACAGACTTCCAGTGGTTTGATACTGAAATTCCTTCTGCCTTACCCCTTGTGCAGAAATGACAGCCCGACAGCCATCAATCAAGTATTTACCTACAGTCTGTCTCCCTCTCCCTACCTTCAAGGAAAGTCATTTTGAAATAACCTCTTCTGCTTTTTTAAAGTCTTTCTTCATAACACCAATCTCCTCTCCTCAGCTCATCAACACACTTACCCTATTTTATAGAATTAAGTGTGGCCCAATTCTAGAATCAATACGAAAGGCAACTTAGATATTTAAGTTGTTGAAATTTTACCTTTTGACAAAGTTAAAGGACTACTTACTTTTAGAGAGTTACTGTGAGAATTTAAGGACATAATCAAGATCTGATATTATAAATATAGGTGCTTTCACACATTTTTTTTTCAGGGGAGGGTACCAGGGATTGAACTCAGAAGCCCTGAACCCCTGAGCCACAGCCCCAGCCCTATTTTGTATATTATTGAGAGACAGAGTCCCACTGAGTTGCTTAGTGCCTCGCTTTTGCTGAGGCTGGCTCTGAATTTGCCATCCTCCTGCCTCAGCCTCCCGAGCCACTGGGATGACAGGCATGAGCCACCATGTCTGGTGCTTGCACTCTTTTTTAAAGAAACACAGTAGAACTTAGAATAAAGGGAGCATTGCACTTATATGAAGGGTTATCGAGAGAATGCCCCTTCATAAAGAAAAACAGACTCCTGGAATCTATGATTTAGATAATGATTTCAGATTTGCCCATTTTTAGGTCCACATTCTAAATCCGTGTTGCTCAATTCCCCGGCCAGTTGCATCACGAGGCCATCTAAATTTAAACAGAATAAAAGCAAGGAAAATCAATAATTTATTTCCTCATGCACACGGGCCACATTTCAAGCCACATTTGCCCAGGGATGACTTCACTGAACTGTGAAAAATATAGAAACTTTCCATCAAAAACCCCTCAGCAGAGAGCCATGCATGGTGCCCTCTCTGGAACCCCTGTGGGACTGTGGAAGCTTTCCTTACTTGTCTCTAATAAATCTGCTACTCAATTCTTACCCTCTATCATCGGGGAACTTCTTTCTCTGGGCGCACACAGGCCTCTATGTTAAAGCATTATAATATCCTGTATTATCATCTAGTTTCACTTTTCATCTAATTTCCTTTTTCTGAGTTGAAATCAGGGGCTTCAGGGGTGCCATGGGTTTGTATCACTTAGCTATGGAAGCAAGAAGCAAAGAGCGTATTTAGAACACAGCGCCAACAGGCTTGGAGTACGTGCCCAACAGGAGAGTGAGCGTACAGCCCATTCGGAACACCATGGAAAACCAGACTGTGGGGGAATAATTTCCCCAGGTATGCAAGTCACCATGAAGTTCCACTGATTCCAAGGAGGTGGGTTCTTAGACTGAGTTTTAGCAGAATACGTAATAAATCCAGGGAGTCACCTTGTTACCCATTCAGCCTCTCCAGAGCAAGCATGGGATGGGTCATGATTGGAATTCCTGAAGGAAAAGAGAGGGAAATGGGGGAGAAAATAGAAATCAGCTTTGGAAATATCAAGGCAGTGAGGATTTCGGAGATTCAGATCATTGAGGAGAAAGACCTAAGACTGGATCTTCTTCTCCCAGGAAAACAGCACACTTCATGATGATTTTTTTTAAATATATATTTTTAGTTGGGGATGGACCTTTATGTTACTTATTTATTCATATGTGGTGCTGAGAATCGAACCCAGTGCCTCACACACATGCTAAGCAAGCGCTCCACCACCAAGGAGCCCCAATCCCAGCCCATCCTGATGATTTAATTAAGGAGTTAAAATGGAATTAGGCTCCATGAGTCAAATAGATCCATCGTGGATCCTACCCACATTGGGACACAACATAACTTTGGGAAAACAGGAGAAAGACACATTGCAGGATGTTGAGGGGAAACACCAGAGAGTACCTAGATTTGGACATGGGGAAGTTCACCAGATCTCAGCATTGGAAGGGTTCCAGCTGCTGGTGGTCATCATCACCCCCAATTGATAGGAAAGAAACAATATCAATAATTTATTCAAATAGTCCTCAGCATCCTGCAGCAAACAACTGCATTTCTCAGCTTAATCTAATTCACATCCCGTCCCCCCAAAAGTGGCTTTATCAAATGATAGGGCTTGCAATACCACAGGTACTAGGATGCATGATCCCAACAATCTCCCCCTCTATTCCAGTGGTCACTGACTTGAAGACAAGGAAGCTAGCCACCACCGCAGGGTGTCCTCTGCTAGCTGCTGTATTTTTCATCTCAAGCAGTTCATTAGTGGTAGAGAGATTCCAGGTGGCCAGGGACTTAATTGAAAAAAGGGAAAACCCGTGTATGTGGAACACAGTAGGTGCTCAGTTATGGTGTACTGAGCCAATCATCACCGCCACTGTATCAACACCTCCGCTCCATATGTCATGGGAAAAACTGATGAGACGAGAGGGAAGTGTGCAGATGTATTTCTTTGACAATGTCTTCATTCCAAGAAAGTGAGCTAACGAGCCGCAGAGCTGGTGGGGTGCTCCAGCCGATGGCTGAGCATTACCTGGCGCAGGACGGAAACCCAATTTGCATTTTGAAATTCTGTTTGATTAGGAGAACTGACTTGGAAACCATTGCTAATCCTTCTTAGAACTGGCTCCTTTTGAAAACCTTCTTTGTGCAAAAACCCATGCTAGGTCTTATGCATTATTGGAGTTTTCCCTTGTTTCTGGTCATACTTCTTATAGGATGCGACACAGAGGAAGTGATTTTTAATAATATGTGCTTGCTTAATTGAAAAGGTCACAATGCAAAAAAATACCCCCCTAACAAAGTGACTCTAGACCAAGTCTGCCCTTTGGATACGCTAATCCATTTTAAGTATGGAAATCCATTGTGGAAAAAAAAAAAATCTCTGTGTGTCTTGCTAAAGGGGAAAGTATCTCGTACTTAAATACAACAATGCACCAACTTCCCTTGACAAAATTATCTTTTCGTGATTAAATTCAATCAGAAGACCTTGCATGAAAGGGACATTGGTGGAACACAGGTCCCCTGTCAAAGTTTGACATGTTTATTTTGTATGGTATACTTTTTGTCTGGGTGTATGGGAGAGCTGAGATGGAAATTTGAAAGCTTCTTTGACAGTTTTAATGAGCAGATACCCGAAGTGAATATTCTCATTTGAGAAAAGCCCTGAGTTTGGAAGAAATTGCCTGATGCCTCCTCAGCCTGTGGCCAAATGAAGATATGCAGCTTACTTCACTATTACTTCAAGAGAAATTCTTTATTTTTAACATTAGACAATCTGTTTTATGATTTGCTACAAATATTTATTGCTCCTCTAAATAACACAGTCAAATCAAGGAAATGTAGTGGGTTTCACTTTCAGAGTCACATTCTTCATTAATGGTGACATTATCTTGTATAAATGCAAAGATGAAGTGCTTGAAGATCCTACTTTACATTAAGAGCAATGATATTATCGTGGCTATTGAGACATTTTCGTCAATGAAGAGGAAACTTTAATGCTTAATATACTGATTTTTTTAAAAAAAAAACACAAATGAAATGAAATATCCCATTAATATTCTGTCAAGTCTCGGAAAGAAATATTCAAAAATATTTGGCTGACTGTCATTTTCTTGCAAGGGGTCTTTTCTAATGATAATATTACAGAGATCTCTTTTCTTCCGGTCTTATAGCATCAATTTTTCTAAGAGCCTTTCAATAATTGATTCCACTTGTCATTTTTTTACTTTTCCTCTACCAAGATAACAAGAATATAAAAAAAGGGGATGGGGAATTCAAACCGCTTGAAAAATTACTGCGGAGTTTTCTGTGGGGAAAGTATTAGTTCTAGGAAGGTCTGAAGTGTCATGGGAAGGGGTTGGTATGCTAACGACCTGAGCTCTCAGTGGAATTCAAATGGAATATTCCAGGTGTTCCCAATGGCGCACGGCTGTGGTCCACCCACCATCGGTGATCAGGGGCCTTAGCATCTACATTTCACGTATTAACAAAGTGCATGATACATCTTCTGATTCTCCGTGCCCATCTACAATGTGTGGTTGGCAACTGATCAAATTGTTAGGGCCCATAAAGTGAATAAAAAAATGGAGAGCAGGTACTGCATGGTTGAAAACACATTAGTGGGAAATAATTGACCTGTGTTCTGGGAACAGCAGAGGAGGAATTAAATAATGTTTTCAACTTTTGTATTCCTTTAATAGGCACCCGTTTTGATAATGGAATGAATGAGCATTTCACTATCATGAACGGCCAATTTCCCAACATTTTCAAATCTCGTTGAAATGTGTCTCTTCCATCTTACCAATTTTCCATACACTATATAGAGGGTGATATTGTAATATCAATTTTTTTTCTAAATGCTAGGGAAAAAAATCCCTTAAAAATCATCCAAAAAATTAAAATGCACCTATATGGTAATTGTTTCAGAGAGGAAATAAATGCAAGTTCTCAATTCTTCTAAGGGCAAATTAGGGGGTTAAACATTGAGTCTTTAAGAAAAAAATCAGAAATACATTATGAACATGTTCTACTTTGGATATTTATACAAAGATCTTCCCAACATACAGAGGATTAACTTCATTCTCTGAGTACGTCATGGAGCTCTGGGTTGTCTTTGGGAAGGTGACTTCTTCCTACCAGATTTTCTCAGAGTTCTCCATTGGAAATCACTCTAAAGTAGTGAGTCTGGGGGCTGTTGACCGAACTATGAAGAAGCCATTCCCTGGCACACACATGGTGGAAGGGTCCAGATACAGCCCACAGACCTGGTGGGAAGAGTTCTTCATTCATCAGGCAGTGAGAACCTGATAGGTACCACCTAATCTTTCATTCTATGGATCTTTGTTCTAAGATCTAATTTCTCCCTTTTATTAAAACCAAATTTCAACTTCGAAGGCTAGTTTTCAGCTTCTGTTACACTGACTAGCTTTCAAAGCAAGCTTTCCTACTAACAAGGGAGGGACATTAAAAACTTGACACCTATTGACCAAATATTTCCATATTCAGAACATTTATACACACACACACACACACATGCTTGAAAATAAAATAGTAAAGATATCTCATATTGTGATATATACTTTGTGTGTGTGGTACCAGGACCAGGGGTACTACTTGATCACTGACCTACATCCCCAGCCCTTTTTTGTTATATCATATTTAGAGACAGGGTCTTGCTGAGTTGCTTAGGTCCTTGCTAAGTTGCTGAGGCTGCCTTTGAACTCGTGATCCTCCTGCCTCAGCCTCCTGAGCCACCTCGATTGCAGAGATGTACCATGGCCCCTGACTGTGCTCTATATTTTAAAATGGCTAGAAGAAGGATTTCAAATGCTTTCACCACAAAGAAATGGCAAAAAAGTTTGAGGGTAAACGTCTTGATTAGAACATGACCCGATGGATACATGTATCAGAACACTGCATGGCCCACCCTAAATAAGCATTTTCGATGCATGATTTAAAAAAAAATGACACTGTAAAAATTAATATAGAAACCAACAGCTTCCTTATGTAAAAATAATAACAACCAGTTTTAAGACCACGTACAAGGAAAGATCCAATTTCTCTTCCATTGGAGTCTCTTCTATTCCAAAATATAAGATCCTTAGAAATAAATTGACTAGGGTTTGGGGTGTTCCTGAATGGTCTGCCCTATGATTCTCTCAATGCCAAAACAAAAGGGGGGGTGCAAAATGAAGATCATGGCATCCACAGCTTTGCTTCCAACACTAACGGGAAGGTGTGTCCGTGCATGGCATGGCCCTCAACGTGGTCTGCGGGGAGGGCATGGGTTTTCATTTTCTTTCTGTATTTGGTATGGGGCTACTTTTTTCCTGCATCTGTAAGTGCCTTTCCACCCCATGGTGAGGACCTGCAGGAGCCTTCTAGAAGCTATGCTTGAGGCTTGCCCATGAGTCTCCACAGACCCAGGACGGAGGGGAAACGCAGCTCTGTTGGCCAAGGTGGGGAGCATGGGGGGGTCGTCTCTGGACATATTTCTCGTACTCTGTGATGAGCACTCAGCTCTGATTTCTGTCTTTGCTTCCTGTTCCAATTGTCCCTCAAGTGCGATATGTCTCCTGTCTGCTCATTTTTTTTGTTTTGTTTTGTTTTTGCTTTGCTTTTATCTTTGCTATTTTATTTTCAAGTACAACGGAGTCAAAAAATGCCTTCTCATTTTTTAAAAATAGTTTAACAACACATCAATAATAGATAAAGCTAATATACCAACAAAAGTCCCTTTACCAATGTCTCGCTGTTCTTTTGCTCCCCAGAAGCTATCCAGGGGATAGAGTCTGCATCCATTTCTACTCATGTATCTGAACATATTTTTGCATAAATACTTTTTATTCTTTTTATTTTAAACATAAAATGAATGCTACAGTTTGGATAAATGTCCCAGAAGGGCCCATGTATGAATGGCTGTGTTACCAGCCTATGATACTACTGGGAAGTAGGTGGAGCCTCATGGGAGGAAGTTAGGTAATTGGAGGCATGTCCTTGAACAGAATATTGGAAGCCCAGACTCCTCTCTGTCTCTTTGCTTTTCAGTCACCAAGAGAGGAGCAGCTTCCTGTGCCCTGCCATCCCTGTATGATTTCGCACAGGACTAAAGGTAATGGGGCCAAAAACTATGGACTGAAACTCTGAGATCATGAGCCAATATAAACCTTTCCTCTTTATAAATCAATTACCTTGGGTATTGTGTCACCATAACAAATGTAAGATACTGGATGGTAACACAATCCATGAGAGCAGGGATTTTTGTTGATCCTCTAAAATATTCAGAAGAGAGAGCACTACTGGTTATATACTGTGCACTCCTTAAACATTCACTGGGCGAGCCAGGTGTGGTGGCACAAACTGGCAATTCCAACTACTCAGGAGGCTGAGGCAGGAGAATTGCAAGTTCAAAGCCAAACTCAGCAATTTAGTGAGGCACTAGCAATTTATCGAGATTCTGTCTCCAAATAAAAAATAAAAAGGGGCTGGGGATGTGGCTCAGTGGTTACATACCCCTGGGTTCAATTCCCGGTACTACCAAAAAAAAAAAAAAAAAAGAGAAGAAAAACATCCACTCTGTGACTAGAACTTGCCTTTTTTAGCTTTATATGTTTTCATGACCAGGTCAAGTACCCCAATTTTGGACCACCTCATTTTTTTTTTCACAGATTTTCATAAGATTCTGCGATGTAGATTTAAGATGAAGTACGTCACCTCTCTACCTCCTAGTAGTTTATAGTAAGGAGTTCAAGGCTCCACATTAAATGAATCCTTGCCTGTGCTCAGTGACTTGGAGCTGAGGGGGGTGGTCCCTCTACCTTTCCTTCAGACTCTGGTTTCCAGAATTCTGACCCGCTTGACAGTGTTTGCTTCAGACCGTATGCTCCTGAAGGGACCCTGGGTTCAATGCCCAGCACCACCACCCCCTTCCAAAAAAAAAGAAAAGAAAACAAATGGCTGTTAAAGCAGTCAAGCAGACTGCCCCACATGGACACAGCTCCTCATAATGTGGACAGGAGCCACTGTGCAGAGAATATGGAAAAGATGAGAAACTATGACTCAATTAAAAAACAAAATCAGAGGGCTTGTTAAAATTATTAAGTGAACTGCAGTCATTAAATGTGTAGGGCACGGGGATGGAAAATGGGAATCGCCTCTTCAAATATTAATTAACACTCTCCATGTCCCACTGGCTCGTGGAGGAAACCTGTCATGAAGATGTGAACTTCTTCATATGCTAAAAGTGGGCCTGGAGTCTGTAACTTGCTTTACTGGACGTTTTTTAAGACACCCCCGAATGACGCTCAACCCTGTTAAAATATGCAGAAATCAGCATTTTCGTCTCAAGATTCTCATCCAAATTAAACAGAGAGTAGGATGGAGACACTTGGAGAAAAGTGTGAACCTTCCCTGCAATGAACACAATAAGTGTTAAGCTAAGCAACTATTTCTTTTCTTTTCTTTCTTTCTTTTTTTTTTAATTCCCAGATGAGCTTAAATAATGATCTGGCCACACCAAAAAAAAAAAAAAAAAAAAAAAAAAAAAACAACAATATTTTTATCCTCAGGTAAGAGATTGCTTCTGTCTAATAATCTCAAAATATTGCCTTGGGTGTAATTGTTTTTGTGACATAAAAATGATTGAGAACCAGCCCAATAAAATTTGTTGCTGAAAAAGGAAAAACATTAAATTAGGCCCCAACTTTCAGTAAAATAGAACCAGATGGTACATTTAATTATAAGTTGAGGGGATAGTTGAAGTTTTAATTTAAGTGTTTTACTTATAACGTTAGTTTAAACTCTTCTGCCCAGATGTCGAACAGCAAGCCACAGAGGAAAATAATGCTAAGGACAAGATACAAAAACCAGTGAGTCGTGCACATTGGTTTTGCTGTGTCCTCCGCCAAAAATAAATAAATAAATAAATAAATAATAAATTAAAAAATAAATAAATTAATTAATTAAAAAATAAAAATAAAAAAAGACCTCAAACTCAAAAAAGTTCATCAAACGGAGTTATCACTCTTGAAATCTGTACCCATGACATAGGTTAATGGTGTCCCCTTTCTTCTTATATTTGGTTGACTTTGTTAGTCATAAAAGATGATGTGGTTCTATTGTGAGCTCAGAGCCCTGGGCATAAATGCTGGCTTTACTCCTCTATTCATTTATGTATTTGCTAATTCATGAATCATTCCAACAAATATTAAATTGCCTATTGTGTGCCAGGCACCGGGCTATACAGAATGGTGAGCAAACTTGGAGAAATATTTGTCTTCTTTAGAGCTTAATGTTCAATAACAAGGGACCCATTGGCCTTTGGCAAATTATTGATTATCTCTGACCCTCAGTTGATCTATAAAATAGAAAACATGGTGTCTGCTTCAAAAATGAACGCCAGAATGATAAAGGTAAAGCTATGGCTTTGTGCCTTTCACAAAGCACAACCGGCCCTCGGTGTCTGTGGGTTTGACACCTGCAAATTCAACCAACTGTGGGTGGAAATTTTTTGGAGAAAAATAGTATCAACAGTGAACATGCACAGACTTGCTCTCCTTTCCACGAGCTCCTAAACAATACAATGTGCATTGTAGGAAGTACTATAAGCCATCTAGAGAATATTTAAAGCATAAGAGGAATTGTACGCAAGTTATATGCAGATACTTCACCATGCCATATGAGAAACTTGAGCAACTGTGGATTTGAGTAACCCAGGGGTTTCTGCAACCCATCCCTTAGATATTTAGGGATGATTGATTATAGATAATAAAAAGTACGCACCAACCAGCTGGTGGTGCACACCTGTAATCCCAGTGGCTTGGGAGGTGGAGGCAGGAGGATCGTGAGTTCAGAGCCAGCCTCAGCCATGGAGTGAAGCCCTAAGCAACTTAGCAAAACCCTATCTCTAAATAAAACATTTTTAAAAGGGCTGGGGATGTGGCTCGGTGGTTAATCACCCCTGGGTTCAATCCCTGGTACCAAAAATAAATAAATAAATAAATAAATAGAAAGAAAGAAAGAAAAGCACCCACCACCCTCAGCTCATTCCTTGAAGGGACAAAGCGGTCTCTCATCAATCACAGTGAGCTTGCCGGCTGGGGACACACTGTTCAGCTTGAGGGTGGCGTGTGCGATGGCAGGTGCCACCATCTCACCTGCACAATGGAGATTGATGAGTGGAGGAGGGGGAGGCCCCACCCTGGGCCCCATCATCCATCTGATGGATCCCATGATCCATGCACCTCTCTATCTATTCTCTCGGTTTTAGGCAAGATGCGTGCAGCCAGGAACAGCTGAGCAAACAAAGTCATTCAGATCCCACCGGCGGTAAGGGTGACACAGTCTGGGAAATCGCATCCATCATTTGGAGCAATGACTGTCTTCTCGGGCTGCGTTCACCTGAACTGCAGGACGGGGAGAGAAAAATCAGTCTCCCTTTCAGTCCTCTCGAGTCAAAGCCGGTGGCAGAGATGGCTTTATTGTTCTATGATTACTCACTCTATTTTGTCCCCAAGACTCACTCTTCTTGTTCCACCTTGACTTCCTGCATCGTAAACCTGACAGAGCGCCAGGGGACACCTATTCATTGTGTGGCTTGTCCAGTGAATTACATTGACTCGAAATTCTGAAAGGGGCTTAGAAACCAACCCGAGAGGAGGCCGCTGTGGTCCTCCTTAGATGACCCATCTGTGGGCACGGTGGGTTTTATGGGACCAAAGCTCACCTGAGCAACCTGGGGAGCATCTCACCTCCAAATAATTCAATGACGATTTTATTTTCCTGCTTTCTTACTTCTAATGGCCAGTGGAGAAGGTTTGCC
Source organism: Marmota flaviventris (assembly GCF_047511675.1). Lineage (NCBI taxonomy): Eukaryota > Metazoa > Chordata > Mammalia > Rodentia > Sciuridae > Marmota > Marmota flaviventris. The sequence continues at coordinate 7,746,855 of NC_092517.1, read as the reverse complement.
TTCTCCTTCTCGCTAGCTGGCAGATATTCTGCTCATCTGGAACTGCTACCACCCACCGACAGCTTTTTGCCTTGGTTTAACAACACTGGTAGCTTATTATCCACAGCATCATCAATTAATTAATAAGACATTTGGTGGTGATATTAAGGAAGCTGGAACCATTTCAGTGTAGATCGACACTGCTGAAGACATTGGCACCATTGATGTTTGCTCAGAAATGGTAGGAGTATGGCAGGAGATCTGGAGAGAATAATAGAGGGGTAATTTGAACCTGACTAATTAGAATATCATCCTGATTTGGATGGGGAACAAGCTAGTGTTTACCTTTTTTTTTTTTTAACAAGCATTTAAAAAAAAATGACTTCTGAAGCTGCACCACCAAGCATCGATTCTCAGTGGGCAACAGAGAGGTTTCAGCAGAATCTGTCACTCAGAAACCTGCCAGGTTGGAAGACCTCTCTCTGCACTCTTACCTATGCCTTGCAGAAGCCGGAAAGTAAAGCCGGGCAAAACTTTTGTGACTGGCGGCGAGGGAATATATAGAATGCAGAGTGAGAAACCAATGTAGGAGGCGTGCAGCGTGGGAACAAGGAAAAAAAAAAAACTTCAGGAAATACTTTGAAAGTTGAAATTAAATACGTGCAAGAGTAGCTAAGTTATGCATGAGAACAGACTATTTTCAAGAACTCCGGCAGCATATATATTGCAGACTTTTTTTTTTTTAAAAGTCCTGGTTAGCATGGATTTTAATAGCCCTGTAGATCTCCTTTCCTACTCTGTAGGACTTTGAAGCCTAATTGGACAAAGCCTGGCAGTGGAGCTGACAGAGCCATCCTGAGACAGGCTACACTGGCCTCGCTTCTGGTGCTGGGCTGAAGTTGGCCAGCATTTTGGGGAACCTAAAATTTTGTGCCGTAGAAGCTCTGAGAGTTCACCTCTTCCTTGAACCAGTTTTGGGATCACTGTAAGGTCTCAGTCACTACTGCCTCTCCCAGGACACCCAGTCAGTGGCATGGAACACTTGTGGTGACATGCTCAGGGATGTCACAGGTCACAGGTCCAGGCAGAGCACACTACAGCAGGATGTTGCAAAGGCTGGTGGTTCAACTCAAGCACCGAGGATGGGACTCACCCAGAGGCCTCTTCACCCACCTGTCTGGTTGCTGATGATGCTGGCTGTCTGCTCAGCTCTTGACTACAATGCTCACAGGGGACCCTCTCCACGGGCTAGTTTTGGTTCCTTCCAAGAATAGTAGCTGGTTTCAGGAAGGAGTAACCCAAGAGCGCTGAGTGGAAACCAGTCAGGAAAAAAAAAAAAAGTTTGTCAGACTTTTGTCACAGTCACCAATCCCCTTAGATTCACATGGAGGGAAGGAGACCCCATCTCTGGGTGGAGGGACATCCAAGTCATCATACCGTAGCAGCAGTTTGGGACATGGGAGATGTTTTTTGTGAGCATCTTTGGTACATATAACCTGCCACACCAAATTCCATTTAATAAAAGATTGCTGGTGACTTACTGGAGAAGAGCTTCGGCTTTTAAAAATACGAGAAGGAGAAGAATTGATGGTTTTCCAAAAATTGCAGCATCGTGTAAAATGATCTATTTTTCTTCAGGAGCTATTTATTTTGATTCTCTTCTTCGCCCACAGCCAGAAGGTAACTGGCTTTGTTTGTTGAATAATTGGAACATCCTAGGTCAGTGGCATACGAGGTTGAAAGTTCAAATGGAATAAGAAGGCATCCCTTGGTAATTCCCTATCTTAGGAAGAAAGCAGTCCAGGATGTGGATCCGGACTCTGCCACATATTCCTGAAATGACCCTGGACAACTTTATCAGGTTTTCTATTGCCTCAATTTCTCTGTCTATAAAACAGGAAATAGCAACTACCTGGTGGCATTGTTTTGAAACTAAAAAGCATAAGTGTGTGAAAGGGATTTGCACAGGAGCTGGAATGTATTAACCACTAAATAAATGATAACTCTTATTTAAGGAGGGTAGCTTATACTAACTGCATCTATTTCTTTCACTGAGTTGTTAATAGGTGCTATTATTCAGGGGGAGAGAAAAGGACATTTGGAGAAGTAATATGTTGTCGGAGGTAAAACGTAGAGGGCAGAGGAATACTTTGGAGGCAAAATGTTTAAGAGAATACTGTAATTCAGTACTGCCATACGGCGTTGGGACAGAGCTAACGTTCTCCCCTATCCACAGGTAGAATCTTCCTGTAGAATTTCTGCTTCCCATTCCTCTGCTTCACGGGTTGCATTTATCTTGGATCCAAAATAGAGGTGCTGCTTCGTGCTTTGAAGGGACAGACAATGAGTCACAGGTCATGGCTGGAGATCTGTCTCATTTATATTCTGCTTAATTCCCTACAGTCCTTTCAGGGGCTAGAGGAGGTGAAAGAACAAGTGACCCGGGATCTCTTACCTGTCTCAATCAAACCTACTGTGAGTTATTTTTTTTTTCTCACTCTTCATTCGTAGGCAGTGCAAGAAGTCCTTTGGTCAATTAGGATGAATATTTAAAAACTATTGAATTTCACTCCAAACTATTAGATTGCAGCAGTTCTGAGAGTCTTGAAGAATCTACCCGCGTACGCTCTTGAATATCGTGCCATTATCCTAGACGCGGTCTTCTACAATTTGCCATTTTCAATTCCAACCCCCTCTTTCTTGGAAGTGTACCTAGCTTGGAGGGAATCTGGCAGAAAACTCAAATTGGAGATTGTTAACAGCACACGTCGTTCGTTATCCAAACAAAAGTTCACATCGACGTGGGAATTGCTCTCAGTAAAATGAGAGGAGAGAGAGAAAAGACGATCGGGAGAATCAGATCTCTTTTTAGGAAAACCAGATCCCCCAAAATACACACACTCACACACAACCATGGCCACACAAAGGCTTAGCGGTATGGGTGCAAGTGATTTCCATGCTAGTTTTTTGTTGTTAGCTTTGGATCAAAGCTAACAACATATATTCTTGGATACATGGCTCTGGTTCTGCGTGAACATCGATAAACTAGACAGACATTCTGCAAACCCTTTTCCTTGTGTGGTTCCAGGTTGGAACAGAAAGCATTCCTGAGAGATCTGGGAATTGCAGGTGGAGCAGCAGCTGTTTTTTACACCCAGAAGGCTGGTGGAGTGGGTCCCAGGGGCTGCTGACAGCTGCCTCCTCACCCTGTTGTGTGGGGTGCACCCAGACCTGGGGCTTCCCAGCTCTTTCCTGGCTCCTCTGAATTCTACGCTCTATGGCGATGATTCACTCAGCTGATGGGTCACCCACATCAGCACAGATGGAGGCCATGAGACACCAAGAGAGTCCTGACTGTCCCTCCTCTCCCCACTTCAAACTCAACACCAGGCGCCAAGGTGGACGCCTCATGCAGATTTCTTCACCATCTCCCATGATTCCAAAAGGTCTGATCTGTTCTGTTACCCTCTTGTTTCATATCCTGATGGTGCCTCTTTGCTCAAACGGATGCACCCACCAGGTCATCTTTCTTAGCTTTGGAAAACCCCACACCAGTACCATCTTGTCTTGCTCGATCCTTCACATATGGTGAACAGCTAAGAAGATCTGATGTAGCTTATGTCCACCACAGTGTTTAAAATCAAGAAGCAGTAAGTGATCTGGTTTCTGCCCACCTTTCCATTTGACCTTTGTTGGTCCTTCTACTGCCGACCCACACTCCAAACGCCCTGACCTGGCTCCTCGTGGACACACAGAGCTCTCTGCTACTTCATGATCTTGGAAAATGGCTGTGACATTTCATCCTGTTATTCACATGGCTGGCTTCTTGCCCTGCAACTATTGAATTAAATAGCACCAAGCATGAGATCTTACCTTATCCTCCTTTCTATCACCGAACCGCCTCTGTGAGATTCACCCCTTATGCGTGTTCGCATGTGTGTATGTATATGTATGTATGCAAATAGGCATCTCTCTGTTCAGTCTATTATTGCCCATCTCTGATCATGGCAAAGACTCAAGTTGGTTTTATTCTTAGTTGTGTTCACATTTCCTAGCGCAGTATGTGAAAGACATACTTCACTTGGTGCATAAATGAATTTACTAGCTGCACTGACACATACCAGTCGAGTGTGTATACTTAGAATCATTGGATTCCATCACAGGACAACAAAGGAGCTCTTTCAGGTCACTGTCCTGTGCCTCTGTGAGCTTGAACTTGACCTTTCCACCTATTGGAAGCTCCCGGGTACACGTGCACCTTCTAAAGCATGCTAGAACTTTGCCTTTGGAAGTTTCATTCAGTCAAAAAGGACTTATATTTCTCGTTTTCTCAAAACCTGTTTAGAAATAGGTTTCTTTGAATGGGGGTGGTAGTTAAAAATAAGAAGTCTCACTGATGGGAACAGTTATCAGAAACACTTAGAGATCTTAGATGTGATGGATGACCTATTATTCTAAAACAACCCGATGTCCTGGCACCAGAGTCATAATGCACAGGAAAAAAATTGCTAACAAGCTTTTATTTCTTCCTGCATATTATTTATAGACATATACTTTTAAAGAAGTACAGTGTCTAGCTGGAAAAGTTTTTTATACACACACACGCGCGCGCACACACACACACATATCACTTGATCACTTATTTCTCTGGGTTCATGTAGAAACAGAAAAAGGAGCTTTCACATCAACTACGCTATTTATGATGTTCTCTAGAGTCATGGATCTTGAGTCAAAAGAGAAAAGGAAAAAAAAATCACACCTACACCTACTTGGATATATACTCATTCTCATTTTTTAAAAAGTTTTCATACCTATTTCTATTGTGGATCTGCAAAGAAGCGCATTGCTCCGGGGTTCTTGTTTCAGAACAGAGATGAGTAGGCTTTGCGGCCATTGTTGTGGGGGACATCACAGTGACATGCCAACTATTTTAGCTGTGGAAATTATCCTTGTATATTAAGGGACATGTCCCGGAGAGAATCAAAGGACAACGTGTCAGTCAAACTTCTACTTTTGTAAATTACCTTTTGCAAATAAATAAATAAAGATAAAGATAAAGACTGTCGCTGCCTTGAAGAAGCTAAACTAACCCCTACACTGTGTCACTTTTCTCCTATAAAGCACCTCAACATTGTATCTTGAAATTCTCTTTAGTATAGCTTGCCCCACGGATATCAAAAGATACATAAAGCTAAAGCATGTCTTCCTTCTGTACTAGACTAGAAATTCCAGTGGGAATTCTAGTAAGAAAAGACTGATGTTTTTCTCCTTTGCTTCTGTGAAACCATAGCATGTGCTCAGGAGATTCTGAATAGATGAATAATTTACATCTTCAACAAAATAATGCTGACAAAGTTCATGTTCACCCATGTTTTCTCTTTCTTCCACCTTCTGTTAATTAGAATGGAGAGATGTTAAGTCAGATGCTTGCAAGTTCTTGAGAGCCTCCTCAAAGATGTCACAAGAATCTGTATGAAGACTTAATCTGCCAACCCAAGAAAACTACGTCTGCTAAGTGCTTTATAATATTCAGAGCCCAAATCGGATGCATGTTCATTTTCCTTTTGAAGGCTCAAATAATCAGAGACGTCAACTTCCTATCACCCTTCCTCCTCCACTGAAGGTAGAAACAAGAGCACTCAAGAATTTCTCAATCAAACGATTTCCCTTTAATGTTTAATGTCACTGAAATGATCTTGAACGTTTTCTCTGACCTCTTTCCAAACTTTCCCAGTCTTGAAAAGAAGTAGAATGCCTGCTAGACCTATTCAGAAAGCGAGGTGAAGAAATAGGCCAAGTCAGGACACGGTAATTAATCATAGCCCTAATTAATCATACCACCTAGGGCACTGCTTCCAAATTTGGCTGAAGATAAGAATCGCTGGCACATTTGATAGAGGAAAGAGAGAAAGAAAAAGAAAGATCAGTGGCTCCGACGGAGACCTATGGAATAGAAAATGCCGGAGGGGTCATCTGGATACGTAATATGTACCCCTTAAGAATTCTCATCACTGACAAAGCTTCAGAAAGATGGCTGCAGTGGTTCAGACTTGGGGGCCAAAACCAGGAGCTGGTTATAGAAAGTTCAGACATCTCCAAGGGCACAGCTTGCAGAGGAACACCAGGAGGGCAGATCCCTGCAATTCCAAGAAGCCAAGACAAGGCAGAACAGATCTGCAGGCTGGTCACTAGGACACAGCAGTAGGAGGTACCGTATACTAGACAGTATGGGACCTGGTAGTCCAAGGTAGAGCCTTTCTAAAAAATAATTGAGGCTTAACTTGCATCCAGCAAAGAGTAGAAGAAGCCTGAATTCCATGGTGTGAGAAATTTGACTTTGACTTTGACACACACACACACCCACAAGATTCCCACATCTCACCCAGGTGTAATGTGTGTCCTCTGCTCAAGAGCTCAGAAAATGTCAATGGAGAATCTTTTTCAAAGAATGACCTTTGGCTTCGCTGCTTTTATTCAATATATATATATATATATATATATATATATATATATATATATATATATATATATATATTTTTCTATTTCATGAGTTTATGCTCTTATACATGTATAGTTTTCCTTTTTTTCTACTTTCTTTGGGTTTAGTACACACTTCTAGTTTTATGAGTTGGAATCAAAGATCCCTGAATTCGAATCCTTTTTCATTTTAAATATAAGTCTTCAGGGCTATAATTTCCACACCCCCCCCCCGTGTATTGTTTTATATACATACAACACAATTTGATAAATCATATTTTTTCACGATCTTGTCAAAAAATGTATCCAGTTTTTATTGGACTTTTCTTTTTTCACAGATCCTGGGTTATTTAGAAATGAGTTTCTTAATTTTCAAACATTACAGAATTTTCACATGTCTCTCTGTTACTACCTTTAACATCAAGACACATTATTTTTAGACACACTATATGATTTATATATGTTTTCTATATTTTGAGTGTTCTTGAGCATTACCATATTTCTAAGAATATGATTTATTTTGCTAAATGGCCTACGTGCTCTGGAAAATAATAATGTATTCTACAGTTGCTAGATGCAGAGTTTCTATATAATTTAAACCTATATGGTTGGTGTTCTTTATCAGTCCATTTTGTATCCAAGGGTTTAGTCAACGATGAAAGGAAAATACTAGGAAAAATAAAATGTCATCTATATGGAATGTGTGCAGATTATTCTGATATTATTCCCTAAACAATATGATACAATCCTTCACAGAGCATCAACATTGTTTTAGGTATTACAAATAATCTAGAGATGATTTAAACCACGTGAGAAGATGTGCAAAGGTTCTATGCAAATCCTATATTATTTTTTTATAAAAGATTTGAGAGAATCTGCAGAATCTAGTAGTCCTGGAACCAAACCCCTATCCCCTAGATACTAAGGGGAAAACTGTACTAGGTCAGTTTTGTTAACCATGATATCTCAGTCTTACCCATTTTTTTTAATGTAATTGTTTGTGTCAGTTGTTGAGAGAGGACATTTAAAGCTCTTAAGATTATGGATTATTGTCTGTCTTTTCAGTTCTGTGAATTTGGCTTTGTATCTTTTTAAAAAATTTTCCTGCATGTATATCGGTTTTCAAACGACAGAAATGTACAATGACTTCATTGCTACTATCAGGTCCATTCACATTAAGAATTGTGTCATCAGCCTCTAAAATTGACCATTTTTCAAATAGGAAATAGTCCTATTTATTTATTTCTCAAAATCTTTTTAAAAAACATGTATTTATTTTAATGGACAGACAAAAATTTGTGTCTATTTGTCACACACATGCTATTTTGCAGTATTACATAATGTAGATTAGAGACATGGAGCTAATTAACGTACACATCATCTCATATACTTAACATCTTTTTGTGGAAAGGAAACTTAAAATCTACTTTCTTAGAAATTTTCAAGAATATGCTACATTTTCGTTAATAATAGTTATTATGTTGTGTGGCAGACATCTTGATAACTCTTATCTTTATATCATTACATCTGCAAATACAGATTATGTTCATGATTTTTCTTTTCTAATTCTTATGCCTTTCCTAGGTACTATTGCTACAGAAATGTTACAAAGAAATGGACAGAATTGTCAGCTTTCTCAGTCCCTGGTCTTGGTGGAAAAGACTTTAGTGTTTTCTTATTAAATAAGGTGTTTAGTATTCGGGTATATATTTGACTAGGCTGCAGGCATACCCAACCATACATGTTTTCCCCAGAGGTTTTATTATTAAGGGGCAGTTGATGTTATAAAGATTTTCCAGGATCTGTGGAAATAAGCCTACATTTATCCAGTAGCTCTATTCATATGGTTGAATTATATTAATAAATTCCCTGATAGGGAACCATCTTGCATTTCTGACATAAACCCAAAGTAGTCACTGTGTACTAATTTCTTAATGTGTTAATGAAGACTGGATGTTGATATTTCATTTAGGATTCTGGCTTTGTTTTCCATCCATGATTTTCATCTATAGTTTTCATTTTCAGTGCTTTTTAAAATCAAGTTTAGATATTAATATAATTGCTAAAAATATTAATTGCATAAGATCATAATTAATAAAATTAATTGCTGTTTCAGTTGCTATCATTAATATAATTGCATAAAAACAATTTGGATGTTTTACTTTATCTTCTCTATTCTGCAAGAATTTATAGAGCACAGTGCAATCACTGTTTTTTTTTTTTTTTTCCTAAGGAAGTAGTTCTTTTTATTCTTTTGTTAAACTGCATTTTCTAAGATATAATGTGTTTCATGCAGGTGTTCAGATGTGTGTGCCCAAAGGTATGCACACTTTCTCTCCACCTGTATTCCCCTGTGCTCTCTTCTTTTGAGTATTGCTGCCTTCTCCCCTGTTCTTAATGTGTTAGGTCTCAGCTCTGTCACATGCCTTATATGATGGTGTCTACTACATTTGCTGTTTGCTATTTGCTTCACTTTCAGTCATTGCTAATTTAGTGGATTTCATTCTCCCTTGTCTTTCTTTTAAAATTTCTTTAGATGTTGAAGTCGGTTTTCCATGTCACTGCTAGTGATGACTTTTATGTTAACATCTTCTATCGCAAGTGCTAGACTTTGTATCTTAGCCTCTGCCCACGGGATTTGCTGATACTCTGTGCTTTGACTCCCACTTACTGCCCATCCAGTCATGCCTGGGTCTTTTCATCTCCCATCTCTTTTTCTTCTCCTCCCAATTCTTAGCTGCCTTCTTTCTACTTTGTCAGCGTTTCTGATATTTCTTATAAGCTTTTATTCGTGACCATGGTCGTTTTATCGACACCTTACAATAAAATATATGAAACACATCCGTCTGTCTGTTCTCATTTCTCAGCGGGTTGTTTATTAGTGTCCATAAGGGACCACAGGAGGCTGCCATGGATTCTAGAATTCACAGATGATCAAGTCCCTTGTATAAAATGACACCGGGTTTGTATACAACCCATATACACCCTCCCATAAACTTTAAATTATTTCTAGATTGCATTTACTAACTCAATACAACATAAATGCCACTTAAATAACTGCTATATCTGGAAAAGAAAAGACAACTGAACATGCTCAGTACAGGTTCGATTTTTAAACCACTTTTTATCTGCAGTTGCTTATACCCGTGCCGATCCCAGACCTGGAAGACAGCCTGTCTTTAGTGACCTAACCACCATTGCAGGGTGATTGAAGACCAACAGCCTCTCACGTGGACTATTCCTATCATCACAAACCTGTTGCTTTACTAGTATTTTGTAAAATTATTTTTTGCTTTGGGGCTAGTAGCAATATAGCAACTTTTACCTACCAGGGACTTGAAAAATAACTTACGTTTGGACGGTACGGTACTGTTCCTCTTTGTCCATCTCGCCTTCCACTGTGAGAGGAAGTGGGGTGACCTTCTAGAGGATGAGAGCCCACGTAGGGCAGGCAGGTGCTGTTCTGGAGAGTCCCCCTCCACACACCCTGGTAGTGAACATGCCTAGGGAGGTTGAGGCCAATCTATATCACAAAGGCCCAGCAACTTTCTCCTCCAACTGCAGATAATGAAAGAGCTCAGCAGATATCAGCTTAGGTGATCCGCACTCCATGGTGAAACCGAAAATTTATAAACTCAGGGAATCGCTGCTTTAAGCCAAGAAGGTTTGTGCAGAAAGAGTTATCTGACACATCCCCCCCATCCAGTGTTTATTATGAGCCAATGTCATTTGCTATTTTTATCTCCTCTATGACCATGCTTATCAACATTTTTGTGTTTACCCTAGAAATGACAAACTAACATCTTTAACTTTTTATATGCTCCTTGACGTAAGTGCTTTTGACACATGTCAAGCAATGCCAGAATAGGAAAGCAGTTTCATTCCATTTGCCCTCTCTCAAAGTTTTTTGTTCATTTTTTTTCATGCTACATTCGTCACATATTTGGTCTCTACTTGTTATCAGCTCAGCAAAACATTATTATTGTCACCTTAAAGAAATATTGTTGGCAAATAACAATCTGCAGGAGGCCAGCCTACATTAGCTAATGAGGTTTTGTTGGCACAGAGTTTCTGGGATGCAAATGTGTTCCCTGTCACTCTCAGATACTGATGTTGTGATCACATTGAGAGGTGACAGCCCTCACAATGGACTGACCCATGACATTCCATCATTGCACATACAGGACTTCTATACAACTTTATAGGGCACATATTAAATGGCTCAATTTAAGTTTTCACAGGGGTCCTAAATATAGTGTCATGGGTATAAAGGGTTAAGAAGGGATTAGCCCCGAGGGCCTAATGTGCCACAAGAGGTTGCCTTCAGCCTTTGGCTCCTTTGCCCTCCCACCTCTGTCACATAGGACACAGCACATCTGCTCTGCAGAAGATGCAGCTGCCCCACCTGTTGGTACCTTGGTCTTAGCATTCCTAGGCATCAGAACTGTGAGAAGATAACCTTCTGTTCTTTATGAATTACTCCCTCTAGCCCCATAGACTAAGACACCACCATGCCTGGTCACATAGGTAGTGTGTAAGGATGCTTTCATGGAAGGTCAGGGTTTCAGCAGCGTGACCAAGACTGTATGGTGGATGGACCCTGAGATGGGTTCTAATCAGCTGTTAAGAGAAATGTTGCTGAACTGGGTATGGGGGCACATGCCTGTCGTCCCAACCATTTTAGAAGGCTGAGGCAGGAGGATCACAGGTTCAAGGTCAGCCTTGGCAACATAGCAAGCCTTGGTCTCAACATAAAAAGTAAAAAGGGATGGGGGTGTGGCTCAGGGGTAGAGACTTTGCATCGCATGCCTAGGGCCCTGGGTTCCACGCTCAGCACCAAACAACATAAAACTTGGCTGAGCCCTGCTTTATGGATACTGACGGCTTTCACTGTCTTTAGAGTATTCTCAGCTATTATTTTCAAATATCTCTTCTATTCTCCTTTCATTCTCATTTGGGATTATAATTACTGCTGTGGTTTAGATAGGAAGTATCCACCCAAAGGTGATGTGTAAGGTAACACAAGAAGTCTCAGAGGCGAAATGACTGGGTTATGAGAGCCCTAACCTAATCATACAGTGATCCACTTGTATGGACTAACGAGGTGGTAGCTGTAGACAGGAGGAGGTGGGTCACTGGGGGTGACTCTGGAGTTTATATTTTGTCCCTGGGGAGCAGAGCTCTCTCTCTCTCTCTCTCTCTCTCTCTCTCTCTCTCTCTCTCTTTCTCTCTCCTTCCTGGTGCCATGTCCTGAGCTGTTTCCTCCTCCACCATGCCCTTCCGCCATGATGTTCTCCCACACTTTGGGCCCAGAGGCATGGAGTTGGCCATCTGTGGACAAAACCTCTGAAACCATGAACACCAAATAAATGTTTCCTCCTCTCATTGCTTTTCTTTGGTCTTTTGGTCAGAGTGAAGCAAAAGTTAACTCCAACGTGCATTTGACCCGTTGAGTATGTCCTACATCCTTCTCTTCTCAACGCGCACCCCACGTTTTCCTGACTGGGCCCTAGTTGACACATTTCCACTGACCTGTGGTGAAGTTTACCAATCTTCCTTTCGGCCATTTCTTGCCTGAAACCTGTCTAATGACTCACACTTCACTTATATACAAAAACTTGAACATGCATTTTTTTTTTTGTGGGGGGGAGTCACAAATCTTTCTAGAACCTTCCATGTTCACTTATACTTCTGCTATTGACCAGCCCAAAGGGAACCATTTGACCCCTTTCCCCACGAGCACCTCGCCCCCTGGGGCTAGTCATGTTAACATTCCTAATCTGTTTCCTTCACCCACAAGACTCCTTGTTGGTGTTCTAGTCCTCTCATGCAAGGTTTCAGAAAAATGTCGTCCCAAGTGCATTCAAGTTTTTAATTTCATTCACCACGGGATGATGAGTTTATCAAAGCCGGGCAGAAAGTCTCCAAGCTGGTTCTTGTTATTCAGCTGTTTGTGGCTAAACAGACCAAATAATACAGCTGGGTACAGTCTTAAAAACAAAGAAGACAAAACACAAAACAAAACAAAACAAAAAGTTCTCAAAACTCCCGTATAAAAAGGAAATACGTATTTCTAGGCAGGTTAGCACAACTGTGATTCATGAATGGAAGACACACACACAAAAAAATGACCCAATTTTTTGGAATTCCTTACAGGGAAGGGCTTTGGTCTGAGGAACGAGACCCAATTATCTGAATTGGAAGCACATCTGCGCTCTCCGTACATTTCCATTGACTGCGGGTCATTCATGTATTCGACCTGAGGTTCTTAGATTCCCTTAAGGTCCCAGCATAAGCCTGGGGCCTGAATGATATTATTTCCACCGCTGAGAATCAAGTGGCATTAGTGTGGGATGAAAAAAGAAGGCACAAATTGGAAAATTACAGGAAATTCATTTTTTTTCCTATTTTTTTTTTTGGTGGTTGACATTAGGTAGCCCGGCTTGATAAATAAAAAAGAGGGGGTATTTGAAGAGTCATGGCAATGTGTAGTAACAGACAATCATTTTGCTTATCTGGAATTTACCATAAGAAAACAGTGAAAGAGAATTCCCCTGCTCCTCCACATCAAAGATTCGCTCACGTTAATGAAAGGAAACCTCCAAGATGGAAGTGCCCTAATTAACATAGCGCTTATTAATTAGAGACTTCAATAAAACTTTTATTTTCCAAGTGTAGAAGACGCAGTGTGTGACCTTAATATGTCTTATTATGCACATCTTTACCTCACCTTGCCACTGGGGAAGAACACATTTTAACTCTGATCTACCAGCGACAGGTGGTAAATAAATGAACACTTTATGCTTGAGGTTCCTAGACCATTTGTTAAAACAACAACAACAATAACAACAGAATCCTGTGTGTGGTGGAGAAAAACACAACACAACAAAAAGATGCAGTTTCCCAGATCTCTTGGCTCTTCCTAAAAATGGGGGATTGTGGGGCTTTGAGTCTTGCTGTGCACCCTGGTAAGGGTGAGGGGCAAAGCAGGTGTTGTAGTAAAAGTTATTAAATTTATAAGGCATCAAGACAGGAGAGTGTGGCAGAGGGAAGCAGCTCACATAGTGATCAGGAAGCAGAGAGAGAGAGACTCCCCTCCTCAGATACAAATATATACCCCAAAGCCACGCCCCCAGTGACTGGTAGCCAAGGTAGATACGGAACTTGGACATCAAGTCTGGATGTGGGGAAAGATTTTGTATAACCTCTTTATTCTCATCCCCTTTCCCTCCAACATGGGCATGGTGGCTGAAGGTGAAAACCACCACCAGGGAAAACCAGAAAATGCCCTAGAAACTTCTAGAACAGAGGTCTTTACATCATTGAATTCTCACACAGAGGCCAGTGGCCACCGGCCGGCCGTGAGGCCTGTTCTTTGAGAGGTCAGTACTCAGAAATGCCTGAGCAATGGATGACCTTCCTTGCAGCTGAGATCCTTGCTAAATATCATCACTGGTAGCTATTTCCACTAGATGGGCAAAACCATATCACAATGACATTCACATGGCGGGGGAGGAACCGGAGCCCAGATTCAAGAGGAAACTTCTGGTCCTTATGTGGAGAGACTTTCGAATTTGCACTGGGTTGCAGGTGGGGAAGGAAGTATTTGGGAGCTTCTCTAAAGACGGCATAAGATCCACAGAAGAAGAGCTTGGGTAAAACAGGAGTTTCAAATGTTGTTTTTCATGATCAACAGTATTTTCCCTTTAGCATGTCTTTCAGACACACCGTAGCAAAACTTCAGGTAGTTTTTACCTGCTGGTTGGGTCGTCAACTATGGTTCACATTCTATTTATGGAAACATGAAAAAAAAAATCCTTGGTGCCCACCTGGCCTATTTTATGCACAGTAATAAATATTAGTCGTTGCGATGATTGTACCAGTGATAACGATTCAGCCTTCCAGTATACAGCAAATCAATTAAATTAAATTGAGAGTATCTTTGTTTCAAATTTCCCTTACTCTTTGAATCACGAGATAGGCACAATTATCATGTCATATTCGAAGATGTATATTATCTTTGGTAGAATCCAAAGCATTAATAATTCAGCGAGCACTTAGTGAAGGCCTGTATGTGCAAAGATTTGTGAATTACAGCTTAGTGAATGAGATGGATCACTTCCCTTAAGAAGCTTAGAACCAAGCTGGAGAGGGTGTACGCTACATCTTATAATGCTATAATACTATGATATGTGTTTTATAACCAAATTTATAACCCAATTCTATTTAACTTGTTATTGGGAAGACTTAAATGAAGGTAGAATGAATGCATTCTGAGAAACAGAAAAAAAAGTACAAACACTATGCTCGGGAATAGAAGTTCCGACAAGGGGCTGGGTTGGTTTGGTGCTGGGGTTGAGGTTACGTGAGGCACAACTAGATGTCAGTAGGACTGGGCTGGGAATGAAAGGCCTTCTAGTTTGAACAAACAAGGTCCCCTGGAGGAAGGATGTTCTGCAAGAACTAATTGCTTGTCAGCACCCGGGTTGTTAATGCCTGGGAAGATGGACTAGATTGTGTTCTAGAAAAGAGCAGAATTCTGACCTTACTTTGGTACAAAAGTAGAATTCTTTTGGCCTCAGAGGAAAATAACCACATTAATCTTCAAGAGACAAACAAGCCACGTTCTCATGACGTGAGGAACGAGTCGGCCGTGGGGACACGAATTGAGGGAACAGCCTACTTGTGTCTATAACTGGCTTTGTTGAGGCCGGTGGCATTCTTAGGTGACATCGACAAGAGAGCCACTGTGGAGCCTGCTTTGCTTTTGAGAAGTCTGGGTCTCAGGGAACCTGAACGACTTGACTCAGATCACACAGGGAGTGAGATAGGACCTAAGACCGAGGACGAATGATAGGTTTGTGTTCTTGAGTTGATGGAGGATGTCAGTCGGGTAGCAGGAATCATCTATGGAAACTGAAAAAGAAGTCTTGAAAAACTTTATGAGAATTGACAGGAGAGGACAAGAAAACGGACCCTGGTGGGGTTTCCATTCTTGGTGGATTTAGCGAAAGGTGCATGTTCTTCAAGGGGACCTACACTGGGTCCTTCCCTTGGCTCAGATGAGAGGTTATTGTAATAAGAAAACAGCATGTATTGGAAGCAAGTGCAGAAGCGAGGGACCTAGCTCAGGGGCAGAGTGCTTGCCTAGCATGTGCAAAGCCCAGCACTGGTGCAAAAGAAAATAAAATAGACGATGAAATAAAAATGCAATAAATGCCATTTTGAGGAAAAAAGAAATATGTCATGCATGAGAGTAAGTTCAAGTAAGAGAGATGCAGAGCCGATGAGAGAGCCCAGGAATACAGAAGGGGACAGGAGCCCTGTGGAAATGTGTACAGAGAGAGGTCTCAGCCAACCAAGAAGAGCTTTAAAAAAATGTCACGGACTGGATCATTGTTTTTCTTCGCATGTGACATTTCATGCATGATGAAGGCAACGGAGCTGTCTCCGTCCCATGCAGTTAGAAAAGCATTAAGCATAATCATTCGGATTCCTGATTCCTATGTTTTTCTCATTATTTTCTCATCCATGTGTATTTTTCAATTAGCTTTCGGTGTAGCTCCTTTGAAAGTGACCCAATTTTTCCAGTGAAAATCGCGGCCTGATTTTTTTCTTTTTTTTTTCCCCCCTGGGGATGTTAGAGTCTGTAAACAAGTCAGGATGGCGCCTGGCATATTGCCAGAGAAATGTTAGAGTTCGTAAACAAGTCTGGATGGTGCCTGGCAAATTGCCAGAGGGAGTGGTTTGTGAAGTAACGCCAGTGAGCCATTAAGTGTGGAGATTCCTTATTGGTTGACTGATGTATCTAGTTTATGCTAATTAGATAAGCTGTGTGGAATGTATAAATACCGCTCCTGTCCTACAATAAACGGCTCCTACTCCTGCTATATCAACGTACACAAGTTGTTCGTCACCCCCCGGTTATTTTGCTGCAGCCGGGCTGCGGCATGGGGACACGGGGTTACCCATAAGGAAATTGTTCCAGAACAAAAGGAAGATCTATCTGCAATCAACCTCATCTGCTCAGGAAAACAAAGAAAAGCCAAATAAAAAACAAACAAACAAACAAACAAACAGAAATAAGCTGCAGTTGTTGTATACATTTCCTGGCTCATCACCTTGGGACGAGCAATGAGAGGGAGCAGGTGTGTTGTCCTAACTCAGTCTGTCAAGGTCATCGTGATGGAAAAACCAGAGCACACGGAAAGCTGGGCCCCAGCCTGCTCCCTGCCTCCCTGGATGCCCCTCTAGAAATAAACCTGAGGTCCTTTCAGTGGCTGGGCCCCTTCTTCCATTTCTATACCAGGCCCCGAGAATTTCTCCTGGCTCGGGTTTGAATACTTAATTTCTGGACCCAGCTGTTTCTCTTTAGGAGTTAACTTTTAAAAGTAACCTTTCAGAGGATGAAAGGGAAGCCGAAAACATTTTCATTTTCTTGAAGAATTTCGTCTCTCTCTGCTCTCAGGAGACAATTTCTCCTGGGTGCTGTCCGTTTCGCTTTTAATCGAGAGCTACTTGTTTCCTTGGGGAAAAAAAAATCAGGAAGAAGGAAAACAAGGTAGTTTGTAAGCAGAGACACAACCCAAGCAGATTTTCTTCTAATTTGGGCCAATTAGCCGACCAAGAGAGTCTAACGTTCTCGTTGGCTTCAAAGAAATATTTATCCTATTTAACCACCCACCAACCAGACTCATTTTTTTGTAAGTCAACTTTTATGTTTATTTACCACTTTTCTCTTTTAACACTTGCTCATTTAAAATTAAAGAGGAAGGGGAGTAATCACAGACTTGATTGTGCATCCGAGGACCCTTGATATGGTGCGCAGTTAAGCCTCTGGGGTCAACCCCTTCCATTATTGACAATGATAGGAACCAATTGATTTTCATAGAATGAGTAGATTCAAATCGGATGACTTAAGAGCTCACAATATATTTGGTTATAACTTCCCCTCCCTCATTATTTGTGCTTTCACCAATAGTGAACTCTTGCAGTCTGATGGGGGACTCTTAGGAGGAGGGTATGTCCTATTTTCTCATTAGACATCCCGCCTTACAGACCCACAAGGTAAAGAAGGGATTCCTGACCTGTAACCCCTCACTGGGAAGTGTCAGAGGAGAACCCAGTTATCACTAACACACATTGTGCCCCTGAGAACTTTTACTTGTTAGTATAACTGGAAACATCAGTATTAATTTTTGTTTTTAATCAGTAATATTGTTCCTGTTCTCCTTCCTCTTCCTCTGTCCCCCTTTCTGGGAGGCAGCTAGGTTTGGACCTGTGTGAGGAAGGAATTAGATGTAGGCAGTAGCCCTATGTGTGTGTGTGTGTGTGCCCTGGGAGGGTCAGGGCCCAGCGATAGCCCAGGAGCAAGGGCCCACCATATCTTGGCTCCTTAAAAACCACTGTGCACCAGAAAGGACCAGAGGTCCTGGGATGGATGGCTGATTCTAGGGCAGCAGAAGGGAAAGAATGAAATGACCTTCACTCTGTGCTGGTCAAGAGAGTCAGGGACGCACCTCAAGAATAAGGGTATGACCACGGCAGTTATCAAGAATACAAGTAACAATCAGTGTTGGTGAGGATGTGGGGAAAATGCACACTCACACATTGCTGGTGGGACTGCCAATTGGCACAACCACTCTGGAAAGATTTGTGGAGATTCTTCAAAATCTAGGAAAGGAACCACCATTTGACCCAGTTATACCATTCCTCGGCTTGTATCCAAAGGGCTTAAAATCAGCATACTCCAGAGACACAGCCACATCATGTTGACAGCAGCTCAGTTCACAATAGCAAAGCTATGGAACCAACTTAGATGCTCCTCAACCGATGAATGGATAAAGAACATATGGTATATATTCAGAATGGACTATTACTCAGCCATAAAGAAGAATGAGATTATGGCATTGGCCTGTAGATGGATGGGACTGGAGACTATCATGTTAAGTGAAATAAACCAGTCCAGAAAAAAACGAAAGGCTGAATGTTTTCTCTTATATGTGGATGCTGACACACGATAAGGGGTGGAAGAAATAGAAGATTGTTGGATTAGACAAAGGGGAATGAAGAGAAGGGCACAGGATGGGAATAGGAAAGACACAGAATCAGACACCTTTCTGATGTGCACATATAAATACATGACCAGTGAAACTCCACATCATGCTCAACCACAAGAATGGGACCCTAATAAGTTATATTCCATGTAATGTCAAATAGGTCAAAACACACTCTGTTGTCATGTATAGCTAAGAAGAACAAATACAAAATGACCAAAGGAAAAAGAAAAAGGACATTCAGAAAGGACACAGAAAGCTGATTCAGAGTGCTGCAGCCGTATCCAACACAATGTGAGCAACAACCACACCACCACCACAACAACAAAATGTTAGCAATGGATCATATCCCTTGAATAAACATTTCTGTGTGACACTAATTATTCGATAGATAAAGGGAATGGAAGGAAGTTCTTCTGTAGGGTAGCATCTCAGTTAATAAAGGCACGAGGATTGACAGAACTGGAAGATCCCCATGTGATGATCCCTCACGACTCACCATCAACGTTTTAATTCTGGACTGGGCTGTTAACCGGGTAGGCCTGTTAACATCAGTAAGAAAAATAAAATATGGCACAAGGAATCGGATTTCGAACAATCCCCAAATTTCTACCCATAAAAATAACTTATTCCCTCTCTGTAGGCAAGGTACTCATAGAAAGCTAACGCTTGGAAATGGATCAAAGAGAACATCACCACTCATGGGACAGATCCATATCTCCACGTCCAATGAGATCCAAGGAGAAGAAGAAGTTGGTGTAGCTTTGGCAACATTTCAGCCACCAAGCATGACCTGGGTGTCTCACTGCATTCGTGCCCAGTCGATTTGTATGGGGGATGCTTTGTCCCTCTTAGGTATTGTCCCGGAGAAACACGGGGACAAAGCTGGATGGGCTGAAATTCATTGCTTTCGTCTCTGTTTGTTTTTCTTTGAAGAACTCCACACAGATCTCTGTCCCTCTTGGCCTCCCTTCCGGTCCCTGTTTGTCAAAGAGACCCACCTTCTAATGAATCAGAGGCCTTGTTTTCAGAGAATTTCAGAAAGCTTTCAAGTCGGTCTATTTTGTGCTTCGCTGGTGATAGCCACCAGCTTAAAATAAAAACAAAACAAAACAAACAAATGGGCACGAATTGCGAAAAAACCATCTAGATGAAGTTTCCGGAGTTAATGGCGAAGACGTCAATCACCATCCCACAAGCCAAGCCCTTTATCTCAAATACACTCTGAGGGTGGGAGCTGGCTTTGAAAGATTGAGGAAGGATGCAGGAAGTAGACTTGGCTATTTCCTCGTAGGCATTATGACTTAAAAAAAAAAAATCAGGTTCTCTTATCGTTAGAAGTGAGGACGCTGAGGTTTCTGTGGAGACGTAAATTAAGATTTCTGGGAACTTTTGCATTAGAAAAAAAAAAAATCTTTGCATTTTCTATTGCATGCTCCAGCTTGAACTCCCCTGTTTGAAATGGTTATGCATGTTGTTAATAATGCTTTTGTGGGCTGTCGAAGTCACCAGAATGCTGTCCCCCTGTGCCTCAAGATGCCAGATTAAAAGAACTGGAAGAGCAGCCGGCTGTAACAGTTTTTTCTACCACATAATACCTGCCAGGTACACATGTCCGTCGAATTTTTCGACCTATGAGGTCTTTCTCATTTTCTCAGGAGTAAATTGAGATTGACAAGGGTTTTGTGACCTAATCAATTCCTGGCATTGGGATCATGGAGTGTAAGACTCCTGAAGCCACCCATTTTTTTTTTTCTGGGGGGTGGGTACCAGGGATTGAGCTCAGAGGCACTTGACCACTGAGCCATGTGAACTTGTGCAGACTGTGAACTTCTGAGCCCCTCCCCAGCCCTATTTTGTATTTTATTTAGAGACAGGGTCTCACTGGGTTGCTTAGGGCCTTGCTGTTGCTGAAGCTGGCTTTGAACTCGTGATCCTCCTGTCCCAGCCTCCTGAGCTGCTGGGATTACAGGTGTACACCATCCTGCCTGGCTAAAGCCACACTCTTGAATGCTATGGTTCTTATAAGCATTTCTATCTTAAAAGACTCAGGAATGGATTGTGTAGGCATTACTAATTTAACTTGACAGAGACCTGTGTTCTCATAACCAGCCGTTGGTTTTGCATAGTCCAAATCCCTAGATGGCTGATATATCCCAGTCTCTGGCAGTTTATGTGTTTTAATCCCATACTTAGAGGGTAAAGAGCTTTTTCTTGCTGTCTTTACACCAGGTTGGGTTGTGCTTCACACTGAGGGAGAGTCTGCTGAGAAGATACTGATGGGACTCTTTGAAAGCATTTGGCATTGACAGCTTGGCCACATTGATTGGCAGGTGGGAAAACCTCATAAGGCATTATTCAGGTTTAGAATTGGCAACACCTCACTTCTTTATCCTCCCAAGGAAAATAATGTCCGTTTTCTTCTCTTGCTCTCTCTGTCTCCCCTCACCTTTCTCTCTCCTCTCTCTCTGTCTCTCCCTGTTTTTGCACTGGGGATTAAACCCAGGGGCACTTTACCACTGAGCCACATCCCCAGCCCTTTTTTATATTTTTATTTTGAGACAGGGTCTTGCTAAATTCCTGAGGGCCTCACTTAGTTGCTGAGGCTGGCCTCAAATTTGTGATCCTTCTGCCTCGGCCTCCCAACTCACAGAAATAATAGGCATCTATCACTGACCTTGGCATCTATTCCTTTTTTTTTTTTTTTTTGAAAATGAAGGTTGTAACACTGATTTTGAAATCAAACTCCAGGGACAGCTTTGAAAGTTAATGCTGCTTTCTTCTCAGCCAGCAGACACTGGTTATTTCACAGGGAATGTGCAACACCTACCCTGCCATTTGTAATAATTTTGCATTACCTAAAATATTTGAAAAGGGTTTTACGATCACTTTAGCTCATTACTTCTCACTAGCCCCGGGGTAACTCCGCGTGGAAGTCATCAGGTAGACACCATTAGCGCCGTTAATACCAATGACAGCAATAAGTTTAATGCTATTGTCATTTTGGCAAATGGTCTGCACCCCGAGGAGCTGGAAATGATGACTGCCGATCTACAGATCTGAAAAAAAAAAAAAAAGATCTCAAATGGCGGTGCCTTACGATGCTGGGAGAATTTTCTGCAGGATATTCATCTTTGCAATGCAAAGAGCCCTTGCCAGGTGCTCTAGATGACTCCTTCCAAAACATGCCACCACCAATAAGCAAAAGATGATATAATCCTCTGCAGGGGCTGCATGGTCACAAGGTCACTGCTGGGTGTAGATAGACAGACAACCGATCTACCCACGAGCCTACTTACTAGGAGATTTCCTGCTGCAAGGAAATGTATTTACAAGTATTCAGATGCTAATCCGTACCTATTGCACTGGCTTGAAGTCTCTGAGGGTGTGGATACTGCTTATATAGAATAGAATATATATCATATAATATAGAGAGATTGTATACATATACATATATACAATATATAAAACACAATATATAATATTGTGTGTACATATAATACATATTGTGTGTATATGTATGATATATATACAATATACACATATATACATATATAATAATGTGTGTATATATTATATATACATATTGTGTGTATATGTATATATTCTACCTACCTATATATACATACACATGCAATGTACATATATATAATACATACTGGGTACTGCTGATATATAGAAAGTATCCACACCCCTAGGAAAAGACTGGTTCATGCAGAGATACATAAGCCAGGGTTAGGGGATTCTCAGTAGAATGAGGCATGTATTTGCATCTGAATACCTGTAAATATGTTTCATTGTAGTAGGAAATCTTGTATTAAGTAGGATCTTGTACTATATATAGTATGTATATACATGTAGTGGAATGGATACTGATTATATATGTAATATATACATATTGTGTGTATATATATTCTGTATCTATCCAGCATTTATTATATAATGTATATTATTACATAATATATATCTCTTATATATGCTGTATGTATTATATATATAATTATATATAAAATACCATATGTGTGTGTATATATCTATATCTATATCTATCTATATATCTATATCTATATCTATATATCTATCTATCTATCTATCTATCTATCTATCTATCTATATATATATATTTTTTTTTTAAGATAGATAGCATCACTATAGCCACTTTTCTGATTCCCGGCCTCTGAGACTTGCTCTTGCTTTAACACTTTCTGCTATTCCCTTTTTCTGGTGGGCCTCTCCACCAGGTTTTTTGTGTAACTGGTGCCTTTTGCTCATGTTGAACTTAACTCCGTTGTCACCTCTCGGGGAAACTTGAGCTGATCCCATTAGCTAGAACAGTGCTTCAGCACTACTGTGTGACTGTTTTATTTTTCCCTCTCTGAAATTACCTGATTTGAGTTTCCGTGAATACCTGACTCTGAGCTCCATCAGAGCAAGCAGTTCATCTCTTTGGGTCACCCTGTGGAGGAGCTTCTGCCACAAGTCAGGTGCTTGATCATTATAACAGCCAATGCCAAGAAGGATCCAAAAGCCACACACCGCGTTTTTGGTGCATCATGTGTAACGACATATCTGTTCCACAGAACAACAAAATGAGCGAGGCCCTATAATTAAAGTATTATTGTCTCCATTTTGCAGATGCAAAAACAGGCATTTGTCTAAAGCTGCACAACTTATGACGAAGCCAGGAGTTGGACTCAGGTCGTCTGAGTCTTAATATACCAATATACTAATGGTGTGCTGAATAAGCCAATTCAGTGACCTATGGGCACCTGTGAATTTATGTTTGTATATAAACTGTTCAGTCTGCACACATGTGACATTTCCAGAAATTACAGCAGATACGTGCTGGTGCACCTCTGTGGTATGTACTTCTCAGGCCCTCTGACTGCAGTAAGGCACATTCACTAAAACTAGGAAAGAAACTAGACCAAAGGACACCCTATCAAGATGCCCTATTTGTCACGTCCTCATGACATTCTGGTACAGTTGGCAAGACACTCAAAGATGCTCCAAAGATACCAATGTAAGATAGAGTTACTTGCAAAGAGCAAACTATCAGCCGCAAGTCATCATGAACTTGCTGAAAATAGTTGACTTATTTAAAAAGAAACGTCTCAGGATAGCAAGCTTCAAGAACATGAGAATTATGGAATCTGAGTTAATTACCTTAAAATATTCTGATACAATGAAACACATACACATAAATGTTTGCACATATGAAACATAAATATACTACATACGCACTATACAAAGTATACATAAAAGTATATACACACTGTATATTTGCTACACACAAGTATACACACACGCACACATTTCCACACTCTCTGATTCTTACATCACAAAGAAAAACATGTAAAATTATTTTCATTTTACCAATCAACAATTTGAGTGTCAGGAAAATGTGAGTAATTTGGCCAAGATTCTATACCACATATGTGAATGATTTGGTTCAGTATGATTGGGGAGGGGAGGAAAATTTGGAGATAAAAGGGTTTCAATGCTTTCCTGCTATCTGCAAGCAACCCTTCCAGATGATTTTCCTATATTGCACAATCTTTGCGGTAATGATGAAGGTAGATCTCAATCGTTGTCGCCATTTGCAGGGCATGAATACAGGTTTAGAAAAAGAGAACCAATTGCCAACAGTAACAGCTAGTTAACGGAGAGTACGTGAGGAGTCAATCCTGACCCTTCTGACTCCTTTCCAATGAACAAGTGAAAGAAGAATTTAATATTCATATATATGTATTGTACT
Organism: Marmota flaviventris; assembly: GCF_047511675.1. Taxonomy (NCBI): domain Eukaryota; kingdom Metazoa; phylum Chordata; class Mammalia; order Rodentia; family Sciuridae; genus Marmota; species Marmota flaviventris. Next base: position 7,722,585 of record NC_092517.1, on the reverse strand, counting down.
CTCTTACATAAAAAAAACAATCATACCCACTGGGGCAGTTGTTAATGGTGGATGTGTAAAATACTCTATTTGGAAAAAGAACTGTGTTTTAAATGGTTCTCACCAACGAAAGCTATATACACTGATACGTTTTTGAACATCACCTGTAAATCTTAACTCTAAACATTTAAAGGGGAGAATTTATCTATCAAAACACCAATTGTGATTTGCAAAAGAAAAGAGTAAGAAAAGAAATCATTAGCAACTATTTGGTAGGAAGAGATTTTTCTAATAACTTCTTCATATGTAAATAATTTACAAGATTCTTGAATAATTTGGCTATTGTAACTGAATGTATGATGAGAAAAAAATTGCCAATTAAAGCATTAGACTCATGCAGTTTTGACTTTTTAATATGAAATCAAAAAGCATCGTGAAAAATTTGCATTTGACGGCTTTAGAGCTTCAGTTATTTGCTTAGGCATAACACAGTGTGAAATCATTTAGTTTAGAATTTAGCTATATCAACCATTTACATGTAATCATATAATTTCCTCATATCTCTTTCTTAGCACTCACTCATTTTTATATTCTAATGTCTGAGCTTGCAATATTTTGTGGTATTTGAGATACTGAATAAAATCATACTGAAATTCTTGTTATCATTTAATCAAAGCTTGCTTTCTTCTTAGGAAGACAGATCAGTCTATCAAGAGGTGGATTAATATAAAGAGAGAGATACAGGATAGAGGTCTTTCTATCTAAGCATTTGGCCATTTCTTTTGATAATACATTAAAATAAATTGGTGATACTATTTATAATTAGCCCTCTTCTTACCATAGTAGTTTAGCATTCCATAAATATACACGATTTAAAATAAAATTCTTTCATTAAAGAAGGGAAAAATGATAAAAGGATATGATTTCTTTGAGCGATATTTTGTTGTGATTGGAATATATGTATAACTCAAACTTTAAGCTGTCACTATTTTAGAAAAGTGGGGAAAACATGGTAATTGTGTAATTAACTAATATCCCTGTTTTGCTTCAAGTAAAATAGCTTGAATAATCATCATTGTCTTTCTTGAAGGTAGAGACAAGAATATACCATCTTTTCCTTTTATAGATATACACACATCCATGTTGCTAGGGAAATTCAACAAGTTTTATCTACCAAAACGAAAGTCAGTTCTTACATTTGTGCGAAAATTCAACAATATATTCCTCATTAGTTTACAAAAATTTTAAAAATTACTGTTCTTAAAATATATATCAGACTCTCATCTATGTTACAACTCTCTTTGACTCCATCCATGACACCCTTCTTAACATGGACTGAGTGGTTTTCTAACATGCAGATCTCATACTATATAAGTATGTTTTGGGGAGTAAATGATTGACATCTTATATTTTAGCCAGCTTTTTCACTGCTGTGACTATAAGACTTGAGAAGAACAATTTTAGAGGAGGAAAAGTTTATTGGGGGCTCAAGGTACAGAGGTCTGGGTCTATATACAGAGGGGTCCATTCCTCAGGGCTCAAGGTGAGGCAGAACAATATGGCGGAAGAGAGTGGTGGAGGGAAGCAGCTCACATGGTGATCAGGAAGCAGACAGAGAGACTCCACTTGCCAGATACAAAATATACCCAAAGCCATGTCTCCAATGCCCATCTCCTCCAGCCACCCCATACCCACATTCAGCTACCACTCTGAATCCCATCAAGGGATTACTTCACTGATTGAGTTAAAGCTATTGAGTTAAATGAAAGAGAAACTCACAGGGGTTGAAAGAGGATTTCCTTATAACAAGACATGCGGCATAAACGCTGTAACAGTTTGAAGGAGAAGTTGAAATCATTTCCTCGGAAAATGATTAGAAACTGGAAAACTGTGAATCTCCGCGGGTCCTTCTGTGTCATTCTGTTTCATGGTGAGACAGTGAACTTTATCCTTTAAAAATAATACTTTAAAATTTTGAGATGATAGAAATAGAAAAGCACCTATTTTAAAATAACAAAAGAAGGGGAGAGAAAATAAAGCCAACTTGAAATCCTCCATCGGAGTATTGCTTTGAATATTTTAGTGGATTTCAAACACGTCAAGGAATACAGGTTTGTTCAGACACACATACATGCATGTGTATTCCTTCAGCAAATGTTTATAAGGTAATTTCTGGGGATCGGTTTCTGTTCTAATCATAGAGAATAGTGAACAAAACAGAAAAGTTCACAGACTTGTGTGTGTTCTAGAATGAGGAGTCAGAAATGAATAAACAAGCAGAAAGCAAAATCAGAGTTTGTCCGATGGTGATAAGAACTTGGAAGAAAAAAAAGAAATCAGGCACATGCCTGTAATGAGTCTTGCTCATTTCTGTAGACGCCCTGGAGGGACCAACCTCTTGCAACTGACTTGATACTTTACAGAAAGGAAAAACAACAGAAATCGAGGTGACAGCCTCAGGTGTCAGGGATCCAGGGCCAGCAGAATGGCTCCCATCAGGGTCAGGTTTCAAAGACCTCAGGACACCTCAGTGTGGACTTCTCTGACTCTTTTCTGAGAGTCTAAGCTTCTCCTAGCCGGCCTCTGTCTTTGATGGGCACCTGACAGCCTTCCTATCTCAGTGTTGTGAACACCGCAGGTTTGCAATCTGACACGTGAGATTCTAACTGTTCTGATGGAGGGTTGCTGTGACATGGGATAAGCCACCTGAGCAAGGCTGGCAGAAATGCTCCTGATCCCATGCACCTCCTGCCCCACACCCTACATGGCTATGTCAGCACTCTTCAGTTTGCATGAGAAACCGAAGTGTGGTTTTCCTAGCTGGTGTTAAAGGATACACATCGATGACAGTCTTAAAGTTCTCCAGGGGACTTTTATGTGCTAGATAAGAATGAACCTTAACGTCTGCACCTAAAAGCACCTTCCTAACTGCTGAGCAAAATTCTCCCTATTGCAATTCTTCTTTCTCACTCAGACAACATAGGTGATGGACAGATTGATGTATTTTATTCTTGTTGTTTTATTTTTGCTGCTGGGGATTGAACCAGAGGCCCTTAACCACTGAGCCACATCCCCAACTTATTTTGGTTTCTTATTTTGAGACAGGGTCTCAGGAAGTTGCTTAGGGCCTCCATTAGTTGCTTAGGCTGGACTTGAACTTGCCATCCTCCTGCCTCAAGCCTCCAGAGTGGCTGGGATTCCAGGTGAACATCACCACCCCTGGCTAGGAAGATGGACTTAGACACACCTATGGTTTGGATGGCTCTGATAATCCACGGAGCAGTGAATTCCTTAGATATTTGTGTTTGTCCTAAACTGCTACGAATCTTCCTACCATGTTCATAGTTTTCATTGAATTATTCCACTTATATAATTTACAGGGAAAATTTGAATTTCTAATGGTTTATGAGAGCAATGGGAAGATGTCAGCCTAAAATAATGCTTTCTGATTTCTAATCAATTTTTCAATCCTTTTCAATTGACACATACAAAGCATAGATCTATCTATCTATCTATGTGTGTATATATATATATATATATATATATATATATATAGATAGATAGATAGAGAGAGAGAGAGAGAGAGAGAGTTAGATATTGGGGTACGGTATGATAGCTCAATACATATGTACATAGGATGATCAGAAGGGGGTCATTGGCATACAGCCACCTTAAACCTTTATCATGGCTTTCAAGTGGGAGCATTCAGGACACGGTGACACATGCCTGTAATCGCAGCAGCTCAAGAGGCTGAGGCAGGAGGATCGTGAGTTCAAAGCCAGCCTCAGCAACTTAGCAAGGCCCTAAGCAACTCAGTGAGACCCTGTCTCTAGATAAAATATATTTTTTTTAAAAAGTGGGGTGGGGCTGGGACATAGCTCAGTGGTTAAGCACCCCTGGGTTCAAACCCCAGTACAAAAAATACATAAATAAATAATTTTATCTACCAGGTATTTTCAAATATGTAATTAATATTTGTTAACTGTAGCTACTGGGTTATATTTTACAACACAAGAAGCTTTTCTTACCAGAAGTCGGAGGAAATAAACAGCTCCTTTTACCTAAAGAAAAATAAAAGAAGGAGATGAATGAGGATCTGGATGGGATCTCAGGGGTGCGTCTCGTGCTGTGATCTGCCTTTCAAATCGTGTTTTGGGATCTGACTTCGAATCTGAGGTTCAACACTTCCAGAGGTTTCTTATCCACTCTTTCCCGGGGTCGATCTAACACTCTCGAGCTAGGTCAAGCCTAACACCTCACACCCTTCAGGGAGCGATTCATTCTTAGCATGGTGGATCATTTCCGCTCCAATTCACTTGGCTGAAAGGGATCTTCAGTGACAGGGTCACCCACGGCCCATTCATTAAGCAAATGAAGTAATTGAGTGGAAGTAAAATTAAGTGATTCCACCCCCTGAGTCACACACATCTTCTATGAAAGAGATGGGGAGCAGAAGGAGGGGCTGTGTCCCCCGACACCAAGAAAGATCTCTAAGCCTTCTTCAAGTTTGGCCCATCTAGCATCAGGGGGAGAAGAACATCGACTTTGGATATCACATTTGCACAGAGGAGATTTCATATTAAGTGAAAAAGAGATGTAGCCCCTCAATCCTGTCCAGTGTTTCCTTGGAGCTTGGTTGATGGTGCTATATCCCATTTATTATCTTTCTGGGAATTTGGATATGACTGAAAAAAAAAAAAAGTCAGTAGGCAACCTCCTTGTCTTCCACAGTTACTGAGCCTGCAGTCTCCGAGGCTCCGGGCTGCAGACTTTCACAGGGGGCTTTGGCCCCAGGGACCAGATGCAGTTTTAGCATCAGCCAAACTTGCAGGCAATGCACCTGCTGGTGTGTGGATACTGAATGCCCCTCAAAGGCACATCTGTCGAAGGCTTGGTTCCCAGCCTGGGACAGTGTTGGGAGATGATAAAACCTTTAGGATCTGAGGCCTGGTGGAAGGAAGTTAGGTGACTTGGGTCATGCCTTTGAAGCAGCGGGTATCCGTACCCATGGACTCCCTTTCTCTCTCTTTGCTTTCTGAGGCCACGAGGAGATCAGCTTCCCCTGACACATGTTGTGCTGTCCGTCCACAGACCCAAAAGCAAATGACCAATTGACTGTAGACTGAAACCTTCAAAACTCGGAGCCCAAACAAACCTTTCTTCTTCTTAAGTCGTTGACTTCAGGTATTTTGTTCAAGTGATGCAAAACTGACTCACACGGTCTCTGACCAAAGAACATCCTGTTTCCCAGCTAAAACACATCAACATTCCTGCCCTTTTCCTTATCACCTAACCTGATGTTCCTAAGTTTTCTGATACATGAGCTTTTCCAACACTGCTGGCTGTTTATTTCTAATATTCCCCTGATCAAAAGATCTTCTGGGTCTAGAAACTCTCTCTGATTTCAACTGGTGTCTATTCTGACATATTTGGACCTGGATAAAGTTTCTGCTACTTGTGGAAAAAAAAAAGGTTTTAATCATTTTTCACTGAAAATGTTTTAAGCTCCACATCACCAATTATAACATAAGCAGAAACAAGAAAAGCCTAAGAGCAAAGAGAGGTGGCGAAAAAATGACATCATGTATCCGCGAACCACACGGGGAATTAATTTCACATTAGCTCCTGCTTTAGGAAATCCACATCGTCCCAAGGGCTCCTGCCCTTACATTTTCCCTCTCTGCAGCTATGAGATTCATGTGGATTGTTTTGGTTTAACGTCCGACAAATGTCAAAACATAACTTCTCGCATTCCACCGGCGACCTGTCTGTGATTTTCAGAAGATGTTCTCTTGTCTCTCTGCCAGTGTTTCAGATCCAGTCTCAGTGGGAGTCAGAGAGATTCACCAGGGTGTTGCAAAATAATGAAATGGAAAAAAAAATCATAATGGCTAATGACGGTGCATGTCCCTGGTGCTGGGTTTCTTGATGAATTCCCACATCACTGCAGTTTGGTGAGGGAGACATGGAATCTCCTTTGGGTATAATGAAATCATGGATATCTGTTCCTTTCTCAATGCCCTCTTACTAATATGCCCCCTTTAAAATACTTTTTAACATTGCATAAGCTCCCCCGAAGGCCAAGAAATGACCTTGGACAATCCCCCAAGCTATATGCTTCTTTTCTTTCTTCGTGTTCAATGGCTTTACCAAAAGTGAGGGGGTAAACTAGCGCAGACAAGGAAATTATCTGGCTGTTGAGAGTCCACTGTTTACCTCTGGCATGAACACATGAGCTGATGTGGGCTAGCAAATCGGGCTGCTTGAGTATCTGGGAACCAAGGTTTGAATTTTTTTTTTTTTTTTAACCAATTGATTACATTTTCATAAAACTATGGATATCAAGAGATATGACTCCTATTTCTTGTGATGGTTTCTTTCAGTCACTACATACTTCATTCTAGTCAAATTTAACCATTATCTTTAGGTCTAAGGATCCCATTTAAGTTTCCATTGCTCTTGAATTTTGCATAAATTGAATAATTAAGTATGGAGTTCTTGTACTTTTATTCTATGACTCAGTAGCTTGTTGGCAATATAAGTCCAGGTAGGTATAAATGAATGCATTTTTCACTTTTATTTCTGCGTAATATTCCCAAGTTTAAATATGCAAACGTACATTTATCAGCCCTTCTTTTTTAAAAAAATTAATTTGTTGATTCTAGTTAGGCATGTATGACAGCAGAGTGCATTTTGATTTGTTGTACACAATTGCAGCACAATTTTACTGCGCACAGGTTTTCTATGATTGTACATCATGTAGCGTCACACCATATGTGCAGTCACACATGTACCTAGGGTCATAATGTACTTTTTGGCGGGCCAGGATCTGAACTCTCTATCTTGGGGAAATTCATATTCTTGGGAATCTTCACAAAGCCAGTGATGGATTTTGTCTCTTCGCTACAAAGGCCTGAGCATGTTACATAGTTTGGACAGGCAGGTGCCTGTCCTCTAGAATGGGCCCCTTGAGTTCTTCACTTGGGGATCTGTGGGTGGCAGGGGACCCCTTGTACTGGAAGTCTCTCAGCTGGACATCTCTCAGCTGGACACAGGAGGACATCCTGTGTGGTCTGGGAAGTTCAAGTTTAATGCAAATGCCTCTCCCTTAAAAGGCTTCACGTGAGGAACCACAGTTGTTGGTCCCAAGCGCTATCAACATTTTTGGTTCCTACCCAGATTTTGAGTTTGAATGGCTGGATGAATTGGTGCATTACCAAAAAAAAAAAAATCCCTCCAATGCGTTCATTATCTGCTTAAATCATCCAAGGTTGTATTCTACTGCTTGGAACTTACAGGCCTGATTATTATTACTGTGTGGTTCAATACAGAGCAGTAGATAACTATGCGTTTTGCCCACTGTTGCTAAATTAATTCCCCAAAAGTAACTTAAAATTTTTACATGTTCCATAGAATCTTTTCTATGGGGGGGGGGGGGACCAAGGATTGAACTCAGTGGCACTCCACCACTGAGCCACATCCCCAGCCCTGATTTGTGTTTTATTTAGAGACTGATCTCACTGAGTTGTTTAGCACCTCACTGTAGCTGAGGCTGGCTTTGAACTCGAGATCCTCCTGCCTCAGCCTCCCGAGCCGCTGAGATGACAGGTGTGCACCACTGTGTCCAGCTCATCCCAAAGAATCTTTAGCAAATGAAAAATAAACAGCACCATTCTCTTTGGTTATGAGATCGTATGGGTTTCCTTCCATTTGGATTCCATGACCGGGGGGAATGCTCCTTAGATTGAGGGACGCAGGGTGGATTGAACTTGCATCCAAGAGGATCAAGTTTTAAAGGTTTATAGCTTGGTCTCATCTCCTTCATGTCTTTGTTGACTTCGATAAGCAGCCAAATGAGCTGTGGAAGCTTTGTACCAGTCTCTGCAACGACCAAGATCAAACCATCTCAAATCTTGGTTTATAATGAAAACGTCCCCCTGAGAAACCTTATGTAATCCAGGGAGAAAGAGCAGACCCGAGGCAAAGATTTAGCCTGGAGGGTTATATAACTTTATTCTGTGTTTAATGTAGGGCATAAAAGCTCATGCTGTTGGACAAGAGGTTTTTGACTTCTGAGCAGGCCTGTGCTGTAGTTTTTTGAAATGAAGAGGCAGGGAGAACACCATTCCCTCTCCGTCACATTAGCAGCCAGACTAGCTCTTCACATGTTTCCTGCTGGTTCCCAGCGAGCACAGGAAGCAATGTTCTGGTGATTAAGCAGCAATATCATTATAAAAGCCAAATGAATAATCATTGTGTTAATGAACTTGATCTCAGAAAAGATGAGTTTTTTAATGTTAAGCCTCTTCCAAAATGAAAAGGAAAATGTATTTCCATTCCATTTAATCAACCGGAGAGGTTCATAATCTATATGATTTCATATCCTGCCTGTGCACAGCTCTCTCAATGTGTGTGCAACCACAGACTGAGATCCCACTAATCCTCCTCCTCCTCCTCCTCCCCCTCCTCCTCCTCCTCTCCCTCCTTTTCCTCCTCCTCCTTCTCCCTCTCTCTCTTACACACACACACATGAGCACAGACATATCTTCAGAAATACAGCCCCCCATCCCGTCTTTCGTTCATGAGATTTGTTGGTCATAAGCCAAATATAGTTTGCAACTTAGGAATAACCAGTAAATTTCTGAGAAGCCAATTTTGCCACTTCAAAGAAATCTGCAGTGTCCCTTGAAGGAAAAAAAAATATATATGTCACGAATTACTTTTTATAAAGTGCCTTTATGAGTTTTGGGTCCAGAGTTGGAATCATATGTTTTTTTTTTTTCAAACACAAAACACTCCTTCAAAAACAAACAAACAAAAATAGACAAGAAATCAGATAGTGTTGCTAACAGCTGAAGCACACTTAGCATTGGATTATGACCCCCAAACATCTGCATTTTTAATTAATTTCCGCATCCTGCACTGTTAGTGAATTTCCATGCACATAACCGGAATGCCGATCATGGCCACCTCCTTTATTTCTGTCTTTTGGTCGCAGGGTACCAGGGGCTAATATGAAAGGAACCAGCCAGGCCCAGGTCCTGACAGACAGAAGCTCATAACTCAAAAAAAAAAAGGCACTTTTCAATGCGGACAAAATCATTCAACAAGAAATGTGGCATTCCCCTGCCCCCTGAGGGAAGCACACAGTGAAAAATGTGACAGATTTTTACCTGAACCATCCTCCTCTGTGGTGTCATGGGCCAGTGACAGGGAAACCAGGAATATTTCTTATCTACAGGACAGCACAGTGTCTTGCAAACCACCCTCTGCAACCAGGTCTTAGGATAGGCGAGAAAAGAGTTCAAAATACGATTTTCAAACATATTAGGGAAAAAAAAAAAAAACCTTAGTTCTGTTTGAGACTTCATAAGAAAGTGAATCGATTTTAAACTTGACTTACAAATGATGCTGTCAATCACAGTCTAATGTTAATAAGGAGATGAAAAAAAATCAGGATGTTTGTATGTGAATGAACAGAGACAGGAAAACGGTATTTTAAATACAGCTAGTTACAACCATTTCTGATGGGAATCAATAGAGTTGAGAAACACTGTCCACATGGGAGGGGATTCTGGCTCAAGCACCCTGGGGACACCAGGAGACCATGCAATGCAGAGCATAGGGCAGAATTGCCCACTGAGGGACAGGGAAGCTTGCCCAGTATCCAGACCTCCCGATGGTCACTGGCTGGGTGGCTACTTCTGGGGACATTAGTTCCATGACACCTCTGTTCTATCCTAAAGGCTGTGAATGACCTTTCTGGGTAGATTGTGTCTTCATGTAAACATACAAGGAGCATTCAGTGGTGTAGGAAATGGGAGATGCCTGAATAGTATCTGCTACAAACTTTGCTCCAAAGGCCAGGGAACAGCTGGAAAAATGATTATTGAATGACCAGAGGAGAGCCATTTATTTTCTAGAATTAAAAAAAAAAAGTTTCGTATAGCATCCTGATTCTGGGAAGAATATTCACCCCCGTGCAGAATAAATAAAGCCAATTTATTAACGAGGCTACCTATTCTACAAGTAAATGGAATCAACCAGAGTTGGATTCTGTTGATTGGTTTTGTACAGTCAACGTGATCTAAAGGTTTGGCAGGTGATGCGTTTTTTACTCATATGTCGGATAGGACTATATCCGTATCTGAGGCTAACATTTAATTCTAGAAATCATGACCAAGAGACAAAAGAGAGATGTACTAGGGAGGAAAGAAGAAAGAAAAATCCACAAAGACACCTCTCCAATTGGTTCCCAAAGGGACTGTTAGGTCATCCCTTTTCAATTCCCTCTCACCACTGAATGCTTAATCTTTCCAGATCTTTCTTTTTCAACTCCACTAGAACTTACTTTCCTAATCCAAATCCCGATTCATTATATACGACGAGCCATCTCTCAGTGACCGAAGCATTTAATTTCTGGCTCTGTGCTGCCTAGAACCTGCACCACCTCCCCATTTTTTTTTCTCACCTGGTAGGTGACTCCATCTGCATTTTTAACCTTTCAGGATAAAGGAACACCGAACAAAAGTTGTGCTTCGAAGCTTTAAGTTTTTCAGAAATCTAAATGCAAACTGGGATAAAGAGACACCTCTGGGATCCTCAGGTGAGAGAATCACAGCATCACTGCACCCTGGAGTTTTTCAACTCATCGACTTTAGTGGGTCAGGTGCAAGCACCCAAAGTCAGGAAGGCCCAGGGCACACTGCCCTGTCCCTCCCAAACATGCCCTTATTCTGCACAGTCTGCAACAAGCTCCCACCAGGAGCAATGGCTGGAGAGAAAAAGAAGTGTGTTTAAAAACCGGTTCCCCGTCTCCTTAGCCACATTCAGCAGGGCTCTCCACTATTGATCAGAAATGGAATCGTCCTCTTTCATCTCACACTGAAAATTTATTGGGGCTCCTGCACAGTCCTGCAGCCGACTCCAACTCAGAATTTGCAATCCAGGGGCAGCCGTCTCCTCTGAGACTCGGGCATGGATGTTCATTCTGGGAACATCTCTTCCTCCCATGTCCAAAGGACTATCGTTTGTGCAATAGGTCAACGTGGAGTGAATTAATTAGGATGTCCCCGGAGACTGCTGTGTACATGTAGGTCCACTAGGAATCATCTCCCTCCTTAACCGAAGGCACACAGTGGTTCAAATCCACAGGGAGTACAGGGAGTGAAATTGGGTCACCCTGGTCCACAATTTCCATAGCCCTTACTCCTTCATTTTGAATTTGTCAACAAGGAACAATGTTCGTTAGATTCATCAACAACAAGGAAAAAAAAAATCATTGCCCATAAATACTAAGTAGCAATTGTCTTGTGGTCTGAACTCATTCCCCCCACCCCTGGGATGAACTAGAATTTGCTTGTTTTATGGACAGGCATAATCCCATCTGCCTCTTCCCTGTTAGGATTACACTTTGGTTCTGTCTGGTTTATACTGTGATGTGGACCTGAAAGTAGGAAAGCAGAAAGAATTATTAACCAGTCAAAGGAGTAAGTTCTTATGTTTTGTTTTTTTACAAGGGATTGAACCCAGGGATGGGTGTACTACCGCGGAGCCACATCCTCAACCTTTTTAATTTTTTTATTTCCAGGAAAGGTGTCACTAGGTTACTGAGGATCTCCTTAAGTTACTGAGACCAGCCTCGAATTTGCAATCCTCCTGCCTCAGCCTCCTGAGCTGCTGGGATTACAGGTGTGCACCACTGCGACCAGCTCAGAATAAGTCCTGAGGAACTAGTTCCCAGCCTTCCTATTGGGAAGCTTAACACTGTCCATACATTTACGAGTCAAGCCAAGTCCTCCCTCAAAGTACTTTTTTTTTTTTTTTTTCTGTTGAAATCACGCCAAATGGCTTATTGTCGCTTGAGTAAATATTATGTACTTACCAGGTTGGCTTGAAAATAGTTTGGGAATTAGCTCCTGATCCATCAACGGGCAACAGGAAACTGTAGCTACTGAAAGGTCTGTTAACATTCTCCCCCGCAGCAGTCCCTGAAGTCAGAATCATTTTCTACTGTAATAGTTGATTAATGGGAAAAGAACTCTCCCACTGAAATAAAATGTCAGCGGTGCAGACACAGAACAGAGGAGCTAGACCGGTTTAAAAAGGCTTGTTCTGTGTACATTACCTCCATTCATCCAGTCACTTTCCAGCCTGTGGGCTCCAAGATCAGGAGTGGAAATATGAAATTGCTCTACAACCCTCCCCACCCTGCAGGAGATGATAACGTGAACAGATAAATGATGCTATGCAAGATGGATTGAATAAATATTTTGCAACAGGACGGACGCCATTTAAAACACTTTGGATGGATTGTTCTGTCTGCCCAGCATCTTTCCAAGGTGGTACCTACCATACTAATTCCTTTTTCAGATGAGAAAAGGATGCTTAGAGTGTGGTGCTTCCTCCTCAAAATTACAGCCCCCTGGGAAAAGGCTTCCCCTATTTGTAGAAAGCTATGGGAACCCAGAACACAGGGGATCATTTCTTCTGAGTTGCAGAAGACATACTCCCAAGGATATGATAGTATTTAAATTTAATTTCAAGAGACAAATCACCCTCTATCTGTGCTCCCTTGGAGTCTCAAACACAACTCCATGGCTGCACTTGGAGTGCTTGATTTTATTTAATCGTGTGCATCGATGTATTCTCCACGGAGTGACAATTCAACACGTCCCATTCTGCATGCTCAGTACCATGGACTGGGATTCGTTCTCACCTTTTCAATAAATGAAATTTGAATCTATAATCGAGGAAGATTTCATTAGATGTAGTAAAGTGAACTTTCTAGGAAAATAGATAAGCATTAGATTGGGCACATAAGTACTAACCTAAAGGTGATGTTTGAAGAAATCATGGGTGTTTTCCCAGTTAAATAAAAGAGCAAAGATCAGCAGAGGGGTCCTTGATGGTTCAGCAGGGGTCCCCAGCATGCACCTCTTCCTCCACCCAGAACTGAAGGAACAGGTTTGTAACAGTTGATTTATTTTATTTCATTAAATTTTTTTTGGTACTGGGAATTGAACTCAGGGGCACTTGACCATTGAGCCACCTCCCCAGCCCTATTTTTTTATTTTCTTTAGAGACAGGGTCTCATTGAATTACTTACCACCTCGCTTTTGCTGAGGCTGGCTTTGAACTCAGAATCCTCCTGCCTCAGCCTCCCAAGCCTCTGGGATTACAAGTGTACACCACTACGCCCAGCATTTTTTTTAAAAATTAGCATTAATTAGTCAAAAACTGGCAGAAGATGGGCTGGGGTTGTGGCTCAGTGGTAGAACACTTGCCTAGCACATGTAAGGCTCTGGGTTTGATCCTCAGCACCACATAAAAATAAATAAATGAAGGTATTGCGTCCACCTACAACTAAAAAGAAAAAAAAAATAGTGGAAGATTTACTAGTGTCCCATTCCCATAATCCCAGTGGCCAGGAGGTTGAGACAGGAGGATTACAAGTCCAAAGCCAGCCTCAGCAATTTGGTGAGGCCCTCAGCAACTTAGCAAGATCCTGTCTCAAGTTAAAAAAATAAAAAGAAGGGCTGGGGATGATAATTTTATGTTAAGTATCCTGGGTTCCATCTATGCTACCAAAAAAATTACTAGTATCAGGTAATCTAATCACATTAACTAGTTTCCTCTTTATTTTTATGTGGCAAAAAAAAAAAATTAAGTTTTCACAAATAGTAAAATTAGCTTTTGGGCAAAGCAAAGGTTCAACTTAGAGCAAATAAAATACACAATTTTAAGGCCAATCATGAAGTTTATTTTCCCTTCCTGAAGTGAGAGGTGTTTTTTTTTTTTCCAGATCTTTTTTTTTTTTCAAAATTCATATTTTCTATTGTACCATAACCACAAAGTACAGGAACAAGGGTATGCTCTCTAGTTGGGAAGTGGCTCTGAAGGTGCATATATCTTAAAATAAATCAAGCTAAGATATAACTTTTGTTATTAGTTGTATGGTAGTAAATTGCCCGGAATGCGGCTGGATTTATTTCTCCTTTTAGGGATTTATTGGTGTTTTCTTTATGGCTTGATATATGAGCAATCATTTTAAATGTTCCATGGGCTCTTGAAAAGAAGGACCGGTGCTTACATGGGATTGAGGATTTGAAATACAGTTATACATAAAATAAGCCCTATTAATATATTACCCAGGTCCGTTTTTGTTTACTTGGCGCTATGAAAGAGTGGGTGAGCATTTTTCCATCACATTTCGTGTTTCTGGCTATCTTTCTAGGTTTGCATTCTATATATTTAAATCCTAGCTTAATGCTTACTTAAATGTTTACATTTTTTCCCTACTGTTTTGCAATGTGGCTTATGGCTTGGTATACATATATATGACTATTTATATATATTGAATATTCACATATATTCTATTTTTGTTTATTTCCTCTGAAATTCCTTGCCTGCTAGCACTTCAAGGTAGAGAAACAGGATCCTACCTGCTGCCTAAAGATACTCATTTTCTCTTATCTTTGCTATGGGAAAAAGTTCTCTGATCATGGTTGTATTTAGGGAAATACATATGTGGGTGTTTATATGTATATTTAATTTATGTATTTAGATATGCTCTCAAGTACCTACTATTTCACTACAGTTTTCTATTGTTGTGAATTGTATCTTATTACAAAGAACATCTTTGGTTACTTGGGATTTACCTTGAGCTATAATTGATATTACGGAAGCCCTTTATTTTTAGAGTATTTTTTTGTATATATTCTCCCATCTTTTCTCTTCATGGATTCACTAGGGGACTTTGTTTTCTCCATGTGTCTTGTGAATGGAAGATATTTAATTATAAGTGTATTTAGGTATAGATGCTTAAACACTTATTTTAGACTACACCTAAATTTATTTATTTATTTATTTAAATTCAGAAATGTATGGAAGGTGTGGATGCCTCATTTAGAAACAGGGAAACACACCGTTAAGGATACAGTTTGAAGGGTGTGATGTGGAATCAATATGCTGATGAAGACAGAGAACACGTGAACACAAAAAAATCAGGTATGTGTACTCAGTGGAATAGTATTCAGCCAGGTAAAGGACACAATCCTATAATTCTCAGCAACATGGGTGGAACTGGAGATCCATCCACAAAGAGCCAGGCACAGGAAGACAAGTGTCCCATGATCTCACTCATGTGCATAATTCAACAAAGTCCATCTCATGGACATGGAGAAGGGGTGGGAGGCTCCCAGAAACTGGGAACAGAGGAAGGCAGGTCATCAGGGACAAAGTCACAATCTGGAGAAATCAGTTTTGTTGTTCTGTTGCGCAATAGGGTGACAACAGGTGACCTCCATTGACAATGTATTTCCAAAAGCTAGAAGAAAGGATTTCCAATGTTTCCACCACTGGGTGATGATACATATTCAAGGAGCAAGAGGTATTGACCCTGACTTGAACACCGGACCCTATTCAATCTACACACATACCCAAACACCAGATGGTACCCTGTACACAGGCACGATTTTCATGTCTCCATTTAAAACTCCAAGTTAATAAAGTAGCACCCGTCAAGAGAGAAGGTGGGCTACTCTGCTATGCACTCACCTGAAGGGTGAATCATTTTTCATTATAAAAGATGCAACTTTAATCCATAAATACTATTGGGCTTTGCCCAAAAGCTCAGAGTCTCACACCACACCACGCCACAGAGCTGACAGCTCAAACGTGCACAGTCCCGACCTTTATCTCACTATTTTTCTGACAGATGTGCAATTAATACTCACCCTAACCGCAACGCCTGTGATCAAATAGAATCCATTTTCCAAAGATTGTAAAAGTGATAACACGTTTGTTTGAAGGATGGACATTTGTGCTGTGATAGAAATCTCCGTCTCAGGTCTTTTCCCAGGCAACCCATTTCCCAGATCATCCAGTGTTCGGATTTCATAAACGAAGATGAATGCTTCCTCTTATCAATGCTTCTAGACAGACCATTGTTCCTAACACCCCCGGGTGTAGTCTGGCTTGTTTCATTCAAAAGTGAGATCTCGAGATCTATTCATTGTTGCTTCTGTCAATGATTCACTTTGCTGAAGTTCCGGAAGCACTGATTTCTAGAAATAGATAGACTATCAGTTGAAGCTCACTCCATTGATGAACATTTAGGATGGTTTCCATTTACTAAAGGCTCCTTGGCATATCCTTGGCCAAATCTTGTCTGGACATATGACCTCATTTCTCTTGGATATGTTACTCAGAGTGGGAAATGATGGAGTCCTAAGGCGGGCAGTACCTTAGAACGTGTCGCTGTACATCAGCCGATACTAACATGGAAGGTCAGAACTGTTTTCGTAATAATACAAAGATACTGTCTTCTCTTCCACCTTGATATTTGCATTGAGGCACCAAAAGTAGTGGTAAGTAAGAAAAAACTTATCTCCTGGCCAGGGGTAGTTGGCACATGCCTGGAATCCCAGTGGCTCGGGAGGCTGAGGCAGGAGGATCTCGAGTTCAAAGCCAGCCTCAGCAACAGCGAGGCCCTAAGTAACTCAGTGAGACCCTGTCTCTAAATAAAATACAAAATAGGACTGGGGATGGGGCTCAGTGGTCGAGTGCCCCTGAGTTCAATCCCCTGAAAAATAAAAATAAATCTTAGCATAACTAATGCACTTGCAGTAAGCTATAAGGGTTGTCACTAGCCTCTTCATGGCGGTGTATTCATGGAAAGAAAAAAAAAATGACAAAACAAACCTATCAGCATCACACAAGAGCAACCTTGATGAAGGAGTACACAAAAACGATAATTCCACTGAGTCGCAAAACTGTGATACATTAATTGAAACATTCTTTGTGACAGACAGGGATATACATACTGCTGCTGCCTCATTCTGCAGCACAATGGGCCAAGTGACAAAAGCCCTTTTGACAGTGAGTGGCACTGCCTGCTATTTTTTTTTTTCATGGAACATCATTTTTACTTCAAAAGCTGACTGTTCTCTGGTTATCGAAAATGAGGACTTGTTAAGACATTTTTCAAGGATTAACTAAGCGTGTCAGTCACATCCCAGAAAAAAAAAAAAAAAAAAAAAAAAAAAAAAAACAATGACTGTGTCTAGGTTACAAGTGATAAAAAAGATGAGCTTCAAAGCAAAAAAAAAAACAAAACAAAAAAAAACCCTGAAGCTTAAAAAGATCTCCGATCCACCAGCCTCCCAATATGTGAAGACCCGTTGTCCATCTGTCTGATAAGATTTGGGGATGATAGCAGGAGAGGTGGCTTTTGATATTGCACAAGGAAACGTGTCAACTCAGGAAGAGCTTCACAACTCAACCAAGGGATCATTTTTTTTTTTTTTGCAAATAAATAACATGAGACATGACAAACTCCTCCCTGAAAGATCTATTCAAAGTGCAAGACAGATAAACTGGCTTTCACGGAACAGAATGTGAAAAGTTCACTGACCTGTATATTTGGATCACCCAGAGCTGTTGCAACAAAGTAACAACAAAGTTCAGTGGCTTAGGAAATGTGGAAATAGATACTGTCTCTCTCCTCTCTCTTTATTTTCCTTCAGTCTTATTTTCTGGGCTTGCTTGCTAATGACCTCTCTGTAACTTCATAGAACCTTTCTTTTTTTTATGTGGTCAAGGTCTGGAAAGTCCATCCCAAGATTTTTTTTTTTTCTTTTTAAAAATATTGCATTTATTTTTCATCTAGAATATTCGTTTGGTTTTTGGATAGTATCCTTTCTCTTCGGTTCTCATGTTTAAAACCTAGTCTATTCTCTTATTAAAATTTTCAAGATATTTAGAGTGGGCTGCTCAATTCTATGCCTGGGGTATCTATCCATTTTCTCCTACTATCTTCTTTATTCTTAAATTTTTTTTTCTCATGCATTGTATATATACATGTGGGAACTTATTCTTGCACACTGGGCATGCACATAGTATGTCGTAGAGTCTCTGGATCTTATCTGATTCTGAATATATATAGTACTTTTATTTATTTATTTTTTCTTGCAGCTAAATTGTGGCAAGATCACCTTGGTCCAACAGAGACTTGCTTTTGGGGGCTCAGTTATAATGGGTGTGCTCAGTTTTGCTCTTCATTATAAGATGCATGACTCTCAGTCCTGGCTGACCTGTAAGACTGAGTCCTGCTGAATTGTCAAGAGAAACTTGACACAGTGTTCACCAAGGTACCACAACCTGACAGAACTCATACGTCAGGACTGACCTTGTCACATCAGGAAATGTCGAAATATCTGCTTTCTAGCTACATCTCATCTTCCAGGATTGTTGAATCCTTCTTGTGTGGATAGATGTTCTAATTCCATCCCAGGTTTTGAAAGAAATGCATGCACAACTTGGGGGGGGGGGGGTTGCTCCTATGTGGCTTCCTCTTTTTTTCAGAAGATTTCCCTACTGGGAACCCCAAACTCTGCATTTTTATCTCTTAACTCCAGAGAGTTACTTTCTGTTTGAATCCCCCCGTCTCTTTTTGTTGCAGAAAACCAGGAAATGTCTGTAAGACAAAAAAAAAAAAAAAAAAAAAAACAAAACAAAACAAAAAAAAAAAAAAAAACAAAACTGGTAACAGGTGCCAGTCTTTCAAGATTGTATTCTTTCTAGTCTCTGGCTGCTTCTGTTTGTTTGTCCATAGCCTTAGGCAGTTCATTTTAATATTTTGTGCAGAACTGATTCATGTTAATGGACACTGAATTAATAAAAATACAATCTTCTCTATTCTTTCCAGAGACGGAGGCTCCCCTGCTGATGGAAATAATTTTCTTTTAATAAGAATGTTTATCTCATTACCAACCAAAGTAGCAGAAATATTTGATCTGTCATCTTACTTCGTGATTTCTCTTTTATAAGGTTTCTTGGTGTTTGTAAGATTTTCAATATAATTTGATTTTGTTTTCCCTCTTTAAAAAAAAAAAAAAGAGTTCTCCCCAACTTAGGAAAAAAAATTATAGATGTTTTGGTAGTCATGGCCCAGGGAGGAGCAGAATCAGTTTTAAATCACTGATCCCCTGAAGAATGACATCTGCATGCCTATTAGTGATGGATTCTTTAAAGTAAACAGCAGGCAATTAGGAAGAGACACAGTGTGATACAGATGTCCCCCAGGGTCAAGCCTGGCAAGCCACCTCACCCAAGTGTCTGCTGTTCCACAGATGACCCAGGGTTCCTCTCAGAGAGTCAAGGCATCGCAGATGTTCACCATTTATTTAGAACAATAAATAAAACATTCTGGTGTGTTTTCTTGTACCTGTTCAGTGATGATCTTGGCATGTTCCAACAACACGAAGACCTAGCTTTTATTTGACAGATCATCAAATTCACATATTGCTATCAGTGTCATAGGAGGACTTCACCCCTCCCTCCCACTCGGGTTTGGTTGAATTCTAAGTTCCCCTGGTATCACGTGGTGTCTGCAACAAGACCTCAAGACAGTGTTTCCATAGGATGTGGGTTCTCCGTTGTACGTTTATTCTGTTTCCTTTATTGTATGCAAATATTATGTTTTTCTCATTGGATGATGGCAAGATCTACTTTAGGTATATACTCCCAGAAATCATGTACTTCTGATTTTGTCTTTGAATGCTTGCATTTTTTCTATCTTTACTTTTGTTGCTAAGTCTCTATTTGTGCATTCTTTATTTGGATTCTTTTTTTTTTTTTAAGACTTGAAATTTGACCTGGGGTGATTTTTTTCTTTTTCCCCAAGAGGGCTACCTACTTTATTTCCTTGATTTCTGTAGTTCCAAGATTGGGTTTTCCTGTGCCCTCGGATTTGGAGATAGCATGCTTGGGTGGAGTATTTTTGGATCACAACCTCACTCACTTCAGGTTGCAAAACTGGGCTCTTATTGTATACTTTTCCTGTTGGCGGGGTGTAGGAGGAACATGGTAACTCAATTCTTTTTTCTTTATTTGGTCAGCAACCTTAGTTTTTTTCTTTTTTTTCCCCCTGCCTGATGCTTTGAGGACAGTTTTTATTTTTTTAAACTGGTGAAATAAGATCATGTCATGAGGTGGCTTGAGATTTCCATCTCTTCACTCATTTTCCCTTAACCAGGTCCAAGGGTGAGAGATAGGGGTTTAATTTCACTTTGTTGCCTATGGATTTCCAGTTTTCCGAGCACCATGTGTTGATGTCTTTTCTCCAAGAAGGACTTTCAGAGATGGGGCTGAATGGGTGAGCCTTACACTGGCCATGGGATGCCTGCTCCAAGATGCAGCTACTTCTAGGCCCTGTCTGTTGCCCCAAGGTAGAGGCTAATGCATGCAGAAGGCTATGAGATGGCTGCAGTGTCTCAACATGGAAGTGGGTTAGACCTGGCCTCCCAGGGGGTGGTGGTGGAGTGGACCCAAGCTTCTCCCGGATCCTGGCTCCCACACAGGTCAGTGAGGTGGGTCTGGGCTGGGCCTGAGCTCCGGCAGGTCTCTGCCAGTGGCTGTATGGACCTGGGCGTACCTGAGCTCCAGCGCAGGTCAGCGAGGCCTCCCTCCCTCTCTTGAAGGACACCCTACCCATTGCAGAGTCCCCACCAGGTATTTTTGGAATCCTTACCACTCACTTAGCTTCCCACTTAAAATACTCTCTGTCCCAAGCCCACTTGCTACAGTGCTGACACGAGATTTTCATGAGCACAAAATGGCGGTGTGTTGATGATTTCTTAGGGAGGAAACTAGTATATTCTTGCTTGCAGAAAGGAATCGAGAAAGCAAGATGGATTTCTCAGCACCTTGTATGTCCTCTGATTCTATTTCGGTCTGCTTTGGTTTAGGGTCTCTCTGACCCAGCCAGATAGAGGCAGAAATTTGAGGAGGCATCTCCATGAGTAGCTAAAGAAGTTCCACCATGGACCAGAGTCCAGACTGTCAGCCTCAGAGGCAAACATGGAGTTCAGAATGGGAAAAGAATGTCTTCCCACCTCTGCAGGGAACTCAGCTACAGGAGGGAGCTCTTGGCGCTCAAGGATGCCCTCACACTGCATGGCTGACAAGTACTAGATGTAATGGCGGACACCATCCCTATCAGACACTGCACGATGTCCTCTTCACGACAACAAGATGGTCTCTCTGTGGTGTCGTTCTTGCAATTTTTCTAATTGAAAGAAGCACTGAGCTTCATCTTGAGGTCTGCTGGTATTAATGCATCCTAAATATTGGTGAAATGGATTTCCACTCTCAGGAATGGCCTCGTACTTGCTTCTTCCTACCCCATGGCTCCTCATTTTTCTGTGTTCCTTTATTGACTTGTTTTCTTTCATTCTACTTAACAAGATGTCAGGAAGATAGAAAGCACTAACCACGGGAGGAAGTTCAAGCATGGTAGGGATGCCCCGGAACAAAATATATTTCTGTGATTGCTGATCAAGCAATGTGTCAAGGATTTGTATCAGAGGAGCTACCCAGATGAAGAGTGAAAGTTCCCCAATTTCACTCCCTTGGAGACATAAGATATAATTGGAGCCCTGAATTAAAAAGAGTTAACAATTAGATCTCTTGGGTTGCAGATCAAGGGCCTGGCTTTTGTCTATAAATCAAAGACTGCAGGATTTTTTTCTTCCAGAGAGAGAGAGTAGAAGACAATTGACACTGTCAATTCACAATTATCTGGGTGCTGATTATTTAGTTCTATGCCTCTTTGTTTTCTTCTATGAGGTCCAATAGCCCTTTTGAAATCCTTAGTACTCTCGCCGTGAAAGATTGGAAATAGGAAAGAGATATCTTAAGTCTCATAATTTTTCAGCTTGTTAGCAGCTGGTGAAGCGTTTGGAGGTATGGGAATTAAAAATAACCATGTCAAAATAAGCAGACCACATAGGTCTTCCATATAGGTACCACAGTTTAGTTGTCCACTGCTGGGAGCCATTAGCCAAGTAGGTATGACAATTTCCTTGCCAGCGTACCCCATGTTGCTTAGTGGAAGGACTCGTGGAAATAGGACATTTTGCAGTGACATTGCATGTAGGTGACCTTGCTCAAGGACCAAGGCGGATCCGGGTTTAGGGTGTTCCCGGTTTAGGACAATCCGGGTTTAGGGTGGTTCCAGGTTTAAGGTTATTCCTGCTGGGAATAGGGTGTATCCTGCTGCCTGAGTTCCCCTTGAGTTCTCACGGGATTCAGACAGTAGTTTTTGGGAGACAGAAGCCCAGTGGGGGTGGATTTGGGCAGAGAACGTGGATTTCCCCAGAACGTGATTGTAGACGGCTGGTGTGAGTTCGGGAATAAAGAGTTGCTGTTTGAATCTACAAGCTGTGTGGTGGCTCGTGATTTTGTGCCCAGCCAGACTGTGGCAGTCCACAAACCAAGATGGCAGACACTGTCCTTTGCCGGCTGAGTGGGCTTACATCAAATACTTAGCCTGACAACCTTCCAAGGTTTGGGTGAGAATTAGAAATGCATTTGAGTTTTACAAAGAGGAACAAGTGTTCTTATCATCATTATAAAATAATTGGAACAAAGCTTCCTCACAAATTATAATTCAGAGAGAAGGATTCCCACTTCCATCCATCATTATCAATTTACAGTTCATATAACCAGCTTGCTGTGCAAGTGTGAACTTCATCTAGAGATGGTCATGATTAGAGAGAAATGTTCTTCAAATGACTTTCAATATAGAACCATTTTAAGAAGAATTCATCCATGTGGACCGATCACTTTGTAATCACCCCCATTTAATTCCTAGAGAAAATGACATAAAAAGAAAACAATAGACAAAAATAGGAATTCTAATATTTTTGTCTTTAAAATTGATAGACAAAAAAAAAATCAGTGTGTCCAGTTGTTATAAAAGTTTCTAAGACTTTCCTCCTGATGACTGAACTTAATTCACTGTATGTTGGTTATTGACATTCCGGTTGCCATACATTGAGTATCACTGGCCTGGGGAGCCCACGTGGTTCTTAGCAGGATTTCAAGACTCTGAAAGACACGGCGTCTGCTTTTGAAGCTCTTCAGTTCTCTGAGGGCATTAACGCCATCCCATAGCAAGGCCACCAAGATATTAGCATGCTCCTCTGTCTGTCTCACACGGTTGGACCACACCTCTTTCACCAAGTTAACATCTTGCATTTTGTAAATTCCAACTTGAAATTTGGTTCCTTTGGGAAAGACTTTCTTGAACTCTGGGACTCAGTCTTGGTTATAGTCAGTTTTTATTGTTTTACCTCCTGCTGTGATTAAAAGATCCAACCAGAATAATTTTTTTTTAGGGGAGGAAAAGTTTATCTAGGGGCTACAAACCAAGATGGCAGACAGTGTCATTTGGTGGCAGAGATCTCAGTCCATAGAAGGCCGGCTCCATTTCTTGGGGCTCCAGGTGAGTCAGAGCATCGTGGTCGAAGAGTGTGGTGGAGGGAAGCAGCTCACATGATGATCAGGATGTGGAGAGGTTGCACTCTCCAGATACAAAATACAAACCCCAAAGCCACATCCCCAATGACCCACCTCCTCCAGCCACACCCACAACTTAGCTACCACCTAGTTAATCCCATCAGGGGATTGATTTCCCTGATTAGGTTAAGGCTTTCATAACCAGATCATTTCTCCTCTGAACCTCCTTGCATTGTCTCACATGTGAGCTTTTGGGGGACAGCTCACATCCAAACCATCACAGTCATGCTAACTTCTTGTGAGTTCTCATTCCACCCTGAACTTCTCCTTCACCACATTTCTGTCACCTATCATTGTTATTTGTAATAAATTGATGCCCATCACCAACACACATTGAAACCTCTTCCAGGACAAGAACTGTGTGTACTCCTACCCATTTTAGATTCCCCAACACTAGTCACTGCTTGCTAAAGCAGTGAGATTTCAACAGATGCAAGGTGCAGATGGACCACTTTTCTGATCCAGGTCAGTTTACGAGTCCCTTACACCAAATAATTCCTTTTAATAAAAGTTACTATCACCCCCCCCCCCCCATTTAAATTCCTAAATACTTAGGTCGACATGTCATTTTTAGCATGTCAACAGTGAAAGAAAAAAAAAATCTATCCAACTTAGTGCAGTAAATAATGTAGAATAGGCATAGTTCTTTTTAATATAGTCATGACAACTATTCATTGATGTACAACTTTAAAGAAATCAATTGGTCAA
Source organism: Marmota flaviventris (assembly GCF_047511675.1). Lineage (NCBI taxonomy): Eukaryota > Metazoa > Chordata > Mammalia > Rodentia > Sciuridae > Marmota > Marmota flaviventris. Next base: position 7,698,534 of record NC_092517.1, on the reverse strand, counting down.
AGATTTTATGTCATTTCCCTACAAGCAATCGAAATTTTCCTGACAGGGCAATATATTGTGGGAAAGACTTTTACTACTACTTAGTATCTACCTTATATCAATGTGGTGTTAAAGGTCACCATCCAAGAGGCTCAGTTTTGCAAAGGTACTGGTATTTATATCGTTTCGGTCAACCTTAGAAAACCTATTTTATTGCTCTTAAATACATACCCCCAAACTGTTCATATAGGATAGTTGTACATTTATTCACATATGCAAGGATTTCCACTCTGGACTTGCAATTTACACACAAAATCATATAAGTTTGACTTCAACCCATTCAGCTGGTAGGGGTCCCCAGCTTGTGGGGTCAGTTTAGAGCATCAGCTGATTATCAGGTTTGTATTTATTACAACCTCCTGATTCACCTAAAGGATCACTTACTTATTAATGGGTCCATACATTTTTCCAGCCAAATTTTTTTCCCATTATTTATTCATGTACTACTCTTTACATTGATATCGAAATAAAAATTCGGTTTGAAATATGCTAAGCGTTGGGCATGATTTTCCATCTCCTGAAGTTGAGTTTGGAGGTAGGACATTTGTTGGAGGGTGTATGAGGGAGTGACAGCTTTCTGCTTTCTCTGAGTCAGAATTCAGCAGTAAGAGAGTTTTGCTTCATGGTAAATACCAGCAGCTCAACAAATCACTCACATTGAAAAAAAAAAAAAAAAAAAAAAATATATATATATATATATATATATATATATATATATATATATATATATATTTTTTTTTTTTTTTCCAAGTATTGGGGAGCTGAATCAGGAAGGAGTACTACCTTTAGCAAGGACCACTAAGTAAAATAAACAAATTGGTGACTTTCCTGTTGTTGGTAACAAATTACTATATTACAAGTGGCTTCAAATAGCACAGATTTATAAGGGTGTAGCCCCTGTTGTTCAGAAACCTATGCCTGACATGTTGCAATTCTTTGCTTGGGGTCTTACAAGATTGCAATCAGATTTTCAGCTGACAGGAAAAAAAGGCCAATCTACTCTTCGAATAATTATCCATCAAAATTAATATAGACTTGATGGGACAGATATGGAGGGGATCTGTCTCCAGCTATCACCATTTCCACAACACAAAGGCAAAATCAGTCGCCCAGGATAGAAGAGACAGGATCAATCACAGAACCAATTGGCAGTTTGGTTTCCCCACCCCAAACCAAGGACATAATAGAGTCCTATTATGGACCTAGGAGGAATTCGATTAAAAAATAATAATAATAATGAAAAACGGATTTAAAAATATTCTAACAGTGTAATTCACCAAATCAGGCAGAACAAAAGAAAGTGTCCTTGTGCGAATCTGCAAGGATCCCTACAGATTAATTTTTTAGTTGATGCAATTCAGTGACTATTTGAAAGCAAAGCTCTGAGCACAAAGTTAAGTCTGGGGTGATCTTTCTCTGGCAAGTAGCAAGTAGGTATAATAAGGCTATATTTATCATTACACATCAGAGAAAAATGATTAATTTCCCCCTGAAGTCAGAAACTACATAAAGATGACCTTCAGTATCTTCTGCTCAACATCATATATCCCCAGGTGCCAACAACGATTCCGTAACTGAAGCCAAACAGCCCTTCGCAGACATGACATTATATTCATAGAAAATCCTAACTTTCTAAACACCGTATAGGTTATTAAAAATGAAGGCATTGGGATTCTGCCATTTTGCTGACCACTACTCAGTTAACAAGTGACGAATGAACTATTAAACTATTATCCGGAAATAGAAATAACTGGGAACATTTCCATTTGAAACTCCAACCATGAAACCACTCAAAGCATCAAATGCCAAAGAACAAATCTAATTTTTTTTTTTTAATGGGAAAGATGTCCGCATTGGAAAATGCTAACTACTACAGACTGAAATTAATCTACCCAACTACAGGTTTTAGAAAGAGACAGTATTATTCCAGATGCCGTGAGAAACTTGATCTGAGATGTAATCCTGATCAAAATCCCAGCACCGTTTTTCTGTGCATATTAACAGCACAAATCTGTGGGTCATGTAGAAGTGCAAATGATATTTTACAGTCAAGATAGTTTTGAAGAAGAAGGAGATTGTGGAGGCCACCATCTACCTGATGTAAGAGTTACTCTTGAGGCCAGCATGCTTGCACACCTATAACCCCAATGGCTGGGGTGGCTGAGGCAGGAGGGTGGCCAGTTCAAAGCCAGCCTCAGCAACTCAGTGTGACCCTGAGTAACTCAGTGAGACCTTATTCCAAAAATGAAACAATAAAAGAGGGCTGGGGATGTGGTTCAGTGGTTAAGCACCCCATGGGTTCAAGCCCTGGTTTAAAAAATTATAAATACATAAATAAATAAAAGTTACTAGTGAGCCACAATAATCTGAAATTGCTTATTAGAACAGGGACAGAGGGGGAAAATATAGGCAAGTAGACATACATGTATGCTACTTCAATTGCTTATTTAATATTGAATTTTTTGGGGGGAGGGGAGGGTACTGGGGATTAAACTCAGGAGCACTCAACCACTGAGCCCCATCCCCAGCCCTGTTTTGTGCTTTATTTAGAGACAGGGTCTCACTGAGTTGCATAGCACCTTGCTGTTGCTGAGGCTGGCTTGGAACTCACCATCCTCCTGTCTCAGCCTCCCGAGCCCCTGGGATCACAGGCATGAACCATCTCATACAGACCTTTAATTGCAATTCACTGGGGAAATTTGTGGACTTTGTAATAAACGGTACTGGGACACTTGGATTTATTTGTGGATACAGATCAATCTTGAAACCTATCTCATAGCCTATATACAGATAAAATCTACATGTATTATAGATCCAAATGTTAAACCAAAAGTGAAACAGCTTTTTTAATCTTTTTATTTCTCCCAAAAGAAATTTCAATGCAAGCCATGAATGCAAGATGCATACAAAGGTTAAATATTTAGAGTAGCATCATAAAAAAATATTTATGCTATTTTAATCATGTATTTCATTTAACCCAACATAAAATATTATTTTTCTATTACATGTTTTCACTGAGACATAATATATGCACATCTTTACGGGGTATGGAATGAGAATTTGATACATGTATACAGCAGGTAATGACTGAATTGGGCAATAAGTACTTCTCTCTTCTCAAACATTAATTATGTCTTGGGGACTTTCATACTCTTCTGGTTATTTTAAAATTGGTCACAGTTTATTCTACTCCCAAAGTTATAATACTATGCAATAGAGAAATTAACACTAATTCCTCCCATCTAATTGGTGTTCTGTCTACTCTTATTATCTACCATCTTTCTGCCCACCCTTCTCAGTCTCTAGTGACCCCCCTTTTCACTCTGTTCTTCTATGGACAAACTTTTATTTTCCCCAAGTGAGTGAGAACATGTGGTATTTATCTTTTTGCTTCTGCCTTATTTTACTTAATACAGGGATCTTCAGTCCCATCAATATTGCTGCAAATGGTAGGAATTGCATTCCTTTTTATGGCTAAATAATATTCCATTGTGCATATATATACCACATTTCCCTTATCCTTTTATCTGTTGATGTCCACTCTGGGTGATACAATACCTGGGCTCTTGTGCTTCAATAAACAGGGTCATGCAGTACAAATGAAGTATAAATCCTTTGATAAAAGAATCTCATTCCTCTTTTGTGTAACCCAGGAGTGGGATTGCTAGACCATATTGATAGTACTACTCTTGGTTCGTCAAGGAAAATTCCCAACTGCTTTTCTACTAAGGTTGTGCTAGTTTACATTACCACCAGTAATATATAAAAGCTCCCTTTTCTCTGCATCCTTATTCGATTTGTTACTTTTGTCTTTTTGATAATATCCATTCTAACTAGAGTGAGGTGGTATCTCAGAGTGGGGTTTGATTTGCATTTCTCTGAGGAGTGGTGACATAGAGCCTGTTTTCATATACTTCACAGCCATTCGTACATCTCCATTGGTGACAGAACTATTCAAGTTGTTAAAGCCCATTTTTAATTGGTATTATTATTTGCTTTTGGGATTAAGTTTTTTTGAGTTCTTTATGTATTCTGGACATCACTCCCTTTTGGGAGGAATAGTCCTCTGATGGGGTAGGCTGTCTCTTGACTCTGGTGACAGTATCTCTCCTGGGCAGAAGATTCTTAGTGAGTCATAATCTCAGCTGTCTTGTTATACTTTCATTTCCTGGGGGCCCTGTCCAAACATCTCTGCCTACACTAACATTTTGAAGTGCTTCTCTTAGGTTTCCTGGTAGTCAGTTTATAGTTTCAGATCTTACTTTGAGGTCTTTTGATCTATCTTGAATATTTTTTTTTCTTTTTTGGGTGCGGTGAGAGGTAGGAATCCAGCCTCATCCTTCAGTATATGTATGTCCAGCCCACCAGCACCTTTTAGTAACCCAACCATTCATGCCCCAATGTATGTTCCTGGAGATTTTGTCCAATATGAGTTAACTTTAAATGGATTAAATACTGGGCACTCTCTACTGATCCACTGTTATATATGTCAGATTTCCAAAAACATTGTCTTTCTTTTCTTTTCTTTCTTTCTCTCTTTCTTTCTTTCTTTTTATTTTTCTTTCTTTTTTCCCCCACTACCATATTGTTTGGGGTACATAGCTTTGGAGTATGTTTGAAATCAGATATTGTGATCCCTCCAGGTTTCTGTCCCCACCCCTCCATACCTTTGGAATCACATTGGCTATTCTGGGACTTTTCAAAATTCCATATGAGTTTTAGAATTCTTTTTCTATTTCTGTTTAGAATGTCATTGGTAGTTTGATAGGAAGAGCTTTGACTCTCCTGGTCACTTTAGGCAGTATGGACGTTTTAACAATATGGAATTCTTCCAATCCATGAACATGGGATGCTTTTTCATTTTTTTTTTTGTTTTGTAATTTTCACCTCTTGAGTTCCACTTATTTTATTTTATTTATTTTTAGCTGTTATAAATGGTACTGCATTCTTGGTTTCTCTTTCAATAAGTTCATTATTGGTGTATAGAATCGCTGTTCTATTTTTATGTTGCTCTGGTACCCTGCTGTTCTATAGAATTTGTTTATCTGTTCTAACAAGTTTTTATGGAGCATTCAGGTTTTTCCACATATTAAATCACATCATCCACATACGTGGATAATTTGAATTTCTTTTTTTTTTCACATCAGATATACTTAATTTATTTCTCTTGCTAAGACTTCTAGTGGTGAAAGATCTCAGGAAATTCTTTCAGCTTTGTCCTGCTTGGTATGATATTGGCTGCATGTTTTACATAGACAGCTTTTTAGTATTTTGAGGTATGTTCCTCCTATACCTAATTTATTAAAAGTTTTTAATCAAAAAAAGGAAAATTGAATCTTACTGAACTTTTTTTTCCCAATAGCTACTGAGATGTCATGTGGTTTTTATTCTTCATCCTGTTGATCTGATTTATTATGTTTATTGCTTTGTAAATATCAATCTGTCCCTGCCTCTGTAGGATGAATCCAACTTCATCATGGTGAACGATCTTTTTGAGGGGTTGCTGGATTCCATTTGCTAATATTTTGTTGAGAATTTCCATGTCTGCTCATCAGGGATATAAGTCTCTAGTTTCCTTTATTTGCTATTATTGCCTTTGTCTGGTTTAGACATCAGAGTAACACCAGACTCATAAAAAGAGTTTGGCAGAGTACCATACTTTTCCATGTTCTTGGAATATTTTAAGAAGAACTGGAATTAATCATTTTTAAAATGCTACTTAAAATTCAGATGTAAAGGCACCTGCTCTCACACTCTTAATTTTTTTTTTATATGAGATTTTAATTACTGCTCCATCTATTCACTTATTATTCATCTAGATTTTCTATGTATTCTTATTTCATCTAGATTTTCTATGTATTCTTATTTCAATCATCGTAGGTTGTGTCTGTCTAGGAATTCATACATTTTTTTCAAGTTTCTAACTTGTTAATATAATAGTTTCTTATGATCCCTTGTGGTTTGTTGTATTATTTGATTCAGATTTTTTTCTTTGATTTTATTGATTGGTTCTCCACTCCTTTATTCTTTAATATTCTAGCTAAAGTTTCATCGATTTTAGGGCTGGGGATCTAGCTCGCTAGGTAGAGTGCTTGCCTTGCATGCACAAGGCCCTGATTTCAATCCCCAGCACCACACACACACACACACACACACACACACACACACACAGTTTTGTCAATTTTTTATCTTCTCAAAAAACCCAACTCTTTGTTCCATTGATATTTTATTTTATTTTTGTTTCAATTTTATTTTTTTTTCAACTCTTCTCTTTGGTTTTTCTTTCCTTCTACTAGTTATAGATTGGTTTATTCTGCTTTTCTATGTCTTTAGCATGTACTATTAGATGGTTTATTTAAAATTTCTCTTTTGATGTATGCATTCATTGTTATAAAACTTCCTTTTTAATGCTGCTTTTGCTTTGTCCCACGAATTTTGACATGCTGTGTTGAATTTTTTTTTTCTTGGTACTGGGGATTGAACCCAGGGCCTCATGCAAGTTAGGCAGACACTCTACCACTGAGCTAGACCCCCAGGCCCTATTGTGTTGTCTATATTATGTATTTCAAGATGTTTTTAGTTGCCCTTTTACTCTTTCTATTATGAATTGCTCATTTAGAAGCATAGTATTCCAGTTCCATGAATTTCTATACCTTCCTTTATTGTTTTGTTGATTTTTAGTTTTACTCTGTGGCACTCTGATTTCAGTTTTCCACATGCCGAAGAGGAGAATCCATATTCTGTGGATTTTGGATGAAAAGTTGATTTTTATTTTTTCTTTGTTTGTAGTGCTTGAGATTGAACCTAGATCCCTGGAACATGCTAGCTAAATGCTGTATCTCTGGGCTACATCCCTGGCCCTGAAATAGTCTTCAAATGTCTCATAGGTCCATTGGCTCTATAGTATGGTTGAACTCAAATGTGTGTATTGATTTTGAACCGTATGATCACTCCATGGATGAAAATGTACATTGAAGTCCCTTTTATTTTACTGAAGTCTACCTTTCCCTTTAGGTCTCATGATATTTTCTTTGTGTATTTGAGTAGTCCATGTTTGTATGAGTATGTATCTACAATGGATTTAAATTCTTGTGGATCTGATTCTCCCATCAATTTACCTTATTTGTCTGTGGTCACAGTTTTTCACTTACAATCTCTTTTATCTGGCATAAGTATAGGTCATCCTGCTTGGTTTTGGCTTACTTTTATGTGGTGTAGGAACTTCCCAATCCTTTTCTTTCAGTCCATTTGTACCTTTGCCAGTGAAGTGTGTTTCTTGTAGATAGCGCAAAGTTAGCTCTTGTTTCCCATTCAGCCAGTCTATGTCTTTTGATTGGTGATTTTAATCCATTTACATGCATCCATTTGCTTTCAGTTCTGAAGGATAGTTTTTTTTCCTAGATATAGTATTTTTGATTGGCAGTGTTTTTTTGTTTGTTTTTAGTACTTTAAGTGTATTCATTTAAAATTTTCTTCTAATTTTTAAAGTTTCTCCAGAGAAATATGCTGTTAGTCTAAACAGGATTCCTTGATATGTGACTTGATGCTTCCTTCCTACAGGTTTTAAGAAATCATTTTCTTGTATATCTGACGTGTTACATATATCTTAGAGAAAGTCTTTTGGATCAGTCTAGTATGAGTCATTCTTAGATCTGAATTCCAACAAATCTTTGCAAGAAGTTTTCAGCTTTTACTTTGTTAGACAGATTCCAATGTCTATCCCTTTTTGTTCTCCTAAAATTCCAATAATGTGATAAATTGTTCCCTTACTGGTGGTCTATGTGTCTCGTATGTCTTATGTATGTCTCATGAAGTTTATTTTTGTTATTTATTTATTTGTTTCACTGCACTTTTTCAAAAGACTCATCTTCAAATTCCAAAATTCTTCTGCTTGTTTTAGTCTGCTTTGGAAGCTCTTGAATGCAAGTCTAATCTTGTTGAATTTTTTAGCTCCAAAATTTCTAGTTGATTAGTTTTTTTTTTTTCAGAGACAGAGACATACTTACTTAGGAAAGCAGATACACAACCAAGGGAGAATTGGGAGTATCTCAAGACAAAGAGACATCTTTGGGGATAAAAAAAAATACATATTCAAGGAACAATGCCAGCCATCTTGAATGTGAGAAGCTTTTGGGGGTAAAGCTAGGAATATATGCTCAAGGAAGAATATGGGTCATCTCCAGAGGGATATGCAGCTTTTAATGGATTCATTTATAAGATTACTATGTCTTCTTTGAATTTTTTATTCATATCATATATTTTTTCTCATCTCATTGAATTGTCTATTTGTATTCTCTTGCATCTTGCTGAGTTTCCTTAGCATCCTTATTCTGTCTTGTTTTTCTGCCATGTCATAGATGCATTTCAATCAGGATGTCTCTTTCTTCCTTCCTTGGTGCTCAGGATTGAACCCACACCTTGCCATGTGGTGGGATTTTTGGTAGCAGCAGCTCCTGGCTCCTGTCCAATGCTGAGTGGGTTGTTCTCCACGCTGCACCTTGAGTTCTGAATGTTGGGAGGCAGGGCCACATGAGTTACTTCTTTGGAAGAAAGCACTTACTCAGACCCCAGCCAGCTCTCCAAACTGGATTTGAAGCTTAGGAGGACCACAGAACTCTGTGGTTAGGACTGTCAGTCTATTTTTATAAAGGGAGTGGCTGGTACTTTGCCAATGACCTTTCCTAGCAATAGGGACTCCCCTCTCAGCCAGGGAGCATAAGTTGAAGTTGCAATTTGCTTTTATTCTTTTCTTTAGGTTGCCTTTCTGACTCTCTGTGCCACACTTTGGGTGTTTGGGTGCCTTTATGTCCTTGATGATTTCCAGGGCTCTCCATTAGCCACTCTGCTTGAATTAGAGTCCTCCCTTTGTTGATCTAGTTCTTCTCTGTGACAGATGAGCCTCTGCTCAGCCACCTTGGGTCCAATATTATTATTATTATTTTAAAATTTATATGTAACAGCATGCCCCTCCCACCCCTCTGCCCTATCTATAGTTCCTCTATTCCTCCCATGCTCTCCCTCCCTATCCCACTATGAGTCAGCCTCCTTATATCAGAGAAAACATTCAGCATTTGTTTTTTGGGGGATTAGCTAGTTTCACTTAGCATTATCTTCTCTAACACCATCCATTTACCTGCCAATGCCATGATTTTATTCTCTTTTATTGTTGAGTAATATTCCATTGTGTATATATGCCTCATTTTTTTAATCCATTCATCCACTGAGGGGCATCTAGGTTGGCTCCACAGTTTAGCTATTGTGAATTGTGCTGCTGTAACCATTGATGTGGTTGTGTCCCTGTAGTGTGCTGTTTTTAAGTCCTTTGGGGATAGACTGAGGAGAGGCCAATATTTTTTTTTTTATCTTTAATGAATATAGAAGTTTTCTGAGATAGTTTAAATCCTTATTTGTTACTAAATTTTCAAAATCCAGTGTGTATTTGACAATTAGCCCTTACACGAATTTGCACTAGCCATATCTCATGTTCTTTATGTGCTGGAGATAACCCATTCTCTTCTTTCTTTCTTTCTTCCTTCCTTCCTTCCTTTCTTTTTTTTTGGTACCCAGGATTGAACTCGGGAGCACTCGATCTGAGCCCCATCCCCAGCCTCTTTTGTATTTTATTTAGAGACAGGGTCTCACTGAGCTCTTACCACATCGCTTTTGTTGAGGCTGGCTTTGAACTAGTGATCCTCCTGCCTCAGCCTCCCTAGCCACTGGGATTATGGGTATGTGCCACTGCCCCAGGGGGATAGCACCATTCAAAACAAAAACAATGAGTATTGTAGGAAAAGTTTCTTAAACAGGGCTCCAAAAGCATAAACATGATGAGACAGATATATCAGAGTTCATCCAATTAAGAGTGATTCATTAAACCTATCTCTGAAAAAGTAAAAATGCAAAGCACAGAGTTGGACATATTGCTTCTAATACTTAAGCACTGTATTCAGAATCTGTGAGGTACTTGTAGGGGTCATTGAGAAACAGAAAAGTCCATGAAAAAAATTGGTCAACTTTGGGATCACAGGCAACGTTTTTCATTCTTGCATTAAGTGTAACTTTCGATTAAGCTTCACTTCACAAATATTTATAAATTATTAATTTATGAGTATCTCTTCCTGGGAAATAGTTTTAGAATTATTATGATTTTTAAAATTGTGCATGTTATTTATTTTATTGAACCACGCAAACAATTTTCCAGACATTGTTTTTGTTCTGTGATACTTATGTGTTATATATAAAGACAAACTCATACCCATTTATTTATTTGTAGTTTATCCTTTGTGTATTTTTCATAAGCTTTGTAAAATGACACTATCTTATAAAATCATTACAATACTTTCATATGAGATTATTTTCAACCAAACTAGATTATTTAATGAGAATATAGATTTCATATTCATTTTCATTCAGGGAATTTTTTTTTCAATCTTTCCATCTAGCTTATTCACATTCAAAGGGAAATTGTTTTTTAAATCTTTGGGTGGTACCAGACCCTAACATAAATAGTCAGTTGAAATTGAAAAAATAATCACATGAATAGATAGTTCCAGTGGGAATTTTCCTATTTGTATTTTAAAAATACATTTGCACAACACACACCAAAAAAAAAAAAAATACGAAGTTTCCCTGTGAATAATAAAAATAACAAGATTCATGTGACGCTGAGTTTCAAGTTGGTATCTTGGTAATATGGAATCAAATATAGACAACTGCACTTTATTCTGTAATAACATTGTTCCTTAAAGGGACTGCGTTCTCAGAGATGGAAGTTTTATAAAGCTCTATAAACTTCTATAAAAACACTCCAAGGGAAAATGAAATGCTCTCGACTGCGAACAGGATGGGTTATGTTAATTGCAAGATGAATCCAGCAACCTGTGTTTGAAATGCGTTTTGAAATCCCAAAGTCTCACATATGGTCAAGCTCTCCATAATGTCTGTTTTCAGGATTAACTCATTAATCTGGGGTTCCGGTACCTGGTACAGTGGGGCTGGAATGCTGTGTTGGGCACCATCAATCAGGTCAGATTTTTATGGTAAGAGGAAGAGTCAGAGCCCCTTTCTGTACCTAATTAGCTGTAGGAACCTGAGAAAGCCATAAACTTTTTATTTATGGAGGTAAACTCTGAAATCATATGCATGCAGGTGATAAAAAATTTTATATATTTCTCCTCCTATGGAAATCGCATCCGGAATGTGTCTTAGAATTTTTAACTTTTTTTTATTATTGGTTGTTCAAAACATTACAAAGCTCTTGACATATCATATTTCATACATTTGATTCAAGTGGGTTATGAACTCCCATTTTTACCCCGTATACAGATTGCAGAATCACATCCGTGTGTCTTATTCTACCGAATAATCGTCTTTCCAGTGCATCTCTAAACCCAGGAACACTTGTGGGCTCCACTCAGCCTAATGCTGGTGAAGCATTTTATATTTTTGAAGTTCGTGGATGTCGCCTCTGAACTAGATTATCCTAACAACCCAGGGATTTAGGAAAGCATGAGGTCATTAATACGTGATGCGTATTTTATAAGCAACAGGATCCAAGTTACATGATAACCAGACCCAATCTATGTTTGAGAATTACACTTAAAAAAAAAAAGGAAGTTTTGTGACTTGGGTTAGAATTGAGTCTTTTTTTAAAGAAAGAAAGGAAGAAAGAAAGAAAGAAAGAAAGAAAGAAAGAAAGAAAGAAAGAAAGAAAAGAAAAGCTATTTTCATATCATATAGCCTCATCTGTATTCAAACTACCTTTTCCAGATCACAAATATCAGCAGGGATAAATGTGTAAGAATGGTTCCAGGAGTAATGGAATTATGCAGTGCTGTTTCACACTGTTGGAAACTCCATGTGTAGGGCAGGCTCCGGGCGAGGAGGAAGGAAGCTTTTTCACATGGGGAGAATCATGATAATTGGGGAAGGAGTTTCTCATGACTTCCCACCGACGTGGCACAACTCGAGTTTCACTCAAGTGAACAATGAACCTGCTTCCATTTCTTATGGCAGCTGGATCCCCTGACCTCCTTGCTACGGGGCTGGTATCAAGAAGAACTTCCAAAACCTCAAAGGGAGTGGGAAAATGAGAGACAGTTTTCCTTACCAGACATCTTTCCTGCTGTGTGGGACCAAGGTCCTGCTCTGCACTCATTGATTGACCTGTGAATGAAGCCTTGACCACCTTGAACCCCACTGGACCCTGAAAGAGGTCGGAATTCACCCTTATTGGGCAGTTTCTAATTCTCATGTGGAAAATTCAGGAGTTTTCTTTTCTCATGCCCTCAACCTGTAAGGAGACTCTCCTACTCTATTTCTATCTGTTAAAAATTCTATCTTTTTTAAATTTCATTTATTTATTTATTTATTTATTTTTGTTTTGGGGGTATCGGGAATTCAACCCAGGGGTGCTCTAGCACTGAACAGCATCCCCAGCCCTTTTTTAAACTTTGTAAAAATTTTGAGACAGGGTCTCTCTAAGTTGGCTGAGGCTGGCCTTGAACTTGAGATCCTCCTGCCTCAGCCTCCTGAGTGACTGGTATTCAGGAATGTGTCATCGTGCCTGGAAAAATTCTTTTTAATTACGCAGCAGCAGACACCTCTTATAAAAGCCTAACCAGATTCCCCAGGATAATTTGTAGTCCCCGTCACCAATCACATAGCACTGTTTTTAGATTTCTTCTAACACTTCTCTTCCTCTTTGTTTTAAGTACCCTTCCTATTCCCTTACCTGACCTCTTTGAACACTGGGATTATGATTTATCCACATTTCCTCAAGAGAGGATTTTTTGTTTTCCTTTAGTACAAAGTGGGTATTTGGCATCTATCTCCTACTCAGAACCTATTCTCTGAGCACCCACATTGGGCCTATTAACATGAAGAAAAGGATTAAAGATAAAAAGACGTTCTCTTTTTGGGGAATTAACTTTTTCTCCCACGTTTTCTATAGAACATGGAAACTTAAAAAAATATACAGCTCTAGCACTGTCTTCTTCTTCAATTGAAATAAAAACCAAAATAATAGTGTTTTTTTCAAACTATTTCCTAATATTCTCTTTTAGCTGATTTAATAGACTGGATGGAATTTAATAATATAGGAGTTGGCTCTTCCTTTCTGCAACTAAAAATCTATAGCTCACTAAGCAATTCCAAGTGTGGAAAGGCCATATCATGTGGACCCCACACCAGACAGAAAAGAATTGGAGGTAACTAGAATAAATCATCAACCTACATGGGACCCTGAGTTCCTTATGAATAGCCTTCCCCGCTATCGTGAAGATTATAGTTGTGAAACACAACCAAGCTAATAAATAGGATAGAACTTCATCCAATATAAATGGGGTTGTTTTAATCAGCTTCTTCATCACTCTACCCAAAAGACCAAACAAAAACAAGGTATTTGGATCAGGGAGACTTCCATGACTCCCACTGCTGAATTTGAATTTAATTTGGCTAAAAATTGTCATCATAATAAGAGCTATCGATGGAGTCCCTAGTATGGTAGGAGGTTTTTTAAAATGCAATATCTCATCTTGCTAGTTCTAAGAACCTGGGGTCAGAACTGGTTTACACTGGCACACCTCTACCCAAGTCTACATTCATTGACTTTACAGTGGTATCTTGAAAATGTCCCCCTTGGGGTCCTGCACCCTGAACACTAAAAAAGCTACCAATCACAGCTTTATAAATTGTTGACTTCAGAGCACCTGCTGGATTGAAAGTCAGTCTTATTATTTCCTTTTTTTTTTTTTTTTTTTTTTAACCAATGAGGTAATTAAAGCTCAAAGAACTTACCAAGGTCATACAGTCAGTATGAAAATTTCAGGTCCAAATTTGGGTCTTATCCCATCACCTTCCACCCACGCGCGTCCCAGCGTGGGTAAGTGGTTAACTCCAGAAGTTGCTTTCCTGCTTGCTCACACGGCCTCAGCCACCGTGGATACCCAAGAGCTCTTCAGTGAAGTCACCCCAGATGTTACCTTCCCTAATGATTGGTTGTATTGAATTCTTAGTAGACGTTTTGCATAACTCGTTTGTTCTCAATAAAGTGTGATTTTTTTTTTAAATGGGGATGGTAAATGTCAGAATGACGTGTTGGTACCTTTTTCTGTCAATCTTACTGCCACATCAAGATGGATAATTTCACCTTCGCATTCAACAAAGTTAGCAGGGAGCACAAGAAGGTGGTATGGCAAGGAGCCAGAGAGGTCGGAAAAGAATGTTTAAATGTATCAAGACAAAAGAAACCATTTATTTTTTTTTAGCATGGTGAGATTATATCTGGAAGTCTCAATGGTTTTCCCTTAAAGAAGTAATCAACAGTATTAAAAAAAAATATGGGCTTTTCTCCCCTCCACAAGCAAAGCACAATTCCGTGGCCCCTTTCAGAGTGATGCAGAGGGTTCCTGCATTTGAGGATTTGACTTGTTTGATGGCTTGTCTTGTTTCTGTAATCTGTTGTTATGGAAATGACTAAGATGTCAAAACATCCTTCAGTAGGCTCCCACAGGGGATGAGAAGGTTTTAGGAAGAAAACTCTGAAAAAAATATGTATAGAGAAAACGAAAAAAAACCTATTTGGACCTTGCACTTAAAAAAAAAAAATCAAAACACATTTTCTGCTTGGCTGTGCTTGGATTCTCAAACCACTTCTCCCATTTGGATGCTTAATTCTCTACTTGGTGAAAGGGTCAGGAAGCCCATTTTTTTTTTGGATTGTTTACCATACCCTTGTGAACCGGAATAAGTCAGTGACACTATTTCTTGTTTGCACACCACAAAGAGTTGGACCGTTTTGACTGAAATGATCAGCCTCATAAAAAAAAAAAAAAAGATGAATCCAACCAGTTATTTGGAATAATAAACAGGCTAAATCTAAATGGTAGGCTGGGAAATTCCTGAACTCTGTTCATCATCCTTGTATTCTTTTGCAAATATAGGCTGGTATTTACTATAAAAGGTATTATAACTCTTGATCAAGTGTACATCTATGGACCTGAAATGCTTATATCCCAAACCCGAAATGATTTGCTACCCTTTTAATCTACACTTTCAAGTGAACAACATGAGCTCCCAACACCGCGATAAATAATGTCCTCCCGTAAATAAATGCATTTATTCTCCTTCGTCTCAAGGTTGAGGGAGGTGATCACAGCCTATTTTCAACCTGCCACGGTCTGCATTTTCTAACACATTTGTCACGCCGCACCTTTGCAAATAATAAATCTAAATCGCCGACCAGAAATTAAAATCTTCCAGAAGAAAAATTTTAAAGTACAGAAGGAGAAATGGACCACATTTCTAAATATTTGAGAAATCTGGGTGGTTTGGTCCATGTTTACATAGGAAAAAAACAGAAAGAGATAAAAAAGGATTTTTGTTGTTGTTGTTGTGGTTGTTCAAACTGAATGTTAATTTCCAGGATGCTTCAAAATAAAGAAAGGATAAAGGAGAGTAAACGTGAGAAATAGTTTGACTCTGCATTCTTTGGAAGGGTAACTGCTGACATGCCCAAGACTTTGGGAAGAGATTCCTCTCCTGGAAACCAGGTCACCCTATCTAGCCTCTGTGCATGATCAGCTAATAATGAAATGAAGATGTCTAGAGCCATATTTTCCAGTAGGGGGCGCCATATCATGGTTATTTAGCCATTTAAACCTGACACCCACACACTGCACGGCTCTGGGCACTTTTGCAACAGATACTTTGTAATGCGGCTCCTTGGATCCTAACTTTTCCCAGGGTGCAAATCACTTACCTATAAGACAGAAATGGAGACAAAGAGGACATTAACGTGTTTGTTGAGAAGAGACTGAGACTTGCTATAGAAGTTTCTAAAACTTAACTTAACTGTCTACTCTGAATACGATGTGTTGGTCACTTTATGATAGTTTTACTTCTTTTGTTATTTATGACAGCCAGGCGGAAGATACATATGCAATTACTCAAAGCAGATGTCAGAAAAAAAAAATTCACATTATAATTGCTGAGTACAAACAGCCAACTTTTTTTTTCCAACTCTGAATTTTCATCATGCAAATCTGGTGGTTTATCTTTTTTAAAAATAAAATTATTCCAGCACTGGTATGAACTTGTAGGCCATATTACCTTGGGCAGTTCAAAATTATTTCTAGCAAATTAAAGTATTCTATTATTTAACTATACCATGTTATTGCTCTCTTTGCTGAAACACAATATCCCATGATCCTATACCCTGGAATTCTCTAGTGTAATTCTTAAAATTATACCTCTTTATCTTATGCTGAAGCCGTCTCTATAAATGTTGGGTCCCCATGTAATTCCCTGTTATCTTTCTTGGCTTCAGTCAACTCTAAATAGGTCCCTAAATCTTTCTGCTCCAATCCCCCAATAAGGGAATTGACCACAGGATTAATGCTGATGGCCTCATTTGATAGTTTGCAACTTGATCTACACACAATTAACGGGTCTATATTATACGATGGGAAGGTGCTCAGAAAACAGGAGAGACTTGTACTTCATCCCTGTAGTCATTGATGCTATTTGTGATTTTTTTTTTAGCAGTTTCTGAAAACTACTTTCAAATTGTGACACCATATTAAACGCTTCTATTGGGAAAACGGATTTTTTATTAAAATACCAACGATCTCACACAACCTGTCCTGAAGGAAGGTGGAGGAAAAAGGATAAAAAGAACTCGTGTTAACATCTACTATGTGCCAAACACCGTGTTAGGGAATCGACACACATTACAATCCTCAGAGGCAGGTTTGAGATTTTCCCTCTCAACAAACCAAGAAAATGGTAAGCGAAGAATTGAAAGCAAAAAGAGTACATCAATAAGCCCCAGCACGTCTGTTTTTAAAATAAGCTTCACATTTTGAAGAGTTTCCCATTTGTAGTAAAATTGTGAAGGTGGTGCAGAGGATTCCCATATTCCCCACGCCCAGGTTTCCCCATAAGCGTGTCTAGCAAATTAATAATGGTGCCCCCGGAAAACATGATCTCGTACATTTTTTTACCCATTAATCTTTCTTCTCTCTTACATTAGTATGGTCCATTTGTCAGGACTAATGAACCAATACGGGTACATTATTATGTAAAGTCTGTACTGTATCCTGATTTTCCTCTTTGGCCAAATGTATCTTTTCTACACAGGAACCATATTAGGAGCAACGACCACATATCAGACTCCTCTTGGCTGTCGAAGGTTCTTTGACCTGTCTTTAGTTTTGAGGACCTGAGTAATTACGAGGAGATCTGGCCAGAACACACTTCTGATTGTCTTAGAGTTAGACGGAGGTTGTTGGTTTTCAGAGAAATCCTACCCAGGTAAAGTGCCATCTTTACATTATCTTAGGGTCTGTACCACCCACCTGACCTATCACTAGTGATGGTCAGGTTCACTACCCACATGAAGGTGACCACCTGGTTGAGGCAGTGTGGTTAGTTTCCTCCATACTAATCTCATCCTTCCCTCTCTCTTTCCCTATTGGAGTCTTTGGAAGGAAGTCCCTGTACTCAGGCTGTCCCTAAGGGGCGGGAAGCCACCCACCCTCCTCTTGAGAGAGACAGAAAGTATCTAGATTTCTCCTACGTGGGAGATTTCACCATTCGTCACCAAAGATATATCTGTATGCAACCATTTCTATAGGTAAGGGCATATCACGATTAATTTTAGACTTTGGGCTTTAAAACAATGCTCCATTATTTATTCCAATGCTCAAATTATGCCACTTTGGGCTACTGGGATCTCTTCTAGTTGGCTCCTGGGAATCTCTGATGTAATCTTTTTCACTGTGTGTGTGTGAGAGAGAGAGAGAGAGAGAATTCCATCTCTACCTATATTGAGTTAATGTGAATCCATCCTGATGTCTCAGACTCTGTTCTAGACCACCTGGATCAAACCTTCCCCTTTTATCAGTCATCAGCCCCTCCAGTAGTGGGACACCTGTGCCTTAGTTCACTTAATTATTGACCATCAGCCTACTTAAGTGTTCCATTCCATGTACATGGATAGCCATTTCAGAATTGTCAACCTGTACCCTCATGGGAAACGCTCTTCTCACCTGGAGTATGTGGCCCATGCACGGTTCTTTCTGTTTTCACTCCTATAGGTTCCATTTACGTCCAGAGTTACCTAGGTCAGCACCTTCTTCTCTCCCACGTCAGTGAAGCCGCCATATGTATTTTGAATACCGTTAGATTTTTGGAGGGGAGCGTCTATAGACCTCGAGATTAGTCACTTCCCAATATGCCTGTTTATAAGGTCATTCCACTGCATGTCACCACAGTGGTCCTGTTCATTATCCTATTGAAGGGCATCTTGGTCGCGTCTAGCTTATGGTGATTAGAAATAAAGCTGCTATAAATATTGCATTCAAGATTTTTTTTTTTTTTTTTTTGGTATAACTGAGTTTTCACATCATTTGGGTGAATGCTCCAGAGTGAGATGATTGGATTGTGCGGGAAGGCAAATTTAGCTTTGTAAGAAAATGTCAAACCGTCTTCAAAATTGGCTATACCATTTACATCCTGCTAGCGATGACTGAGAATTTTCGTGGCTCTGAACCGCTGCCAACAATCCGTAATGTCATTTTTTTTTTTTTTTTTTGGATTTCAGCCATTCTAATAGGTATGGAGTGCTATTTCATTGTGGTCTTAATTTGCATTCCCCCAATGACAAGTGATAATAAGCATACTTCTAATTCATTCCTAACACCACCTCCCTCCACCCACCCACCCACCCACCCCACATTGTTTTTAACTGTTGAGTTTTATAATATTTCTTTTTTTATATTTTGGGTACAAGTTTTTTTTCTTTTATCAGATTACGTGACTTTTAAATATTCCTCACAGTTTTTCCGACTTGCCTTTTAGTTGCTTTAACGTTGTTCTCCGGGGATTAAAAAGTTTGATTCTAGTGAAGTGTGATCAAGACAGTCCCTGGGTCTGGTCTAGGGAGCTCGGATCAGTTCACAGGTCCCCAGACCTGAGCATGGTATTGCTGCCGCAGCAGGGTCTGGGGGACTGGGGTGTCCAGGGGCTATTGGACCTGGGGCATCATCTCACCAGGCTGTATCTAGGACAGATCACCATGCAGGAACCTTTTGGGAGCCTTTTCCTCCAATGCAGTCAAGTTCTACTCATGCCTACGGCAGGCCTGGCACAGATCTGAACTGCTATCCAGATGTCACCACGGTCCAAAGACACACAAAACCTCATTTAGCTGAACACAGAGGGAGTAAGAGGAAAATAGCAAGGGCTTTGCAAGAGAGCTCTTGCTACTGCCTGGGCCTAGGAATGGGCATGCAGGAGGTGGGATGGGACACTGGTCTTACACCCTCTGATTCAGAAGGCCATTGAAGAAGGGAAATAAGGAATTTTCGACAAGCAGAACGAATCTGCTACCTGGAGGTCTTCACGGCATGAACTCTCAAAGAATTGTCTTGTTCTTTGAAGGAAACAGCCCAAACGAATGTTGGCAAGGAAAGGCCATCAGCAGATCAACCTCTCAAGCGTGCAGGCAACATGGAGTGAACACGGCTGAACACCCAAACAGTGATTACGATAAGGGAGGTGGTAGGGGGTCCTCAAAAACATGCAAGCCCCCTGAGAGCAACCACCTGCTGGGATGGTGTGGGCCAGGTGTGCACAGGTCCTCCTGTGGGACATGCAGTTAGCAGCCTGTTCTGCTGGGGGGGGGGGACACACATCTGGAGACCTGGCTCTCCCCAGAGCACTTTCACGGGAGCATGGATGGACGATCATGGACAACAGATCAACCAACTCAGTTGAGCTACCCCAGTGGACACGGAGGAAATTTAAAAACATCCTGTCCACTGGGAAAAGCAAGACACAGCACAATGGAGAAAATACATTCCAGGCTAGAAACATTCAGGACCGTGCAATGTGCTCCTTGTGGTTACAAATAGCGCAGAGAACTTAATGGGTGGAAAGGATACCCATGCTTCCCAGGTAGTGGGTCACTGGAGGGGTGGCCCAAGGGGAAAATGGAATCAGGAAGAGGTACAGGACAAGGGCCTGGGACAGTCAGATAGCTGCTGGGGTCCCCAGGCAGTGTGACTGCAGAAACTCCCGTGTGGGCAAAGGTACGGACGGGCATGCCCTTGGCAGTACCACTCTTGAGAGCCAAGAAACAACGTGTCTCTCAAGTCATGACGGAGCTCTCTACGCGATGATGTGAAAACATGCCCACGTCGTACATCGAGTGGAAAAAAAGCATGTTGCACATAAATAAGTAAATGCCAGGTCTCAGGGGTCATGACTTTTCTATTCATCGAAATAGTTGTCACCCAACCAAAACTCATTGAGGCTTTATACACCTTCTCTTGTTGAAGTTTCACAAATTCCACTTTGTTTATTTTTTTAAATTTATATATGACAGCGGAATGCATTATGATTCTTATTACACATATAGAGCACAATTTGCTATGACTAGCAATAACTAACCATAACTAGCTATAACTAAACATGACTAGTGATGACTAACCATAACTCCATAAAACTAACTACAACTAACCCTAACTATATAAAACTAACTCTAACTATGTACAACTAACCATAACTATGTACAACTAATCACAACTAGCTATAACAAACCATAACCAGCTACACCTAACCACAACCAGCTATAACCAGCCATAACTAAGCTATAACCACCTGTGACCACATATAACCAGCTATGACCACGTATAACCAGCTATGACCACCTATAACCACCTATGACCCACCTATAACCAACTATAATCAGCTATAACCACCTATGACCCAGCTATAAACAACTATTAAACAGCTATAACCAACTACATCCAACCCCATATGACGACGTTTAAAACTTTATTTAACCACATACAGCTGCATTCAGCTACCTTCAACCCCGTATAACTATGCATAACTACGTTTATAACCATATAACTGCATATAGAAGTTGGGCTGAGGCTGTGGCTCAGTGGTAGAGAACTTGCCTGGCATGTGTAAGGTACTGGGGTCAAATCTCGGCACCACATATAAGTAAATGAATGAAATAAAGGTTCACCAACAACTTCAAAAAATATTTTTAAAAAAGTGAAAAGTCATGCAATAAAATGATGTTTGAAAAAGATAGGAAAATAAGTTAAAATTTAAAAAGAGTTTTTAAAAAATAGCTGTGCGAGCAGCGTGGGGACAGATCTCTGTGCCCAGGAACCTTTTCGTCACCTGCTGGTGTGTTCTGTGCTTGCAGAGAGCTCTGCCCATCATGCCACATTGGGCTCGCTCCCCTCCTAAGGTTTATTATTATTATTATTATTATTATTATTTATTTTTCAGTTTTTGGTGGACACAACATCTTTATTTTATTTTTATGTCGTGCTGAGGATGGAACCAAGTGCCTCGTGCATGCCAGGCTGGTGCGCTACCACTTGAGCCATATCCCTAGCACCCTCCTAAGGTTTTCCCCTTGGACCACTTTGGGTCTGTTGTCTCTTGCTTCCCCATAAACTCCAGGTCCGCGGACATCAGACTTCCTCTGTGGACCCCAGATTTCCCCAGGTTGATCTTTGTTTCCGTTTTCACTTCTTTCCGGCTTCTCTCAGCTGTCCTGGTGGCTGGATCTGGTGGCTCTGAGGGGTTATTTCTGATGCTCAAGTGACCAAATCTCTGTAGCTCTTTGATTTTTTTTTTTCCAACCATTCAGTACTATGGTTGAGTGAGGTTCCTTGGTCTCTTACCTGGCGGTGACACAGTCTTCCTACTTTGCAAGGTTGGTGTTGAGGATCTGCTGGGTGAACTCACTTTCTCCTCCGCCATCTTGTCTCTGATTCACTTTGAATTAAGTTTCTGTAAAAGGTGTGAGCTCTGTGTCTAAGGTCACTGTTTTTTTTAAAATTCATTTATCTATCTATTTATTTCTATGTTACTTACTTATTTTTAAACATGCAGTCGTTTTAGCAGCATTTGTTAAAAAAAAATACCTCCATCCAATTCCCTGTGTGCCTTGGTCCAACAACCATTTGCTGTTTTATGTGGGTGTGTTTCTGGGCTCTCCTGACTCTCTCACCTTTATCTATTTATTCCTTCACTAACAGCATCATGTGGCTATTAATGCAGCTTTATGTTAGAGGATGAAATAAGGTACAGTGAATCTTCTGTCTTTCTTGTTCCTCAGAACTGTGCGGTACTGTCTGTCCTAAATTCTTTGTCTTTCCAGATATATTCTAGTCATCAGGATATTGGAAACCGGAAGGATCTTTTTTTTTTTTTTTGGACAAGACACCAAAAGCAAAAAATAGACAAAGGAAATTGCATGAAACTAAAAATCATCTGCAAAGTGATAGAGATAATCAGTAGAGTGAAGAGAAGACTTACAGAATGGGAGAAAGTGAACATACATCTGGAAAGGGGTTGCCATCTAGCATATGTAAGAAATTCCAAATAATCAATAGGGAAAAAAAAAAGCAAACAATAACAAGAACAAAAAACACCCAATAACCCAACTAAGCAATGGACAACGGATCTAAATAGACCCATTTTCAAAGAAAGATATAAAAAAGGCTAAAAGGTACATGAAAAAAAAATGTTTGATAAAATTAATTATCAGGGAAATGCCAATCAAAACCACAGTATGGTCTGACCTCACCCGGGTCAGAATGGCTACTATCAAAAGACCTAAAGCAACCAATAGGGTAAGGATGTGGGGAAAAAAAATGGAAATCTTGTATTCTGTGGAAACAAGTGAAAATTAGCTCAGCAATTATGGAAAAGGACATGGGGTTTCCTCAAAATTTCAAACAAGACCTACTGTAAGGTCTAGCGATCCCATTATGGGGTACCTATCCAGAGGAAATAAGAAGAGTGTGTCACAGAGAGGGACACGTGCATACACATGCTCCTTGCCACAGGATTCACAGGAGCCAGGAGATGTGACGAACTGAGGTGTCCGTCAACCGTTGAGGGGATAACGGAAATGCGGGACAGATACACAGAGGATGCTATTAAGTCGTGAGAAGAATGAAGTCCTGTCATCTTTGGCAATGAGGACGGAACCGGAATTCATTAGGGACAGTGAACTAAGCCAGGTAGACAACCCCAAGGTCCAGACAATCTGGACACAAGAAGATGGTGTCACACAAGCTCTGAGAGTAGCATGTGTGGTCCCCAGAAAAACAGGGAGGTCAGGGGTGGGAAGGATGGGGAAAGGCGGATCCACAGGTACCATGTTACAGCTGTATAGGATCAGGAAGCTCAGTGTGACGTCGCACAGGGGGTGCCTACAGGGGACAATAATGTGTTCTACAGTTCGAAAAGCTAGAAGAAAGGGTAGGTTTTTTTTTTTTTTTTTTTTTTTACCATAAAGTACAATAATGAGAAATGTGAGAAGACAAATGTTTCACTTGATTTAAACACTGGGATATATATACATATACATACATATTCATATTTATATTTATAAATATATATGCATGTATGTGCATGAAGCATTTCTGCTATTCCACTATGATGTTTGATTTTTTATCATTTCTTTTGTCAACATACAAAATAAATTTAAAAAGAGAAAAAAAAATCAGAACCAGTTTTTCTTCCATGTTTGTAGATACATTTTTTTTTCTACATGGATCACCATGCTCTCTGCAAATAGAGAATTTTTTTTTATATTTTCCCAATTTGTGTAACATAGGTATTTTTTCCTGCTGTATGAGTCTGTCTAGGACGGATCAGTGTGATGCTGGTTAAGATGGGTGAGAGAGAAGAGTTACCTTGTTCCCAGTAATGGAAAATGTATTCAAGAAGTGTTCATTATGTCCACACACTGAGGATGGTGCCATCATTTATTTTATATTATTATTATTATTATTATTAATTTTTTTGGTACTAGGGATTGAACTCAGGGACACTCAACCACTGAGCCACATCCCCAGCCCTATTTTATATTTTTATTTAGAGACAGAGTCTCTTGAGTTGCTTAGTGCCTTGCTTTTGCTGAGGCTGGCTTCGAACTTGAGATCCTCCTGCCTCAGCCTCCTGAGCTGCTGGGATTACAGGTGTGCGCCACTGCACCCAGTTCCATCAGGTTTTTATACCTAGCCTTGACTAGTTTAAAGACGTTCCCTTTGTATTCATCAGTGAAAGAAATAAAACCAATAGCGTGTTTGTGGGGTGGGTAAGAAGAGTGTGATACAGATACTTATTTTAAGGAATCGGTTCAGGCAATTCTGGGGAGTTAATACAAACTCAGCAGGTTGACTGACAGCCTGGAGACTCAGGGAAAAACTCATGGTTCAAGTCCAAGGACCTTCCGTTGATAGAATCCCTGCCTGCCTCGGGGAGTTCAGTCTTTATTCTGTCAAGGCCTTCAACATTAGATGAGGCCCAGATCCCTGATGGAGGACAATCTGCTTTCCTCTGACTCTTTAAATCTCAATTTCACCCAATGAACAACACCTCAATGGAAAACATCTAGAATAAGGTCTAACTAAATATCGGGGCACCATGGTCCTGTCCAGCCATGAACCGGTTTTACTTGGGTCATGTATTGCTTAGACCAACACTTAACAATCAAAATGACGTGAAGACGCATTCTACTGTAAAATACATAGATTCGAAAAATAATAAAAAAAGAAAGTATGTGATGAATTGAAATGACATGATGAATTGTATCAGCTGATTTTAAATGTTGAACCAACCTCATATAACCTCCATGACCTGCACTCAGTCGTTTTTTTTTTTTTTTATTATTTTGGGGGCTTGATTCGATCATATTTTGTTCAGGATTTCTGTCAATTCTCAGCACAGATATTAATCTAAAGCTGTCTTGTAATTTTATATTTTATTGTTGGGGAGACGTCTGGACTCATAAATAAAACGGAGATGCATTGTTTTGGGTTCTGCTACATGACAGAGGTCCCCTCTCTCCTAGTTGCAAATGTAAACCTGCTGATTCCATCCCGCCTCTCACTGATTCTCTGACCCTGATGGATTCATATCCTCTCTCAAGTGACTTCTCCTGCTCTGGACTAAATGGTTAAGTCCAGGGGAACAAAAATGACCCTGTCAGTCCCAGAAAAAAAAAAGAGAGAGAGAGAGAGAGAGAGAGAGAGAGAGAGATCCATTTCTACATGGAGCAACGCAACCTCAAATGAATCAACTGCTTTCAACGTGTCATCCAACGCTAGCTAACATGGACCATGGCGTGAGTCCATCTGTCCACCCCTGTGGCTGTCCTTTCTGTCTCCATACAGGAAGTTCCCAAAGCTCATAAGCATTATTGAAGTTCTCCGAGATCATACCATCCCTAGGTGGCTCTTTTAGGATTTGAAATACAATCCTTTGACCCAGCAGGCTAAATATTTTCTTTCTTTTTCTTTTTTTTTTGCAAAAGCATAGGTTTCTCGTGTTAATCAAAACTTCATTCTCCCGACTCACTCTTTCAAAGACTGATCTTCCCCTGGCTGAGAAATTTGCTCTGTATCTAGAAGCCAAAACAGAAGAGAAGTTCCCAGCATTTCAGTTTTACGAAAAAAAAAAAAGAAGATTTTCTCAGAAACATGTTGCTTTCATTTGGATCTTAAAATTTCCCCCCAAAGTCTATGTGCTAAAAATTAAAAAGCCTTAGTCCCCAGAGTGGTGCTATCGGGGTGGGAGTGGAGCCTTAGATGGTGGCACCTACATCATTAGGAGCATGTTTTTTTTTTTGTTGTTGTTGTTTTTTGAAGTCAGAATGATGAAATACAGTCCCTTCCTCTTTCTCTTTTCTTCCGTGGCCATGATGTGAGGGGTTTCACTTTTCCAT
Source organism: Marmota flaviventris (assembly GCF_047511675.1). Taxonomy (NCBI): domain Eukaryota; kingdom Metazoa; phylum Chordata; class Mammalia; order Rodentia; family Sciuridae; genus Marmota; species Marmota flaviventris. The sequence goes on along the minus strand of NC_092517.1, from coordinate 7,672,724 downwards.
GAACTCCTGCCTAGAAGTGCAGCCAGACGCACAAAAGCAATGACGTTAACTGATTCTGGAATGAAACCTTCAAAAACCGTAAGCTGGCATAAACCTTTTTTCTTTATAAGCTGATTACCTCAGATTTTGTTACAGTAACAGAAAGCTGACACATTTACTTGTGTTCTTATTTCTTATTTCTTTTTTTTTTTTTTGTGCTGTGGTTATTTAAGCTCAACTTTCTATCGTAAGTATAAATGAAACGATTCCATGTAGCTATAGATTCAAAATATAACCTGATTATCCAGCAAAAGTATAGTTGTTCTTCAGCACAAATTGCAAAATCTGTGTGAGACAGATGTAACTAAATAGTAGGGTCAAGAACAAGCGCTCCCAACCTGTGTCCCAAGGGATCGGAGAGTGAGTACACTCCCTGTATTGGCCATCACACTGATATCTTCTATCTCTTGATAGCTGCAAAGACTCTGCTAATCACTGCACTCCACAGTAATAACTGATTTATAATATATGGGTCACGTCCTGGGGCTGTCTGTAAGAGTCTGTTAATATAATTTTAAAGTGGAAGTCAGGTTGAAAGCGTCTCTAACTCCTCATAGAAATGTCATCTGACTTTTCCATCATGCAAATTCCCCATCCTGATCAAAGACACAAGAGATGGAGAGTCTGCCATCTGTGTATCCATAGGGGGGAATCAGACCTTCTGGAAGGTATCCTGGGAAAGGTATGAATGGAAAATGTTAAACAGCTTATGGGCCCACGAAGGGTGGACATGGAGGTTCATGGGATGTGAACCAATTGGCATGTCCTGAATTGATTTCCTCTGCTATTCCCTTCCACCATGAGGTGCTACCTCTCCTCTGGCCCGTAGCCATGGAGTCTGCCAACCGTGGACAGAAATTCTGACCCCATGAGCCAAAATAAACTCCTGCTTCTCTAAATTATGCTCATCGGGTTCTTTTGTTATAGGGATGAACAGCTGACTGAGACACACTATTGAGTGCCATAAGCTAAGATTTGTAGGAATTTATTAACGCCTTCCTTCTCACTCCAACTCCATGAAACAACTATGTATATTATCCTGATTGCACCTATAAGAAAAGCCAAGTTTAGAAAACGTAAATGAATTGCCCACCAACATACAAATGGTAAGTGGAAGAGCCAGCTCTGCCACATTTCAAAAGCTTCTGGGTGAGCCCTAATACTCCTTATTCTACCCGTCTGTCTTTTCCAATGCCTAACGTCTGAATAGTGACACAGCATTGCTTGGAACCCATACATGCTTCATTTTTGTGTATCAAGTCAGACCCAGCATGGTGAAGTAGAAAAACGAGACAAAATAAATAGATGAAAAAACTAAATACAGAAAGAGAGAAAAAAGAAAAAAAAAAGAAAGAAAGGCAGATTGGGATCTGAAAGAATATATAAAAAAAATCTATCTAGAAATTAGAAACTTCCTCAAAGAGAAAATCTGAAGGACCATGTTCTCAGAGTAGAATGACAACTCCCGAAGTCTGCCACAGTTTTAGTGTACAGATTAGCTTTCCATCGCTAAGGCAGGGACTTACCACAGCACAATGTTATCTTAGGGTTCTGTATTTCAAAGTGCCATAGAGGTCTCACTAGGGTAAAACCAAGATGGCCCCAGGAAAGTTCATTTGGGGCGCTCCTGGGAGAAAAATCCATTCCCTGACTGGTCACCTCCTAGAGACCTTCAAAAGTCCTTGGATTGTGGCCAGCCCTCAATCCCCCACCTTCAAAAACAGGAGTGTTGTATTCTTCTCCCCCCCCCCACCTCCCAGAATCACATTTCCCTTTGACTTTCTCCAGGAACGGTTCCGTGATTTTTAAAGACTCATGAGAGGAGTTAGACCCAAATGGATAATCCTGGACTATCTCCCCCTATGAAGCTCATTAACCACATCACGTCTTCTAGGTCCTTCCTGCAAGGTAGCATAACCCCTTTCCTAGATTCTGGCCTTCGGGCCTGGGCATCTCTGGGGATCATTATTCTTCTTCCCACAGCCCCTAAAGCGAGGTTCCTAGTAAACACAGCCTGAGATCAAGTACAAGAGTGGATGATAAATACAAGAAAACATGCTAAAGGTCAATGTCACAGCAAGATGATTTTCTAAACATGAAAGGGATGGGTTTTCAAACCGGCCCATCTTTCTCATCTTCCAGCTGTGAGATATTCCTCTCCCCTGGAGCTTGATCAGATCTTCTTTTCTATTCTCTCCTGTGAGGCACCGGCCATGTTAGAAGTTGGAACAGAGGGACTCAAAGACACACCGTGGGACTCGTTTTTTCCCAGATCCTGAACAATTCTCTCTTTGGGCTGTGAAGCTAGTTGGTCCCGGAGGGAGGGATCAAAGTCCTTGTCGACTGATCTTTCCTGGGAATCAATGGCCTTTCAGAGTTTCGAGGGAGCAAGAGATTCTATGGATGATTTTGTCTGTTCAGATCAATCGTAGGCATCATATTCTTCTTCAAAGAATGCCTCTTCCAGTTTACCTCTGCATTCCCACAGAAGAGAGGAAGGAAGCATCAATTTAACTTTGGGGGGAAAAAAAAAGAAAAAGAAGAGAAAGAGAAGAAAAAAGAGTATCATCATTACAAAAGGCTCCTAGATCTACCTGGCTCCGCCCTTTCTTTTTAAGCTACAACTAAATAACAACAACAACCACCCAAGGAGCTCACAGATGCCACCCTGACATCCGGTTCAGAATGTCCTCCGAGGGACCTACGGGAAGAGGCACTGTGAAGAGCACACCCCTGTGTTCCGTCTCTGAGCCACCTTCCATTCCAAAAAAAGAATCCCTAACCTTTACATTTCAGGGGTTTGGGTGTGGAATACGAACGGACCTCTTCAATTTATCATCCCAGAATAAACCTGTCACACGGTCGGTCACAGCCGCAGAGAAGAAGCCAATTGCTCATATCAAAAGCCGCAAAAAAGGGTCCAGCATGGAGCTCCCAGGGAGTGACCCATTTCTGCAGCAGGAGGCCGAGTGAATTATGCTAGAACAATGTCCGTGGGATATCGAACCGAACAGTCCTACCTGGAGGAGGGAAAGAGAAAACTTGTGAAAGTCTGTTGGCTGAAAGATCCTTCAGTGTCTCTAGACTGTTTTGAAATCTTCACGTCACGGGTCACTGTGTGTCCCCCCCAGGCCCCTGACCCCTACGAATGTAATATTCTTCAGCTTGGACAAGCTAACTCAATTGCTGAGAGTGTAATGAAGTGGTCAAGGATGAAAGTTGTCCTAATACTCAAGGAAAATTACGGTCTATCATGGCAGACTCTTCTAGAAATCTCAGCTAGTTATTTTGCAAAAGTTTGTCGGTATGGGGGTTTGTATGAAAACCCAACATAGTAAATGAAATATAAGAATTGCTGTGTTTTAGGCACAGTTAGGATGCGCTGGAGTAACAATCACCCAAATCTCTGGCTCAGCACCATCGGATCTTTTTGGAAGTCAAGGGTCAGGGTGACTCTTTGAAGGAACAGTCTAGAGACACTGAAGAATCTTTCAGCCAGGTGGTACTCAGCATCCCAGGTTAGTGGCATCTGTGTTTTACATGAAGCTGTCACATTTAGATGAGGCTGGGGTCGAGCACCCAGGAGAGACACATACTGGGTATTTACATATTGACATTCCCCGTCAATTTTTTAAAAATAGTCCCTGCAAAAATTTAGGGAGAAATATTTCCAATAACTTGGAGCTGAGAATATTGGTGAGAGCTAGTGTTGTTGGTAAGGTCAAAGCCTTGAGGTGTGCAAGGTGAGAGTGTGCGTGTGGTAGGAGAGACGGAGTTCTGTGAAGGTCGCTATGGGAGGGTGTGGTGGAGGCACTCTCATTAAAGGACAGCTATGTGATAAAACAGCCTTAATAGTGCTGATGGCAATTCCTCCTTGGGAAATTCCTTGGGCACATCCAGTCTCACCAGGATGAAGTAGAAGAAATGGCGTCACAGCAAGTCTCATCAGCAGCACAAAACAGAAAATACTGGACCACTTACTGGTCGTGGGTTGGATGCCGCCAAGAACGCAAATACATTTTTTTTCTATTTCCTCTAGCTGACTTCAGGTCAGTCTCTTTCTTATTTGTCACTTGACGGGTTATTGATAATTTCCTAAAGCGTTACAGTGTTCAAGTTGTCTTCCTCATGATTATTAGCATCCCCTAGAGCTGTGTCTTTTATTTCCTACTATGGTACACACGTAGGCTTCCTTTATTTAATTTTGAAGTATATTCAACTGTTCACGGTCGGTGTGAGGGTAGGGAGGAGAACGTGATATGATTCTTCAAGATTCTGGGGGGTGTTCTCAGCCTTAATTGGAAGGTTCCGGGTGATGTAAAAAATGCAAAGAATTCATAAGATGAAGATCAGGCTGTCAGGTTGGACCTTCGCAAAAAAATATCCCTGAGTCGGAGAGCAGAGTACACATTGGTAGTCAGGTTGCTTCTGTATCCCAGGATTGCACCCTTACTGATGGGGACGGGAGGGGGTGTGTATTCCCTAATTCCCAATGCAACAGAATTGTTATTCCTTTATGTATTTACATCATCTTGATTTGAAGGTGACTGTGCATGTGATTAGAGAGATCTCTACGTCTGTAATTTTTTTTTTTTAATCACTTTGCTCTACGAAGTTGCTTTGAGATGTTTCTCTCTTTCCCTGGCACCTGAACCTCAGTGAGTCTCATGATGTAAATCTCCATACGTTTCTCCGTCAACACTGTGTGGTAACTGTGAACGACTGGGAGGATTGACAGTGTCTTAAATAGCCAGGGAAGGTCAGAAATTCTATTTACATTTCATGTGCTATATACAAGTCACGGTTGCTCTTCTGTGGAGTTGGATGATGTTGGGTTCGACATGGTTGCCGATGCATAGGAAGTTAAGTCCGGACCTTGCTTGCATGAGGATGCTGTGTACCTTCTACCCCAAAGCCCTGTTGTGCTGTTGCAGATGCCCCTGGGGATTTGATGCTATGATTTGAATGTGCCCCCAACGGTTAATGTGTGAGAAGCCCAATTTCCCAATGCAACAGAATTATTAGGGGAGCCTAATAGGAGCAGACTGCTTGTGCATGGATGAATGCCACCATTGCTAAGTGGGAAGCTTGTTGTGAGAGTGGCTTTGTCATTAGTGTGAGCCGGGGTCTCCTTGGGTGCTCCTGTTCTCCTGCGCTTCCACCTTCCACCATGAGGTGGCGCATCGCCTGCAGGCACCAAGCCCTGGGGTTTCCCAGCTGCCAGAAACATGAGCCAAATACATTTCTGCTCATTACAAATCACCCAGTCTACGGTATTCTGTTACAGTCACACCAAAACGGATGAAGACCCTTAGCATTTCCCTTCAGTCCTGGAGTCACTAGCCATAATGAAATCGCTGCCATGTGGCTATTTCGGGGTTTGGCAGGTCAAAGAGGTGTGTTTGCAAAAGCATCTGATTTCTGTGTATTTTTGCAAAAAAAAAAAAGGAAAGAGAAAAGAGAAAGATAATTTGTGGTACCTATATTCTCTGAATTCTGTGAAATAATATGGTTCACTTGGGAAGGACAGAAATAGCTTGAACTGTGGACCACCTCTAGGCATTTTCCCCTTTATTTATTTATTTATTTATTTCACTCAGAATGCTTTTAAGTAACTTTGGCTCTGAGCTCATACACACACCATGGAAGGACTTAGTTGAAATAAAAAGTGATGAACGACATACCTGGTCAATCACTGGTCGTCCCTGGGCAAAGAACACGTTCAGCCCCCTTTCTCTCCAATTTCCTCATTTGGGAAGATTGACACGCTGTGAACATCTAGTCAATAACTGTTAGCATTTCTGAAAAACCTACCAAGTGGATTAAAGATACAAAGAAATTCCTTGGCAGAACCTCACAGTCCCTGACCCACCGTGGAACACAGAGGTTTCTGGACGAAGACCCTGTTTCAGAATCATGTTATTTTCCCCTCTAGACAGCTGGCTTTCCAAAGGCATTTTCTCTATTTTTTTTTCTTTTGTAAGAACTTAAGGACTTATTAAAACGGAAGCCCCGTGTTGTCACACATGTTGGATCAGTCACACAAAAGCTCAGAAAAAGCTGTCCGGTAAAATATGACAATTTCAGGGTTTGACATGCGATAGAAAAATGAAAGATTCTCCTTAAGCTATTTCAGCAGAAAGAAGAAAAAGGATATTTACAAATATGAACCGATTTTGAGCGGGTTTTCTTTATTTTCTCAACATCTACAGGGCTTTCTGCACCACACCGTGAGACGGCCATTTGCATTTTGATTTTTAATGAGGTACTGCTATTTCTTATTTGCTAACGGTACGTTTGAGAAGGTTGTTAGCATTGTCCGTAACGAAGCTCAGAGTAAAGTGCTTCTGCGAATCTCCCATTAGGGTTTTATGATCAATGTTTTGAATGTCAAACTATAGGATCCATTCATTATGGGATAGGTATGCTTCCCTAAAATCAAAGGCTAAAGAATCCTCAGAGGATCTAGATTGGGATCCAGTCAGTCTGGGATGACTTCTGGGATCTTGATGACAACCTTCTCGTTGGATTGCTGATGATGATAGTCGGTAGATCACCTTGAGTGGCAGGGGACTGCCTAGATCTATCAGGATGAGGATCATTAGGCAAGGCTGCACCATTGTAACCAGGTGTGTTACGGCAGCTGACGTCACTACCTGTCGTTTTAGGTATTTACATCATCTTCCAATTATCTGCCTGCTCGAAAAAATTTCCAATTGCAGTTTACCTTCTTGCATAGGATGATTATGAAGGAGAGAATAAGGTCAGTGCAGTCTGAGTCATTCGGGTGAGAGTCTCTCGGGGGAAATAAATATGTGACTTATAATGGAAAGAGCATGCACTGATTGAAGGGTATGGGATAGTATCTGGGAACATAAATTTTTGTAAATTAACAAAATGGCATTTGGGTCATTTCCTGGTCTTGGTGGATGTGGGATCCTAAGAAAGAGAGTCACCCAACGGGACTCCATACTGCACAGCCACAAAGGTTGAGGACTGACCGTAGGCCAAAACAGCAGTAAAGTTTATGTAGAGAACAACAATTACGACGAAGGATTTCAAAGGAAGAGCGAAATGAGATTTTTTTCTCCCAAAACATTTGATAAAATAAAATAACACTTCATTATCTCCGTCACCATAAGCAAGAGTAGAAAATGGACAGAGGGGACTAAATTTTTTTTTGACCATGAAGTATGAAACATGAAGCCAGGGAAGAAAGACGGGATTAAAATAGCAGCGTGAACCAAGTGGTGGATCATTTGGAAAGAAACACAAGCATCCCCTGCCTCTCACTTTATACCAACGAAACTGAGTTAAACAAAGAAACCACAAAAACAACAGAAGAGAATACAGGTGAGTCCATTCCTGATATTGTTAACCACGAAGGTCTGTCTGAGGACGCCATCAAGACAAAGCACTGATTATAAGATTAGGATTAGGCTCTGGGTGCGGGGGTACATGCCTGTTAGCCCAGTGACTCAGCTTGGGAGGCTGAGACAGGAGGATCGCGAGTTCAAAGCCAGCCTCAGCAACTTAGGAGGCTCTAAGCAACTGAGTAAGACTCTGTCTCTAAATAAAATACAAAACAGGGCTGGGGAGGTGGCTCAGTGGTCAAATGCCCCTGAGTTCAATCCTGGTATGCCCCCCCCAAAAAAAAATGAGATTAGGATTAGGACCCAAAAAGTCAAAGGTCCATTGTTTTTAATTCTTATATGCAGAAGCTAATCCCAAACAAGAGGAGGGTATTAAGGAAGAATGATCAGTGGAGCAGACCAAGGGGATTAAAGAGGAGGTGAAGAAGTGAGACAGGGAAAGACAGTGGAATGGATGGACCTAAATTTCCTGTTTACATGTATGAATAGGCCACACTGAATCTCACTATTCTGTAATGCAAAAGACACTAATCTAAAAAAAAAAAAATAATAATGTAGAAGTTAATAGCTTAAAAATCAACAGAGGGAAGGGACGGGGGTGGGGGATGTTCTGGGGACTGGGTTCAAATAAAGTATACTCCATGCTTTTATAAGTCTATCAAAATGAATCCTGTTGTCATGTATAACTCAAAAAGACCAATAAAAAATGAAAAAAAAAAAAACAGAAGATTAGGACATCCAACCACCCTGAATGTACTCGTAGGACAACACTCTCATTCTTATGTCTACTATTATTATCAAATTACCAAATGATGAATTCATGTGGGACAATTAGTAATGATTGTAAGGAAGTATCATAAAAAGGGAGTCACCCCTGTAGGAAAATGACCAGGCACCAGGAATCACAAACAGAAAGAATAAAACCCAAAGGGGATTAGTACACATATTAAAATATGTCTGCTGTCTGATAACAAGTCAGTTAAATGATTTGGGAGAAAAAAGTATCAAATCTGTAAAAACAAAATTAAAAAAAAAAACATGCATTAACTTACATGGCTTTACTCTAGTACGAGTGTTTAGGGATGTTAACTGAATTTTAAGAGCTGAGTTAAATTTAAAAAAAAAAAAGGTTTGAAAGAATATAACAAATGCCTGTTAATATATAATGGATTAGTTCATGTTTTTTCAGTCACTCTAAAGGTATCAGCTTGGGGATGCATGTAGACGGACAGATTGAAAACAATCATCGTCAACATTAGCATATTGTAGATTTTGCTAGGATTTCCACCATATATATGTTGCCTATCGTTCATATATTCTAGCAACAAAATACAATAAGTATTCATATGTTTTTCGCAGCTGTGTGGGAATACAGATCATTTTCAACTTTGAATGTTAGATGTTCTCAGCTATTTTTGGTCCATAGTAGATAATAGCTTTATCATAAAAATCAGTAAGGTTATTTTCATATTTAAGGGTAACAGGAAACGGTGCCAGCTCTTCATGGATTTGGGGAGAGATTTTTCTGAGTAGCGCTACGTTGGTATCATGGCCATGGTACTAGAAGAATATTTATTTAAAACTCTATAGGCAGCGGTACGGGTTCTGGTTGGATTATGGCAGGTAGTTTAAATTCAGACCACATGTCTCTGATCCTATCAATATTAGAATGTCTTGCTATGGCTTCTTGTCTTTGCCACATTGGCATGTCAGCACTAGACCCCTAATTATAAGAGCAAGAATAACGATTTTTTCTTTTTTGTACCAGGGATTGAATTCAGGGGCGCTCGAGTACTGAGCCACACCCCCAGCCCTGTTTTGTATTTTATTTAGAGACAGGGTCTCACCAAGTTGCTTAGTGCCTTGCCATTGCTGAGGCTGGCTTTGAACTCGCGATCCTCCTGCCTCAGCCTCCTGAGCGCTAGGATTACCGGTGTGCTTCACTGTGCCCAGAAAGAATAATGAAGATTGGGTGTCATCTTAGCATCACGGTTTTGATTTCTGACATTCTGCTGTCATTTTTTTTTTTCTTCAAAATACTCTAAATGTCTCATATTCCAAGTACAGGTGTCTGCCTCTCCTCCAGTTCAGAAAAGCTGAACCTACATTCCACAGGTATGATGAGCTTAGGGAGAAAGATGACCTGTGTTTGGGTGAAATAAGGATGATTTTCGTGGGACGATTTCAGTAAGGATAGTAGAAATGCACCACTCTAGGAAGTAGGAGAGAAAAAAATTAGCCTACAAACATTAGGAGAATACGCAGACTCCAAATGGATTGGAGGAAACTAGTTGTGTGTAACTGAACCATGGGACATGGAAATTGTAAGGAAAAAAAAAAAATCCAAAGGCATCCATCCTAGAGGGTCCCGACTGAAAGTCCAGACATTTATTCCACAGGTTAGGGGAAGCAGTTGAGGGCTTTTGAGAAAGCCAGCAAAAAAAAAAAAAAAAAAAAAAAAAAATTATCCAATTGCAATTTAATGTGCAAAAGAGCCTGGATTTGACTGGATAAATGAGCAATTTCAGACAGAAGAGCCACTTGGGAAATTACTGTATTAATGAAGATGAAATTGGGGTAGATAATGAGAATGAATTCTTGAGTTACTGAAATACAGAACCACAACTATGACAGATGAATGGATGTGGCAGAGAGGAGCCACAGTCCCCTCAAACATGGTGTTTAGCCAGCTTTTTTTTTTTTTTTTTTTTTTTATCACTGTGATCAAAAGACCTGACAAGAACAACCTAGAGATGGAAAAGTGTATTTTGGTTCATGGCTTCAAAGGTCTCGGGCCACAGACAACCCATCTCATTGCTGTGGGCCCATCCTGGAAAATGGAGGAGGAAATCAGCTCAGGACATGGTACTCAGGAAGGAAAGGGGATGGGGGGAGGTGGAGGAGACACAGACAGAGACAGAGAGAGAGCACTTAGGTCACCAGGGACACATTATAAACCCCAAAGGCACCTTCCCAATGACCTACCTCCTCCAGCCACTTGAACTAGTTACCACCCAGTTAATCCATATCAATGGATTAATCCACTTATTAGATTGCAATTCTCACAATCCAACTGTTCCATCTGGAGACCATTCTTGCATTTTCTCACGCATGAGCCTGTGAGGGACATCTCAGGTCTCAATCATATAACTCATGGGTCCTGAAGAGATAATGCAGATGGAAGGTTTCCAAGAAGCTTAGCCCAGGGGCATATGGTTTCGAGTTGGTGCTACAGAGGTACAGATGTATCCAAACAGTGGCATCATTTGGTGGAGAAATGATGGGCAGAGAGCTATCCTGGGTGTGTCCACCCAAAAGAACATCTCAAGACAAAGAGTGCACGGGCAGAGGTGGGCAAAATGTCGGAGAGCTCTGTGTGAAAAGAAGCAGCCGAGGTAGAAGAATTGAGGAACAAGAATGCAGAGAGGGTGGAAGGATCAACTCTGGGTAAGGGGACAGGGAGATCTATATCTGTTTTCTCCATAACTCTGTTCCCAAGTCCTGAGATTGTGCCCACCAAACGGGATGTCCCAATACGTATCACTGCAGAAAATAATGTGTAAGAGCGAGGGCATCAAGGTAAAGGGGTTACACCATTCATGACTGCCTAGAAGGAGGAGAGAATGTGATGTGAAGAAGGTTCAGTGTTTACAAGGTCATTGCTGACCTGCCAGCTTCAGAAGAGAGATGGTACAGAACTCAGAACACTGGGTGAAGTAGCATCTTAGCTCCAATCTCGTATCCTGTTTCTTCTGTCATTTCAAACCAGAACCTTTTCTGGTCTAATAATAACCAGGCTACCAAATAGACAAGAGGGTATTTTATTTTTGTCAGCAATCAATTCTTCCCAGAAGTTTGCACTTTACTAGGGAAATATATATATATATATATATATATATATATATATATATATATATATATATACACACTATAATTAATTAAATCCAAGGAATAGAGCATTAGTGTAACACGCTATTTAACATACTAATTCAGTCCTTGGATAAAATGGGCTTTGTCCCAGGTCTGCTTAAATATTGATTTCACAAAGAATAATAAACAACCACCCTGAGTCATCGACAGAGGTAATTATTTTTAGCTAGCTTCCTAAGCATGAAATTATGAGGCTCACCAAGGTATGTGCAATGGTGTGTGTATGTGGGTACGTGTGAATATCTGAGAGGCACCGTGGGGGTCATGGGTGTGTCTATGTGCCAGGTGACTGGTAAAGTTTATGTATGGATGAAACTAATCTCTTTGCATGAAAGAGAAAGTTTTGGTGAAAATGCTTCGTGTTTGAGGGAAGCTAATTGCATTGGAGTAGAAGAAATTGGAGGTGTACCAGTTGGGATGATGATTTGCATTTCTTGTTTCCTTCTACCTCTTTGGTTAGAACCATTGTATTAAAGAGAGACCTTTGGGTTCACCAGAGAAAAGTAACAAAGGAATAGCAGTAAGAAAAACATCAATTTGCTCCGCAGGTACCAGCCGTGTGTTTACTTCATAGCCTAAAATGAATGGTTACGCGGTACTCATTTTAAAGCATATTTTATTACAAGGCCATGGGATAGATTTTGTTAGATTGGATGTTTTGGTCCGTGCAAAAGAGATGAAAAATAGGTGTAGATCTCCGAGACATTCACTCACCGTTAAAGGATGTCTTTGGCGGATGACCCATTGCAAATATGTAACGCTGAAAAAATAATACAAAACCATAGCAGTGGAAAGGCAAACATGAATGAAATAAAAAGCTCTGCATCAAGACCTGAAATCAGTTTTCAGACCTGAACCCCTGTGTGTTCCCAGGCAAGTCCCATAACTTCTCTGATTTCTGTTTCTTCATCTGGATAGAAAGTCAATGTGATCAATATGTACAGCTATCACACACCAATAAAAAAAAAAAAAGTAGGGAAAAAAGTCAGAGTGTCAAATGAGAGAAGATCCTATCAAACATAGGTATTTAGAAACACATTCAGGAAGAATTTCAGTATACGGGGTAAATGCACCAGGCAGATGTATCATTTGGGGGTTTGGAGTTGGAGACTATGGACTGTCTGAGGTCAAATGGAACAATAAAGATAATAATTCTTGCAGTTGCTATGGTTTATAGGTTTTGTATCTTCCTAGAATTCTTTTGCTGAGATGTAATCTCCAATGCAGCAGTAATAAGAAGTAGAGTTGTTTTTTTTTTTTTTTTTTTTTTTTTTTTTAAGGAGGTCACCAGACATAGTGCCCCATGATGGGATCAGTGTCCTGACCAAGGGGATCTAAGGAATCATCCTAATTTATAACACCATGTGAGAACAGTGCCAGACATCAAGAGTGAGCCCTCATGGGACTCCTACTCAGCTGCCACCTTGATTTTGAACTTTCCAGCTACCAAAACGATGAGCAAAAGAAAATTTCTCTTGCTCATAAATTGCCCTGAGATATACCATGATACATACAGGCATTATGAAAAGCATTCTTTTTTTTTTTCATTTACCTTATCATTATTGCAAAAGAAAAAAAAAATTATTATAGTTTCCATTTTACTTATAAGGAAACTGAGGTCCAGAGATGGAACTTCTTATCCAAGTCATACACATAAATTGGTGTTCAAAGTAGGACCGTCTGTGTCTGAGCTGCTAACTAGGATGCAACCCTGCTTTTCACGTTCAAAGGCACCTGTTTAGGGACCAATGACAGCTAAAGATATGGACCTAATCAGCAAACGAAGACAGAGTTGGACGATCACTAAGTTTGGACATAATTTCAGGCTTATGGTGAACCATGCACTACTCTACAATTGTTCAGTATTTATTCTTAGCAGGAACAGGATCACAGACTTGGCATTAGCATCTGTCCTTGTAACTAGGCCACCGGCCCGACATGGAGAGATTTTTCTCTCAAAGGCTGAGATGGAATGCTCTGAGAAGCTCAGCGTCATGAAGGTCTGCAGTGTAGGGTCAGTTTTTCCTCCAGAGAGAATGTTCTTGTGGTTACAAGACAAGTAGCTCAATTAATGTTGCTTGGGTCTTATTTCAATGGAGCTAACACACAACAACAACAACAAAAACTGTAAATAAGTAGCAGAAAGATCAGTAGAGCAGAAGAATGGGAATGGAGGGGGGATACAGGGAAGTACTGGGCACCAAAATAGAACCAATTCTATTCCACACATTTATCACTAGGTCAAAATGAATCCTAGTGTTATATGTGACCATCATGAACCAATAAAAAAAAAAAAAGCCATCTTGCTTTTGCATGGTGCAGAAAAATTTAGGAAAAGCAATAGAGGATACTATTTTGTTGTTGTTGTTGTTGTTTGTTTTTGTTGTTGTTTGTTTTGTTTTGTTTTTGTATCACTGGGGGATTGGACCCGCAGATGCTCTACCACTAGGCTACATCCCTAGTCTTAGGGCTTCACTAAGCTGTCTGGGTGAACATCCAATTTGTGAACCTCCTGCCTTCACCTCCCAAGTAGCTAGGATGACAGGTGTGTGTTGCCACCCATAAAATTTACATTTTTTAAAAAAAAATACACATTAAAAAACTTACGTCAGAATATAAGAACTATGTTTCACCTATCTGATTGGCAAGATCTTCTAAAAATCTGAGATTATTGGTTTGAGGCTGAGAGATAACAGGTACTCTTATACATTGTTACTTGTAGTAAAAATGGGCCTATTTAGGGCAATTTAACTAGTAGAAATTAAAAAAAAATTCTAGTGCCAAAAAAAAAAAAAACCCACCAAAACTTACACCAGGCGCAGTGCCGCACACCTATAATTCCAGCGGCTCCAGAGGCTGAGGCAGGAGGATCTCTTGTTCAAAGCCAGCCTCAGCAAAAGCAACTCAGTGAGACCCTGTCTCTAAATAAAATACAGAATAGGGCTGGGGGTGTGGCTCAGTGGTCAGTGCCCCTGAGTTCAATCCCCTGTACCCAAAATAAATAAATAAATAAATAATAGAGTGCTCTCCTTTGGTCTTAAAGGCATAGAACTTACTAAGGTCAATTATCTCTTTTGGCTTTAAAGCTCCATTCATTCATGCATCCATGTGTTCACTGAGGCACTTACTGAGCTAATCTCTAGGAATATTAAACCAAATAGACCTCTTTATTTCGAGTCTTCTTTAGGTCCTTATTTTGAAATGACTTGTTTTGCTTCTGTTTTCTCATTTACTATTTTCTTTAAATGCTATGATCATTTGGTGATGGGTTTTTTTTCTATCTATATAAATTGATGGACTTTTAGATCTGTCTGTCTGTCATCCACCCACCCATCTACCCACCCACCCACCCATCCACGTCTTTATTTCCCTTCCTTTTATCTTCCATCCATGATTTTTTCTAGATGGGGATTGCCAATGGATTCTGTTCCTGTTCCCTTCAAAGAAGTGGAGGGACTTCCTTCCTCATTTTCGGTGATCCTTGAAACTGTTCTTGCATGATCTCACCCTGAATTCTTTTTAATTCTCTTTGTAGTAGATTAAAATCCAGTAGGTTTGGGAAGCAGTCTTGCTCCTTTCTGGTGATAACAGACAAAGAGCCTATAAAATTGATTGGGCAGAAAAGAAATGAAACACCTGGAATATTGTACATCTCCAAAAACCTGATCCTACTTCGGGCTGCCCCTTCTCAATGTTATACAATTGTTCTCTCATTAAACTCGTTAGCATTTGAATTCTGAGCAGTGTGAAATCATTGGCAGTGAAGGGGACTGAGAGATTCTTGTTCTCATTTCGGGGCAGGGAGAATCATCAGGGCTTGAACCAAGCATGGGCCAGCTCAGGAGGCACACAGTGGTGAGCCTAAGAGAATCATTTCTACTCTAGTGCTCAGGGATTGTAAAATCCATATCTTCCATGACAATTTTTCGGGAGCAGAACTAAAGAGCATCTGCAGAATTTGCCGTGATGCACAGAGCTTTGAAAGCTCATGCTTCACAAGCTAATCACTTCTGAGGTACACATTTTCCTTTCCCCAACACAAACCAATCAAGGGAGATTTTTGCATTTCGAGAGCCTCTGTCTTGCTGTTCTCCTTTTCAGTACATGAAAGAAAAATTGCCCGAGATGCACTAATGGGGCTGGTGACCCAGTTCTGTTCTTCGGGTGGAGATATTGGTGCTTCTTTTAAATGGCCTGTAGATACAATGTTTGCCAAACTAATTTAGAAGTTAACTTGACCTTTGAGACAGCTGTCTCCCCTAGCAAGTGGGGGGAAAAAAATGAACAGAAAGCCCGGGGTTTCTCTAATGTTGGTTTACCTGTTACATTAAAAAAAAGCAAATGGGGTAATTAGTAAAGATGCAAGGTACTGATTATGTCCTAAAAGAAGGTCAAATTAAAGGATGTGTGAGCAGAGGCTTAAAGGGTACTGCAAGAGCCCACAGATCTTAAAAAAAAAATCCCAAAGGCAAAGAGCAATAGAGCAATATATCTATCTGTTGATATATTGTTATTTATATATATTTGCAACATATTTATTGTTGCAATATATTGCAATATGTATATATTTTGCAATATATATTGCTATATATTTTTATATATTTTTAGCTAAAAAAAAATAAGAACAACAGAAAAAAAAAAGCAACTTCAACTTACTTTATGGAAACAGACAGTGTTAGTAACAGAACAGGCAGCCCAGGGACCACTGGAAATAAACTTAGGAGAGAAAACGAGTCCCAAGGGTTGGAAGCCCTGTCCTCCCTAACCAGATGGGAAATAGAAGCCAAGACTGTGTTGGCAGGTTTATGTCTCTTCACTGCTAATACATTTTTAACTCCAAGATTATGAACCCTACAATGAACATCTAGCAGAGGTTGAAATGACCCTGCTGGGGTTATTTATAAAATCATAACCACGATGCCCACCTCTCTTGATAGACAGGCGATTATGAAATGATTAACAGCCAACCTTGTTAGCTTTCGGTATTAACATTTGTGGGGTATGCAGTCACAAAAGTCCATTTGTGTGCATGGGAACTCCAAGTGCATCCAGGAAGCTTTGAGGAGGAGGAGAGGAGAGAGCCTTTGCATATCTCGTTCTGTTCCCCCCCAGGGAAGGCTGAACACTGGATGCTAATAAGCGTGGACCTCCTGCCTGTTCATATATTGCTTCTTTTCTGTGGCTCATCTGGGACTTCTCTGGAGTTCACAGAATGGGTAAAGTACCCCAGACTGTATTCAATTATTTTCAGTGCCGCTGTTAACATAGGGAAAGATAGCTGCAATTAAGTTAACCTAACTCACTCCAAGGTAGGCGTGTTATAATGAACTCTAGGACTTATCTGGAATTGGCTAAATTCACTACCATGAGCTCTACATTCAAGAGAAAATGTGTTTCTCCCCAGGTCATGGAGAAATGAATATTGCGCTAATGAAAAACAGTGAAATTCTGGCCTCGATTTGAAACATTCAATCAGAATATTGGGTGATTGTCAAGTTTCATCGGTGTCTCCTTAACTACCTTGTGACATAATTGCGAGAGTTACCTCCACAGTTGGGGATGAAAATGTCCATTTTATGAGTTTTAAAGTTAGGGAGGAAAGAAGAGAAAATCTCCCAGATCCCACATAATCCAATAGGTCCCCAGTTTATGACTTGATTTAGAAATGATCATAACAAAAGGATAATGTAGCCAGCATACAAGAAGGAAAACCTAGGGCCTAATAGGTGGGAGGTGTAAGTTTCAGGTAAAATCCAAGCAAATAAAGCAATCATGAAAACAAATCCACCTTCTTTGTGCAAAATAATGGGGGGGGGGGTCCATAAAAGAAATCCATGTGCTTCATTGCCTGCAAACCTAATAACTCTTTAAAGCCTTGTCTATTTGGTTTATTCTTAGCCCAAACAAAAGAACTATTCTGCTTTCTAACCTAGGTGAATTATCTTGCTCAGATAAATACAAATCTGGTAAAATACCTATTAACCGAAGAACCCTGCAAACGCATACTGACATATTTCTAAAATTGTCTTATTAAGGACATTATTTTGGTTTCATCTCTTCTTCACAATGAAAGCATATACTTCAAGAAAGATGTGCCCATTATCCTTTATATAAAGCCTCTTTATCTAATATTTGCTAGCACTGAAAGTTCAAATTAGTCAGACACATCTATTAAAACATGATTGTTTCTTAGAACTTCATACATAATTAAGGCAGAAGAGATTATTGACAAAATTCAAGCTTTGTTTTCTGACAAGATAATCTTTTAGTTAAGATAGCTGCATCCATCCTTAAACTCTTCTTAAGAGGGGGCTCAATATGAAAGACAAGAAAAATACTACTTAGGAAATACATCTGAATACCTAAGTACATATCTAAATACTGCATATCTCACACATATCTAAGAACCACAATAGATCATATCATTGCTTTTTCTTTTTTCTTTCCCTAGGATATAGATGAAGATCTTCATGCCTTTCTCTCGGACACTGAAACTTTCATTAAAGATCATGGACACCTACTATGTGCGCAGAGTTCTGTTAGAATGAGAGGGAACAAAGATAAACGTATTAAATTATTTAGGGTTTACTGACAGCACCAAGGTAAAATTTTTAGTGAAATGACAAAACCAACTGTATTCTACTTACCATGAAAGGCCCTGCCATAGCATGGTATGCAAATTAGGGATTGCCTATTATGCAACATATGCAAATACGAAGTGGTGTGGACAGACTTGCAGGATGCACTCATCCACATGAAAGCAACTTAAAGAAGTTGTCTTTGTTTGAATAGGGGAAGATTCTTTTAGGAAAGCATAACTGCATGAGATATGAAGAAAAAAAAAAGGAACTCAGCTGGACAGGTGTAGGAGACTCGTAAATGGTATTTTAAAAGGAAGAATTGGGTGGGATAGGACCCAGAACAGAAGGAGTCCAGCTTCAACAGAACTTAAAGACAACCTGTGTTGTAGCTGTATCACAGTAGGGAACCAGATAGGTGCTGGACCACAAATGGCCAGGTAGGTTATGTGAGGGATTGCAGTGTATGTCCTAAGATTAATGGGGATCCTGCACATTTTTAAATAGGGGGTGAGCAGATATGTGTTTTTGTCTAGTAGTAGGTTGTGTTTATGCAAAAACAAGAGTAAAAAAAGTAGGGAGTCCAAGAAGTGGCCACTGTGGTAGTCCAGGTAATTAGCAAAGAAAATGGAAACCAATGAGATTTGTGGATGGAATAGATAGATACGGGGGTGGGAGAGAAATCACATATGTTTTACTAGTTTTTTTTTTTTTTTTTTTTTTTTTTAATTCCACCCGTCCAGGAAAAGCACACAGAACAGGAGAGGAACACCCTAGGCAAGCCAGGTCTCTTCTCACTTAATTCCACAAATCCCTAGTATCTGGATCCTGTGCCCAGTTCCTCAAGTTCACGGCCGTTCAATCTACTTTTAACATCTTTTTATTCTATGGAATCCCAGATTATTAACTCATTTAATTTTGGAGTTTTCTTAAGGTTTGATCAGATCTTTTCATTTTGCTTATCCAATTTCAGCAGTAGATACAAGTGGGCTTCCAAGAATCTATTCCCTTGAACCAGTAAGGACAACAAAAGTCTCATTCTCCCATAACATGTGGCCACCATCTCATGGGCAGCCACCTCCAATGCTGAACTTCACACAGTTAGATTGCCCTGTAGGCAAGCTCCTGTCCAAAATAAAGAAGACATCAGCACACCGAGTTGAAGAAATACACCTGCTCAGAAAGTGGTGCCTCCATTGTCCTCTGGGTCAAATTCCCTCTTTTCATAGTACCATTAAAAATCGTTCCAAGAACACCGTTATAAAAACGAAAATCATCAAAATGCATCAAATCAAGTTGGGCACAGTGGAACATGCCTGTAATCCTAGAGGCTCTGGAGGCTGAGGCAGGAGGAAGGTGAGTTCAAAATCAGCCTCAGCAACTTTGGGAGGCCCTAAGTAACTCAGTGAGACTCTGTCTTTAAATAAAATATTTAAAAAATTGACTGGAGGTACGGCTCAGTGGTTAAGCCCTTCTGGTTTCAAGGCCTGGTGCCAAAAAAAAAAAAAAAAAAAATCATCAAATCTTCAGCAAGTAGTGGGTCATGTAAAATAGCATTTAAGTCATGATTTTTTTTTAAATGAGCTGGTTTTGAATAAGTTAGAACAAACACAACTCGAAGCCTGGAGTCAATCACTGCTCATAGATAGTGACTAGAGTATTCACCTGAATCTTGAGGAGCTCGGTTTTATTTGGTTGGACTGATTATGTGTGACTTTGCTGTTCTGACTCTACAATGAACAATTACTTTTCACTACAACCTACTTTGGGTGGGTTTCAAAACACATCGCTGGGTAGAAAGGAGACCCAGAGAACCACATATGGCCACGTAAAATCTATCATGTTCTGTGTAGATAAAGCATGCATGTCTGTCTCTGAATGCATGCTTCAAAAACCACAAGAGGAAAAAACAAAAGCGTTAGATGTTAGATCAAGAACATCCACAGAGGATGAGTTCTTTCTCTTCTTCTCGTTTTTATAGCTCCCAGTCAACAACTAACCCGTGTGAGGTTAAATGCTTCTATGTTGTATTTTATAACATGGTTATAACAACAACACACAGTCTGCCTACCCTTTGGTCTGCTATTAAACTCATAATATAATTTGCGAAGTATTAGAGAAAAACTTTGTAAACGTATACCTCATCGTTTCTCTTTCCCCTCTGCATGAGTCTTTGCAGGGTGCAATAACAAATTACCACTGACAGGTGCCTCCCACAGAAGGATGGTATCTCTGGCAGCTCTGGAGACTGGAAGTTCAAGGTCAAGGTATTTACAGATTGGGTTTTTCCTTTTGGCTCTCTCCTTGGCTGGATGATCACTCTTCTTCTATGCCTTTCTATGTCTCTGAACGTGTCTGGACTGTTTTTCTCCTTTTTATAATGACACTAGTCCTATTGAGTCAGGGCCACACCTTACGACTTCATTTCCCATGAATTACCTCCTTCAAGGCCATATCTCTGGGTAAAGCTTTCAACATATGAATTTCAACAATTCCTTCCCATAAGGCCAATTTAAATTTTTCAATATACATTCAGGTATACAATATTACATATTTTCCCCATGAATTGAACATAAGAAAGTCTCAATGTCTATCTACCGACGAATGAAGGCTGAGATATAGCCAAGTTTGTTTGTTTGTTTTTTTAATTTTTCTCTTTTGTCTCTTTGAAGTAAGAAGTAGGTGGTCGCAGTCCAAGATTGAATCACAATACAGTTGCTCATTTAGTCCCAGACCAGGACCAAACACACTAGGAAGCCCTATTTCTATGTATTTCTGAGAAATGAAGCAGGTGTGTAACAATTAAATGTCTCAGAAAACAAAACCAAACCAAACAAAACAAAACTCAGAATCACACAGCAAGGGTGCTTGGCTCAAACCTTGCCAACGAATTGCCTTTTTTCCCCCCATGTTTTATCAGTTGCATATTTGGAGTAGGCCAATATGAAGTTCTATATTTAGTCATGGGACACACAATGCAATAAACCTAGAATTATTCTTTTTGATCTAGGGTAATTTCAGTATAGTGGTACATTATAATTACGGGCAACCTATAGTGTTGCTATAGTTTAGCACTCATTATTTTTTTTAAAAAAAATCATAATTGTACAGTTTTATTTTAGAGAAGGAAAATTGCTTCCCTTCGCTTCAACCAAAGAACATGTGCAGGTATTCTAATTTTATGTGGGCTTCTTCCAGATGGTTCCTAAGTTTTCACATTTCCACTCACCGAAGAAACTCCAAAGAATTGCACAGTCTTAGAAATCTCCATTACAGACGTCTAAGGCACTGGGTGATCTAATGTCAGGAAATAGGTATACAGGGGTTGCTCCTGGCACCGAGTAGCAAAGCCAAGTTTCAACAGTCACCGTGTGGACAGTCATCATGGTGAGGAAGTGACTGATTCCTATAACTAACCTGAGTCCAGAAGATTCCGGTGGTTTCTCAGGATAACTGAAACATCACAAGGTGCCCAAAGGGCAACGGTGGAAGAGAAATCAGAAAATAAAGCGAAGACAAGAACTCACACTGAGAATAAGAAAGTGGCATGCCATGCTGAGTATTCTATTTGCAAAATCTGCATGCACGCTTGGGTTAAGCTCCCAGCCTCCTAACTGAACGGTGAACCATGTCAGCCATATATTCTGTCCCTTCCTAAGTTCGAACCCAGCAACTCATTGCTCTGGAGAAGTTCAATGCCTTTAGGTCCTAAAATTAGACACTTCTCCCTGTGGCTACTGAAAGAGGGGCTGGTGTATGATCTGGCAACATTTTGTTAACAATTTACGAAACATCTCTCATTCTAGTTACAGTGTTTCAAACCACTGAAGAAAGCAGTAGTGTGTGTGTGTGTGTGTGTGTGTGTTTGCCCCCAGGGAGTTTGGGATTTTTTTTTGTTTTGTTTTTTTGTTGTTGTTGTTAGATATTCAACCTGTTTGATACCTGTTGTCCCACCGCAGTTATTAATAGTGCCAAATAGACTCTTGAAAATGCCCCAGTTAGGATAATAGATGATAGGCTTACTCTCGTTAAAAATGAAGTGTTTTCATTTATAATGGCAAGATTTATGTGGCGCCAGCCAAGTTGCTTAACTTTTGAGGACCTCAGACTCCTCACCTCCATTATGGATGGTGACCAGGACTAGTATCCTTATTTTTTTTTTTTCAAATATTGCCCAGTATATTCATTTGCTAGGACTACCATGACAGAGGAGCCCAGGCTGTGTGGTGCAAAACGCAGAAATCTATTTTCTTACGATTATGGAGCTGGAGGTAGGAGATCAAGGTGCCAGCAGGGTTGGCTTCTTCTGATGTCTCTCTGCCCAGCATGCAGATGGCTGACCTGTCACGGTCTATATGTGCTCTGGCCTGTGGGTATTTGTGTCCTAATTACCTTTTATAAGGACACCCGGCATGTTGGATGAAGACCTACCTTTATGACCTTATTTGACTCCATATGCCTTAGAGATGCTCTTTCCAAATACAGTCACACCCTGAACAACTAGGGGTCTGCCTTTACCATAAGGATTTGGGGGAGTACCCAGTTCACCCCACAATATGCAGTATTAGAACACTCCCTAGATTTAAAAATTCCCCACTGTACAGATATATAGAAGGAAACAAGGCTTCACTCCCACAGAAACAAAGATGGCCACACAGTTGAGATTCAGGTGTCTGCCATGGTGGCTGACTCACCTTAATACTGGGGTCCTTCCTGGGTTTCTCCAGCTGTTTGGGGGGATTTATGTCTCAGCCACTCCATAACTGAGGTCTCCATGTTCTTGCAGGCACAGAGCTGGGTTCTGAATTTAGGTTCTCACTATATGGTCACACAAGCAACTTGGGTATTCCGGTCCCCGCTGGTCATAGTGCCTCTCTCTTCTCTCTCCTGAGTGGGCTAAAAGGGACTCTGCCGTCATCATTTGCCATATAATGGGACATAATCCCATGCAAGAGTGCTCCTTCCTATTCCCAAATTGGAGGCACACTCAAGGGAAGAGAACTAGATACACAGACTGTCATGGAGAGGGGGACTCTATCAGAATCCTGCCTATACTGATAGCAGTTTCATTTGCCTCAGCTTAATCGCTGGATTGGGGTATTTACAGAGAAGATGCACACTCTCCACTGTGGGAAATACAGTCATTAAGGAGGCCTCTAGAAACACCAGCTCTTCACGGGCTTAAAATTCAGAAGACTGAATGCACCACTGGTCAGAGCTCTTGCCAGCTCACCTCTTGAGTATCGGAGCAACAGAGAGAGTAAAGGGTCACCCCTGCCACCCAGACCACTGGTCTTTAGTGGTCTTCAAGCAAACCCTACGTTCCGAATTGGATTCTATTTAGGAAATAATAAATGAGCACTGGATCTGTTTTTAATTTTAAAAGCCATAAAACACAAAGGTTGCAGCTCCAAAGCATTGTCTGGAGAGCCCACATATTCTTACACCTAGGGTCTCATCTACAATATACCACCTACCCCATGCCTGCTTCATTATCATGAAGCTGGGCTTTTGTTACCCTTTGATTTAAATATTTCCCTACTATGAAAGAGATCTTCCCAGACGCTCCCCTGGTTCAACCCTTCGTACTTGGTTGACCCTTCACCTGCCTTGTGCTATAGTTAGCTGAGGTTTTAGAAGACACGTTTTTAGATAGCAATTGCATGGAGAGAAAGTGGACGTCTTTTGAAATTTCACATCTTTTGTCTTAGATCTACCTTTCCCCCCTGCTCCCATTTCCTCCTTGATCCTGAGTCACTATCATAGAGTCGAATGCCCAGCTTCATGTCCAATTTATGACTTTGAGGGACTCCAGGTGACCACAAGAGACATCTGTTTACGGCTGCCTGACCCCAGGAGGAGCATCGTCACCTCCATGAGCTGTGGTGGCCCTTTAGCACATCACCGGATGATTTAATATTCACATTCATTTCAGGACCTGTGGGTTTGTAATTTGCTCAAGCCAAAATGCTTCCTTCCAGGTCTCCCTATTTTGAATTCCTGTCTCAGTTCTATTGTCAGATAGCCAGTGGCTTTCCCTGCTCAGCCTGGTGACAATAGTTGACCTAGTTGAGTAGCATGCTTCTTTCCCCAGTGCTCAGGACTGCTCACGTTTACTTCTACTTACTTCATTCCTTTGTATTCATGCATCAACCCATAAGCTCAGAGAGGGTGGTAAATTGTCTACTATTTGTCCCTACGTGTCCATTGTTTAGAACAGTTCATTATAGAACCTCAATGTTCTGTGTGGGTGGTGCTGGGGATTGAACCCACAGGCACTGTCCCTCTGAACCACAAAACCCAGCCCTTTTCTTTGAGATAGCATCTCATTAATTTGACCAGACTGGCCTCCAACTTTGTGATCCTCCTGCCTCAGCCTCTCAAGTCACTGGGATTATAGGTGTGTAGTACCATGCTTAGCAAAGACCTCAAAAATATGTGATGTAGAAATGAAAAAAAAAATCTTACATTGCATATAAAATATATGTTAGAGGAAGGGAATGTTTCCTCTAATATTTAATTCATTTTGAAAAATTATATATGATTTAACAATGATACTCTCTCTCTCTCTCTCTCTCTCTCTCTCTCTCTCTCTCTCCATATATATATATATATATATATATATATTATTTTTTACTTAATGAAAACAATGCCCATCCAAGCAAAATGACTAATTAACCTTCTCTCAATAGACAACATGATAATCTGAAAAAATTATCCAATGGATATGGAATTAGTGACTAATTTGTCCCATTTGTATGTGCGTGGTATGGAGGTGGTTAAAAGACACTAGTGTGAGCTGCAGGTGAAGCTCAGGGGTGAAGTACTTGTCTAGCATCTGCAAGGCCCTGAATTTGATTCCAAGCACCAAAAAGCAAATGCTCAACAAAATTAAACACACACACATCCCCCCCAAAACAATGAAATGAAAGCATATACAACAAAAGGAAGAATAGATAAATCAGACTTTATCTAAATTTTCAATTTTTGTGCATTGAAAGACTTTATCAAAAACAATTTTTAAAAACATTCAGAGTGGGAGAAATATTTGCAAATCATCTATCTGATCAAGGTCCAGCATAAAAAAAGAACACTTACAATTAAACAACAACAACAACAATAACAAAGGCAAGTAGCCCAGTTGAAAGCCAGGCAACACTCTCAATCATTTCTCCAAAGTAGATAGACAAAAGCTAAAAAAAAATGTATGTAGGGGTGTCTCACTAGTCATCAGGAAAATGCAAATAAAACCACAAGAAAGTACCCTATCTCCCCCACTGGAATGGAAATAATAATTAATAACAGCCATCATAATAACCATATGGTAAAAACAGATCACAGCAATTGTTGGCAGGGGTGTAGACAGATTGAAACCCTTGTATACTGTTGGAATGTTAATTGGTTGTCATGGTGGTAAACACTCTGACACTCCCTCAAAAATCTAAACACAGAGTTATCATATGACCTCATGACTCTACTCTTCAGTATACATGGAAAAAGAACTGGAAAGAGGTATGCAAACAAGTCCATGCAGACTCCTATAGTAGGACACTTGTTCCAGTATGGGTTGAGAATCCCTATTTGAAAATCCCCAATCCATACCTCTCCAAAATGTGAAACTTTTTGAATGGTAAAGTGATGCTATCGGTACAAAAAGAAAAAAGAAAGAAAAAAAAAACTTCACAAATAACCTTGTGTGATGGGCCATGATCAAAATGCAGGTGCACGATAAATACGGTACAAAATTACCTTTTTAGGTATAAAGTGTATATGGAACACACATAAATTTTGTATTTAGACTTGTTCCCATTCCCAAGATATTTCACTCCATAGATGCGAATTTTCCACAAATCCCTTTTAAAAAAAAAATCTAGATTCTAAAATGCCTGTGTTTCAAACATTTCAAAACATTTCAGATCAGGGTTACCCAACTTGTAGTAAAAAGTTGGAAAGCGCACAGACATCATTCATGGATGAATTTCAAAACCATTATGCTATGTGCAAGAAGCCAGGCACCAAAGGTCACAGATTGTATAATTCTATTTGTTTGACAGATCCCGAATAAATCGATACAGACAGAATGTAATTGGTGGTTGCCAAGGTGTGGTGGAAGACAGGGTAGACAAGAGAATGCTCTGTGGATAGAGGATTTTACACTGGAGTGATGGAAATATTTTGGAACTAGATAGAGGTGGTGTTTGCACAACACCATGAATAGACTAAATGCCAAACACCTTTCACTTTGAGATAATATTTTGCTTCATAAATTATTTAAAAAATCTATCATTCTGATTCTACCAGATAGCAATATTTAAATTACTCCATATATACATTGACTAGGTCTCCTTATTTTATAAACACACATACACACACACAAAAAAAATTATTTTACTTAAACTCTATACCACCAGTTAATGCCAATCTCTGGCTTTTATAGAGTGAAGATATTCACTTCTTTTTAGGCTGAGAAGATTTCCTATATTACAAAGAGATTTGATGATGCTATTTCTTATCTCAGCCTCCAGTAACCACAAAATTCCCTTTTGGACAATATTAAGAACTCATAATGGGCACAGTAGGATATTCAACATGGTTTTCTTGGTTGGTATTGAAATGAGGCATTTACAATTAATTATTGTATTCTGTTCACTAGGTATTCTTTGGATCATTAAAGAAGCAATCCCAAATGGTTGGAATGTATCTTCTTGAACCGTACCGAGGTGTCTCATGAAGCACCATAGAACTAGAACACATTGAAGTCAGATATCATGGAGGTATAAAGCCTGGGAGAGCAGATTCAGAATAAATTCACGGGCTGCAGCCACCCTAGACTTTTGCTCCAAACTATCCATCATTTTGCATGTTCTGTCTGTAAATAAAATACAAATCAGGGCTGGGGATGTGGCTCAGGGGTCAAATGTCCTGAGTTCAAGCCCCAGTACCAAAAAAAAAAAAAAAAAAAAAAAACCTCTATCAAACTGGTTTTATTTATAGGAATTCATATTATCTCAGGAGACCCCTAATGTGGAAGAAAAAAATCAAACAAAATTGAGTGAAAATAAAAGTTCCTGATTTTTAAATCCTTCAACACCGAGCATTCTTTGCTGTCTATATAGATGAGAAATAGCTTGGGAAAGGGCTGAAGTTTTATCTTAAATAACTCACCTAGAACTGATGTGTATGTTAATTGAATATAACCAGATAGTTACAATGACATAGTTTTCATTTATCAAGAGCTATTTAAAAATCTTTCCAAGTGACTTAAGGCTTAATGGCTGACCATATAGGATCCCCCTTCCAAAGACCCCACCCCTCAGTCTCCAACAAAGACCATAAGATACTGTTAAAAGTCCACACCTCAGGGTGGTTTTCCCCTAAGTAAAGAATATTTTCAGGGGATGGTTGAAATCCCCTGTGGTTTGACTGGTCAATCTTTTAATCATCTTTTAGCCACAAGCCACAGGAATATTGGCAAATATTGTTCCATTTCAAAAAACAGTAATGATCTTTGTAAGAACAGCTAAACATGACTAAACCAGTGGGGTCTGATGAATCCTAAATAGACGGTGAACGTAGGTCTCCTGGGTTAATAGCTGGAAACCAAAGGCTGTGGGAAGTCCAGCAGGAGAGGTCTGATAAGAAACCGTCTTTGTTCCTCTGCCTACAACACTTAAGATAAAACTGGAGTGGACTTTACAGTGTGTCCAAGTCTAACTTGGGAATCAAACATGGAGGGAATGTTGAAAAGAACCGCAGGAAAGTATTTTTTAAAGATTTTCCCCACTAAGCTAAATATTTATAGTTCACGGATGTATTATTTTCTGGTCATTTTAAATGACTCGGTTTTGAACTCTCATTCACAGAGCAGAGCAACTGCTACCTGTGTCCTAAAACGGTCACACAGAGCAGCCCAAATGACAAACATCTGTAAGCACCTCTTAGCTGCAAAGTGAGACGGACTCTTTTAGGGCCAAATTCCTACATGAATGTACCTTCTTTTGTTTCAGGGGAAACATTCAGAAGAACTGTTCATGATCTCCAAGGCTCCTGAGCCACTCCGTTTTATTTGAGGCTCCCGGAGAAAACTTGCCTCATGATCATCCGGATCCCAGCACCCTAATAGCATTCCTGGTCACCATCTTTGTGACCCTGACCTGAGCATGCACAGAAGAGTTCCTGTGAGCCACCTGTGAGTGTCCGTGTCCATCATTTTGACCTTTTACCCCCTGCTGAATGACCTTGAGTTGAGCATGCCCAGAAGTATATCTACCTTCTTATTTTCTTGATCTGGGATGCTGAACTGAGCAATGTCAGAAGTGTATATTCCAAACTGAGAAGGATGCACCTACCCCTAAAATAGATATGTGTACATTTCCAGAATAAACCCCATACTTCCTTTGTCCTGGTAAGAACATGCTTCCCAAATACCTCCACACGCCGTGTTCCCCTTATGGTGGGTAATACATCTCTCTCTAGTCTTTTCCCTTTTGATCATGCTTATTGGCTCCCACTCACCAAGAAGTGAACACTTTGCATTCAGTCACATACTCATCATATTGAGCACAACTCTGAGAATTAATTGCTGGGTGGAACAGGCTATGCATATGAATGAACAGGTTAATAGATATGTTCTTTCTTCTATTTCAGTCATTTCAACTATACACCCAACCAGTGCTAATGCCCTGGATGGAACCATTGTTAACAAAATCACATGTGCATTGATTTATGTTATTTATTTAAACGTATGCAGTTTGACATGCACTGTCGAGTTTTTTTTTTTTACAAACAATATTGTAGTTTATGTCTTTGGAAATAAATGAAGACCAGCCCTATTTGAGAAACTGTAGACTATTGATCTTGCCTATATACAAAAAGGTCTGGCCACTGTCCATTTGTGTCTTCAGTCTCTCCTAGATAACTCAATTATTTGTTATTCTCACCTCAAGATAAATCATCGCCAGACCTTGAAATCATGCTTTCTTTATTCTTTCTATGTCATAGTAAAATAAAAATGGGCCAAAAGGTATTCAATAATTTTGAAGGATGTCCAAATGGTTTCCAGTATTTTTTTCTTTTTGTATTTCAAATAATAATGCAATAAATGTCCTTAACTAATCATCTTAACGTAATGGCATCATTAAAGATACTGGTCAAATTCCCAGAAGTGAAATTGCTGAGTCCAAAGTTCTATTTATTTTAAATTTTAATGCATACCCATGCTTCATTCCAAGGGCCTTAAACAAAAAAAAAAAAACCCTGGAAAAGCCATCACTGGGAAGAGCCGCGAGACCCCTGGTGCTCTTGAGTTCGACCTCTAGAAATCGATAGAGATGACAGGAGAGATTTTCATTTCAAGGTAACAAAATAGTCCCACATGGCAGCTCCCTGGCAGCCAGACTCAGAAATAAGGCTCATTTAAAAAAAAATGAACACAATTTTGAGTAATTATTGGCAGATGGAGATTGTGAAGAATCAGGGTCAAGTGGAAATAGAAAAGAGAAAAAAAAAAAAAAAACACCTGTGGCCCCAAAGAAATTCAGGGGTGTTTCGACTCTAGAAGGAAATCAGCTGCAGGATGGGAAAGGCTGGGGAGGTCCAGACACAAGGTGCTGGATTGCTGGGGCAGCCTCGGAGTTTCATCTCCAGGAACAAATCTCTGGAGGAGGCAGCAGGGTCCACAGATCTGCTCCCAGGATGGAGGAGCTAATATGTGAGTTTTCATCAGAGCGATGGGACACCTGGGGTCGGAGTCAGCTTGTCACTGCTGTGACTGAAGGGACCCAAGATGAACAACTGTAGAGAAGGAAAGGTTTATTTTGGGGCTCACAACGTCGGAGGTCTCAATCCACAGACAGTAGGTTGTATTCCTCAGGACATCGTGGAAGAAGAGTGTGGCAGAGGGGAGCAGCTCCCATGGTGATCAGGAAGCAGAGAGACTCCACTTGCCAGATATGAATATATGCCCCAAAGCCACACCCCCAATGCCTACCTCCTCCAGCCACACGCCACCTGCGTCCAGTGGCCACTCAGTGAATCCCTATCAGGTGACCAATTCACTGCTTGGGTTAAGGCTCTCACAACCCAATCATTTCTCCTCTGAACCTTCTTACACTGTCTCACACGTGAGCTTTTGGGGGACCCCTCACCTCCAGACCATAGCACCTTGTGTAACGGGCTAGGAATGTCTGGAAAGAACAGAAAGGATTACAGAACACTGGGTGTCCAGTCAGTGGCCACGTGTACACCACCCAACCTCAGAACAAACAGCAGAGGCTGTGGCCATGGCAGTTGGGACTGTGGAGTCTGCTGGTGACTTGTGCCAAGCCTTAAAGAGGCTCATAGGAAATCTCAACATGAGCATGCAGTTAATTTCTTCTTGGCATTTGTAGACTGTTGATGCCACAGAGAAAAGCCACTCATGACAGAAATATGGAGTCAAAGATAAGATGTTAAAACCGGTTTAAAAAATAATGTGTTCGTTTGTTTTTTCAATAGCAAGAATAGGTGGATATAGAGAAAAGCCACCCAGAACCATAAAAATTAAGAAAATAATAAAAAATATATATTGGCCACAGGGGGAAAAAAAGGACCTCATAGTTGAATGAATTAGAAAGAAAACAAAAGGAGAGAGAAATAATAGGTAGAAATAACAGGAAGAAAGGGAACCAGATCCCAAAGTTCCAGCAAATCACCTAACTGCAATTTCAAAATAGTAACATAATAAGGAATATCCAATATTTAATGTGAAAGCAAAAGATATTCGTGTATGCAAGAGAAAGATATGAGATTTTATAAAAGGGTCCACCAGCCAGGTGAGGTGGAGCCCAACTCTAACCCCAGTGGCTTGGACTCTGAGGTATGAGGATTGCAAGTTCAAGGACAGCCTCGGTAACTTAGCAAGACCCCATCTCAAAATAAATAAATAAATAAATAAATAAATAAATAGAAAGGGCTAGGGATGTGGCTCAGTATCCCCTGCATTCAATCCCCAGCACTAAAATATAAAAGGGGGGAGGGTACACCTGTGTTCAGCAAGAGTTACAAAAACCATAACAAATCAAACAAAAAGTATTAAAAACTTAAAGCAACATGTGTGGAGATACATACGTATCTATAAGATCATTAAGATTAGGGTGAAAATGCTAACAGTCACCTGAGAATTAAGCCCTAAAACCAGGACCACTGTCTGTAATGAACTTGGAATTAACTCATGCAACGTGTGTGCGTCCTGGGAGGCTGCCCTAAGGTGCTGGGGAGCATGGCATATGTGCAACTCAGCCCAAGGGACCCCTGCACTGGTCTCTTGCTGTTTCGGCTCTTTGCAGGTGATTCAAACTCTCTGGCAACCTGTCCCTCTCAGTTCCTTCCCAAGATGTGCTCAGCTGCTCTTCTGACCTTTGACTCAGTGCCCTAGTTTCTATCTCCCCTGCAAACACCATCTCTGGGTAAAACGGAGTATTGATTAATACTGCTTTCCTGGGTTGGCCTTATGAACTGTGCCCATGGCAACCCCGTGCCCACAGCAACCCTGCAGGCATGGAAGGGCTCTGCTGAAAATGATGGGTTCCCTGCCTCTGGCCTTCTGTAAGTATGCTGTCAAGAACATCGAGTTCTGAAAACCAGGAGCGACTTAAATATATACAAAGTTAGCCTATACGGGCAGCTCGTATTTAAAATAAAAAATTGTTTTTTCAATCTTTAAATTTTTTATTGTGTCCTAAAATGTATAAAAATACTTGTGTTGTAGGTGAATATATTTTTAAGGACACAAATTATATACTCATATATTTTTCTTGAATAAAGTAAAATATTACAGAGAAGGTAAAAATCTCTCCTTCCTACCATCCTCAATGTCGGTTCATTTCCCTAACCCCAGAGTTACTACCCATCTGAGTTTAGCAGGCATCATAACTTTTGAAATCAATTTTATACCATGTCACATTTTTCTATAAAATTAATGATGTCTATTAATAAATGTATTTAAGTGTGTTTTAAAATATAAATAGTATCTGTGCATGTTATCTTGAAATTTGCTCTATTCACACACATAGCTTTCCACATGAGGTTAAATAGGTTTTTGTTATTTTTAAAAAGTAATAGTTTTAAATAGTCATATATCTGTAAAGTGAGAATACTGTTACTTTTAAAAAAATGATAGTTACTTTTAAATAGTGATATATCTGTAAAGTACAAAACACTTTGTTGCTTTCAAATAGTGATAGATCTGCATTATATCATTATTTAACTACCACTCTTAACATGAACATTTGAATTATTTGAGAAGATTTTGTTATACATTATTCTGCCCTGCACATCAGTGCAGGTTCTTGTAATTCAGGCCTGATGTGCAGTACAAATGTTCTGTCCCAGGACCTGCATGTTTGAAATGTTAATAGGCAGCAGGAAATTCCCCTCCAGGATGATGGTGTAGATTGACATTTCTCAGCAGTGAAAGACAAACACTAGTTTTATCAACCTTTAAAATATATGCCGATCCACTGAGTGAGCAATGAAATCTCACTGTGTTAATCTCCCTCTTACTGTTTTATCACAGATTCCTTTGTATTTACACATGCCTACAAAAGATTGTGCCTGCAGTCACAAAAGTATGCTTGAATACAGTCACCCCTCAATACCAGTGGCTGACGAATCCCAGGATTCCCACTGTATACCATATTCATGGAAACTCAAGTCTCCTAGATAAAATGGTGCAGTGTCTACACATAAGCTCTGCATAGATCAGCTCTGCCATCTTTATCCCAAGGGATTCCTCCCCACACACTAGATAACATATAATATCTACTACCATGTAAATGCTGAGTAAGAGTTATTGCACTGTATTGCTTAGAGAATTCCAATAAGGAAAAAGTATGTACATGTTTGGCACAGATGCACTTAAAAAAAAAAACTATTTAATCCAAAGTTGGTTGAATCCATGGACACAGAACCCACAGATAAGAAGGGCCAATAGTATATCTATATATACTACAGACCCTGAAAGTCATCAATGTGTTCTACGTATTTGGAAGTAATTAAATTTGCTTATGAAATTTTCCATCAAGAATCAAGATGGAGGAGAGGATCTAGGCAGCAACTCTCAAACCGTCCAGAGCAAAAGAAGGAAGCAGTAAATACAACTCATGAGTCAGCAGCTTGAGACTTGCAAGGCTTGGTCTCTTTGAACCCCTCATCAGGGTGGGAATAGGGGGTAATAAAGAAGGAAAAATATTGAGGAGAAGTATAAACACTTACTTGCTGGACAACAGATGGAAATGGGGCAGGATCATCCAAGACAGAGAAGGAGATCACACAGATAATTCCAAATCCTGAGACGGAGGCTATGTCCAGCAGGGCAGTTATTTTATAAAGTCCACAGCCAGTCAGCCTTCCTAGAAAAAACATTAAACCAATACAGCTTCTTGCCTCCATCAGATAGTAGCAAATAAAATGAGAGAGAGAGATAGAGTCCTTTTGAAATGGGTCAACTCAGCAACCCATCTAGAAGAAATTCATTTCTTCATGCAGAAAACATGAAAAGTACATATCAGAGCTGGCCTAGGGATGAATCTCACTGGAAGAAGAGTCAATTAAAGAGAAATCAAATTTGAATGAAGCATTAGAAATAAATCAAAATGGGAGGAAGTGAAAACCCTGTCTCTTATAACACTGGATGTAAATGGCCCAAATTCTCCAATCAAAAATACATAGATTGGAAGAAAGAATTAAAACACAAGACCCAACCATATGTTGTTTATAAGAAATTCACCTTAAAAGCAAAGTCATCCACAGCCTGAAGGAGCAAGAATAGAAAAAGACGTTACCATGCACATGGAGAATGAAAGCAAGCAGGATCAGCTACCCTTATATCAGACAAAGTAGACCTCAAGCCAAACCTAATGAGAAGCAAAAGAGAAGGTGACTTCATACTGGTTAAGGGAATAATGCAACAACAACATACAATGACTGTATCCCCCCTGCATACATCAATTCACCTATGTACATAAAACAAACCCAACTTAATACAAAGAATCAAATAGACCTCAATACAATATAATAGCAGGTGATTTCACCACCTCTCTTACCCATGAATAGATAAGATATCCAGACCTAAACTAAAGACTCTTCAGAACTATAAAATACTATTATAAATGGACCTAACAGACATCCATAGAATATTTTCCCTCTTCCCACTGAATTTATTTTCTTCAGTGGCACAGAGAATTTTCTCTAAAATAGATTATATTTTAGGACAAAGAGCATGTCTGCAAAAATAAAAATAGAGATTATTTTTGCATTATAATGGAATGAAATTAGAAATGAACAAGAGTTTTTTTTTTTTTTTAAGGATCCATTTTACCCTTTGGAGATAAAATCAGACATTAAGAGAGATATTAAAAAAAATTTAAATGAGAACAAAGATATAACATATCAAAATCTGTGGAACAGTACAAAGGCAGTTCTTAGAGGAAAGCTCATAGCATTGAGTGCCTACACTTAAAAAAAAAGTTCCAAATAAATAGTGTTAAACCTCAAAACACTAGGAAAAAAAAATATTAATTCTCAAATCATAGAAGGCAGGACATAGTTAAGATCAATGCCAAAATTAATGAGGTATAAACATACCTCACATCTAGGTAGTAAATGTTAAAAACAAACAAACAACAACAACAAAAAAAAAAAACAGCTTTTGTTTTTGAAAATAAATACAAAATGTTTTTTTGTTCAAAAAAAAAAAATCCCCTGTTCAGTTCATGGTTGCACCGGTGAACTGGTACATTGTGATTTGGGATATTGTGGCCATCTCTACTGGACCTGCAAATGTGTTATTGGCCCCGCTGAATTTGCAAGATTCAGCCTGGCCTCCCATGTCTTAAAATCAATGGTTGTTGCTAGTAACATGCTGGTAACGGGGCCCCTATTTTCTTCCAGCAGGCTAACCTGGGCTTTCTTTTGTGATGGTGAAAGGTTCCAAGCAGAAGAACACAGCACAAGCTACAGTACAAAGCACTTTTTAAATCCATTTGCATATGTCACCATTGTCCCACTGGTCAAGACAACTCTTTTTTTTTTTTTTAATGCAGCTATACATGACAGCAGAATGCTCTTCGATTCATTGTACACAAACAAAGCACCATTTTTCACTTCTCTGGTTGTACACAAAGTAGGGTCACACCATTCGTGCAATCCTACATGTACCTAGGGTAATGATGTCCATGTCATTCCACCATCTTTCCTGCCCCCAGACCCCTTCCCCTCCCTCTTCTTTGCCTTATCCAAAGTTCTTTCCCTCATCCCACGCCCCGCAGCATTATGAATTAGCATCCACTTATCAGAGAAAACATTTGGCCTTTGGTTTTTGGGAATTGGCTTACTTCACTTAGCATGATATATTCTCCAACTCCATTCATTTACTTGCAAATGCCATAATTTTGTTCTCTTTTATTGCTGTGTAATATTCCATTGTGTGTGTATACCACAGTTTCTTTATCCATTCATCTATTGAAGGGCATCTAGATTGGTTCCACAGTTTAGCTATTGTGAATTGAGATGCTATAAACATTGATGTGGCTGTGTCCCTGTAGTGTGCTGTTTTTAAGTCCTTTGGGTATAGACCAAGGAGAGGGATATCTGGGTCAAATGGTGGTTCCATTCCAAGTTTTTTAAGGAATCTCTATACTGCTTTCCATAATGGTTGCACCAATTATCAGCAAAGTATTAGTGTACCTTTCCCCCACCTCCTTACCAGCACTTACTATTATGTGTATTCCTGATAACTGTCAAGGCAAATCTTGAAGCTAAACTCAGAGTCCAGTGGGAGTCGAACCATAAATGATGTCGATGTGGGGAAAGAAAGAATTTGTGGTCATGGAACAATTTACCAAGGGCACAAGCAAGTTCCAAGGAATAAACTATCACCATGTAGTTTCCTGGACTTCACACTTCAAAATGCATCCAACTATGATGTCTAGTATCTTATTTATTTCTCACAAATGTCTCATGTTGCTTGGTGGGAAGCAATAATTGCCCCCCTTAATATGCAATGAGTCCATGGCTAGTGCAAATATAACTAACTGATGTTAACTGTCCCACAAATAAACAGATGGGTAAATATTGGATGTCTACCCCATCAGGGTCCCTTCCGGGCTGCGTGATATGTTAGGTTTAACGTAAGAGCTGTTGTTCTTCTCCTTTGATATCTCTTCTAAGTTCTGATGGGTGTCTAAGAGTTCTTTCATCCTAGGTTTTGTTGAAAAAGTTCACATCTATCATAATCACATCTTTCGAGACTTTATAAATGATGAATACATCCTCCCTTGCAGATGAAAAGAAGTTTTACTTGGAACCTATTTTTACAGGAGTGCTGTTAAGTTTCTTGATCACATTTATTTCTTGGTGCAAAAAAAGCATTCTACCTTTCACGATGTCTTTTAAAAGGGATGTTTATAACAATGAAAACTCCCAGGTTTAACATTTGCCATGATTGACTCGGAGGTTTAGGAGACTGTTATCTTTGATTGTTGTTTTGGTACTGTTGTTATGATCAAGAGCAGACGTTCTCGATGCTTTCTGTCTTTGGGAATCATTGTTCCGATAATTTCCAATTCTGGAAATCACATAAGCTCTCTTCCAAAGTGAAAGTCAAAAGCTTAGCCTTGTTTCATAAGCACTGTTTAGATTTTTTTCCTTAAATAAGCCACTTGTCAGCCACCTAGCAGAGCAGACAGGCTGTGTCTGAGCTCCGTCTCAGAGACTGAGATCTTCCTGCAACTTCTCTTTGCAGGTAGCTGATACTCAGAAGAGGGGAGGTCACCTGCAAACTTGCACATTTCGTTTCACACGCCCTCTTGAAGATCCATTATGAGGCGAGAAGCTAAATTCCTTTATCAAACTGGGAAACAAGACTAGACACACCGCATTATTCCCAGGTACTCTGCTTCAAAGCCATTCTTCATGCATAAAATGGGATCATCTATCTCCTCTCTGTTTTTACTCCCTGACATAAATGTGTATCCATGAAAATTCGTGACCTCTAACAGCTGGTTCTGGAGAAGGGGAAAATAGTGTTTGCTCAAGGTACAAGATACTTTAATGCATTTGCCAAAGGCTCACAGAACTCCGTAAATAACAGCTATCGTTTTTCTTGCTTGACCATACATTTATTTATCCTATTGGACAACTCTGCCGAGGGAAGATTTATACTATTTATCCTTAGAATAACAATGCGCCGTGCCTCTCAACCTCCCTCTCCCCCGTGTAGGTGATGCTTCTTTAAGTGTGCAATGAACTGCTCCACATTATATATCGCACCAATCTTGTAGATATGCAAGGGAGAGGTCCTGTCTAAAATTATAAGGCTTTCTAGTATGGTTTATTTATTTTTAATGGATGGTGTCTAAGCAAAGGCAACTTCAAAATAAATAAAACCACCACTCTCATTTGCAATGTTAGGGCTCAGGACACAACATGCACAAATATATCAGAAAATTCCAACACAGTCTGTCTGAATCCTGAGCATCACTGATATTTAACAGCAACAGATTAGCCAACACCCCACCAGCAAATTGAAACAGAACGTGGAAGAAGCTTCCTCTTTGGGTGGATCTCCAGTTCTCTGGAATCTTTAGTTTTATCCTAGTGGTTCTCACCTCGTGTTGATTTTTGCCTTCTTCAGAACCTCTGGCAACATCTGGAGATATTTTTTGGATTTTAACACTTACACCTGGTAGCATTCCTATCCTCTAGTGACTTGGGACCAGGGAGGCTTAAACACCCTACACGGATCACAGCAGTCCCCCACAGCACGTTATTGGGCTCCAATGTCAGCAATGCCAAGACTGAAAATCATCAGTTTACACCATTTTCTTTTGCATATGTTTTCTTATTTGGCTACCAGGATCTGTGTGCAATTGCCAAATGTTCCCCGTAATCATGAACACTGACATTTTTTTTTTTTTTTTGGTTGGGGGGGATACCAGGGATTGAACTCAGGGGCATTTAACCACTGAGCCACATCCCCAGCCCTATTTTGTATTTTATTTAGACACAGGGTCTTCCTGGGTTGCTTAGCATCTCTCTCACATCCTCCTGCCTCAGCCTTCTGAGCTGCTGGAATTTCAGGCGTGTGCCACGGTACCCAGCTGATATCTCTTTTAATAAGTACCCTTATAATTAACATATCCTTAATATACACGATTTTGCTTCTAATTTTAATCTGATTTTTGTTCCTTTAACAAGCATCGCCCTGTTGCATAGTATCTTTGGACAATTTCCACACGTTTCCTTAGTATTTTTACTGACCCCTGGAGTCCCTTTGAAATTAAAATTTTTCTCATGGCAATTAAAATAAATATAGCACTTGTTCAGAGTGGTATGAATATCTACCACCACAATACATCTGATTCTAAAATGATTCCCAGGAACTCTTTATTCCATCTTTTTCGACCAGAGGCATTACATTTGGAATCCGCGGTGCTCAGCTCTTTTAGCTAAACACAACACCCACCGAGGAGACAGATCCAACCAGAATATCAGAGTTTCCAAGCAAATCATTAGTGATTTCTTCAAACACCGGACCCAAGTTAAAGTAATTGAGAGGTAGAAACGGGATGTCTCTTAGGTCCCATGCTTTAATTCATTCAGACTACATTTAAATCCTTTCAAGCTGGGTCACCTGGGGAAATGCAGATTTGCATGGGTGCTTTACCTCCAGGATTGATTAAGACTCATTGTAATGTTAAAAAGAAACTTTTTTTTTTTTTTCCTTTTGGAAGCTGGTGAGTAGGAATGAGAAGCTGAATGATCCCGCCTCCTTTTTCTCTGTGTGATGGACAGAGCAAGAATCAGTAGGACAAAATTAGCCCTTCCAGTGACCCTGGGCTACATCAGATACCCCCTGTCAGATCCTTCCAGCTTGATACATCAGGTGCGTTTTTCTATGTAAGGGTTTTGACTTTACACTCTCCATAGGTTTAATCCCCATGCATTTCTGTGTGTTCACGCCCCTCACCTCACCAGAGGCATGTGGGCTAGAAAAGAGAGCGCCAGGTGTGCTCAGAATTGGAAGATTTTGGTGTTGGAAGGAAATTTTAAGATGATGTCCTCTTAACTTTTTCACTTCACAGAGTAGAAACTGAGTCACATGATGAATGTCGAACTGAGAATTAACGTATCAGACCAGGAACTTGCAAGCTCTTCGCTCACTGCTACAAACCCTGGGTGTGACCATTTTGCTTCGATTAATATGAATTTAAAATGAAGTGCAGAAATTTAGGTCATGAGTGTCTCACCAAGAACATTCAATAATCATTTTGTATGATAGATTATAGTCCGTAGCTATAGAAATCAGTAACTACTGCTAGGAAATAAGAGGTGAAATGAAAGATATTTTTAAAAATAATAGAGTATTTATACAAATTATTGTTTACTGTCAACATACCTTAGGGAAAATGGGGATCTTTCTTTCTTTCTTTCTTTCTTTCCCTCCCTCCCTGCCCCCCCCCCTTTCTTTCTTTCTTTCCAGAGATTCAACACAAGGGCACTTAACCACTGAGCCATATCCCCTGCCCTTTTATATTTTATTTAGAGACAGGGTCTTGCTGAGTTGCTTAGGGCCTCGCTAAGTTGCTGAAGCTGACTTTGAACTCCTGATCCTCCTGCCTCAGCCTCTTGAACTGCTGGGATTACAGGCGTGCGCCACCATGCCTGGCAAGCAGGTCAGTGTTTTAATTTTATCATTTATCTTCTCCCTGTTCTCTCATGTGGTAGTAGAATAATGAACATACTGTAGGATTTTTTTTATTTCTTACATACATCTCAGTAGAGGAGTGCATTACCTACATAATTTTTTTGTATTATAATTCTTAATACACCTTTATACCACAATTTATCAAATCTCTGTTTAGGATTTTTATTATATTACTTATGGTTGTGCATTTTGGACAAACCCCTGAGCCTCTCAATATCTTCTCCTCCAAGAGGATAAACGTTGGATTCTATAGGCACCTTATCCATAGTTTTAATACAAGTTATAGTAAATGAGATCCAACCTATAAAATAAAAACATGAGACTTTATACATGTTAACACTGCCATTGTTATTAAAATATTTTTTTTTGTTCAGAGATCCAGATTGATGCATTCACAGTTCAATTGCCATATTCATTTTCTGAATTTCTTAATTTTATTATTTGAACAACTAACACAAAAGGCATATTAATACCTAACTGGCTTATTTATGAATATATTTTTTAAATGTATAAGTTGATCAAACTTAGCACAAGGCAGGTTTTAACAGGTTATTTTTTAGAGGGGTATTAAGTTTAAATTCAGTGCAAAAGCAGCGTATAGAAAGCATAGGGTGTTGCCATATCACCCCTGTCCCCAGATGCACCTTGCCTCCTTCCTCCACCACGAACACCTGCATCCCAGAAATCCATTTGTTACGATTCATGGGTGTACAGTGACATGGCTTCATTACCTACAGCTCAGCTTAGGCCAGGTTTGCGCTCTTGGTCTAAAATCCGAGTGGTGACAATCTTAGAGGTTTGCCCATACATTGGCTATACATTGTAGTGCTATAGGACACATTTTTTTATCTCACCAAAAATCTGGGTGCTCTGCTGTGTGTCCCTGTTTACCTCTAACCCTGGCAACCACTGACCTTTCCACAGTGAATATGGTTTTGCATTTTCCAGAATGACATATGCTTAGAATGACAGAGGACAAAGCCCTTTCAAGCTGACTCCTATCACTTGGATATACGCATCGAGGAGTTCTCCCACGTCTTTTGACGGCTCGACACTCCTTTATATCATAGCTGATGGTATTCCACGGTATGTGTGAACGCTATTTCCACTCACTCACAGAAGGACATCTTAGTTACTTCCAAGTTTTGGCCGTTATGATTACAGCTACTATCAACATTCATGTGGAGGTAATTCCTATCGGCATCGTTTTAATTTTTTTTTTTTTTGCTATGGTGACTAAAAGACCTGATAGCACAATTGTAGGGGAGGGCTCACAGTTTCTGAGGTCTTAGTGCATACAAGGCTGGCTCTGTTCCCTGGGGCTGGAGGTGAGGCAGAACATCATGGTGGAAGAGTTTGGCAGAAGGAAGCAGCTCACATGGTAATCACAAAGCAGAGAGAGAGGTCTCCACACACCAGATACAAAATATATACCCCAAAGCCATGCCCCAATTCCCATCTCCTCCATCTACACCCTACCACTTCAGTTACCACTCAGTTAATCCCTATCAGGGGCTTAATTCACTGATTGGGATAAAACTCTTCCAACCCAATCACTTCTCCTCTGAACCTTCTTGCACTGTCTCACAAGTGAGCTTTTGGGGATACCTCACCTCCAAACCATAATAGGCATTTTGGTCTTCAAATTGGCCAAAGGATTTTGCATTCCCACCAACAATGAATGAAAAGTACTGTTGGTCCTTGTGGACATTTGTTTTTATCAGCATTTTGGATTTTGACTATTTTCACAGGTATTTAGTATTATGTCACTGATGTTTCTGCTTGAAGTTCTCTGATGGCATATGATGTTGAACATCTTTTCATAGAACCTCTGTGTCGTCTGTATGTCTTCTTTTGTGAGGTGTCCATTCAGGACCATGGCCCACTGTTAAACTGGGTTTGTCTAAGACCATTGGTGCTGATGTAACAAAATATCATCAACCAGGTAGTTAATATATAATAGAGATTTATCTATCATAGTTTTGGACTTTGGACATCCCAAGACCATGGTGAAAGCAGGTTTGGTGTCCAGGGAAGGGTCACTTCCTGGCTCATAGAACTGACCTTCTCAACTGGTGATCAATGGAGAAAGGGGCGAGGGGGCTCTTTGGGGTCACTTTCATGACGGTACCAACCTAGATCCTGTGCTTCTGCCCACATGACCCAGTCTCTTCCCAAACACACCACCTCCTAATATTAGTGCACTGGTGATTAGTTTTTCAACATGAATTTCAGAAACACAAATGCTGAGACCATGAGTTTATTCATTTTCTTATAGTTGTGTTCTAAAAGTTTATATATATATATATATATATATATATATATATATATATATATATATACACACAACATATATGTGTGTGTGTGTGTGTGTATTTTTTTCAAAAGTCCTTTACCATATGTGTCTTTTTCAACCTAGTCACTGGGTTGTCTCTCCTTCTCTTCAATTTATCTTCCACAGAGAACTTTTTGATTGCAATGAAGTCCTGCTTATACATTCCTTTCATGGGCTGTGCTTTGATGTTGTACCAAGCAAGTCACTGCTTCAACCAATGTCACCTATGTGTT
The DNA here is from genome assembly GCF_047511675.1 of Marmota flaviventris. NCBI lineage: Eukaryota > Metazoa > Chordata > Mammalia > Rodentia > Sciuridae > Marmota > Marmota flaviventris. The sequence continues at coordinate 7,630,491 of NC_092517.1, read as the reverse complement.
ATTTCATGTTAACTTTTGAAGCTTTTATTTTTAGTTTTTAATCTTTGATGGTCCTGGGGATTGAACCCAGGGCCTCACACATGCAAGACAATTGCCCTACCATGGAGCTATATCCCGAATCCTACCTTCCAGGAGTTGGACACTTTTATACTCTATTTCCATTTGAGTTCATCTTAGTGTTTGATTACTAGGTCTAACTCATTATTTCACCTGTTGATCATTAGGTGTTCCAAAATTATTTTCGTCTATTCAATTTCATTGATTTATCAACTGTTTTGACTATGCCACGTTGTTTGGGTTGCTATAGATTTATAGTGACTCTTGAAGATAGGTAGTCTCAGTTTCCTAACCTCATTCTTCTCCAATATTGTGTTATTATGGGTCTTTTTCTCTCCTTATGAACTGTAGAATAAATTTCTGATATGCTAAAATAGCTCTAGTATGATTAGGACTGTATTGGATATATAACTTAAGTTAGAACTGTGACAACAATATTAGTCTTCCTGTCTATGAACATGGGCTACCTTTTCATTTGTCTATGAACATGGGCTACCTTTTCATTTGTTAGTTCTTTAGTTTTTTCCATCATTCTTTTGTGTTTCTTTTCATATAAATTTTGTTAGATTTATACTTAAGACTTTTATCGGAGGTGGGCTGTTAGTATAAATAGTATTATTGTTAATTTTCAAATTACAATTTTTTTTTGTTGATGGTTTACAGTAAAATGATTGAGTTTTGTATATTAATGTTGTATCCTGCAAACTTTTTGCTATTGCTTATTAGTTTGCAGGGTTTTATGTTGAGATTCCTTTAGATTTTATACTTGGACGTTCATGCCATTTGTCAATGAAGACAATGTCCTCCTTCCTTCCTAGTCTGTGTATACTTTATCTCTTCTCTTCTCTTATTGCACTAGCTAGGACTGCCAGTATGATCCTGAATGGTAAGGAAGCACACCCTGCCTTGTTCCTGATCTTAGCAGACAAACTTCTTATTTCTTCCACAGTAGGATTTTTGTAGGACATCTTTATTGAGTTGACATTCTATTTTTAGTTTTCCAAGAGTTTTATTTTTTAATCATGAGTAAGTGAAGGATTTTAAATGCTTTTTCTTCAACTATTGATATGATCATAAGATTTTTCCTTAGCATATCCATGGGATAGATTATATTACTTAATTTTCAAATGATGAACCAGCCTTGCCCACCTGAAGTATACTCTACTTGATCTGATGCCTCATTTCTTTCAGAGATTTTTCATTTAAATTTACTATTATTGTGTAAGCAACTTTTGCTTTTATATATTCATGAGTGGTATTGGTCTGTAGTCTTCTTTTCTTGAAATGTCTGCTTGGTTTGATGTGAGGGTAAAACAGGCCTCATAGAATTAATTGGGTGGTATTCCTTATGCTTCCACATTCCAGAACAGAGTTTTGGCAAGGATTCACCAGGGAATCTCTCTGATTCTCAGGCTTTTTTTTTTTTTTTTCCAAAAATTGTAAGTGAGTGATTCCATTTCCCTAACCATTATGGGTTCATTGAGATTGTCTATTTATTTTGTGTGAGTTTTAGTTGATATTTATCTTTAAATAAATTCACATAATTATTAATAATGTGCCTTTATTTTCCTTTTTTGATGTCTGTAGGATCGGCAGTGGCTTTCTTCTTTTACTTCTAGTATTAGTGATTTATCTCTCCTATGTTTTTATTTTCTTGGTCAACCTGTCTAGAGGATCATCATTTTTATTGATCTTTTCCATGAATTTTCTTTTGGCTTCATTGATTTTTCCCTATCGACGTCATGTTTTGAATGTTATTGATGTTTGCTCCCATTTTTCTTATTTCCTTTCCTCTGCAAACTTTGGATTTCATTTGCTCTTCTCTCTGTAGTTTCCTAGGTGGTAAGGTTAAGTCATTGATTTTAGGTCTTTCTTCATTTCCAATGTATGCACTACATGCTATACATTATCCTCTATTAGCCTTGCTTTTGCTGCATCCCATGAATTTTCTGAGTTATATTTTGTTTTTATTTATTTTGAAACATTGTTATTTTTTTCTTGAGATTTCTCCTTTGACCCTTGTGTTATTTAGCAGTATTTTATTGAATCCTCAAGGATTTGTGGAGGTTAAGACCCTTTTTGTTATTCATTCCTAGCTTAATTTTATTGAGATTCGAGAACCTAGATTGCATTATTCCTATTCTTTTTAGGTCTGTCAAGGTGTGTGTGATGGTCCAGAGTGTGTGATCTATCATATGCTCCTTGTGATCTTGAGGCAGATGTGTATTCTGCTCTTATGGGAAGAAGCATTCTATAGACATCAGTGATACCCAGTGGTTATTGGTGTTATTTAGATTGACTATGTTCTTTCTGGTTTTCTGAGAAAACTCTCCAATATCAATAGGGGTGCTAATGTCTCCTGATGAAATAATGTATTCTTCTCTTTCTGATCCAAATGTATCAGTTTGCCCTTCACATATTTTGATGTTCTACTGATGGACACATACACATTACAGATTATAAGGTTTTCTCAGAATACTGACATTTCAATATTACATAATGCCCCTTTAGTCCTGATAACTTTTCAGGCTCCAAGTTTATTTCTGTCTAAAAATTAACATGGCTACTCCCAGTTTCTCTTGATTAATGGCAATATAACTTTCTGTATGTTTTAATCTGTATGTGTCATATTTTAAGAGGGGATTCTTGTAAAAAATATGTGGTTTGGTTTCATTTTTAATCCTCCCTTTGACAATGTCTGGTTTTTAATTGCTATATTTAAACCAGTGACAGTGAAAGTGATTGCTTACAGTGTTGTATTGATTACCTTTCACAATTATCACTGATTTTGGTTTGTTGCTCTTGTATTTATTCTTAATTTTGTCTTCCTTTTTCTATTTTCTGTGATTTTAATTAAGCATTATATATTATTCCTTTTTCTCTTCACATTTTAATCATACTTACTTAAAAAAAACTTTTAAAATTATCGTACTACATGGAGCTTACAAAATACATTCATAAATAATCTAAATCCACTTTTGAATAACATTAAACTACTCATAGGCTTTTTTTTCAAGTTTTTTTTTTCCTATCTATCTTGGATTTTCCTGAGTTTGAACTGGTGTGCTTAGATGTTGGTTTTTGACACGTATTATGCCTGGTGTTCTCTAAGTTACCTTGCTCTGTGACTGCACATCTGATCAAAATATCAGAAAAATTCACAGTCATTTTTTATGTTTATTTATTCATTTTTCTGTGGTGCTGAGGATCATTTCCTGTCTTCTCTTCTTTGCTTTTCTCTCCTCTCCTTCCCTTCCCTCTTATATTCCACTATATGGAATTTTATCTTCTGTTGCTGTCTCATAACTTGCTTCAATTATTTACTCTTTTTGTCTTTCTTTAATTATCAGCATTGTGATTATCTATTGACCATCAAACTCAGACATCTTGTCCTCCACCCTATGTGGTCAACTCATGAGAGCATCAAAAGGATTCTTAGTTTCAGTTACAGGGGTTTTGATATCTAGCATTTCTCTTTTGCTCTGTCTTCTAACTTCCAGTTCTTTGTTACACACCTGTTTGCTCTTCAGTGTCATCTACTTTTTCCACATAGAGCCCTTAGCATCGTAGGCACAGTTTTTTGATGCTTGATCTGTGTCTGCAAGCTGTATTTTCTGAATTGCATGCTTATAGATTTTTTTGTGGAAAGTAAATGTGAAGAATAAAAGAAACAGTAATAAATAGGTTTGTAAGAGAAACTGTAGTTAAAAAAAAAAGAGTGGCAGAATGTATTTTTTTAAAAAAATGACATGTGGCTTAGAAGAAGCTCACTTTGCCTCTAGACACAACCATAGGCTAAAAATGACGTCTATAATAAGATATTCCACACAAATGGTATTGAACAGGAAGCAGAAGTCACCACACTCATGTCAAATAAAGTAGATATTAAATCAAAAGCAGTAAAAAGAGAAAGGGAACGTCATTATATCATGACAATGTGGGTCAGTTAAGCAAGAGTAAATAACAATTCTAAATACATATGCACCTAATATTGTAGCAATGCATATATATATATATATATATATATATATATATATATATATATATATATATATACCGCAGTCTGGCTGCAGCAAAATAGCCTGGGGGTGACGAGCAATTTGTGTACATTGATACAGCAGGAGTGGGAGCCGTTTATTGTAGGACAACAGAGGTATTTATACATTCCACACAGCTTATCTTAATTAACATAAACTAGATACAGCAGTCAACCAATAAGGAATCTCCACACTTAATGGCTCGCTTGCATTACTTCACAAACCACTCCCTCTGCAAAATGCCAGGCGCCATCTTGACTTGTTTACAGACCCTAACATATATGTATGTATTTAATTTATTTACAAGAAAGAACTGAATTGACTTAAGGAAATTTTTGCCATTTTTCCTGAATAATTTTATTATTAGCTTTAAATTTGAGTCCTTTTATGATACAGAACTTCTATAATCAGAGATCATATTGATTTCCTATCAGTTTCTGTATACCTAGAGCTAAAGTATACCAAGGATTAGGGCCACCTCTTACAGCTCCATCTGGTTTTCCCAGAAAACCTCAAAGGAAAAAAAAATTGGCAAAAGTCATTCCTGCAATTTTCTTTCTGTTACAGAAAGAAATATGGTGGAATGAGATGGACATCATCACCCTAGGTACATGCATGACTGCTCATAGGGTGGGACGCTACATCATGTACAACTAGGGAAATGAAAAGTTGTGCTGTAATTGTGTACAATGAATCAAAAAAGCATTCTGCTGTCATATAGAACTAACTAAAATAAATTAATTAATTTAAAGAGAGAGAGAGAGAGAGAGAATATTAGAAGGCAAATCTCCTATCTAATTTCCAGGTTAGTGAAAGTCTAACAATCTCCATTTGAGTGATGTCGTACATAAGAATTAAACATGTGTGTTTTATTTCTGCTTGAGAAACTGTGTAGGGCTTGTCAAGATGAATCTGTAGCTATAAGTACAAATGAGTTTTGACAAAAATTAACTGTTATTAACATTTTACACTTTACTACAGATATTAAATTTGACTCTTTCAAAATGTTGTTCATTCTTGTGTATGTGAGACAAATCCAGCATTTAGAAAAGTGATAACTAGAATAATTTGCATAAAACTGCTATTAAAAAGGATAACTATGGCATTTGCCGGTAAATGGATGGAGCTGGAGAATATCATGTTAAGCAAAATAAGCTATTCCCAAAAAACCAAAGGCCGAGTGTTTTCTCTGATATGCAGATGCTAATTCACAATAAAGAGCGGGGGAGTTAGGAAAGAGTAGAGTTACTTTAGGTTAGGCAGAGGGGAGTGAAGGGAGGGGAGGTGGTCTGGGGGTGGGAAAGACAATGGAATGCATTAGACATTGTCACCCTCTGTGCAAATATGACTGTAAAACTCATGGGATTCTACGTCATGTAGAACCAAAAGAATGAGAAGTTATACTCCATTTATGTACGATGTGTCAAAATGCATTCTACTGTCATGTATAACTAATTAGAATAAAAAAATTCAAGAAAAGGATAATCATGCTTCGGCAGACTCAAAAGCAATGCTTAACTGTTTAGCAATCTACATCTGCTTAGTTTTGCCTGCTCCATGAAGAACCCTGATGGTACAGGGGATTCTAGCACTATTTTTTCTAGCAGAAATATTTTCAATCAGATTTAGTTTCTGTTAGAGTCTGTAAACAAGTCAGGATGGCGCCTGGCAAAATGCCAGAGGGAGTAGTTTGTGAAGTAACGCCAGCGAGCCATTAAGTGTGGAGATTCCTTATTGGTTGACTGATGTATCGAGTTTATGTTAATTAGATAAGCTGTGTGGAATATATATACCTCTCAGGTCCTACAATAAACGGCTCCTACTCCTGCTGTATCAATCTACACAAGTTGTTCGTCACACCCCCCCCCCGCCCTGTTAGTATGCTGCAGCCAGACTGCGGCAGTTTCTACTGTATTTCTGTGTTCTATTATATAATAGTTTGTTGACCTATTTACAGGACAAATAGTTTGAATTGTTGTAGAGAAAACACCTGAGACAGGACTGGAGGCTATGATTTAGGAAGAGCATTGTTGAAATGGCTATGAACTTCAGTATAATGCATGGTTAACTGAGCGGCTTGTATAATCATGCAGACCTACGGTCAAGTTGCACCTCTAATTTTGGCTCTCTGAATAATTTTCTATAAGTCACATAAACTCTGAGTCTCAGAGGGCTTTAACTTTTGCCTTGGAGACAATCAAAATACCTAATTTATCACATTGTGATAAATGAGGACATATATACAAACAAGTATACATTTATTTACAAACTAGCACATCACTAGAGAAACATTTCTAATTGTTCTTGTTATTTTTCTCTGGACAATGAGAAGACACACAATCACATCTTGAAATGATTAAAATTGCAGTTATTTAGCAATTCAGAGGAGACAGGAGAACTGTCTTCACACATTCCAAAGGGTACTTTAAAGAAGAGGAATTAGGCCTACTCTCTGTACTGGACTGAGTTCAATTTAATTTGGAGTAATGTTGGATTAACATCTAGAATAGTACAGAAGATACAAATTTTGAAGGTAGGTAAAGGTCTTTGCAAAGATTTCCATAGCTCAATCCCCAAATATGTAATGGTAAAAGGCTGGGAATGGGATGGTACCTGGCTAGGCATTTGGATAACAGACACAATTACAGTTGCCGAGGAGCTGACTCTAAAGCAAGCACCCAGGAGTATCTGGAAGGACCTATATCCCCACAAGGGTTCTGATATGTGGATAGGGCGGCATAAGCATCAGAGTGAAAGTCACGTGCTACGGAGTAGACTCCAATGATCATTGCAGACTGTGAAGATGGACAGCCACCTCAAGCCAAGGAGTGCCAATGTAGAAGCAGAAACCATGTAGAAAATGAATTTTCCTCTAGTATCTCCAAAGGGAACTCACCCCAGTCTACACACTGATGTTTAGCCCCCGGAGACTGATTTCAGACTTTTTACCACCAGGAATATAGGATGACAAACTCATCTCATTTTACATCACTGAGGATTTGTGGAAAGAGGTTATAGCAGCCACGAGAAGCTAATACAAAGGGTAACATAAACTCCACAAAAGTAGAATTATTTCCCCCAAAGAGAGCGGGTATTCATTTTGGGGGAGGGAAGAATTCTAAAACAGGATGCATGTAAGACATAATTTCATTATATGAATCTGAGGTTTGTTTAACAGAAAGTATGATAAGAAAATCAGAATGATTCATCCTTTGATGAATGGTTTCAATGGCTATTTTTTTTTCTTGGTATTTCAAGCAAAGCTATTATTGTTGATATGCAATGTACCATAGACATAAAAAAAATCAGAATGTCTCTCAAGGTCTCATATTCTTGCTTACCCTTAACCTTTTCAATGGAGATGAATGCATCCTTCTCAAGATGAAGAACCTGTTTTTCACTGACAGGTTAAAATCTATTCCACTCCATTTTTTCCTCCCTCCCTACCTTGAATCCCAAGTCTGTCTCTTCTACAACAATACTGACCACAAGGATGCTGGTCTACGATGTCACCTCACATGGTTCCTGAATAAGTAACCAATATAGCAAGGGCAGTTACACCTCTCTCTTCTCCTTCCCAAGCCCTTTCTCTGAAAGATGGATGTCACACCTCTATTTTTTAAAAGGGATCAGGTAAGTCTCTACTTAGTCCAAAAGCATCCAACCCATTTACAACAATACTTTCTATTCTCGTGATGAAACAGACACATAAAGTTAAAGCCAAGGACATTTTGCTGATGAGTATATTTTTAGTTCATTGCACAAGTTAAAAAAAAAATAACCACACATGCAATGTGGCACAAGATACCCAAAGTGCTATGTTTGTTAAATTAAAAAAGGAAGAAAATATGAAAGACTGTGACATCTTCCTCACCAGAGAAAGTCAGCAAAATCGATTCTTCTGTTCATTGGTAATCGGAAAGAAAAAGAGAGGTATTTGAAAATCAAGCACTGAATATACAGAGAATCAATTCATTATTTTTATGTTATTCTGTTGAATAGTAAATGAAAAGTGTGAAATTAGCATCTGTACTCTGTATACACCAAGTCTGCCTGGGGTCCAGGCAAAATGAGAATTATGCTTCTTGTTGATACCATTTCCATTTTCGTCAGCATTGTGTCAGCTGTGATGAAATGACCTGATAAGGACGATAGAGAGGAGGGAATGTTTGGGATGGGCTCAAGGTCTCAGAGGCTCAGTGCATGGTTGGCCAAACCCATACCTCTGGTCCAGAGGTGGGACAGAACATGATGGTGGACGGGTGTGGAAGAGGGGATCAGCTCAGGACATGACAATCAGAAAACAAAGCTCTGCTCACCAGGGACAAAACAGAAACCCCACAGGCGTGCTCCAGGGACCCACCTCCTCCAGCCACGCCCACCTGCCTACAGTTACCACCCAGGTAATCCCTATCAGTGCATTAATGCACTGATTAGGTTGAGGCTCTTATAACCCAGTCGCTTCACTTCTAAACCTTCTTGCATTGTCTCACGCATGAGCTTTTGGGGGGACAGCTCCTATCTAAACCATAACAAGTTGTGACATAGTAGTGACAGAGGACAGGCTTCTGGTCTCCAGGGGGCTGGCCAGCAGCAGCAGTAGGCATCAACAGCGCTGGCTTTCCTGAGGTCCCGGCTCCTGCAAGACCATCTCTTTCATGTGACTATCCTTACTCTGGAGCAGAGGAATCTAGCAGCCTTGAAGCTTGTACCTTTCATTTGTGACTTTCCTATGCAGTTTTTACTGGATTGCTCTACCTTGAATTCTGGATCCTAAAACCACAGCACCAAAGCCTTTGGCTGCATCCTGAAACAAACCCTCCTACTTTCCTTCCTCCTGCAGCTATTGTAACTGCAAAGACTACTGTCATCTGCCCTTGAGAATTTAAGACGTGGAAGCACTCCATGGAAGGGCTTACAAGTCCCATTGATCTTTGTGAACTATGGCTGTTATCTCCAATTTACAGATGAGGACGATGAGGCTCAGAGAATTCAAGTAACTTGTCCCCAGTGACACACATATAAAATGATGTATCCAATATTCAAAGTAAGGCGATGTGACTTCACAGCCCGTGTACCTTCCCTGAAAGTTATTCTATATTTCTATACTTATCAACCCTATAACTTCTGGCGATATCTACTCTTTTTTAATGAATTGTTTCTCCAGAACAAAATTAGGTAACTCTCTTTCTTTTTCTTTCTTTCTTTTGATACCAGGGATTTATTCAAATAATGCATACAACTTAGAATGATTAAATTATATATATTTTATAGTATACCATTACTATAAAATGCAATTATTTAATCATGATTTATTTTAAGCAATCATTCCATTATGGATAGATGATTTGTTTTTTTCTTTTCTGCTATCAGAGATTGAACTCAGGGGCACTCCACCACTGAGCCACCTCCCCTGCCCTATTTTGTATTTTATTTACTGAAAGGGTCTCATTGAGTTAATTAACACCTCATTTTTGCTGAGGCTGGCTTTGAACTCACGATCCTCCTGCCTCAGCCTCCTGAGCTGCTGGGATTATAGGTGTGCGCCACCACACCTGGCTAAAATTAGGTATTTCTGAGAATGGTGTAGAAGGGTTTAGTATGATCCACGACTCCACCATATGTTATTGTATTCCTTATGGAATGAAGGTGCTATCATACTTCCTCAACCTGAACTGGTCTTTCTATACTTTCTGCATAAAGAATATACAAGAACAAAAGATTCTGGCTCAGTTTATATTTCAGACCTCAATAAGGAGAACAATGGATATAGGGGAATGACGTGATTAAGAAAAGAAAGCAAAAAAAGAATTTTGAAAGGAAAAAGGAAATCTGTGGATGGTTTTGTTCATCTTCCCTGGTTCCTACCCATTCATCTTTAACCACTGGGTCCTAGGATGAGCTCATCTTGTGTACCTGCTAAAGCCACCGCGCATACCTCCCATTTGCCTAGCTCTTCTGGCCACTGGATATCAAACCCATCTTTGGGGTCCCCTGCACGGGTGCAGTCTGTGATAAATAGCTCTCAGTGGCTTCTCTTTGTGCTTTGCAACAGAATCTAGGACAGAGAGGACTGATTTTTCTCATCTTTAGCTGGTTTTATTTGGTCACTTTCAAAAGGAACTTATTTTTAATCTCTTTCTCAGAGTCTATCAGGAGACCCTCATGCACATAATTATTAGATAATTGCCATTGGTGTATTGTGTCATTAATGCTCTTTGGCTAGCTCTCCAGGAGCAAGCTGAGTACTGTACGGCTCTATCATCTTGCTTGTGGGGAGATATTATCAAAAGTCTCAGTCACTGAGCAAAGAGAATTATAATCCCAAGAAGGATGGAGGTGAGTGGAATCCCTGAATACACTAATGTCCCTATGTATTTCATTGTCACTGGTATTCTAAAGCAAATACAGCGTATTCCACTTTTTTGAAATTTTCCTTTATAATTCTGCTCCCTGCTCTACAGTTCCTCAAATCAAAGAGATTTATGTGGAAAATTCATCACATTTATTGCCGGTTTTGGTTATCCTCTCTCTCTCTTTGTATTTTGATTTCGTTCCTATTAGTTTTGCTTTCTTGTTAGCATATAGAAGAGACAATATACTGTTTTGCAGAATTAAACGCGGGGAGAATATGCCTGTCAATATGCCTAGCTGGAAAATCTATGATTAAAAGTTATGTTACTCATTAGTATGGAAAAATCAAATTGGGAACCATGCTTACTGACCATTTTTGGAAACCGTTTCTTGCTCATTACTTTCTGTGTGCTCTTAAAAAAACAAAGCTGTAAATTGCCACATTTCACTGAGATTGCAACCTACAGAGCAATTTGTATTTATGCAAAAAGATCCCATTACTCATCTTTTTTTTTTTTTTTTCAGATGAGTTTCTAAGAGTTTCTACCTGAAGGAGCGCCAACACGGGTAATTATTTTTTAAGATGGGTTAGCTAGTGTTTGACAGAGCAAAACCTCCACATTCTGGGGTTGACAGATAAGTATCAATGCTGTTCATTTTTTCCCAAGGATAATGGTCAGAACATGTGAGCCACAAAATCGATAACATGAATGATTATTTGCTGGTGAAATCAATGGATGTAATTCTATTTGAGTGTGTCCATCACGAGTGGAAAACATTAATGATAATGGCAGAATAGAGTTCTGAAAAGGAGGAAAATAGGTTTGCAATGTAAATATAGGTTTGCAATGTAAATAATAGGGCAAGGGGGTGTCACACAACTGCTGGTGGGAGCCCGGCCACTCATCCTCCTCCCTGACAAAAGATATTGACAGGTAACTATGTGATCATCCTTGGATGATGAGGGAAATTAGATGTTATTGAATTTCCTCTTCCACCTGATGCTTATTTCTTCTATTGTGATTCACCCAGTATTGAACAATTCCTGCAGGGATGGGGTATTTTTTCCAGGTATCCCATAAATTCCAAAGGCAGAACTTCATCAACAGCACCAGAGTCAAAAGCCTTCTACAAAAGCTCACCCAACATCCACTTCACAATGGAATCAGGAGGCTTTAAGAAGGACTTGCCGAGGAGCCACATTTTGATGTGCAATCTGTAAAAGAAGTGTTTGATACTTTCAAATCATGCTTTGTGGGACATGGCCTTAGGTGTTAGGGAAATTTTTTTTTACCATATTCATCTGCTTCTGGCTTGTGGAGAAGGTAGACAGAAAGCCTAGCTATGTTGGTCTTAAAAGCAAAATCAGGGCTTGTTATCACAAAGCATCTGCTTGACTGTTTTGAGGGTAGTGAAAGAGACATTGTGTTTAGGAACCAGCAAGATGGTATCAGATCTCTCAGGATGGGGATCAAGAGGGCAGGAAAAGACAAGATGAGAAATGTCCTTTCCCGGTGTACTGTCCTGAGCAGGGTTGACCTGCCAACAGTTTAGCCCTGATGTCCTTGTCATCCAAAGCTCCTGGACCCATAATGAGGACACTTGGGAGCAACCTGTAAAGGATTGCAATGGAACATGACCCAGACACAACCCAGAGTGACTGCTTCACATGGCAAACTGCCTGCTTCTGAAACAGCGCCCACTCCACCCTGAGTCCAGAGGAGTAATGGCCACAGAGAACAGGTAGTACAGATAGCGGAACCTCACCCTGTGTGGGCGAGGGCTTCATAGCTCAGGACTCCAGAGCAGGATTTGTGTAAATCCAAATGGCAGACCTTCCCCCGACTTGTGGAGAACTCGATGTCAAGTTTCATATGGGGTATCCTTCTAGTTGACAAACCTGTTGAGAAACAAGGTGGGCCATTTTTTGGACAGGACTTTGTGTTTTCTGGACATGTTTTTCAAAAACGAATTGAGATTTGGTATGGTTTTTCAATAATCCCCAGTAGGCTTTTCCAGCTCTGGAAACTGGTCATTTATTCTTCCGTGTCCATTGGACAAAGTGTGATCCGCTTATTAGGAAACAGAATGACCTTCCCACTGTATGTGTTTAAGCTGGGCAAAATAAATATCGTGAAAATGTTAACAAATCTAGGAAGTGACGTGCATAGGAGATCCCAGTCTCACGTTCCGATGTACAGAAACTCATAGCAATTCATTCATTCAATGGATCTGCAAAACATTAATTTTTTAAAAAAATAATTGGGTGTCAGAGGTATAATCCATTAAGCTGACCGGAGGCAATTTGCAAAATTATTTTAGGGTTTGGTCTTAATTCAGATTCTCACCTCATTAAAGTGTCTTTTTGTGTATTCTTTTTGGCATGAAGCCTTCTTTAGGTTCACTATGAAAAGTGTCCATTCCTACCATAGCACACTGCATTCACCCATTTTGTGTATCTGATCTACTACCTTGTGATAATCGTGTCTGTGTTTGTCACCATCCACCAGATTGTAAGTTCTGTGACAATAAAGGCACTGGATGTTTTATTCACTTTTATTTTCCTATTGCCTAGTAAGAACTGGTAGAGGTGACACTCATACAAAGTTATCAGATGACTGAACACAAGAATGGGTGAATAACGAAGTGAAACTGAATCAAGAAATGGTCCTGTCTCACCTGAATGCATTTTCTCTGCAAGCAGATACTACTTAGGCATAAAAGATGTTGTCAATATATAATAAAGCTATTTTAAAATGTACATCTGGATGACACTAACTTAAGTCAACAGAAAAGGACTGAAGAAAACATGGAAATACCTTGGAGAATTTTAAGTGCTCCCTCCCCACGATAATTTGATTTTTTTCATGACTTAGGAAAAGTAGAAATAAAACAAAACAAAAAAACCCCAAAGCAAAATCAAGCTGAGCCTGGCGGTGCATGCTGAAATCCTAGAGGCTCAGGAGGCTGAGGAAGGAGGATCGCGAGTTCAAAGCCACTCTCCGCAAAAAAGCAGGTGCTAAGCAACTCAGTGAGACCCCGTCTCTAAATAAAATACAAAATATGGCTGGGGAGGTGGCTCAGGAGTGGAGAGCCACTGAGTTCAATCCCCCATATCAAAGGAAAAAAAATTTAAAAAGAAACAAAAAATACCCATGTGAAGAAAAAAAAAAAAAGCATAATCCAATGTGATTAAATTAAAACAGCTTCAGTCAAAAATAAAGTTCCTCCCCAGTACAAAATTTAGGGAGACCTAGTTTGTAGGTAATTTGTACAAGGGGTAAGTCTCAAAAGCATCCCATTTGCGTGCATGAATTCATGTTCATGATTGCTGGTGGGGATGGAGATGCTGAGGAAATAACTTTGCTACGATATTCTGCCACACATTAGGGTTTCTGTAATAGATCAAAATCATACATGTCCATGGACATTCTTAAATAACTATGATCTGTATAATCTGTCTGTTGACTCACCATGTTTTTTAAGTTCATGTATTTAACGAAAAACACGAATTTTCAAAATTATGATTTTTTTTCATGAAAATGGCAAATACTTTTGTGGTTTATTCTCCATGAAGTTACTTATTTGAGGTACTGCATGAAATGAAAGGTAGCCAATGGATCTTTCTGATTACTGGTAATATCAATTCTGCAATGTAGTTGATTTCTAAAATCGCAAGCTAAGTACCCTTGTGAATAGAGAAAAATCAATTTGCCCATGTACCACACAGCAAACCCTGTGCCTACGGGAGGGAGTTTATGAACAGTTTCAGGAAGAACTTTGGGACTGCATGGTAGAAAACTAAATTTTAACCACTAACTCTGAAATGACTCTATTTCCTTTATAAAAAAAAAAATGGAATTCTGATGAGCTGAACCTTTTTGTGCCAAATGAAGAAAAATATCTATTTTTTTCTAATTAACTTCAAGTGGCAAAGCAAGTTCTGAGGACAAAGCATATTCAGGTAGCTCTATTGTTTTTCTTTTAGGAAGGAAGGGTGTGGTAAGAGACAGCCCTAGGTCATAGGCTCTTGGACTGAAATAACATCCATTTCAATATCTGTCTGTGTAAACCCAAACCAATTATTATTAATGGAACTCACTTGGTTCTTCCTAGTTCCGAAATGCTATGTAAATATCAATTCATAGCATTGATTATTGTGCTTAGAAAAATATTAGTATAGAATTTATGTCCCCCAAGTCTCTAAGAAGTCACAAGACTGATGCAAGAAATTAGAAGAGTCAGCTTTAATAAAATAGCAGAAAGTCTGATCAATACACTCAGACAATATTAGAGCCTCATGAATTCTGAAGATCATCATATCTGACCTCTTCATTTTAAATATGAGGAAACAAAGTCCTAAGAGGCCAGGTGGTATAAATTCATACAGCTAAAGAGTAAATCATGGCTACTTAACAGATGAAAAGCTGGTTCTTTAACAAATACATTCAATATTTTCCTTTTCTCTATTTTTTTTAAATTTTCCTTCCTTTCCCCCCTACCTTCCTAGTGCCTCCTCCTCTCTTAATTTTAAATTATAAACACATTTTTTATTCTGTAGCTGACATTTAGGAAATGTGTTTGTTTTTCTGTTGCTCTTAAATAAATACACAATCATGGGAGTAAACTCAAAAAATCAAGAAGAAAATGTTTCCATAATATAACCATCTAGAAAGATCCACATGTTCTTTTTTTGTTTTTTCTATCAGGAGGTCTATTGTCAACATTTAAGCTATCATCATTGAAGGCTCCACGTCATTCATTCACAAAATGAAATTCCGGAATGCAGAAAAAAATATGCAAAACAATGATGATTGTGGTCGATGTATTTAGTTTTGTTCCCTCAAATGTAGAACACAGCAGATCATGAAGTTTACAGAAATTTCAGAAAAAAAAATAATTAAGATCCAGCCTGCTTTTATATGGTTATTCTAGTCACTGAAATCAGCACAGGATTTTTGGGTTGGGTGTTTACCTTGGATTTGCCCAATTCGTACCAGCATTTGAAGAATTAAAAGTTTACACGTCCATCACTTTATAGCCTCTTTAAAAAACTTCCATATACAATATGGCCATGTCCATGAATTTAGACATGGCTGAAATATTTGGCAGCATCTTCCTGGTTATTAAATTAACAAACCAGCACTGCTTCACTTGTCTTTTTCTTTATAAATAACATTTTGGGTGGAGCGCGGGGAAAGAGCATATTAGGGAGAGTTCAATTTTATTTTTTTGATTAGTATGTCATAAATAGGGAATACATGCCCGTGGTTGAAGACCCTGTTCAATCCCCAACTCCCCTCTCGTGTCAAATGCAGGTATGAAAACATTTGAGTATTAATGAAGATTCATTTCTCCTACAAATAACAATAGATAGGAAATATCTAAGTGAACAGGGGTACGCGCATGGAGACCAGCTCCTCATTACACTGAGTTTGCCAAGGGTAGGATTGTCAGTGACACTGGTATGTCACATACACAATAGCATCATATATAACTTAACTGGATCTCCTTTTACAACATAGACAATTGAACAACCGTAATTGGTTCACGTATTACAATTTTCATTCCATTAGTTAGCATATGTATCCAAAATTGGAGTTGTCAGTCAGAGAAAATGAAAGCCTGTTTTGTGTTTTTGTATTAATTGGAGGAGGGAAAAATCCTTCTTTGTACTCAGATTCAACAGGGCTGTGAGCATCTCAGGCTCTGCAAGGGGGAAAAGACATCTCCTCTAGTCACATAATTAATTTGAGCACCTTGGTAAATTTGTGATGAGTTTACAGGAAGCCTTATGTAATAGTTAAAAGTGGTTTCCATTTCATGTAAATTCACTACATTGACAAAGGTTTGCTTTTCAAGACTGTAATTAGGTGGACTTGCATATTTTAGAAGACTGGGTTCTTGTTCAGTGTATAAAACTGTAATGGATTGCCAACCCATATTAGGCCAACTCACATTTCTGAGGATCAATGAACTCAAAGATCTGTTAATGAGATAAGGTACACAACATCCAAACATAAGTTCAAGTACCCATGATGTTGAATTTACAGGTATGAAACTCTTCTTGAGGTCACCATGGTTACCTTTTCTATGAATACTCTGGGGCACTTTTACATCTTGACTTATATCCAACACATTCCTCCTTTCCTGTGGATTTCATCTTCAGATTTTTCTAATAATCAGCTTTCTTCATCATATCAAGCATGTCCCATATATGCCAAATGATAAATGAACATGCTCCATATTTGAAATATCAGAGAGCAGAGACCCAGATACTCCACCAAGAGAAGTATTGGATAATCCCAAGGTTGGGGGGAAGCATCAAGTATAACGGATCAGATTATGATTCTTAATTATAACTAAGTTATAGTCTAACCTTCATAATTATATGATTTATCACTGTTCTTTGTTCACTAAAAATAAAAACAAAAATCACATGTTTTAGAATTATTATTTATAAGTATGAAAAACTGCAAAATGACTTACAATGGATTTAGACTTTCTTAGCTGGACCATATGAAATTGCTTACATTTGACCATTTTTGACTTAAAAATTGGTAATTTCGGATAGTTCAACCTAATGTATAATGATACATGCCACATATTCTAAGGAAGTCATGTGTCAGGTGTGACATAGCATAATACCTGAGGAGCCTCAGAGTCCTGTGGGGGACATCACCTGGTGTCCATGAAGGACTGTTCAAACACACGTATTTGCCTACAATCTATACACAGCCTCTTGCACACTTTAAGTCATCTCTAGATTACATACATTACCTAATGCAATGTAAGTTCTATGTAAAATTCTTGCACTCTATTGTTCAAGGTATAATGGAAGAACATCTGTACAGGTTCAGTACAGAGGCAATTTATTTTTTGGAAAATTTCTTGTACTTGGTTGAATTGGCAGTTGCTCAACCTGTGGATCTGGAGATTTGACTGTGAATTTCAGTTTCCAGATTTAGCATCAACCTGTCTGAGGCAACTAATTCTCTTTGTGCTTTGGAAAATCTTCACGTGAAAAATGAAGTGATCGATTTCATCCACTGCTTTTGACAATAAAAACACGATCACAAGGTTTTGTGAAGTTTGGTGAATTGCAGTTTTTATCATCAACTGTATGGTGGGTAAAACCTGGTCATATTTGATACTCTTACAGAGGATTCCACATTACTGATAACTGAACCCTAGGTTCTCTATGGTCCAAAAAAAAAAAAAAATCTTAGAGATGATAGAGAACTTACTGTTATTCACAACTGAAGGAAAACCAAACCAAACTTTAGATTCATTATGCCTAGGAAAAGCCATTTTAAAATGTCATAGAAAAAAATGTGATAGCCAATCTCATCTCACAAGAGTAAAATTCACTTTGATTTTTTAAGTTGACCTACTAAATCTCTTGATCGCTCCAAAAACCATGGTTCATGACTGTGTAGTCAACAAGAGCAAAGGAGAATCTTATATCTGCTCATCCTGTCCTTGTCTCTAAGACTTATTTTTTCCATCATCCA
Source organism: Marmota flaviventris (assembly GCF_047511675.1). Taxonomy (NCBI): domain Eukaryota; kingdom Metazoa; phylum Chordata; class Mammalia; order Rodentia; family Sciuridae; genus Marmota; species Marmota flaviventris. Next base: position 7,612,529 of record NC_092517.1, on the reverse strand, counting down.
ACCACCCATCTGTTCATCTGTCCTCCACTGATCCATTCACTCTGCCCATGAATTCACTCCTAATGTGGGTACTCAGTCCATCCTGGGTGGCATGCCATGTGCTAAATGCCTTGGATACAATGGCACACTGGAGAGAAAAAAATTCTTAGCGCTCTGGAATCTTGCAGTCCAGGCAATAATGTTACAAAGATTTAATTGTAACTGGGTTGCGTGCATCAACACACTATACAAGCTGTTCACAGTGCATATAACACAAGCCCTGGACTTGACATAGGTTTGGGAGGAGGGAGAGTTGGAAGGAGAATAACCAGATTGAGCCGAGGGTGTAAAAGATTAGTTCCGAACAATTTCCTCTGGCAAAAATATACAGCATTTCAAGGAGAAAAAGAACTGAGTTGTCCCATCCAAGAGCAGGTAACATGGAGACATGGATTGAAAGACAGGGGAAGAGCCTGAAATCTTGGTCTTTTTCATTGATAGGCATGCCATATTCACATATATATTTATACGCAGATATGTCCTATATTATATATAAACATTATATAGAGATGCATATAAATTATTGTCTTGGTGGCTATATTGATAAACTTAAAAGTTTTCTAAATTTTACATGTCAGAAAGGGAGCTGGATTGTAGCAATTTAGCATCAAAAAATAACCAAGAACAAAATTATTATTCAGTCACAAATATAGGTTTTCTTTGAAGAAGGCCAATGAGACCCTTCCTCTGAACACAAAAAGAGACCAAATAATAATAATAACAATAACAACAATGTCCTAATGTTGTATCCTATACCATACCCACTCCATTTAGCGCTAAGCATTCCTGTTCAAAGACCTCTAACCTGGACAACAAGCATGAAATGTACCTTCTCTCATAGCCACATAGTCACACAAACAGCCAGGGAGATAAGTATGTCTTAATGGAAATCGTAATTACTGGGACTTTCCTATTGCCACTGAGAATATTCATATTGTCCTTAACAGAATGTTGGAAGAAATAGCCATATTGCAGGAGTTGCTGCTGAGGGCCAGGGCCATCCTTATCATACAGTAGCAGGAAACTTGGCTGAATTATATTTTACTTGGCCGAATTTGATTTTTCTGGGGAATGCAGAGCTTGGGGTATTGTACGTGGATATTTCGATGAGGAGATTGGCAGGTAACCTGTAAAGGTACAGATGGGTTTCTCCTTGCTGCTTAGAGTTAAGTGTGAGGCAGGAGGAGGAGATAGATTAAGAAAGAAACTGATAAGCATAAGGACCCAGCACTGGGCGTGATAGGAGGTCCTTAGCCACTTGAAAAGGGAGGTTAAAATGAGAACATTTGCTCATGAGTAAGCGTGTTCTAGAGACAGGACCTCAGGGTGGGGTTGTCAGCTCGTTGCATGGGATTCCTGCATTCATTCCGCTATCTCAGCAGAGCCCAGTCACAGGGATGCGGTTACCTAGAAATGTCCTGTGTGGGAACTTTTTGACAGACCCTAGGACCACGTGGGTTTTGAGAAGGTTACAGCGGTAGAAACACTGCGTGGAGCATCCATGGGATGAAAGGAAGGCAGATGGGCAGGAGTTTGCGACTCTAAGAGCCAGAAGTAGATGAACAGGGGTCACCCAAGCCCTTTAGAGACGGCATCACGATGTCACATGCTACAGACACCACAGAACTACAGGACCTGTTTGCCCACCTGGATTTGGGTCTTGCTTTGGAAAATGGAAATGTTTACTCTGTCCCATTAGGCACTGGATACTTGTAAAATGCTTTTAATTTTTTTTTTCTTTACAAGAGCTCACAACGCAAGATTGCCTTGAGCGTCTGAGAAGACTCTGGACTTGGACTTGGAGTGACCTGGGAACCGTTGAGACTATGGGGACTCCTGGGAAGGGACTGAATATATTTTGCATTGTCAGATGAGTGTGAGCTTTTGGGGGGCCAGGGGGGGAATGTTATGGTTTAGATGTGGTGTCCCCCGAAAGCTCACGTGTGCAACAATGCAAGAATGTTTGGAGGAAGAATGATTGGGTGATAGCCTTAGCCTGAATGGTGAACTAATCCCTGATGGGTTAAACAGGAGTGATAGGGTGTGGCTGGAGGGGGTGGAAATGGGGTGGGCATGGCTTTGGGGTATATATTCTATCTGGAGAGTGGAGTCTGTCTCTGCTTTCTGATCACCATGATGTGAGTTGATCTCCGCCACATGGTCCGCCATGATGTTCAGCCTCATCCAGAGCCTCAAGGAATGGGGCCAGCTGTCTATGGACTGAGACCTCTGAAACTGTGAGCCCTCAAATAAACTTTTCCTCCCCTACAGTTGTGCTGGTCAGGTCCTTTAGTCAAAATGACGCCCTTTCAGACAAAGAATCCCTAGGAAAGTAGAGAGACTGCAGGAGAGGTGGACGCTGGCAGAACCAGCCTCAAAGAGTAGATCATTCATTCACAGAGAAATATGGCTGGTCTTGAAGTCTAATGGAAACTCTCTTGCTGGACTTCACACTTGTGGGTTAAAAAAAATGATCCCCTTATTTCCTCGAACTTAACCCTCTGAGAATGACATGTCCATCTCCTGCCTGTTCTAAAACAGTGTTCAGGAAGTAGATAACTGGTTTTCTGGTGACACAGGTCCACAAATGGAGAGGATAGGTCACACCCAATGTCTGGATCATTGCTTAGGTAGATAATGAGATTTGGGACTTTTGAACCGATGACAGTAGATGAGATTTCAATCCTTAGAGTTAATGCCGTAAAGATTTGGCGAAATGATGGGGTGGGGTCAGTGTGTTTCACAGCAAGAATCAATGTGAACATTTGGGGACCAAAGAGACATGGCATTGAGTAGGTAGAGTGGTAGCTCTTGGGACAGACACATCTATGTCCTAATTTTAGGTTCTTGTAAACGACTGTAGTTAGATACAATGTCCTTGCAGATATGGTTAAAATGAGATCATCCTGGGTTGTATGGGTTTGCTCCAAATCCAAGAAAATTTTCCTTAGACTAGAAAATGAGAAGAGTTCTTCGAGAGAGTGAAAAGACAAAGACAGACAAGGAAGAGAGAAAAGTGACCAAGCAAGCAGACACCGTGGTGAGTCAGAATGTCAGGCAGCCACGGGACTTTGGAAAAAGGCAAAGAACAGATTTTCCCCTAGAGACACCAGATGGAGCACGGTCCTTCTGACACCTTGATTTAGGACTTCTGCTCGTCTGAATCATGACACAATAAATTTTTTTCCTGTCCGAAGCCCCTACGTTCCTGGTAATTCATTTTGGCAGCCAGAGAAAACGACAGGCGACTTTTTCTTCCAACGTACTAGTGTTCGGGTTCTCATACTTAAAAGGAAAAGGCTTTTTTCCCCCCAAGTCAGATTTTTGTAATCATGTCACTCAAATTTATATTCCATGTCGCCGTGGAGACTTCTGGGAGCAGATAAGCCAGTGAACATACAGATAACATCCTCTGGGGGAAGGAGAGGTGACCAGACAACCGGTACGGGGCTGAAAGGCCACCTCTTTCTCTCTAGGTGCCAAGTCCAGAAGGGGCATCAAGATGTTCTTTTGACAAAAGTCACCAAGTGCAAGAGGCGGCCCCGAATCTGAAATTTGTACAGAAGGCTGTCTACCTTGGCGAGGTGGGTGGGAAACTTACTAGAAAAATTCATGTACTTCATTTTCATAAGCCTTAGCCTTATTCAAGAAAAGACTGTGGGGTGATTAGTCCATCAGGCACCGTGCAATATCTATTTTTAGTGTTTCACCTAATCTATGATTTTCAAATCTATATCACTTCAGGTTTAGGTCTAGCAAGTAAAGATAGCATTTGAGGAAATAGGAGAGAGCACTTTGGGATACCTCTATCTAGACCTAATACATGCAGACTAGGTGTTTGCAAACTATACTCTATAAAGGCATTCAAGTTCCTTTTGCTGAGAGAAATATTAGATATGGAGAGTGTGGATGAGCAGGGACCTCAACCCTGCTCTTCCCCAGTACTTCTAAGCTTTTTCTTTTACATAGTGAACTCTGCATCCTATTTCTCTCGTGCAATGTGTGTCTCTACCACATCTGAAAGTAACTAGCTTGGATATTTTGTATATCTGGCTAAGTGTTGCTCTCCTAGGGCAAGAACTGAATGATGTGGGACTGAGTCATATTTTTAGGACTGAATTTGAAATTACTATGAAAGGGAAAGAGTTGAAATCATATTTTTTTTTTTTGCAAAATAAGTAATAGAGGAAAAGAAAATCTTACTGAGTTTGCTGTTTCTATTTCCTATAAAAAAATTGAAGAGGGATGTTGGGCGCAGTGGCCCACGCCTCTCATCCCAGCAGCTCGGGAGGCTGAGGCAGGAGGATCGTGAGTTCAAAGCCAGCCTCAGCCAAAGTGAGCTGCTAAGCAACTCAGTGGGACCCTGTCTCTAAATAAAATACAAAATAGGGCTCAGTGTGGCTCAGTGGTCGGGTGTCCATGAGTTCAATCTCTGGTCACCCCCACCCCCACACCCAGGGGAAAAAAGTTAAAGAGTGAGATGGGTAAAAATAGACACACTACAATTTTCTGGTAAATGATGTTTTTGGTTTTGAAAGAAGAATGCATTATTATTAATGGATTCCATTGGATTTTGAAACCGGGGTATGCTAGGGTTTGAACCCATGCACTCAAAGATCCAGGTGTGGGAAGATTGGTCCCCACAGTAATGGTGGTGAATTGGTAGTCACGTTCAAAGGTGGAGTTTAGTGGAAGAGGATGAGACCACACGGGCTCCACCCTCATGAATAAACTATTGCTGCCTCACAAGAGGAGGTCAATGAGTTCTTATAAAGCAAGTTTTACTGTCTCGGTGCAATCTCTTATATACCCCTTCAACAGTCATTTGGCTCCTTTTATGTTTCTCTATCATATAATGATGCTGCCTTGGAGGGTCCCTGCCAAGATGCCAGCTACCTGATGTATGGACCTTTCCATACACCAGACTTGTAGACCAAATAAGCCTCTTTTCTTTATAAAATACTCAACCTCAGGGATTGTGTTATAGCAACACAAAAAGGACAAAGACAGACTGTGTCTTCGTCTATTCAACTTGCTCAAACAAACAACCATAGATTGTGTGGTTTATAATTTACAAATATATTTATCATGATTCTGGAGACTGGGAAGTTCAAAATCAAGGAACTTGAATGGTGAATGTAACTTTCTAATTATAGATGATAGAAGAAGGGAGAGTTTTTTTTTTCTTTTTTTAAGTGTGACATCCATGCATGAGGACTCTACCCTCAATAACTTCATCAACTTCCACAGGTCAAATCTCCAAACACTGTCACACTGTGGATTACTACAATTTCTAAGTCGGAATCTGGGAGGAGACCTAACTATTGGTTCATAGTGTTCAATTCTTGTCTCATTCCACACTTAATGTCCTTCTTGCATGCAAAATACATTTACTATATCCCAAGAATTGCAAAGGTCGTGACTTGTTCCAGAATGAGCTGAAAATTCCAAAACCCAAAGTCTTGTAGAAAAACCATCTACATCATCCATACAGTCCAGCTGTAACGCAACTTGACAATTTTTTTTTCTGTAGCTGTGAGCCTGTGAAATCAAACAAGAGGCACCTCCAAAATAAAACATGGGATACGAACGGGACGGAGACCTCCATTCCAAAAGCAAGCAGCAGGTAAAAAAGAAAGGATCAATAGGTCCCAGACCTCTTAAGAGACAATGAGACTAAACGTTGTGTCTCAAGAATACTATGCTTTGGTTCGATGCTGGGTCTTTGGATTCCCTGTAACAGCAGCCACACCGTGGATAGACTTCCAGACAACTGGGGAGCCCACGTCAGGTTCTCAAAGTGGAAGTTCAGCTTTCGGAATCTTCATTGCTTGAAGGCACATCAGAAGATGATCCCATCTTAAGGGGAGCCTGGAGCTATTTCTGCCCAAGTCTCCTAGTGATGGATCATATTGAAAGTTTCCTTTTGACCTGGATCAGGCATGTGACTTCAAAAACTAGAAGTTCCCTCCTACTTTCTTGACTTTCAAAGTAATGTTTTCAGATTTGTTTTTTTTAAATCTCTGTTTTTCTACATATCATCATTTCAGTACTTTAGTTGATAGTGCGATCAATACATCAGGCTCTGTGGCCGTTTCTGACCTGGACTATATTGTCACATTAATCAATCAAGGTATAGACACATTCCGAGTAAGATCCCCCTCGACCGTCACAAAGCTAAGACAGGAGGCCAGAGGAAGAAAGCCACATTTTTTAGATAACACCAATTAAATGGGTTTAGAAAGAAAAGCCCTTTTGGAGGTCCCTAGGAAAGGAATGTCACAATACAGGCTTTCTGATTTGGCCAATAATTGAAAAAAACGACATTCCTTTCTGTACTAAGCTTGGCCTGATGTATCCAGTTCATTAAACACTGGAAATAAAAGATATTAATAAATTATGGTTGTAAAGGGATCCCAGGGGGTTAGCAGATTCTTAGGAGATTGCTCTTGAGTTGTGTCTTTCCGTTTATTAGCCTTTTTATATTAGCTGGGATTTATAAATTATTTAGCAATAATACAGAGATGTGTCGTCACGGCCACATGATAATATAAGGTCACAGTGGCGACTTAAAGGGGAAAACATAAACACTTGCTTCTCCTATTTCATCGTTTCAAAGGATCCCAATCTGCCACAGTCCAGCTGCAGCAAAATAACCGGGGGGGTGACGAGCAACTTGTGTACATTGATACAGCAGGAGTGGGAGCCCTTTATTGTAGGACAGGAGGGGTATATATACATTCCACACAGCTTATCTTAATTAACATAAACTAGATACAGCAGTCAACCAATAAGAAATCTCCACACTTAATGGCTCCCTGGCGTTACTTCACAAACCACTCCCTCTGGCAAAATGCCAGGCGCCATCCTGACTTGTTTACAGACCCTAACACCAATCCATTTGCTTCGAGGCATCCCCATTAGGAAAAGTTTTAATTAGAAAGACTCAGATACAGTCTAACGACCAGACAGTCAGCCCCTACCAGGACCGTGGTTCCTAAGACTGTGTTTTTCTTATGAGATGAGTAGAGAAATATGTTACCAATAAGAGGGGAAAAAAATAAACACAAAATACTGACAGTACTTTTTAATGAGAGGATATTGAGTCATCATAGAAATAATGGTAGCTGGAAGACTTGGCATGTGATTATGAACAGGTCCATAAAAGGAATTTCTTCAGTGTGTTTTTCAAACCTCAGACACTCTGAAGTTCTGAGATATTTTAATCATCCTGGCTGGCAGATTAATTTCCTCTTATTATTTTTAAAGACTTGTTTTCTTTTCATCCATGCATCCTAATCCACCGAGAGGGGCGGCCATTAGAAATACTTAATATATTCCCTGAGGCCTGTGGATCTCCTGAATCACACACACCTCAGCTTTCCTCGGGTAGATTTAATCCACACGACAAAACTGCGAGCTAGTCTTCTGTTTCCCTCCCATGAAACACTGCCTTTTGGATTTATTCGTTGCACCAGATAGAACTCTCATTCATTGTGTCTGCAGCATTAGATCATGGTGAAGGAATTCTCTTGTATTTTATTTATCACCTTTGCAGGGCATCTAGGCTGCTCTCAATTTCCCTCTGGTGTTCAACTGTGCTGTCCGTCATCCTAAGAATCGACGCAGGAGTTTTTTCTGCAAGCCAACAAATTAGGAGTTTGGGGAATATTTCCAAGGGATGAGATTAGACTGATGTAGACTTAATTTTATTAATTTCTGGCGTGTTTTTCTCCAGGAAGTCTGTGCCAGTTTGCACTCCACCTGCCGTGTCCCTAGTGTCCCCATTGTCCTACTCATCAACAGCATTTGAAATGATCCCATGCTCTAACTTATGTTAGCTTCATGAGTATACAGGAATACTTCAAAATCATTTCAATACTTATTTCTTTCCAACTACTGAAAACAGAATATGGCTCCATATGCAGTTTCCTGCTTAATAAATTACCATGTTGTTCCTTTTCTATCAAGTTTGATAACTTTTTGGTGTTGATGGTAATATGAAGCTACAATGTGTATATTTTCACATAGACTTTGAAAAAAAAATCTGTTCTTCCAGACTCTTAATTTTGTCCAGGATGTCCGATGATGAAAAGAAATGCATTTTTTTTCTGGCCAAATACATACATTTATTCTTTTTTTCTCATTGTAAGGTTACCATTTCCTTCCTAGTTGAAAAAAAATATTTGCATCTGGCCTCCAGAATTTTCCTTTCTTTGGTCACAGTTTCTGCGTCTTTGGATAGCCCTCAGTCCCTTTATGGTGTCTCCTGAATCTTTTAGCTCTGCCTCTCAGTGTGCCCCAGAACTCCGTCCTCAGCTTTGCTATCACCACACATTGCACAGCTAATCTCATTCCGTCTCAAGGGTGCCATAAACCTGAGCATGCTCATGAGTCCCAAATCTCTTTCTCTAGCCAAGACCCTTCCTCTAACTACAAAGTGATATGTCTAAGCCCTCATGGGATTAATGCTAAATCTGGGTTCAGCCACAGGAACAGCACCAGACAGAAATGGAAGGTGACGGCTTTGCCGTAGGGATTGGCAGGGATTTGATATGAAAATTGTAACCTCATAGGTCTGGATGTTGGGAGCACATGCTGCAGATCTCTGGTAAGGGCAATGCTGATATCCACTCAGACAATATTTGTCTTCTTCATGGAAACCTCTGTTCTTCTTTCAATAGACTGAGCCCCACCCACCCAGATTTTATAAGACAATCTCCTGTATTTAAAAATCAACTGATTATGGATGCTCACCTCTGCAAAATACATCCACAGGAATGTAGCTGTCTCTTTGTACCTAGGGGGAACTTGGTTCCAGAACTTTCCATGGACTCCAAAATCCATGGATGCTCAAGTCTCTTACAAAAAATGGCATAGTGTTGGCCTATAACCTACAGACATCCTCCTGTATACTTGGTCTTCCCTGGGTTACGTACAAGACCCAGTCAAATGTAAACTCAAAGGAAACAGTCGTTATGATGTACTGTTTGAGATACAATGACGAAAAAGTAGTGTTCGTGCACATTCAATACAGATGCAATGTTATTTTCTGAACAGTTTTGATCTGAAGTTTATTGAATCCTCTCAGCTGCCAATGGCCAACTGTACCCAGGTTAGTGTTTGACAGACCAACTGGGGAACGTGTCCTATGCAAGTTGAAGCAGAAAATCCTGATACTCACCGAATACATCTACAATCGAACTCGTAATATTTTTCTCCCCAACCTTCATGTTTTTTCTCACAAAACCTATGCCACTTCTGTTTATATCAGTTGCATTTGACCAGATTATAGTTATACTTGTCAATCATTCTAATCTCCTACCCTTTGATTTAGTTATACCTGTCAATGATTCTGATATTCTATACCTTACATCCTGTCCATCGGCAAAAATCTGTTCATTCTATTTACAAAATATGCCTATAATATAACCAATTTCCTACCAGTTTTAGCAACAGATGGCCCAAACTACTATTATTTGCCTCCAAATTTCCTGCCACAACCTCAGACCAGGTCTGTGTGCATTTAGCTTTGTTTCTGGGATGTTTAAAGCCAGACAGCAGACCACAGGAGGGCTGCAAAATGAAATCACATCACAGCCCCCTTCAACATGCCCAGTGACTTCCCATCATAGAAGAAAAGTAAAAGCAAAAAAATATAAATTATGGACTGGGGTTGTGGCTCAGCAGTAGAATGCTTGCCTAGCACATGTAAGGACCACGTAAAAATAAATAGATAAAATAAAGGTACTATGTGCAACTACACCTAAAAAAATTATATATATATATATATATATATATATATATATATGTGTGTGTGTGTGTGTGTGTGTGTGTGTGTGTGTGTGTGTGTAAATGATAAGTGTTTGTCCAAAGATGAGGGAAGCCAAGCACAGTGGTGCACACCTATCATCCCAGCAGCTCAGGAGGCTGAGGCAAGAGGATTGAAAGCTCAGGGTCAGCCTCAGCAACTTAGTGAGGTCCTAAGCAACTTAGCAAGACTTTGTCTCAAAAACATAAAAATCAAGGGTTGGGGATGAGGCTCAGAGGTTAAATGCCCCTGGGTTCAATCCCTGGTATCAAAATAATAATTAGATAAAATAAAATGAGTGGACACCATTTTATTTTATTTTCTATGGAAAACTTCTAACTGGAGAAAGAAACCAACCTATGTACAATATTATCCTACCTTACTGAAACTGCATGTTCCAATTAATAATAACAATATCAAATATTTATTAAGCACTTACTTCCCAGGTCCTGTTCAGGGAACTTTCGATATTATTCTAGCTGAGTCTTGTAATACCAGCATGAAGCATGTGTTTTCATTCAAGAAAATCGAGGCACTGAAAAGTAAGTATCTGGCTTGAGTCTCTGCACCGTATTAGTGGCAAACCTTTTATTTCAACCCAGGCACACATCTTCACTAAAATTGACATGCTGTGGGAAGGACCTACTGTCCTTATTTATGGGGCTGAAGAGGTTGAGACAGTAGAGGGGAGGGGGTCAGAAAGAATCCAGAGCTTCTGAAACAGTCACAGGTTGAAAAGACACATATGGGGGGTGAGAGGGCAATAGAGTTATCTTAGATTAGGTAGAAGGGGAGTGAAGGGAGGGGAGGGCAGAGGAGGAGAGAGGATGTACGGCCAGGAAGAATAGTAGAATGAAACAGGTATTATTACCATATATATATATATATATATATATATATATATATATATGACTGCAAGACCAATGTGCTTCTAAAACATGTACAGTCAGAAAAATGAGAAATTATACCCCATCTATCTATACATGGTATATCAAATTACATAAATGCATTCTCCTGTCATGGATAACTAATTAAAATAAATTAAAAATATTAAAAAGACATATGCCTCTCGACAACGTGAGAGGTTTGCATAAGGTAATAATTGGCATAATGTAATAATTGGCATGATGTCATGTCAGTTTTTTTTTTTTTTGTGTGTGTGTGTGTGTGGCAATAATTGGTTACCAACAGGAGCAAAAAATATTGGTAAACTTTATACATTGCTTGACATATATTACAAAGACCCCCCTCCACACTGCTGGGCCATCCTTAGAATTTGAAACTCTGAGTCTTCATACATTTATAATCAAACAATAAATTGGAGTTCCATTTTTGCCACCTTTATTTCTCCCCCTGCAAGGGTCATGATGTTTGAGTCTACAAGAGAGAGGGAATGTTTAGAAATACAACTCTGAAAGTTGAGAAAGACAATTTAACAGGACTATAGGTTTTACCACTATTATTCAATACTTACAAGTGACTTTGCTAGTGAATGAAACCAAAGTAGGCTTGAAACTGGGGCCACTGTCTCTTTAAAGAAAATTTCTTTGCCATGTGGCCACGCCCATTCATTTACATATTGGCTGGGTGGCTTTTGCACCACTGGGGGAAGAGGAGGAGAGTACTTTGGGGACTGATCCCACAGCTTGCAAAGCACAAAATGATCACTGGTGCTTTACAGAAAAGGGTGCTCATCATGGATGTCAAAAAGACTTCAGAAATTATCATTACGTGGTAAGGTTTACATTGAGGCTTCTCAGGAAAACTTGTTGCAAAACAGTCGTGCTTTCCTCCTCCACTCTTCCAACAAGTCCAGGGGTTGGTGAGGGGGAGGCAGTAGTTGGTTCAAGGGGGCATGATGGCAAAAGTCCCCCTGGAGGCGCAAGATGTCATTACACCCTCCCCCCTTTTTTTTCCCCAGAGACTCACATTTAGACAGTGAATCCACTAAAAATCATTTGACACAAATTGCAAGGCAAACTTTGAGCCTTTAGAACCCTCTGGGAATCATTTGTTTGATTCATTGGCTGTTAAACAGATGTCTTCACATTAGGACTTCAGGGTCCATAAAATGTGGTGAGACCTGGGAATGCATCTCAAAGAGAGAACTTAGAGAGTCTGTTTTTACCTTAGTCTCTGCTAGCTCTTCTGCCCAGCCTTTCCCACGACTCCTTTTTCAATAGGTATTTTTGATGTCCAGGTATTCGTGGGTAAATCATTTTTGGTAACATTCACTGACAAGAATCAGCAATCCCAGATCAACTCTTGCTTATGGTTGAGAAACACTATTAAAATAATCTATTCCAAAATGGAACATCTTCCAATGTAAAACAGGAGGTGAAGAGGGTCCCCGAAGGATGATGTTTTGCCTTAAAAGATTTTACAATTTTACGATGATACTAAAGAAATAGGTGTCCTATAGAAACCATAGTTAATGTTGAATTTTGACCCCTTCCGGGCTAGTGAAATGCCACATTTACTTTCTTGCATTGTGGGACGGTGGCAGTGAGGCAGGGTACCCAGTCACTCACCTGATTACAAGGGAGAAACTGCTGACGCTCTACATGCACGCTGCTGCTAAGCTGTGACATTCAGTAGGAGAGGCACAGTAAATGCATTTTTGAATGACATTTTCAATTTATAATGGACTTACTGGAACATAACCCCATGGCAAGGGAGGACCATCTGTATTTAGGAAGCAAGTTTCTATTTAGCTGGAAGCTTTAATATAAAGTCATACATAAGTAAATAGACACCATTGTCCATATTCTAATCATATAGTGGTATGGTTTGAATTTCACATTTCTCCAAAATACATTTGCTGAAATTCTAACCCCCAAGGTGATATTAGGAGGCAGGGTCTTTGGCGGAGGTGATCAGATCATAAGAATTAAGCCCTTATTAATGGGATTAATGCCTTATAAAATAAGCTATAAAGAGCTCAGTTCCCCACCCCCCCGTGCACCACCTGAGCACAGAGTGAGAAGTGGGTAGTCTGAAAACAGAATAGGACCCTCACCTCTCAGCCTGGCAATGTGCACAACCTAAGCTTGGACATTCTACCTCCAGAACTGTGAGAAAAAAATTCCTGATATGTATGAGCCACTGAGTCATTACTGACATTTTGTTATAGCAGCATGAACACACTCACACACACAGTATAAAATTTGCTGAAAAACTGTTACGTAGTCGGAAGTTCATAAACCTGTGGAACTATGGGTTAGGAAGTTATTTTTAGTTAAAAGAAGGCAAATGTCTTTCCTGGTGATATCTAACTTGCTTTATTTATTTTTTTTTAAAGAGTGTGTCTGGATATGGAAAATGTTTGTAGATATGGACCTATACAATGACTTAACTAGGAGTTCACTCATTCATTAAACATTTACTCAAGTTGCAAAATAATAGGCTTTCGGCTAGTAGCTAAGATGAGCAGAAAACAGTTCCAAATTTAAATAATGCAACGCGTGAAAACCATATAGGGACAGCAGCCAGAATTATATCCATAGGACTCCTCATGGATTTAAATAGTCTTATTGTAAGAAATGAATATAAAAAAAATATATAACTGATCTGCTCTCAAGATGGCTCAATAGAGTTGCCTTGATCATGACCTCGCTGCCCAGGAGAACCAGGGTAATAAAGGAAAAAAAAAAAAAAACCAAAAAACCTACATTTCCAGAAGAAATTAAGGAACAACTCTGGAAATAGCAATGAAATCATGGGAGCCCCAAACAGCAGGGAGAATTGGAGAAACAAGCCAGAGAAAAGAGCCAGAGCCAACTGCAGCTTCAACCTGGGCAGGGTGAGCTCCGCGCTGCAGGGACACTCTAAGTGGAGAAGTATGAGCTGTCCCCGTCATTGCAGAAGACTGGCAGTCCCAACTGCAGGGGATTTCATAGTCATCAAAAGCTTTAAATACAGCTTGGGGAGCTGGATGGTCTCTGCTCTAAAAAAAATGAGCACATATTGAGCCTTCCCCAACCCCCAGAAGTCAAGCTGCTACAGTGACCACCACTGCCAGATGAGATCTTGCCTTATGGGCTGACAGCCAGTCCCCTGCTGCTGGAGCACTGAGCTGATGCTTTTCTCTCAGGGCAACTTCAACATCCTGCAGTCTTGGGACCAGTGGCGGCCACAGCCACAATCCCGAGTGCCATCCTTGCCTGCTCCGTGGGAGTTAGGGAAAGTCTTGTCCCCAGCCCGGTTTGGGATAAGACCTGCCGGTGCAAAGTCCTGGCTTTGCTGTGTCGACTGTGAGCTGGGAAGCATCCCAGCCCATGCCCAGCTACTCCAAGAACCCAATCCCCAGCACCCCCTGCACCTATCCCAGAGGAATTAGGGCAGTTCTCTACCAGGGCCCATGGACTTGGAACTAGAGCTGCTACAGCCAAAACCCATGGTGTCACTTATGATTGTCCCTTTGGGGGGGTGGGAATGGGCAAGACGCCATCTTGGTTAGACAGCTCCAGGAGACCTCCTACCAGTGCTATAAGCCCTAACATCACCTGCAATTGTCCCCAGAGGACCAAGGGAGGGTTCCCTTTGTATCCCACAGCCTCAAGTCTGTAGGTACTGATGACACAGATTCCGGTACAAATTGTGGTCATCTTGCTGAACCTGGGGAAGGTCCCATCCCATCCTGTGGGTCCTGGCCTAGCCGTTCATGCTGAGGGTCCTGGGGAGGGTCTCCTTTATGGATGTGGTTCAGGAAGAGAGGCTGCTGCTGATGCAACCTTTGGTGTCATTTGAGCTTGAATAAAGAGAAATGGGGTCAGTCCTTCCCATATCCTACACTACAAAGGCAATGGTAGCTGCCACTACAAGACCCAGGGGTACCAGTACTGGACTCAGGGAAGTTTGAGGATAGGCACCTTTGGAAGGCTATGTACACTGAAAAGTCCTACAAATACCCTCATAAACAACTGCAGTTTAGAAACTGAGGGACCCTTAGATACCAGTGACATCAAGGATGAAGAAATCGCAGCACACATGTTGAGCTCGCTTGAAACTGAACCCCCTACCTGACTGAAACCCTGTGTCCTATCTACAGGAAAAGAAACCTATTCTCCTTAAAACAGCTACTCTATAAAATTGGAGGAGGTGGTTTACAGCAGATGGCCAAACACCAACATAGAAAAATAAGGAATGTGAGATGAAAGAGGAAACCTCAAAGTAAAATAGTAATTCTCCAGAAAGACATCCCAACTTGAAGGAGACCCATGAACTTCAAGGAAAAGAATTCGAAATAATGAGCCTGAGGAAACTCCATGATAAGACAGAGAATTCAGACAGGTTACTACAGATAATTGAGAAAAATAACTTAAGGTATACATGAAAAAATTGACCCCACAGATAAAAATCATGAAGAAGGAACCCATCAGAAAAGTTAAAGAGTTAAAAGCATGAATCAATGAAATGAAAAATACAATGGAGAGCTTCCACAAAAGACTAGAACCAGCGGAAGAACGAATTTCTGAACCCAAGAAGGAGTCCTCTGAGCTAACTTTGTATGAAAAGATGAAACTAAACAAAAAAAAACCCATTTTTTTTAAATACTAAAAAAAGCTTAGGAGGCTGAGGGTCATGGTAAAGGGAAAAATGACTCCCATTATGGGAAATTGAGAACAGGAAAGGGAAAGGTGTTAAAATCATTCCATAAAATTATGTCAGAAACTTCCCAGGTCTCCAAAGAGATACAGACACACATGTTATATGCTAGAGACAAATTACAGTCAAACTGTCAAAAGTGCAAGACAGAAGGCAAATTCTGAAAACAGAAAGAGAAAAACATCGTGTTGCAAAAGAGGATGCGCCGTTCAGAGCAGAAGTATCAGCGGGAAACTACAGGCCAGGAGAGAAAGGGATGATGTATTTAAAAACTGCTTTCGTTAAAAGAAAGAAAATGGCCAACCAAGAACACTCCAGAAAGAAAAGGAAAATCAAGGTGTTTCCCAGACAAGCGGAAATGTAGGGAATTTATCATCATCACGCCAGTATGAGGAGAAATACTTAAGTCCTGCACTTGAAAGAAAATTGTGATCACCACCATCATGAAAAATAGAGCATATTAAACTCACTTGAAGAAAAGATACACAGAAGAGAGGGGGGAAAAGAAAAAACTACAAAAATCACAAGAATCAAAAAATGATAGAAAGAGTCAGGAGCGGTAGTGCACCAATCCCAGAGGCTTGGTGGGGCTGAGGCGGGAGTTCAAAGCCAGCCTCAGCAATTTAGTGAGGTCTTAAGCAACTTAGTGAGACCCTGTCTCAAAATAAAAATTTACAAGTTATGAGGATGCACTCCAGGTTTCAATCCCTGGTACAAAAAAAAAAAAAAAAAAAAAAAAGCTAGTGAAAAGAGAAAAATTTTTATAAAATAAGTAGAAAACCATGAACAAAATGAGAAAAGAAGTTTATACCTAGCAATAATATCTGTGAATGTAAATGGATTAAGTTCACCAATTAATTCACACAGAGTAGCTAAATGGATTAAAAAACAAACACACACAGAACCAAAACCAAATTCTATGCTGCCATCCAGAAAGCTAACTTCACTGGTAAGAATCTGAATGTAAAGGGTTAGAAAAAAGATATGTCATAGAAATGGAATGGAGTGGGTGTACTGACATCAGATAGAGAAGACTTTACATCAAAACTTGAAAAGAGACTAAGAGAGTCACTTTATGTTGACAGAAGGATCAACTTGGGAAGAAGATATAGTAATCATAAATATATATGTACCTGACACAGGACCACCCAGACATAGAAAGCAAATCTAAACATTCCATTCAACAGTAGAAGAACTCACATTCTTCTGATTAAATGATGGAACGTTCCTCATGATTCAGGAGGCCACTAATCTAGTCTCAAAAAATTCAAATATAGTGGAATTCATATCATGCACCTTCACATCCCACAATGGGAATAAAACGCTAATTCGACAATAAGAGTGAAAAGTACAGAAATGCACAGAAGAAAAGTACTCAGGAGTGGAACAGCAGGCTCCTAATTGGGTATTTGAAAAAATGAAAAGAGAAAGGAAAAAAAAATATTGTCTAGAAACAGATGAAAATGGCAGTATCTCAAAGTTTAAAAAGATCAATGAAACAAGAGTTGGTTTTTGGAAGAATGAATTTTTAGCGAGATTAACCAAGAGAAAATAAGAGAAGACTCAAATAAATTGAATGCAAGATGAAAAAGGAGACATTAGAATTGTTATCACAGAAATGCAGAGGATTATAAAAAAAAAACTCCTATGAATAATGGTAGGCTAAACAACTGGAAAACGTAGAAGAAATGGACAAATTCCTAAACACATAAAATCTATAGAAATTAAATTACAAAAAAATGGAAAATCCACACAGACCAATAAAAAGTAATGAGAAAGAAGCAATAGTTAAAGGACTCCATTCTAAAATATGTGCAGGGTTTGATGGCTTTACTGAATTCTATAAAACATTTGAAGAACAATTAAGTACAGTTCTTCTGAAACTATTCCAAAAAAAAAATTTTTTCCCAATGGAAAGCGGCTCTGCAAAATATATTTTTGTAACTAGTTTTCTGGTTGAAAAACAATTTAAAAAAAAAGCAATTCCAGTCTCAATAGCATAAGAAGTTTTATGAATAAATTTAACCGAGAAAGTGATCGATTTCTGCAAAGATAATTCCAAGACACTCCTTTTGAGTTACAAAGGCAGGAACAATGGAAAAGATAGTTCATGCTCATAGATGAGATGAATGACTGTTACTAAAATCAATCGCCACATCAGAGAAAGCCATCTATAGATTCAATGCACTTCCCATCAAAATACCAACGACTTCTGCACAGAAATAGGAAAATTAAAAAAATCCTAAAATCGACACGGAACTTCAAAAGACCCAGAATAGCTAAAGAAATATGGAGGAGGAAAAAAAGTAGTTGAAGGCATCCAATCTCTGACCTCAAACATAATGCAAAACTATGGTAACTGAAAAGAAAGGCAGGAAAAGATGTGATGTGACCAAAGTGAATTATGTACCTCTACACATATGTGACAGTGAATTTCACCTTTATGTCTATCACACTGCATTCATTGGGAAAAAATTTTAAATGGAAGAAAAACTGGAAGAATCAAGAAAAGGGAATATGGGAGGGAAGACGGGAGGAACGGGGGAGGTACTTAGGACTAAAAATGGAACAAATTGCATTCTCTTCTTAAATAATTATGTCAAAATCACCCCAATATTATGCATAACTAATTTTTTTTTTAAAAGTACCAATCAAATGAAGTGCAGGATACTGGTCTAAATAAAGACATGAGGATCCACGGAATAGGATAGAGATTCCAAAAGTCAACCTACCTTCTTCGTACAGCCAAATGAATTTTGGCCAACGTGCCAAGAACATTGAGTGGAGAAAAGATAGTCCCTTCAATGGTGCCCACAAAACTGTAGGTGCATATGCAGATGACTGAAACGAAATCCCTTCCCCTCAGTGTACGCAAAGATCGACCCCAATGGGATCAAAGTCCTAAAAGTAAAACCTGAAAATATGAAATTATTACAAGAAAAGACGGGAAACGCTTTAAGACAATAGTGTAGACAATGACTTCTTAAATAGGACCCCAAAGATACAGGTTGCAAAAGTAAAACTCGATAAATAAACTTATAGCAAACTACACACAAGTTTTTGCAAAGCGAAAGAAATAATCGACAGAATTAAGAGACAGCGTGAAGAATGAGAGAAAATATCTACAGTATACTCATCAGACAAGGTATTACTAGACAGATTACAGAAGGAGGTAAATAAACCGATCACAACAACAACAACAACAAGAAAACAAATAAGTCAGTTAAAATAGAGCTAAAGGTCAGAACAGACACCGCTTCCCTTCTCAAAGGTAGTCACACAAATAACCAATAAGTGAATTAAAAATTCTCAGTTAAACTAGCCACCAAGGAAATGCAAATCAAAAATCACAAAGCGATGTCCTCTCACTCCAGATAGGATAGCTATTATTGAAAAGACAAAAATAACAAGTGTTGGTGAGGACGTGAAGAAAAGGGAATTCTTAAACACTATAGGTGGTGATACGGTTTAAATGTGGTGTCCCCAAAAAGCTCACATGTGACACAATGCAAAAAGGTCTGGAGGAAAAATAATGGGGTCATAGCCTTAATCAAATCAGTGAATTAGGCCCTGATGGGATTAACTGAGTGGTGACTGAAGGCTGGTGGGGTGTGGCTAGACGAGGAGGTTCATTGGGGTGTGGCTTTGGGGTATATATTTGTATCTGGAGAGTGGAGTCTCTCTCTGCTTCCTGATCATCATGTGAGCTGCTTCCGTCCTCCACACTCTTCCGCCATGTTGTTCAGCCTCACCTGGAGCCTTGAGCAATGGAGCTTGCTGTCTGTGGACTGAGACCTCTGAAACCAGGAGCCCCTGAATAAACCTTTTGTCCTCTACAATTGTTCTGGTCGGGTCTTTCTGTCTCAGCAGCAAAAACAGCTGACTGAAACAAGGTAGGAATACCAAAGTATTATAGCCACTATGGAAAACCACAGGGAGATACTTCAAAAAACTAAAAATAGAAGTATATGACTCAGCAATTCCACTACAGGGTATATAGTCCAAGGAGATGAAATCATTATACCAAAAGGTACTTGAACTCTTCAAGATACTTGAGTAGTGCTATGTAAGGCAGCACCGTCTGCAATAGCTGAAATATGGAACCAACCTAGACATCCATCATCAGATGAATGGATAAAGAAAACATGGTACATACTCAGAAGATAAAGTTATTCTCTCTCTCTCTCTCTCTCTCTCTCACACACACACACACACACACACACACACACGAGATCCTATCACTTACAGTAACATGGATGGAACTGGAGAGCATATTAATAATTGAAATGATCCAGACATGGAGAGCCAAAAACCATATGTGATCACTCACCCATGCAAACTAATAATTCAGTCTCTTATAGAAATGGGATGGGACAGTGGTCCTTAGAAAGTGGGTAGTGCAGGGGTGTTAGGGTGTGTAAACAAGTCAAGATGGAGCCTGGCATCTTGCCAGAGGGAGTGGTTTGTGAAGTAATGCCAGCGAGCCATTAAGTGTGGAGATTCCTTATTGGTTGACTGCTGTATCTAGTTTATGTTAATTAAGTTAAGCTGTGTGGAATGTATATATACCCCTCCTGTCCTACAATAAACGGCTCCCACTCCTGCTGTATCAATGTACACAAGTTGTTCGTCACCCCCCCCCCCCCTGGGTATTTTGCTGCAGCCGGACTGCGGCACAGGGGGAAGGGACCATGGAAAGAAGTTCAACAAGGAGCACCAAAACCCACCAAGAGAGTGCAATTAGTCCTGTTTTTCTACAGCACAGGGGTAACTATTGGTTGAACAATCTATGAGACATTTCAAAATGGCTCAAAGAGTCTAAAACTCCAACACATAAAAGAAACACACATTTGAGGAGATAGGGATGCTTATTGCCCTGATTTGATTATGACACATTGCACACAGGTACTGAATTATCATGGGTACTTCAGAAAGACGAGCAAGACTTATGCCCGATAAAAACTGTCACATAAATGCAAAAACCAAGAATGAAAAATAAACATTTAACACATGAAGGAACAAGACACAGTGAAATATGAGCAAAAAAAGAGAAAATTTAAGTAGGGAAAAAAGCATTTATTGATAAAGCCTAAACCTATTGTATTTTAATGAAAACTAATACTGCTAAATCCAATGGCTAAGTCCTTCCAGAATTGACTTTATGGGGGTCCGAGATGGGGGAGAACAACCACCACATGAAGAAAAACAGTGAAAAACAATTAACTTTATGCAGAATTAATCTGTGACTAGAGGAAAAAAAAAACAGGAATTATGGAAACATAAGAACATCTAAGTAGGAATTAAATTACGAATTAAAATATATGTTGATCTCATTTTAAAAAGTTATATAACTTTGTAGGAAAAAATAAATGGTCCAAACAGTTCAGAAAGTTTGAATAAGCCTTTGGAAAAAGATGAAAAAAATAACCATTCATAAAATGCCCCATTTTGCAGAACTGGCTTTCTTGAAATGTAAGTTTGCATAGATGAAGTTGATGTGTCAAATTTTACAAGTGTGTGAGTGTGTGTGTTTGTGTGCGTGTGTGTGTGTCTGTGTCTACCTACCAATGAGAGATTCAGATAGTCTCCAAGAAGATTTTTAGATGGTAAAAAAATTATAATTCCCAGACTCTCAAAAAATTTTTAAAATAGGCAGGAAAGAAAGCCACTTCACATATTCTGAGAATTAAAAGAACTTCTGAATTCGAAATCTATCCAAGATAGCATTAAGTGCACAAATACCAAAGGCCATTCTCCTATGAATTTATATGCAGAAGACTATATAGCTTATCAGCAGCTAAGTCTCTAGAATAACAGAGAAACCTCCCATCACTACAACAGGGGTTTGAGTTCCAAAAAGTGAAGATTATGAAGGTACAGCCTTGGATAGGGTACTCGAAACGAAATGGTAACCTTAGAGATGGAAAATGCACATAGATGTCAGCAACCATTCTTTAACGGGAAGGTGAGACCTTACATGGGAATGTGATGTCAAAATACACTTTCTGTAGCCATCTCTGTTGGTGCATCAATATTAGCAGAGATGCAGGCTTGCTGTAAGACACCCCATCTTCCTCAATGAATGCCTTCCATCAACCTACCAGCACCCCAAGCGTGAATCAGCACGGATGCAGCATTTCACACTGAATCTTCATTTCCACCTTTTACATTGTAAGAGGTAAATCCTTCACTAATTTTCACTTGACCTTACTGAGGCTTGCAACAGGTTGGTAATTTACTCAGTGACCCAGTGGAGACAGAGGAGAGTTGGAGTCCTTGTGTGTTTGAGTGCAATATCGTGACCTCAGCCTCTGCTGGGCAGAGCAATCACACCACCGACACCACTCACTTTCTCCCACATCTGACGATCTATGCTTCGTTCAATAATAATTTTGTTTTTCAAAACTGGGTTTCGCATTCCATGACCTATTAAATCTCCAAAGAAATGACAGACTGTGAAGTCAGGAGAGGTCTCTTCTTTCTAATGTCTCAAGGAGTCACTGAAGGAACACTTAGATTCTAAGGTTAATATCAGAAATACCTTCTGATACCAACTTGGTTTAATTTAGCGCTGGGGGATTTATTCCCCCTCAGCAGGTAGAGGGAATTAATGTTTTCTTGCTCTTACATTTTGAAAATAAAAATCTTGTCTTTATGCACTTTTGTGACCCCCCCAAATGCCTAGAGAGAATTCTAAACCTTTTAGAGCACTTCAAAGCCTCTCTACTTCCAAATGATAACTTTCACAGGCCAAAAATTACTTAAAATTCTATTGTAGATCGAGGTTGAAATCCAGAGAGCTCACAGGTTCGCTTTGGTGATTGTAGTGTGTTTTGGTTTCTCCTTAGAAATTAACATTACTTCTAGAGCAGTTTTAGATTTATAGAAAACTTTAGCAGAACACAGAGAGGGATCCCATACCCCTGCATACCCTTGGTACTATCAACCTCCCCAACCAGAGTGGCACGTTTGTTATAACTGAGGAACCCACATGGACAGATTATCCAAAGTTGGATTGACTTGTAGTGTATAAATTATCATCCAAAGTTGGATTGACTTGTGGTGTATAAATCCTATGGATGTTAGGGATATTTACCTACCATTAGAATATTATACAGAATATTTCACTGCCCTAAAAATACTCTGTGCTCTGCCTGTTCATCCCTTCCTGCCCATGTCCACTGGTAACCACTGATCTTTTTTGTTAGATCTGTAGTTTTATCTCTTCCTAAATGTCATAGAATTGAAATGACTAAGTACAGCCTTGTGGACTGGATTCTCTTTTACTAAGGAATATACATCTATGTCTCCTCCACATCTTTTCATGGTTTGATAGAGAACAGCTACTTAGTGCTGAATACTATTCCATTGTCTGAATGTACCACAGTTTATTCATCTTGTCACCTTCTGAAAGACCCACCAGTTGATTCCAAGTATTGACAATGTGAATAAAGCTGCTAGAAACATCTGTATGCAGATTTCTGTGGGGACATACATTTTCTACTCATTTAAGTAATTCCCAAAGAGAGTAACTTTGCAGTGTTTTTTTTAAAATTTAATTTATAACAAGTTTTAAATGAGACTTGCTCACCCAGGTTCACTATAAATATCAACAATTTCATTAATTTATACATGGTCCTTCTATTTTTGCAGGCTAGTTGTTTGAAGCATTGAGATTTCATATCTAAAGGGGATTTTATATATTTTATGGTAAAATAGAAGCATTTTCCAACTACAAAGGCGAAAAAAACCCTTTACATAAAATGCACTTATTTTAATTCACCTTTGATTTTAGAAAACCAGTTTAAAGATTCCTGAGAGGGATACTTCTTAATTTCATTCGTTTTTCGCAGAAGATTTCAGATTTCTCTTCTTTAGAAAGCTTCCATATTGAAATGACTGCTTTTTCAGTTTGCATTCTTCTGAAGGGATGGACCATGACCTTAGAAGATATGTTTTTGATTTGAATCTTATAGAAAATAAAGATATTCATGGTCTGCCCATTTCTCCACGATGTTATAACTAGTGTGTTTATAAAATATCAAGGGCTGTTTGTGCACATAAGAGGTGCTACGCAAATATTGGTTCCAAGTGACCTTAAATTTTGTACTCCCCTGGAAATACTTTGAAATCCCCCCCCAATCAGTTAAGGTCCACTTTATCATGAGGCCTTCCTTTAATTAATAGTGTGGAATTGAATAATGAATCCTGAGGCTGTTACATGGGGTAGTGCTTTTAGGGTCCTGTCTTCCTTAGAGTTCCAGTAGATATGAAGGGAAAATCTTGACGGGGAAGGTGTACATTTGTGTGAACTTGAATTATGAGCTTGCAGCTGTGACCTATTTTGTACTAACCAACCGCATCTGTACATTAGGAATATAAGGTGGTGACATATCCATCACAGGACTTGCTTACTTAGAAAGAAAGCAACTAATGACAGAGAGGGAAAAGAGGTCAGCAAGATGTGGCATTGCCTCTAGGTGGAAACGTAGCTTCTTGCTAAAGAAAAAGTGACAATTTCCCAATTAACAATTAGCTGCACCGTTATGTGCCTTAACGACTCGACTGGGGGTAAAAATGGCACACAGATCCATCAGGGACTGTATGCATAGTTAATTACGTCTGAAGTAATAAATGTATGATTTCCACAGGATAAGGTAAACAGCCAATTAAAATAAGAGATGATATACACTTTCTCTACTCATTAGTCAGAGCATAAAACATTTTAACATTGCCTAAATAATTTACTTGTGTTAAAATAAAGGGAAATGCTTAAAACATTAATAGGGTACTTTACAATTTTGAAGTCAATAAGTTGTTATATGATGGTTATGTAAATAATTTATGACTGCAGAAGCACAGAAGGCACTAAGGGTTTTGTACACAATGCAAATATGTCTGGTTTTGCCACAGATTTCTCTGCTGTGGCTTCTCACAAATAAATCCTGGAGGGATTTTGGTGGTGATGTTCTATTCTCACTCCTCTGCATGGACATATCATTAGTATCTGTGAGCTCTTATGGATCGCTGTGATCTTACCACTACTCCAAATGCTATGGAAGAGCACAAATAAATATTGTGTTGCTTTACCTGGCATCCCAAGGAAAAATAAAAAGGAGATAAGCAAAAAAAATAAGTAAAAAGAACACAAATAACACACACCTGTTAGGAAAAACAAAAAATCACCCTCTCACGTTCAACTCTCAGTAGAGTTCATTATTTAATATGCGAGAGAAATCGAAACTATACAGAAAAATTTGACCTGAATGTATAAAACGGATTTCGCACCCAAAATGTCTGATGCAAATGAGAGATCAAGAAGAGAAAGACCACATTATGGGTCCGGATATGAGGTTTCCTCTGAAAAGCTCACACAACGATGCAGGAATGATCAGAGGTGAAATGCATCTGAGAGTTGTAACCTAATAAGTGGATTAATCCATTTCTTGGATTAGTGGTTTCAAAGGACTATTGTAGCAATTACTAACTGGAGGCAAGTAGGGTGCAGCTGAAGGATTTGGGGGGGGGGGTGCGCTTAGGATTATATTCCTCACTAGCTCCTTGCTCTCTCTCCCTATTCTTGGCTATCATGGTAGGTTTCCACTACCACCTACTTCCGCCATGATGATCTTCCTCACTGTCATCCCAGAGTAATGGAGGTGGCTGACCATGAACAGAGACTTCCGAAACTGTGAGCCTGAAGTGAACTTTCCCTCCTCTTGAGTTGTTCCTGTCCCATATTTTGGTCAGAGTAACAAAAAGTTGATGAACAGAGACCACTAAATACTTTTTGCAGTCTTCACTTGAAATGCAAATGTGAGTAGAATTTAAAGAGGCCCAGGGAAGAGGTAAGTGGTTCCCAGGGGAAGGAGTGCATGGGTCCCTGTGAGGATGATATCTGAGAGAAAAGTTTGTGAATCTGCTCTCCCAAAGGAGTGGTTCAGGAAATACCTCAGGGTTATTACTAAGTAAAGAGAATATCACAACTATCCATAATTCTCTGTAGTAAACAACAGGAGGGCAGTATGTGGCCTTATGGAACATTTTAGTACTTCGTCCTTAATAACTTTACGCCAAATGAGCCTTCCTATTATTTAAATTCCCTGACTTGTTTGGCCTGTGGGTCCTCAGACATGTCCAAATACTAGAATAAAATGCATTACCCAAACGAGAGAAATTATCGAATTATAAGTGAACATATCAGAATTTGACTTTATATTTTGACACTTCCAAATAAAGAGAATAAATTGGAGATCATCACGCTGTACAGAAGCCCTATGTGTTCTTTGATGGTTCTTGGAAAATATATAAAAAAATACTTTAAAATAATATTATGTCTGTGTATGGTGGTACATGCCTGTAACACCAGGGGCTGGGGAGGCTGAGGCAGGAGGATGGCAAGTTCAAAGCCAGCCTCAGCAAAAGTGAGGTGCTAAGCAACTCAGTGAGACCCTGTCTCTAAATAAAATACAAAATAGGGCTGGGGATGTGGCTCAGTGGTCGAGTGCCCCTGAGATCAATCCCCACTACTAAAAAATAAAAATAAAAATGATAATAATAGTGCTTGCTTCAGAGCACATATACTAAAAATAATAATAATTATTATATTTATAATGTAAATGATATAAGTTGAAAATTCTAAGCTGTAAGTCAGTAATATACCTCAAACTCACCTTTCAGGGAGAGCCTTTAGAAATCTTAATGACTTTTTTTTTAGGTATTTTGTATTTATAATATATAAATTATTACATATATTATTTATATATTATATACTATTTGTGTATTATATATAATTTATATATTATAAATTCTATAATACATTATAATACATTATAGAATTTATATAATATAAATAATTATCATTATCATTATTGTTACTATTGTACTGGGAAGGTATTATTATTATTATTATTATTATTATTATTATTATTATTATTTGTGACTTGCCAGTACATTCATACTCTCATCAGCCTAAGAATTTTATGCATGTTAGGCATGTATACTTGCTCCATGATGTTCATCAGCACTCCTTGAATTGTTCATAATATCAGCTTTGTCTCATCAGAAAGAAAAAAACAAAAGACATTGCAAACCCTATTTTCATCACTAATGGGAGATCTAATGGGATCAACTTGCAACTGAGCATGCTTGGAGATACAGCCAGGGATTATAAACTAATGCTGGGAATCCCTTCTCCACACTAGGCTCTGAGTATTTTCAAAAATCTCTAGAGTAGGACAATCCTGTAGTTTTCCCTAACACATTTAAATATATGGTCATCACTATCCATATATATCCACATGTATGCAGAGTGATCGCTGTCCACTCCCATAACCATAAATATGCACAGGGTATCCTGAGTGACCAGGGACGTGGGTGGTCAGGATATGAGTACTGAGTTCAACCTTACAGTTGTCCCCTATAACGAACACTACAGGAAAGAGAGCTGATTTTTAAACAGAGACCTGCCAAAATACACTTATAACAAGCTCCACCGAGCACCATTTTAATTCTCCTTCCTTGCAGACCATTTAAATATTTTAGAGTATCAGAAAAAGAGCTGTCAACCGATATTTCTATGTCTCTGTGCACTTTCCAAAATAAAACAAAGACCAAGAGTTGATTATTCAGATATTTATTCATGATAATGGTGAGCTTATTTTATTTTTACCTGCCTTTAATTTCACAAACAAAAGACAGAAGAGTTCAAAAGTGATTTAATTTGATTTTGTTTGTTCCTATTCCAGGCAAGTGGGAATTGAATGGATTATCCTAATCTGATCCTTATATATTTGTTCAGGAATTTTTTTCCAAATCTGTTGTATCTATAAAGTAATAACTTCAAAGTAGTATGCTCTCAGTTAATATAAATATTATGGCTCTTCCAAATTTGAATGGCTCTTTCCTGATAGCCTTTCTAAATCTGAAGACATTCCTTCCTTTTTTTAAAAAAATAAATCTTTGTGTCTATATTAGAAATGATCCTTGGATGATCTATTTTATGATTAGTACCAAGTGTATGTGTTTTGAAAATAGGAAATACCTAAAAAAAATGTCATTAAGACATCTAAAAGCTCTCCCTGGAAGGCGAGTTTAAGGTATATTACTGACTTACAGCTTAGAATGTTCCATTGATTTGGTCTTTCTGAGCATCACGACTTTCTTTTCAATATACAATAGCTATTATTTTCTCAGCACCAGAGAGAAGATGTCTCAAATTAACACGGCTGCAACTGAGGGCACAACGGATTTAGAAAGTAGTTTTTTTTCCTATTTCCTATATTTTTCAGGCATACCACATTAAAACAGCCCCCTGTTAAAACGCTTTGCAAAGAAGTAACAGGCCCGACCGTCTTCAAATCAAGTGCACCAGCTAACAAACCTGCCGAGCTATGAAATCTGTGTTCTTTTCTACTTTTTCAGTTTCTACTTTACCAAAATAAAACTTGCGCAAATAAGAAAAAACAATTTTAGACTTCCAAAAACATGAGATGCACACAGATTTGGACGATGGGAGGAATGAAGGTTATTTTTATATTTCTAGATGCTGCCCTGCCCGAGGGAGGAAGAGGGGGGAGATGAGGGTGAAGAGGCGGATTCCAGGGACACAGAGAGTCATGCCCTGTGATTGACAACTGTGCCTTCCAGCAGAGTGGCCACTGTCCAGGTGTGGGGAAAAAAAGCAAACTAATTACATTGAAATGAATTAAAATTAAACTAATTAACGAATGAAAATTAAATCAGATTTTAAAATTCAATTGCTCAGTCACACCCAGGACCTTTCAAGAGCTCAATAGACACGGAGGGCTGGTGGCTACTGAATGAGCACCATACAGAACATGCCTATCATTTTAGACAGGTCTTTTATGCAGTCCTGAATGGAGGGAAGCAATTGCAGAAATTAAAATTTTAATGTTAGCCTGTCTTCAGCTTTGCATAACTCTCTGGACAGTCTAATTTTTAGTTCTAGATATATACATATAAAGCATGGTACTTCTTTTATTCACGTTTTTTTTTTTTTTTTTTTTTGCTTCCTAAGAAAATCAATTACTTTTTGCCTGTTTCTTTCTTTTAATAAAAGGACTCTGTTATTATCTAACATTTCTGTATTGAATTTTTGGTTTTTTTTGCAGGAAGTAATTTTGGTGAGATGCATGTCTGCTATTTTGTGCACAAGTATGTGGTCAATTCTTATGGTTATACAGAAGGGGTCAACACACTTGGGTTTTATTTTCAGGGGGTGGTATGCCAGGGATTCAATTCAGGGGTACTCAACCTCTGAGCCACATCCCCAGCCCTATTTTGTATTTTATTTAGAGACAGGGTCTCACTGAGTTGCTGAGCACCTCACTTTTACTGAGGCTGGCTTTGAACTTGCAATCCTCCTACCTCAGCCTCTAGTGCCACTGGGATTACAGGCATGCATCAAGGCACCCGACAGCACAGTAGTTTTTTAGTTAGAGGTGGATAGTAAGTGTTTTTAACTTCTGGGGACATATGGATTTGTCATAACTATTTAACTATATTGTAGAGTGGAATCTCTCATAGACAATACATAATGGTTGGATATAGCGGTGGTTAATACATCTAATACTTCATTTTAACAAGAGTTATCCATATCGGCCTTAAGATCTGTGATTTACAAACTCCTTCTGTATACTTTTCTGCTGTGTCTCTGTACCACGATCCATCTGTCCTACCATTGATAGTCATTTGGGTAATTTAGTGTCTGGGATTATTAGCTTCCTGTGAACATTCTGGTACACATTTATGATGAACAATTTTACTTTTCTTCTTGTTTCTCCTAACCTGGTGTTATGGTTTGGAGGTGAGGTGTCCCCCAAAAGCTCATGCGTGAGACAATGCAAAAAGGTTCAGAGGTGAAATAATTGGGTGATGAGAGCCTTAACCCAATCAGTGAAGGAAACCCTGATGGAATTAACCAAGTGGTGACTGGAGGCAGGTGGGGTGTGGCTGGAGGAGGTGGACATTGGGGGCGTGGTGTGGGGGTTTCTATTTTGCATCTGGTGAGTGGAGTTTCTCTCTGCTTCCAAGTTGTGATGTCCTGAGCTATTTTCCTCCATAACACTCTTCCGCCATGATGTTCTGCCTGACCTCAGGCCTCCCGGAATGAGGTTGGCCACGTATGAACTGAAGACCCTTGAAACAAGGAGTCCCAAGTAAACTTCTCCTCCTTAAAATCGTTCTTGTCTCGTTTTTTTGGTCCTAGTAGCCAAAAAGCTGACTAAAACACCCTGTGTTGCTCCCCATTCCCCATTTAGGTATTCGTCCTTTAAATCGCACCCTCTGAAATGGATTGGATTTTATTCTTTCAAAAGATGTCATTAAAAATTAGTGGGGAGACCATTAGGATAGAGGAAGATTTGGGGAGTGTGAAGAGGAGGGTAAGAAGGAGCAAGGGGCTGAAATTGATCAAATGATGTCATGTGCATGTCTGAGTATGTCCCAACGCACGCACCCCACTATCCTGGGTAACTGACATGTGCCCATCAAAAAGCAAAAACGTTGGAGTTATGTCCCAGAGTATCTGTGAATGTGATCTTACTTGAAAAGAGGGTCTTTGCAAATAACCGAGTTGAAGGTCTGCAACCACGCAGGCAGGCAACTTGATCCAGGAACTAGAACCATACAGGACAATGATTTCTATTTCTCAGACCACCCATTCTGCACTACTTTATTATGTACACTAGCAAATTAACAATACCACCCCTGAGGCCATCCCCGACTACAAATCTCAAGTGAGACTTCCTCCCTATTATTGTCACTTATCTTTGCTTGGTTCGAGTTCCATTATCTTGGCTGGATGAACTTCCCTGAGAGCAAAGAGCTCCACCATCTACCACAGTATTCCGTCTTCCTCACCCAGCATGCAAGAGATTACCATCAAGCAAGTTTGGTGAAAATGAATGTCAAAGATGTCTCGGACTGTGACATGGGTCTCTGGCTTTTGGAAACTAAAAAGCTACGGGGAATGGTGAGATCTCTATGCTTACAGAGCATTCATGGTTTCAGAAAAGCTAGACTGAATGACACTAAAAGGAGCATGTGAAGATTCTCAGGCGTGGAAAAATGGAAGTTAGTTTCCTAAACTCATGTTTATTGATCAACTGCTCTGAACCGACGGCTATATTGTGTATATTCATACTTTATTATTTAGTTTTGCCTCTATCTCCCACTTTATTTTGGTTAAGCACATTTGTTCATTGAAACAATGATGAAAATATTAAAACCTACCCTATGGAATGGATGAATTGCAGTAAATTAAAAAAAAAAAAAAGAGGCTACAATGTAGTCTGCAGACAGGTCAGTATAGCAAATTCTAACTTCCAGAACTCACACAATGCATTTAACAGAAGAACGAAACATTGACAGTCTTTGCCCAAGGGTCCAAAACTTGTAAGTGGCAGAATCAAGTTTTTGAACTCAGGGTTATTTGATTCGACTGATCTTTCTGCATCTCTATTTATAAGCTCTTCCTGAACATTTTTTATAGCTATTGGCTTGATTACTATTCATCCTGCAAAAGTAAAAGACCTTCTTTCTTTTTTAAGGGAAAGTAAAATTGGCGTCTTTGAAAGGTCGCCTGTTATTTTGAGATGTGGCTGGTGCTCGCTGTGGGGGGCCTTGAAGCTTGCATCTGGGACTCAGAAGGTAGGTCCCAGCCCTGGAAGCCACTGTTGGATTTTTAAGAGCAATGCTCAGACGCTTTAAACCTGGTTCAGTGAGGACACCATCACAGAAATGTTCCTGATTTCCTGGATTCCACACGTGCATAAACCACTTCATTTGGAGAGCTTTTAAAAAATGCAGACTGTACATGGAGTTTTGGAAATCGGAAGTGTTAATTCAAAAAGTTGATTTTCAGCATCGCTTAGCAATGATCTGGCTTGGAAAGCAAGGGACAATAGGACAGATGCCGGTCAACCCAGGCCAACTGTGGTCATCTCAGGGGTTGATGGCACAGCCTTTGGGAATGAGTGTTTCCTAGGATGGCAGTTTCACTGGCCTGTTTTTAAAAGATACTATCTTCATCCTTTGTCTCTAACATAATGTGTCTATTTCCCGGGCAGTAAAACCAGCAAATATGCTTCTTGCTTGTGAAAAAATAGCAAGATTTTTTTTAATGTTTGCGGAATTGAATTACAAAGAAAGCCAAGCCCTCCTTTTCAACAACTGATGGTCACTCTCTAGATATACATAGCAAATGAGGTAGCCGGGCTGTACAAATTCATCTGTGAACAGATGCTCACTAGTATTAACTTGGTACATTCATCGTGACTTTCATTTTGGGGGGACGAGAAAGAAGGTTGAGAGTCAGCTACTCGGCTAAGGACTGGTTCCCCAGTTTCCACTGGACTAAGGGGCCACAATTACAAGGTCATTAACAGGCATCAATGTCAAGAAGACAACAGATCTGGAAGCAGGAACATTTGCTACATAATACAGCTAAGACTAAGTAAAAGGGCATTTTTTTTTTGAAGGGGAGAACATGTCTGACATCCACCTTGAGATGCTAAGCTCATGGAAGTTTCAGATTTGAAGCTTAAAGAAAACCCTGTCCTCCTTTCTAGTTTTCAAACTGCAGTTGATTAAAAAAAAAAAAAAATATATATATATATATATATATATATATATATATATATATATATATATATATATATGACTTTGAGCTCTGTAGCGCTCATTAACCAACATTTTGTTGCATGAAGGGAAAAAAAGGATATTATTTTAAAACCTGTCTGTTAAAAAAAATATATAGATTACGAACAATTAGCATGTGGAAATGGGTTAAAAAACATGTAATTAAATACCTACAATGGAATGAATGCCTTACCCTTCTTGGGACCAAAGCACATGAAATGTTTGTGGTTTAATGTCCTATAGCTGTTTCTGGCTGTCTGATTCAGTGCTTCCTATTCAGGGACACGTCTTCCTCCTTTGGGACGTTTCCTGCCAGCCGATGACAAGGATGCTGTTCCAAAATGAAATTTGGAACCCAGTTTTAAATTGAATTTCACCCTCCAGAGTAAACACTCTGTGGAAGCTGCCTATTAAATCATCAACTTTTAATTAAATCCTTTGCAGCTGGAAGATCCCTATACTCAACGAGGTGATAAATGCATTGTGTTTTAATTTAGTTATTTTTTTGTACTAAACTCACTGTATTAAAAAAAAAAAGGGATAGGGGGATTTGATGTTTACCAAGTTACCAAGATTGGCTTCATTGAGATTTCTTGATGATAGCAGAGTGTTTTTTAAAAACACTAGAGTCAGCAAATGTGGGGTCCAACCTTGGCTCCTGGGCCCCATAATTCTCTCATCTTGG
The DNA here is from genome assembly GCF_047511675.1 of Marmota flaviventris. Taxonomy (NCBI): domain Eukaryota; kingdom Metazoa; phylum Chordata; class Mammalia; order Rodentia; family Sciuridae; genus Marmota; species Marmota flaviventris. The sequence goes on along the minus strand of NC_092517.1, from coordinate 7,579,725 downwards.
CAGACTCCAGTGACCTCTTTTAACCTGAGCTTTTAAGGCAGATTAAAATCACTAGCACCAACCAACCCTTTCTCCAATCCGACTGTATCTGCACCATCGTCTGCCTCACTGTGGGCAGAGGAAACTGTTCCTGCCCTTGACTTTGGGCTTGACCCTGGAATTTTGTTTTAGCCAAAGAAATGTGGGTAGAGAACTGTAGGTCAGTTCTGAACTCAGTTTAAGATGCTCTGTATTTTAGCTTCCTGTTTTGCTTTCTATCACCACCAAGAGAAAAGTCACCCTAGGTAGGTGCTTCCGGGTGACCTTGAGTCCCATCATGGATACGTAATGAGCAGAATCTTGCCTACCAAACGACCCTGTATGAACTACCCGATTGACTGACCTGCTAGCGCATGGGAAATAAATGCATATCAATGCTCCTGAGACACTGTGATTGCTTATAATTACAACAGCATTATAGTAGTAATAGCGACTTGATACAACCTTCTTATTGGCTCAGTGAGAATTAACATGGCCTCTTAGTCATTGCATTAAAAAAATCAAATTTATCAACTTAATATCAATGGATACTGAACATAATAAGCTCCTTTTCTACACCTTTGCAGACTAACAGGCACAGGTTTCTGTCATCAAGGAGACCACAACCCAGTTGTAGAGTACATATTTGAATATGCAAACACGGTTCTCATAACGTGCCTGCATGACATCTTAATCAAAGTAATTAATAAGGCAATTTCCAGTAACCTGTAAAAAAGATATTACTCATTAATGTCAGTACTATCCAGGACACGTGGACCTAATAGGAAATGAAAAAAACTGAAAATGGAAATTTTCGGTAATAAGGAACTTGTTCAAAGACAGGTAAAAAGTGAAGAAAATCGCAACATAAGGGAAAACATATGTCTTGAACTTGGCACATGGTTGCTTTACAGGTTTTTGAAGGTTGAGAAGATCAAAGAGGGAGTCAGATCGACTTAATGATCTTGTAGAGCACGGTGGTTAATGTTATGTGTTGAACACCCCGGAAAAGTCCACGGGGTGTTGACATTTGGTTAAATATTGTTCCGGGGGTGCTGGTGGGATTAACATTTAAATCTATACAGTGAGGAAAGGTAATGATATTCCCTGGGTAGGTGTGGATGTGCCTCCTGCAATTTGCTGGATGCCTGAATAGATTAAAAATGTGGAGGAGGAACAACTAGTGCTCTCTGCCTATCTTTGAGTGGGGAGTATGGGTCTTCTCCTGCCTTCCCACTCAGACTGGAACTGGGGAACACGCGTGGTCACCTCGTCCTGTTCTTCGGGGTCTCCAGATGGCTGACTATAGATCTCAGAACTTCTCAGCATCTACACCCATCACACGAGCCAATTCCTTCTACTGTGTGTCTATAAATCAGCTCTGGTTTCTGGAGAAACCAAACTCAGATACAAGGAAGCGGCCTCTTTCCACTGACCATGGCTGCACGATCACATTTAAACATTGCAAATCTGTAAACATACATTCCAAAAGAGTAAACAGAAAATAAGGAAAAAAAAAAAAAAAAAAACCACAAAGGATATCTCAGTGGAATGAGACATCATACATTTCTTTTGCTATTATTTTCAAACCTTAAGAGATAACATAGATGCCCCCAAACAAACAAAACCCCCATACTTCTATAATGATGGGATGATAATGTCAAGAGGACACTAGGAAATCACTGAGTGATAGAATTGAAAGAAAAATACAAATTACTCATTCAGTATCTCAGAAGACAAACTCAATATACCTATGAACATGGATAATGTCAAATTAGAGATATTGGTAATAATAAAGAGAATGGAATTCATCAAGGGCTTCCCAGATACCTCCCACAGTGTGTTTTACATTACTGGATTCAATAACCACCGAGGATGGATGAGAGGTATCTATTTTGAAGACCTCAGTCTGCTTTCTGAGTCAACCAATATGACTTGGATCCCACAGAAACATGGTCTTATCTGGCTTAAAACTCAAGGCATTTGACTCTTGAACAAGGGCTTCATAAATCTAAAGCACTTAAAATCATTTGGAGATGTTGTTCACATTTCTGGACCATACTTCACAGTGTGATGTGGAGTGGTTCTCTAGCCAAAGCTTTTAAAGAATCTCAGGCAATTCCAATGCGCTCCAAGGTTACAACCCCTACTTAGCTCTTGTATGACTCTGACTCCTGATTACCTCTTTTGCCCTATCGGAAATACCATGGAGAATTAGATCATGACTCAACTTATCAAGGACATCCTCTCCTTCTCCTTAACATTGAAGTTGAATTTTGGCAAGCGGGGGGTGAGGGGGTGGGGGGCATTGGAAAAAGAGAAGCCGTATCCAGTGGGGTGAGTTTGTCAAGCAAAACAATTTAGATACAATGGGGATAGAAAGAGAAGAATTAGCTGAAATAGAAATTAAGAAAGAAAATCCCATTTATAATAGCAACAACAACATAGCAATACATTTAACCAAAGAGGTCAAAGATCTCTTAAGAATGTTTTCTCTGATATAAGGAGGCTGACTCATAGTAGGGTAGGGAGGGGGAGCAGGGGAGGAATAGATGAACTCTAGATAGGACAGAGGGAAGGGAGGAGGCAGAGGTTAGCAAGGATAGTGGAATGTGATGGACATCATTATCCAAAGTACATGTATGAAGACACAAATTGGTGTCAATATACTTTATATATAAACAGAGATATGAAAAATTATGCTATATACATGTAATAAGAATTGTAATGCATTCTGCTGTCATTTTTTTTAAATCAATTAAAAAAACAATGATGAAAGAAATTAAAGAGGTTACCAAAAATATGGAAAGACTTCCCTTGTTTATGACTGGAAGAACCTGTTATTCAAATGCCCCAACCAACCAAACCCTTCTGCAGATTCACTGCGATCCCTATCAAAATACCAACAACATTCTTCATACAACTAGATGAAACAGTTTGGAGGAACACTTGCTTAGTAAGGCTGGATTCAATCTGTAGCAACTAAAACCCCAGACCAAAACAAAGCAAAAAAGCACTGTACTGTCCCAGACAGTGGGTCACAACAGAGAACCTCGTGTTCCACCCACAGACCTACAGCCAGCCAACTAGACAAAGCTGGTCAGGAACACATCTTCGAGACAGACAGTGATCCCAAACCACCAGCCTTAGCCACTTGTGTATTAGCTTTTTGCGTCTGTGACAAAACTTTTGAGACAATCAACTTAAAGGAATAAAGATTAATTTTAGCTCTCTGTTTCTGAGATTTCAATCCATGGTTGGTTGACTCCAAGGCGGGAAACAAACTTATTCTTCTAAGAAGCCTGACTTTTGCTTAAATCAATTGTCTACACGTGTCATTTTCCTTTGTATATTTAGTTCTCAAATATTGAGCTCATGCTCACTATATACCTGTGCTAGACGCTAGTGAGAGAGTTAAGACCTCATTGTTCTCAAAGGACTTACAGGTACACCGTCAGAGTCTTTTTTTTTTTTTTTTGGTACCGGGGATTGAACTCAGGGGCACTGAGCCACATTCCCAGCCCTATTTTGTATTTTATTTAGAGACAGGGTCTCACGGAGTTGTTTAGTGCCTTGCTTTTGCTGAGGCTGGCTTTGAACTCACAATCATTTTAAACATTGCAATCAGACCATGAAAGCACCGCTTGTTGGCAGCATCAAACTTGAAACAGGAAAGTAGAGGCTCACTCACCATGTCCCATCTGGGAGCACGCCTGAGTGGTGACTCAAAAATGTCACCCCGCCCCCCTAGTGCATTCTGAAAATGACCTTGAAATATTGCAGCAAGTCTAACTTTGGGGAGGGTTACAAATAAATTTTAGCACGTCGTAATGTGCGAAGAAGCAATCAGGGCATAAAGGGATCGGCCACATACAGAAAGGTTAGATAAAGGGATGGAGAAATCTGTGTGCATCTAAAGTGAGAATTCCAGTGTCTGCTAGATTCTCTGCAAAGAAACATGAGATTCGGGGAATGTGAGCTGTGCAGATAGAGCCTGGGGTGGTCAGAACAAAGCTGGCCTGAGATGAGACCTGCTAAGGGAGGCACACACTGGAGATGAGAGCCAGAGGGGCCATTTAGACAGAGACCCAGACAGTGGATATCAGGAATCATTTGACTGAGCCAAAGGAAAACCACCATCATGGGAATAATGGACTGAGAAAAATGGGGGATGAGTGAGAGGGTAAGTCGGGATCTGAGAACAGATTCTGTGTCCCGCTGTGAGCCTGGTGTGGGGTCCAGGCTCAGATTTGAACCTTCAGATCTGAGCTCAGATTGCTTCCTCTAAAGTGGTGGGATTCATGGGGACAGGGGCTGGAGACGGGGAATTCCAGATGGGACCGGCAGCCGAACAGATACCATGGGAAAGGAAAGATGCAGGTGATTCAAATCTGCAGGATTTGAGGGGGAAATGAACTATTATAAAATGAGAAGAGAAAAAGAGATAGGAGGGAGATCACATTTCGTTTTCCCACTGAAACACGTAATACCCTTGGGAACCCAGGGCGTCAGCTGTGGTGGTCATGACCTTGAGTTTCCCTTTGAACTTGCAGAGTGAGTGATGGTATTGAGAAGTTTGGGTTAAGAGACCGGAGATAAGTTTTTGAAGGTCAAAATTACTCTCATTGAACACAGTAACATGCAAATGTGCACATTCTTTAGAAAAAGAGCACGAAGAGATGAACGTGAGAAATTGTCATTTTATGCCCAAATAATTAAGAATTCTTGGGTATCCAGTTTAAACATTAACATCAGCACTCTCTAGCATTGCTATACCGAGGGACTTGCAGCCACCTCAAGCAAGCAACACGGGTGACTTCACCATCCCGTGACCCCACGAAATCCACACGGGGTCATCCAGTATCAACAGTTTCCGATCCGTCGACACTAGTAATTTCCAGGAGAAAGTCTTGCCTACGTGATGGTTTTTATTTTTAGATTTGCGGAAAACTTAACAATAATTACGGCCTCATTAAAATGACATAAGCAGCAGGCGAGAGAGCCAATTGTCTGTTAAAAGAAATCTGCCCTCGATGTAATATAAATACAGTTGTGGGGCATATCATCATCTAAATTATGTGTGGTGAGCCTACCGGATTAATTAATCATGTATTCTTTAAAATAACGGCTCACGCGTATGAGGATGCAAATAAAAGAGATATAAATATCAGTCCCAACAAGAAGTAGACCAATGGTATAACTCAAGGGCTTTTTCTCCCCCTCATTTTGAGCCAATGCAGGAGGAGAGAGAATCAAGCCAGATGTCTGGGTAGCGAGCATTCCGGATAAAAAGTTGGGCACATGGTCCTAGGGTGAGACTGCCCTTAGCAAGGAAGGAAGAGTGGGAAGACCTGTGTGGCTGAAGAGGAGATGAGAAAGGTATTTAGGGATCAATTCAAATGGAGCTTTGTGGACTATGAAAGAGGAGATGGCATGTCATTTCAGAAAGGGAACCTGGTGGCCCAGTGGGAAAAAAATGGGCCAGGGAGGAGACAAAGGAGAAGTAAGGAATCTTGAGATTAAAGCAGACAACTTAGCTGGGTGTGGTGGTGCACACCTGTAATCCTTCAGCTGGGGAGGCTGAGGCAGGAGGATCTCGAGTTCCAAGCCAGCCTCAGCAGAAGTGAGGCCCTCAGCAACTCAGTGAGACCCTGTCTCTAAATAAAATACAGAATAGGGCTGGGAAGGTGGCTCAGTGGTCGAGTGCCCCTGAGTTCGATCCCTGGTACCCCCCCCACCCCACCCCCAAAAGCACTCAACTTTAGCCACTCTCTGTAAACAGTTTACTACATTGTTATAAAGCCTGAAGTGATCGTCGTATTCTGCCAACGGAATAAATAAAAAGTCAGTCTCTGACCATCAGTGAGGAAGCAGGCCCTGTTGCTCGCCTAAATCTGAGCCTGTACAGATGAATAAAGGGTTTGGGGTGGGATTGCTTCATCAAGGAGCCTCACGGGGACTGAATGCATGACTTCCGGGGGTTCCAGAATGTTTTTCACAAGAATCAGAAGCTGAAGCTTTTGAGGTGTGATCTTCCTTTTCAGAAGGATCCCAGAGATGCTCCTGAACCATCACTTTTCCCTGGTCTCATTTCTATCAGTGTCTTTTGGTAAAGTTTTTGAATTTGATTTTTTTTTTTTTTTGGGGGGGTGGTGGTGGTGGTAAGAGTGTCCTGTGGATTGAACTCAGGGGCACTCGACCACTGAGCCACATTCCCATTCCTAGATTTTATTTAGAGACAGGGTCTCACCGAGTTGCTTAGGGCGTCACTTAGTTGCTGAAGCTGATCTCAAACTTGCGATCCTCCTGTCTCAGCCTCCTGAGCCACTGGGATTGTAGGCGTGCACCACCCACCGCACCTGGCTGAATTAGATTTTTTTACAGGAACAAAAACGCCTGTTGTAGATGTGCGGTTTTGCAAATCTGTTTTGTTTCACAAATTCGAGTAAAGGTAGGGCGGGTCACCTTGCCCTAAATCATCCTGTTTCTGAGCTTCACAGTGCCTTACAATTTCTTCAACACTCAGATACCTTCTGAAGTCAAGTGCAGCCTGGGCTCCCAGGGCGCAGGTCTGAGCATTACTCTGCCAGCCCCTGATAGTTCCATTTTTAAAAAAATGCAGTGAGTCTTTAAGCTCATTAATACTTATTGGCATTGTAAAACCCCACTGTTTCCCTATTGCTGGGGGAATAACCCTGGGGGGAGTTTTCTAATTTGAATTCTCTTTGGAATCCAAATCTAAATCCTCTTTTCTCCCAACCTGTGCACTGGGAGTTGCTGGTATCAGGTAAAGAGAAGGGCCTTTCCTTCAGAGTTCTTCCTTTTGGGCCTGTGTTCAGGGAATGTCGAAATACCAAAGGGCCCCTTTCCAAACCCTGCTCACCTCCCGCTTTCTTAGTTAATGGTTGTGCCATCAAAATCAATGCCCCCAACTAGCCCTTTCATCTATGATCCTCATTGATGGTGTGTGATATTCTTCTCTCTCTCTCTCTCTCTCTCTCTCTCTCTCTCTCTCTCTCTCATCATTGAGTATTTTTCCATCTTCAGCTCCAAGGTTGCTAAGTTGACCAGATCTGTTAGACTAAGCCCTGGGGACTACTTACCTGGTATATGTGTCCCCCCATTAAACCCTGCTCACTGCGAATGGGATCTTTCACAGAACACATCCCCTAGGTCTCTGCCTCCAACAGAGATTTCTCTTCTTTTTAATGCCTCCATTGTCTTGAGTGGTCCCAGGTAAAAAGGACCCAAGGACTCCACACCTGTGAAGTCTTCTGAGCTAACAATGGAGTGTCCAAAACTCCCAGGAGTGAAGACCCATAAAAGTATTCACCATACTCATCCTAATAAATCTACTTTCCCATTTGCTTTGCCTTGTGTTATTTCTACTCCTCTGTTTTCTCAAAAACGTCTTTTGAATTTAATTTTACAGGAACCAGAAGGACTGTTGTAGATTTACTGCTTGTTGTGTTTTACAAATTAGAGAAACGCTTGGGTGGACTCCATCTAAGCACCAGGTATATATTAGAAAAGATACATGATACGGTGCTTTTTTTTTTCTTTCTTTCTAATTTTTGTTTTTGGCACTCACCACAATACTGTACTTTCTTTTGTACTTCACCGTAAATTACTGTTGGTTCTATTAATAGGAATCATTTCTCAAAGAGTTTGAACATGCATTTCTCCTGAATATAGGCTTATAAACCTTTTAGATACTAGTTTTTATGAAACGTACAGCATCTTATAAATCTACATTAAAAACCGAATTGAAAATTACACAGATGAGCAGACTAGGTTATATGAATTTATGAATATGTCAAAATAAACTTGGCGATTATGTATAACTATAATGCACTAATAAAAAAGGTTACACAGATAAATGTGTTGGTGGATCAAGAACGTGTGTTCGAAAATGATTTCAGTTCACTTGAAAAACAGTTTAAACCAGGTCAAGAGATCTATTGGCAATTAACTCCTTGATTTTAATTTTTAGCGCAAACAATTGGTCAGATGTGTTTGTTATACAGCTAAGATATTAGATGAAATATGTAAAAACTGTACTATATGTAAAATATTGCATTTATAAAGAAAGCTACTTTCGCTGGGTGCAGTGACACATACCTATAATCCCAGTGACTCAGGAGACTGAGGCAGGAGGATCATGAGTTCAAAGCCAGCCTCAGCAACTTAGCAAGGTGCTAAACAACTCAGCGAGACCCTGTCTCCAAATAAAAAAATAAAAAAGGCTACGGATGTGGTTCAGTGGTCAAGCATCCTTGGGATCAATTCCCATTACCAAAAAAAAAAAAAAAAAAGAAAGGAAAAAAAATTTCAAACTCACAACTCAAAGTTGCAAACCATGGACTTAGAAAAACAACAACAAATCAAACCCCAAATTAGTGGAAGGAAAGAAATCACAAAGAGCAGAAATAAACAGAGGGGAATAGATAAGCACAAAGATCCATGGAACAGAGAGTTGCAAAAATAAAACCAATCTACACAACTTTAGGTAGACTATCCAAGAAAAGGAGAGGAAATAAAATTGGAGATATAAAAGGATATATTCCAACTGGTACCACAGAAATATAAATTTTCACCAGGGATTATTATGAAAAGCTATGTGAAAAGAAATTGGAAAACCTAGAAGAAATAGACAAATTTTTGGATGCATGTTGCCTACCCAGTTGAGCCAAGAAGACATAAAATTCCTGAATAGACCAGTAACAGGCAATGAAATTGAATCAGTAAATAAAATATCTTCCAAGAAGATAAAGCCCACAACCAGATGGCTTCTCTGCTGAATTTCACCAAACATTTAAAGAAATAATGCCAATTCTCCCAATTCTTCTCAGACTATTCCATAGAATGGAAACTTGGGAGGAGCCTTTCTAATTACATTCTATAAGACCAGCATTAAATTACTAGTTAACAAAATCAGACAAGGACACACCACAACAACAAAACAAACAAACCAAAAACAAAACAAAAAAATCCAACAGACCCATATCCCTGATAAAAAATATGCAAGTATTCTCAATACTAGCAATAGCATTTGACAGCACATTAAAAAGATCATTCACCATGGTAAAGTTTGTTTCATGGCAGATATGCAAATCAATGAACACAGTGTAACACATCAAAACCATGAAGTTTAAAATTCACATGATCATCTCCATAGGTGGAGAAAAAGGCACTGGAGAAAATCTGAGAAAAGCCCTGAACAAAGGAGATATAGAAGAATCATACCTTAATATAATATATTCCATGTCTAACAAAACCAGAGCCAACATGGTATTGAGTGGGGATTCAAATCAGGATGAGATAAGGGTGTCCACTTCCACTGTTCCTATTCAAAACAGTAGTAGAAGATGTAACCAAAGCAATTAGACAAGAGAAATGAAATACATACAAATAGGACTGGAGGAGGTCAAATAATAACTCTTGGCAGGTGATATTACTGTATACATAGAAGACCTAAAGGTTTCACTAATAAACTATTAGAAACACCTTCAGTCAATTAGCAGGACACAAAATCAACATACAGAAATCTGTAGTTTCCCTCTCCTTTCTTCTTTGGCAGTACTGGGGAGTGAACCCAGGGTCCTACACATGGTAGACACGTACTCAACTACTGCCTAGCTCCATCTCAACAGATCTCACCAAGAGCAGATTTGTGACAAAGAAATTGTGAAAACCACCCCATTCACAATAGCTACCAAGGGGGGAAAAAAACAGTTACCTAGGAATAAACTTAACCAAGCAAGTAAAAGATCTGTGAAATCAAAATTATAAAACACTGATGTAAGAAGTTGGAGAGGGTAGACACGTAGACACACACACACACACACACACACACACACAGAAAATGAACACTTGACCTCTCTCTCTCACCCTGTGTAAAAATTCAACTAAAAAAATGGATCAGAGATCTAAATGGATGATGTGCAACTCTGAAACCACTGGGGGAAAGAAAAAATAGGGAAGCACTTTGCATCATTGATAGAGACAAGGGTTTCCTGGATAGAATCCAAAAAGCACATGGGAAAAGAAAATGCGTAAATGGGTTTACTTTAGAATAAAAAGTTTCTGCAGATTAAAGAAAACCATCAACTGAGTGTGATGAGACAATCTTCTAAATGGAAGAAATATTTTCCAACTGATCATCCTACAGAGGATTAATATTGAGAATAAGTAACTCAGCAAACCTCACACACACACACAAAAAAATCTAGAGATCCAATTTAACAAATTGGCAAATGATCTGAATAAGCACTTCTCAAAAGAGGAAATACAAATGACCGATAAATGCTTGATAGCAGCGAGAGGAATGGAAATCAAACCCTGGGCTATCATTTCACCCAGTTCCAATAACTATTATTTAAAATTATAGCTCAAGGGGAGAGCACTTGCCTAGCATGTGTGAGGCACTGGGTTCAATCCTCAGCACCACATAAAAATAAAGAAGTAAAATAAAAGCATGCTGTCCACCTACAACTAAATTTTTTAAAAAATAAAATAAGAGCATAAATTTAAAAAATAACAAATGGTAGCAAGGATATGGAAAAAAGGAATTCTTTCACACTTTTGGTGGGAATATAAATTAGAGTCACCTTCATGGGTCTCCTCAAAAAATTAAAAATAGATTTGCCATATGATCAAACTATCCCACTTCTGAGCGTATATCCAAAGGAAATCAGTGTACTAAAGTGATACTGCACATCCATTGCCATAGCTAAGATACGGGAATGGTCTCTCAACCCTTCAGCAGATACATAGATTAATAAAATGTGGTATATATACACAAAGGAGTATTACTCAACTGCAAAAAAGCATATAATCCTTTCATGTGCAGTAAAATGGTTGAAACTGGAGGCTGTTGCGTTAAGAGAAATCAGCCAGGCACAGAAAGACAAGTTCCTCACTTCTCTCTCATATGTGACAGGCATAAAAGTCAACCTAGAAGAGGAATAGTCATTACTAGAAACTGGGAAGTGTATGTGTATATTGAGAGGATAGTGGAAAAATTTGATCGGCATCTGCTATATACACAAATATCACTCTGGGTCCCATGAACATGTACCATCAATATGTGGAAATGAAACAGAAAATATTTAATGAGGTGGAAACTAAATTAACCCAAGTATCCATGGTTCAAAATGAGAAGACCTGGACCTGAGTTTGGGGTGCTCTCTATAAAACCATTTCCAGTAAATCAAAGCATGGTAGCAGCTCTGGTCACGAGTGGGGCAGCGGGTAGAAGTGTCACAATGCCGTGTCGCAGTAAGAAGTTAGTTCTTCAAGACGAGCCAGAGAGGGCTAGGGGTGTAGCTCAGAGGTAGAGCCCTTGCCTAGCACGTGGGAGGCACTGGGTTTAATCCTCAGCACCACATAAAAAATAAAATAAAGGTATCATGCCCATTTACAATTAAAAATGTTAAAATAAATAAACAGCAAGAGTACAAAGCTAACCCTGTTAAGGGTCAGACATCCGGTGTCCCCAAAAGCTCACATGTGAGACAATGCAAGGATTTCCAGGGGTCAAATGATTAGGCTGTGACAGCTATAACCAAACTGGTGGATTAACACACTGATATGGATTAACCCACTGATGTGGATTAACACACTGATGTGGATTAACTGGGTGGTAACTGGAGGCAGGCAGCTAAAGGAATTAGGTCACTAAGCGGGGGGGGGGGGGGGGAGGGGGGATGTGTGCCCTTGGGGTATATATTTGTCCCTAGTGAGCCCAATTCTCTCTGCTGGTCTCCACCATGCACCTCCGCCATGATGTTCTGCCTCACCTGGGACCCAGAGCAATGGATCTGGCCGCCCATGGACTCAACCTCTGAAACAGTGCACCACAAGCAACTTCTCCTCCTCTAATTGCTTTGGTCAGTTCTTTTGATTACCATGGCCCCCCAAAAAGCTGGATAAAACAGACACAGCAGGCAGTGGACCATTAGAACCTGACCCCTGTGGCCCAACGGGGATGAAAGGTTCTATGAAGTGCTCAGCACTGTTTTGAAACGGCCTCCCCACCAGGACTGCATTTAAATCCAACTCTACCTTTCTAGATGTGTTCTAAGGCTAAGGCTTTGGCTACTTTATTGGAAATTTCTTGACGTATAAAATAAAATAATAGGGTACCTACCTGTCTTAGGGGCTGTAGTGAGAACTGCTAGTCTATTTTCAAGGCTTAGTGTACGGCCCATGAATTTGAAGATTTTAGCGTGGTAAGTGCTGAGGGTTTAATGCTTGCACTGAAACCCAGGCTGAATTTTAATCTCCATGGTGAAGTATTCAAGGGTGAGACCAGATGGGACCGTGAAGACTTGAGTAGTTCCTGGGTTCTGTGCCCCCATGAAGAGATTAATCCACTCAGGGATTACCAGGTCAGTGGCACAATGGGGCATCGCAGGAGTGGGTTTGTTAGAAACCAGCTCAGCTCTCTCTCTGCCAGGTTGTGTCTTGTCTTGCCCCCAGTCTCAGAAGAGTCCCTACCAGCTAGAATGACCCACTAGACAGCCCTGTCTGAGTTTATTATGGGGGTGGGAGCTGCTGGGAATTGAACTCAGGGGCACTCGACCCCTGAGCCCCATCCCCAGCCCTATTTTGTATTTTATTTAGAGACAGAGTCTCACTGAGTTGCTTAGCACCTTGCTTTGGCTGAGGCTGGCCTTGAACTCGCGATCCTCCTGCCTCAGCCTCCCGAGCTGCTGGGATCATTGGTAATGAGCCGACATGCCTGGCAGAGCTGTGGTTTTGAACTTCCTAGTCTTCAGAACTGTGAGCCAAATACAGCTATCCTTTTTATAATTGTCTCATTCTGTGCTGTTTGGTGACAGCAAAAAAAAAAAAAAAAAAAAAAGATGCTCTCAGGTGGGGAGCTTTCCCCATCTCAGCCTAGGACATTTAGAAACCAGGACATGTGTCAGGGTGTTCTATGACATTCAAACCCAAGGAAAGAGATGAGGATATGGTACACGGTACACGTGTGCACCAACGTGTCCCTCATTTCCTTGGGACTCCTGATAATCAACCTTGGACTTGTTCACTTCAGACGCAGGCCTTGAACCCAGAAAGGTTCTGGGGTTGGCATTCAGAGGGCCACAGCTAGTTCACAGGTTTTCTATATCTGGGTTAGACCGAGGAATGGAGAGGAGATAGACCTAGAGTGAGCACACATTTGTCCATAGGATGTGCTTCATTCCCAAGGCGTACCAAACGCTGAGTGCATTCTTTGTATTATAGATCAAACCGTCCTGGGAAGTCAGAGATAAATATCGGGCTTTCTTTTCCAACAAGCTATTATGGTTCGTGTGTAAGACAAAGCAAGAAGGTTCCGAGGAGAAATGACTGGGCTATGAGGCTCTTAACACAATCAGCGCATCAGTCCTCTGCTGGGATTAACTGGGTGGGAGCTGAAGGCCTGTGGGCTGTGCCTGGAGGAGGTGGGCATTGGAGGGCATGTCTTTGGGGTATGTGTTACATCTGGGGAGCTGAGTCCCTCTCTGCTTCCTGATCACCCTGTGAGCTGCTTCCCTCTGCCATACTTTTCCCACAGAATGAAGCCCCTAAATAAACTTTACCTCCTCTACAGTTCTTTTAGTCCTTTTAGTCACCGCAGCAAAAAATAAATAAATAGATAAATAAATTTTAAAAAATGCTGACTGATAATTCCTTTGTTTTCCCTCCTGGGAAACCACGTAAATTAATACATCACCTTCCTGTATCTGATGTGTGAATTTCAGAGCAAAAGATGAGGTATTTTAAATCTGCTTAGAGAGAAGCCGAAATCCCTCTCTGTAAGGGTTTTAGTATTTCGAAATGCCTCATCTCTAGGTGCACAACGATTTTCTTAAAGCTGGTTAACGCTGGCAAAACCCACGGAATTAAAGAAAATATGGATAAATGCCCAGAGTTCCTAAGCCAGGAACTGCAAAACACGAAGACACGTGCTACCTCGTTAAGACACGAGTGCACAATTCAAAGACTGTAAACAGGAAATGTCAGTTTGAAAGGAGGATAATAAACCTGGCCAATGCATGTCCCCCAAACACCAAAAAAAAAAAAAAAAAAAAAACTGGCTGGTCTGCATTCCTATGACTGGAACAATTTAAAGAGTAATTAGAGGATTAGCACCACACATAAAATTGAATGCATTACTTTCTCCTCCTTTTGGAAAAAAAAAAATCAATTTATTAACTGGCTCCCAGATGTCTCTCTATTTGGGAATCGCAGACCTCTGAGGACTGGGAAATGTTCTTCTGTCCAGCGGACCTCAAAGGCACGACTTAACCTTTGCTGAAGTCTGCATTCCCTCCTACGATGACACTAGAATTTATAACTGGAGGAAAAGTACTAATACAAAAATAACAAAACCCTTTTAAACATTGATCCCTCTTGTATAGGAGTTCTGATCAATGATTAAATGGACCACTTTATCTAATTCCCTGAAGACCACTCCACCAGGAAACTCTAACCTTTTTCTAGAAGGACAAGTATAGTAATAAGCAATTCAAATGAGCATTGCATTCTCTACCCCTCACTTAATAGCTGTTCAATGTCGGGCAACTTACTTAACCCTTCCCAGCTGTTTCCCTCCTATTTAAAATAGGACACCATTATTTCGTGAGGACCAAATGATGGATTTTACGAGAAGTGACCCACACAGAGTAGTTTGGCAAAGGCACAGGTCACCCTCACCCCACCTGTTGCTTATGGAAAGCCATCAACGGATTTCCTTGCTGTAAATTGGTCACCACGTTGGTCGGCAGTCTCTTTCAGCCTTCTCTCTCTTAGTTACCCTGCGGCTTAGGACAACTCTCCACAGCTAGAAACTAAAAGAAAGTAGGTGTAAACTCATTATGAGGAAGAGGTCTAATTGTATCCTATTAAAATGGATAAGTTTTGATCTGCAGTAATTCACAGGCCAGCCAACGACTGTCATATCAGTAGCTCAGGAGGCTGAGACACGAGGTTGGCAAGTTCAAGGCCAGCCTCAGCAACTTAGCAAGACCCTAAGCAACTTAGTGAGATCCCGGCTGACAATAAAAAAAATAGAATTAAAAAGGGTTTGGGATATGACTCAGTGGTTAAGCACACCCCAATCACTGAACAAAAAAAATGCTTCCAAGGATGAAGCATAACCTTCAAGAACTTTTGGTGGAGATCTGATCCAGGGCTGTTGCTGTTGATCAATTCCGAAGACATCTTGGCACATTAATTCTTTGGATTAGTTTGCTCATGATTCACTTCCTTCCCCAAGGATCTGGTGAATCACTTTTTAGGGTTGCATAACAAATGGCCACAGAACTAGAGGCTTAACACAGAGCACGGTTACCATCTCAAGTCTCAGCAAGTCAGAAATGCAACTTGATTCAACTTGCATTGCAGGCTTAGGGTGTAACAAAGACCAAAAAAGGGGTGTCTGGCTGGGCCCTCACCTGGAGGCTGGCGGGGGGGGGGATCTGGGGAAGACTTTTCCATCTTCAAAGCCATGGACAGTGTTCCAGATCCTTCTAGCATCCCTTCTCCCTCTTTCTTCCTCTTGTGATGCTAGCCAGAGGATAACTCTGCTTCTAAAGGGCTTAACCACCTGGGTCGGAACCATCCAGGTTATCTTTCTGCTTTGAGAACTGAAATTGGGATTTGGATTGCGTCTTCAGAAGCCTATTATTGCAATTTTAGGTCTGAGTTTGAATGACCGAGGGATGGAAGACTTGGAAAGCTGTGTCTGGAATTCTGACAACCATCTTTGCAGAATCCTCCATTGAATCTTCTTTTCTAATGTCCTTTCATAGGACAGTGTCACACAGAGTGACCCATTGCATTTAATATGCACTTACATATACGTACCTTTTCTGAGTTGTTCTTCTTCCCGACTGTAATTAAACATTTAGTTTTTGTATGAGTTGATTAAAATCACCGGGTATGCATTTGACTGTAAGACCCTGCTCATTTCTATCACAATATTATATTCTGGATGTCAGTCACACTGATTAATATGTGATAGGTGCTTAGTACCCATTTATTAAATGAAGAGGATAAATAAGTGAACAAGTAAAGACAGGATATTTCTACGACTATATCGCCACAGAAAATCACTTATTTTTGCAAATATGAACTTTTCCAAGAACTACAAAGTTCCCACAGATGGGGTCTGTTTGTATTTTTGCTAAAAATGCCTACAATGGAAAAGGGCATAAACAAGATTTTCCATTAACTTTTAAAATAACATCTGACCCGACGCTTATCACCACACACTTTCCAATTTAAATCTCTTCTTAATAATAATGTTGCTGGAATTATCTTTTGAGAACATACGTCTGATAATCTTTTGATATCAGACCCCAAACTAGTAACCTCTCGGTGACTTCCCTATTTTCCTTTCGGGGAATTAAGAAATTAAAAGTGAGGGTCCGGTGTCTGTTGATCTTTGTATACTTTTTGTTTCTCGAGCAATTTCCATCTCTAGCGATTCTTCAGTTTGAATTTCCATCAAGGATCACCATCCTTTAAAATTTCACGTGGACTCGAAGCCTACATTATGACTTAGTTTGGAGATAGGATGATTGCAGATGAAATTAGCTAGAATGGGCCCCGTGCTAATCAGCTTTCAATTGCTGGGAACAAAATTCCTGACCAGAACAATGTGGAGGAAAAACGGTTTATTTAGTCTCTTGGTTTCAGAGATTCAGTCCGTGATGGGCCAGCTCCATTGCTCTGGGCAGAGGAACATAGGGAAGTTAAACCCCTTCTGAATACATTCAAATCCCTCCTGAATACATTCCTAGTGACCCATCCAGCCACACCCCACCCATCTAGTGAACACCCAGCTACTCCATTCAAACTAGGATGGACCCATTAGGTTCGGGCTTTCATAATTTAATCATTTCATCTCCCAGTATTCCTGAATTAAGAAAGGAGTTATTGAGTTTCTAATCCCAGAGGCTTGGGAGGATGAGGCAGGAGGATGGTGAGTTCAAAGCCAGCCTCAGCAACTTAGCGAGGCATTTAGTAACTCACAAGACCCTTTCTCTAAATAAAATATTTAAAAAGGGCTGCGGATGTGGCTCAGTGGTTATGAACCCCTGGGTTTAAGCCTCAGTATCAAAACAAAACAAACAAACTAAAACAAAGGAGTTTTGGAAGGATACCTCATAGCCAAACCATAACAGGCTCTAATCCAGTAGAGTTCCAGCACAGCCAAAATCGATCATTTACATGTGACTGTATAATGACAGTTAGAAAGTTACGTTTTGCAAAACAGTCAACATTGTATAAAACAGTCAATCCCTTGTGACTGAGATTTTCTTTGCTTTTAAGAGGAAACTGTGTCTTATCTAATCTTCTCGAAATGATCTGCGACGACATCTCCACTTTCACAGATCGAAATTTCCCTGAGATCCTCCGATTGGAGAAGGGAGAGTGGTGAGAAGGAAAGGGAGACTAGGACCAGGAAAGACAGTGGAAGGAATCAGACATCACTTTCCCGTGTTCACATATGAGCACACGAGCCGTGAAACTCCACATCAGGTACAGCCACGAGAATGGGAAGTTACACTCCATGTATGTAGGATGTGTCAAAATACATTCCACCTTTGGCTATCACTAAAAAGAACAAATTTTAAAAAACTAAAAAAAAAAAAAAATTAAAGGGGTTGGGGGATAGGGCCCTGCTAACACCTTGAATTTGGACTTCCAATCTCTAGAACTGAGAAGAAAGAAATGTAGGTTGTCTTAAGCCAGCAGTTTGTGGTACTCGTTACAACAGCCACAGAAACTAACAGAGACTTTGTGTCCCTAATTGGTGAGTTTGGCTGCCTTTTATGTCAGGGCTTTTGCCCGGGTTGGTTCCCCAGTGCCTGGTCCTGACATGGAAACCCCGTGTGACACACTGTGTCTATTCTGTGTTAGCATGCCTCTCCCAGGGATACCATTATGATTACCATCTTCCCAAACACCTGGTCACCTGCCTGGGGCACTCCTGGGAGGCAGTGGAACCCGTGGGAGGTGGGGCCTATGGAGGAAATTAGGTCACTGGGGACATGCCCTTGAAGAGGATACTGGGACCCAAGGGCCCTTCCTGTTGGTTTGCTTCTTGGCCTCTCTGGTGAGCATCCTCCTCTGCCACAAATTCCCCCCATGGAGTACTGTTACACCATAGGACCCAGGCAGCAGGGCCAAGTGACCACGGATTGAGATATCCCAAACAACGAGCCAAAGTCAACCTTTTCTTCTTGTATGCTACCTCATGCATTTTGTCACAGTGATGTAAAACTGACTAACACAGACGCCTCGTAACAGCATCTGTCCTCACTCTGTCCACATCAGCCTCTGCATCTGCAAAGCCAACTTGTCTCAGCCTCCAAAGCTTCATGATCCCCACAATTCTAAGCTGAAAAAGGAAGGGAAATACTGAGTAGCTTTCTTATGTCATATTTGCAATGAAACTTTTTGCATTGAAAACTCGACCCAAGCACATACTAGCAGAGAGAACTGTTAATTCTGTATTTGGCAAGATAATACCTAGGCAGGGACATTCCAGATTAACGGGTGGATGTCCAAACCAGTGGCACCAAGTCCGTTTCTCTGAAGTTTCTTATTTGTAAAACTGAGTTTCTGAGGCCTCCCCCCCCCCCAACTTCAGTTTACTGACTGGTTTATCATCTTGGGCACCAAGTCAGTATTTTCCTGCAGGAATCTATTTGAGAATCCAAATGGGATTTTGGAGCTGGATTCTAACATGGGGAATATTTTCTAGCTTCCTGCATCTTGCTGATTTGTATTCACAGGTGTGGACCTAGGTACCCCCTTCTGGAGGAAGCGTTCCCTGGGGTAACCAGGCTGCTCTCCTGCCCTTTCTTTGTGCTCCCCAAAGCTTAAGGGCTTTCTTCCTAATGACGACTTTGGTTGCTTTTAACATTGCCTATCTCCTCTCCCAGACTGTGAGTGTCCTATCTGTCGGCTGGCAGGATGGTAGGCAGACAGTAAAAAGCACTTAGCAAAACTTATTTAAAAAGATGAAAGAAATTATATGAGCTTCAAAAATAACTCTGATGTTCCTTAAGTAGCTCTGCACACTATTTTCTATGCTACATATAATAAAAACCGGATTGAGTGTTTTTCAACAACATTTTTTCTAGACATCCATCCTTAAAAGAAAAAAAAAAAAACACCATCATTTCACACCTGTTAGGATGCACACACACACACACTCTCTCTCACACACATACAATCTCAATCACATATTGCTAGCAAAAATGCAAATTGATATAGTCACTGTCAAAAACAGCGCTCTGCTAAAACATTAATCATAGAATTAACACCTGATCCAGCAATTTTACTACCGTGTCTATACCGCAAAGAATTGAACAAGAGGACTCAAAAGAATTCTGTGTACACCAGTGCGGTGGCAGCATTATTCACAACTGAAAAAAAGGCAGAAACCATTCTAAGTGCTCACTGATGTTTGAACGGGTGAACAAAAATGTCATATGTACATACAGCAGACCATTAAGCAGTCTTAAGAAAAGGAAGAGAATTGTGAATCGTGCTCCAACCTACACCTTGACGACACCATGCTAAATGGAATAGGTGGGGCCACGGAAGATGAATAGTGTATGCTTCCTCCTATCTGAGATAGTGATAATGCTCAAATATAGAGAAACAGAAATTTCAAGAGTCATGGCCAAGGATTGGGGGCTGAGAGGATGGGGAGTTCATATTTAATGGTAAAGAACTTAGGAAATTAAAAAAGATTCTGGAGGCAGATGGTGGTGACAGCAACCACCATGTATACCAATGTGAGTGTACTATAGTGCAACTAAATTGCACACTTAAGATGACTAAATTTTATGTTTCATATATATATACATACATATATAAAACAATTTGAATTTTTTTAAACAACACTTTTTTAAAAGAGGTCAATAAGAGTGACTTAGGATGCTATCAAGATTCTAACCCTCTTTTTTGTGGGGAGGTGGGTACCGGGGATTGAATTAGGGACACTCAACTACTGAGCCACATCCCCAGCCCTATTTGGTATTTTATTTAGAGACAGGGTCTTGCTGAGTTGCTTAGGGCTTCACTGTTCCTGAGGCTGGCTTTGAACTCGTGATCCTCCTGCCTCAGCCTCCCAAGCCACGGGGATTATGTGTGCCTCTGCACCCGGCCAAGGTTTCAAACCTCTTAACTGACTCAGGCTATATAAAGAAAAATACCTGCAAATATCCATCCCTAAAACCTAGCGTGGATAGATTCTCTGCATGTTAGCAACCAGATACATAAGGATAGGATCAATTCCTTAATAAACTATATCCAATATATTGAGACGGTTTGGACTTTGATGAGGCTATTTTACAAGTAAGCATTGCCTAAGTCTTTGCTGTCACTCAGATAAGGAATGGCTGAGCAGTGAGCGCTTACACGTGGGCTACCTTCACCATCTTGCACACGCAGGTCCTCAGGAAGTGTTTCTCACATTGTTAGTAACATCCCACGCTGGCACCCTATCATTAGATTGTTGGAGAAGTAAAACTTAATCACAGTGAAATGTGAAGTTTAAGTCTCTTGATTTTCCACATGAAATGATCTTCGGAGTTATTTAAACATAAGCCAGGATAGTGTCAGGAACTATTTGAAATAAATATTGAGAAAGAGAATTCATTTAAAAGGGAATTAATCCTCCACCCAGAAATAGCAACAAGATATTTAATATCTCGGATAGCAACAAGCTATTTAATCACTGTAGATCCAGTGAAATCACATTCAGAAAACGAAGGAAAGAGAGCCCAGACAGCTTCCTTAATTTAGAAAACAGTGTAATACCTAAGAACTCAATTCCCTTATGATAGACATTGGGCTTAGGATATTAGCACAGTTTTCACGGTAGAACCCTTGCTCTTATTAAGATATTTAATACAGTAGTGGATACGAGTCATTTCTAAATCACCTGAGTGAGCTAAAATAATACTGACTTCTTGAGGCAATGGAATTGACATTTAAAAATCTGACATGGTCATTTTTTTTTTATCTGCTGTTTGGAAACCTCTTTTGTAAGACTGATTAAAATCTTATTAAATTAAAAAAAAAACAACAACAGAGGAGGGTACCTTCCATCATTCTGCGTTCCAGATGCCTAGAGTCCAAGATTTCTGTTTATTTGTTTTGAGTGCTAAAAAAAAAATAAGAGAGAGATTAAAAAAGCATATCATGAGGCAGTCAGAATAATAAAGAAACCATACGGCTTGGCTTGGGCCAGTACTAAATGGAATGGGAATAGTAAATTATGACCTGATGTATGTCATGTAAAAGTTACAAAGCATTCGCCATCAAAAGCTCAGAAAATTAAATTAAAAACATATATCTTATCCCCATTCTCGTAGGTACTACAGCCCCGGTAGTGAAATAAAGTCCACGAACAGATTTCAAATTAAATTCCTCATTGTATGAAAGTAAAAATCATATAAATAATATAGTTTGTTATATGATTTGTCATCAAAATGCTATAGCAAACCTTATGTACGCTTGTATGACTTAATAAATCTTTACCCCAAAGTAGAAACATATAGAATTAAAACCCCGGTGTGAATAGAATATAGTAATTTACTGCATCACGTAATACCAACACAAACTAACAAAAATAAAAATAAAGTTTCCCCTAAATATCTATAGTCTCTAATGCATTTTAGGAAAGAGAAAAGGAAAAACTAATTTTCAGAGGTCAACTTGGTAAATATAACTGTAAATATATTTTATTACCTGGGAGCTTATCTTTAGAGAAAAAAATGAGAAACAAAGCTACAGCTTGAGAATGTGTTGCCCGGATTATTTAACTAAATAACACAAGTTCTTTGCAAGAAACAGGAAGTATTGCAATAATACAGAACTCTTGGGTGTAGGAACTATGATACGGTGCTAGATACAGTAAGAAATATTCATTTGGATTTTGTTCCCCTGGTTGCAGGCACACAAGTTCTGAAAAACCTTGGCATCTTTGAAGTGGTAAGATTGTCTTTTCTATGCTAATGAGGTGGCTGGTGGCTGGCAGCTCCTAGGTAGCTTCACCTGCAAGACAGAGGCACCATGAGACTTTGAACTTCCAAGGAAGAGAGAGAGAGAGGCTGAAGATTTCTCAGGTCACCAATGGCCAATGATTTAATTATGCAATGAAACCTCTATGAAACACAAAGTGATTGGGTTCAGGAGAGCTTTGGTCGCTTCACTGAGAGAGTTCCTGCAGGGCAGAGCAGCCAGGAGAGGCGCCCCGGGATCTCAGAGCCTCTTCCCACACCCTTATCCTTTGTATCTCTTCCATTATTCTGTTTGCTTACATCCTTTGCAATAAGTCCAAGTTCTGCAAGGCTTGCTAGCAAATTGATCAGACTCAACGAGCCGGTAGAAATGCCAGGTTCATAGCTCCTAGGTCAGAAGCACAGGGGAATCTACCCATCACTTACAACTGGCATCTGAACTGTGCAGAGTTGTAGGTCCAAGCCTTCAGCTTGTGGGATTGGACACTCTCTGTGAATAAATAGTGTCAGAATTGAACTGCATTAGAGAACATTGAGCTGATGTCCCTGGAGACCTGCTTGGTACGTAGGGACAAATGACCCACACACCTGGTGTCAAAGGCGTTGCACTGAGTGTTGCTTGAGAGCGAGAAAATCAGTTTGGTTTGTCCTCTTACAATGACACAGTGACGTGCCTTTGGCAACCAATCAGCCTTTAAGAGCTCAAAAAAATGTGTTATTTTTCCTCTGGTTTAATTTATATTTAATTCTGTTTGAGTTTATGAGACTTTGTATACACAAGAGTAAATTTAAGGAGTAATTATCTTCTTTGGTACATGACTTATGACAACTACTTGAGTGATTTCTTTTCAACATGATAGTAGCCTTATTATTTTTTCCCTTTGATTATAAATGGAATATTAAAAAAAAAAAACTCAGATCAACTCAGAGGAGCATAAAGAAAAAAGTGAAAGTGATTTATATTCTGCAAATAAGGAGTCACCATTGTTAACATGGTGGAGAATGTACTTCCAAACATTTCTATGAATAACTGTGCAAAATGTACAGGCACATATACACATGCATTTATTTAAATAAAGTAGGATGGAATTATACAGTAACCAGGGTTTTGTAACTCCATTCCCTACCTTTATAATTTTGACACCATCTGTATCTACAAAAAGCAATCACTGTCAATCCTGCTACCAACTGCTGTATATTTTGTTGCATTTTAGTATGATTGTTTATTCGAATAATGTATCTAATTTAGAATGATTAAATTATTTACATTTTATAGTGTATCATTACTATGAAATGCCATTGTTTAATCATGATTTATTTTAAGCAATCATTCCATTATAGGTGGATGATTTATTTATTTTTTTTCCTTTTTGGTAACCAGGGATTGAACTCAGGGGCACTCGACCCCTCAGCCACATCCCCAGCCCTATTTTCTATTTTATTTAGAGACAGGGTCTCACTGAGTTGCTCAGCAGCCTGGCTTTTGCTGAGGCTGGCTCTGAACTGGCCATCCTCCTGCCTCGGCCTCCATACAGGTCTGTACCACCATGCCCGTGTCGGAGTAGGTGGATGATTCTTTAATTTGAAAAATATACAGTTACTGAGGAATTTTCTCTTCCATGCCCTGCAGAAACTGAATGATCAAGCAGTTGAAAAGGCGAGAATACATATGTGCACTAGTGATTTGGAAGAGAAAATCAATAGCCTAGGTGTTTCACATACATAAACACATGCAAGTACATATTTATGTTGTTATTCCCTATAGAGGGCATACATATATGCTTCATTCATGCCCATCAATTAGAAAATAAATAGATAATAAGAAGGCAGACACATGGGCACAAAGAAAACTCTCCAACCTGGAAATTTTCTAAGAAATACTTTGCTCATCTGCCATCTACTAAGTGAACCATCTAGAAGTCAGTTTAGTCACTCATAAATAAAAAAAAAAAGATAGATATGTAAAAATTGTCCTATCTAGACTCAAAAACAGAATACCCATATGTCAAAACTTATGGAAGACAGGAAAGGCTCTTTTTTGAGGGAAATATATAGCTTTCTATGCTTTTATCATGTAAAGAAAGGAGTTGTTACCTCCTAACACATGCAAAAAAAAAATTAGTAATTTTTCCAGGGCTAACAAAATGACATCGGTCAAGTTCACCATCGTATGTACCACTGTCAGTTGCATTAGGGCTTCTCCTTTCCCCTTCTCTCTCTGCACACAGCAAATCTGCCCCTTCCCCGCCTCAGCCTTTACCAGGGAACTTGCAAACCTGGAGGACCATTTCTGAGTCCTGCCATTCATTTGGCTTTATTTTTCTAGACGGTCACCTCCATTTCTCTGAGCAATGGCTGGCTTCCACTGGAAGCCCTGGGGGCTGGGGTTTTACCTTCCTGTATTTGCTTCATTCACTTTGTGATACTGGGTCTCCAAAGGCCTGGGCTTTTTGCTTCCTGTGTGCTCTGATATCTGACACAGGTGTCCACTGCTTTGACTGTAGCTTCGTGCTCCCCTTCAGTGGTGACTGGCTTTCTCCGGTCCTCTGCCTTCTAGAGCCTCTATGAAGGCAATTACCTTATAGCAGGTGCTTAGGCTGAGTCTCTCGGCTAGGCGAGATCTGACTCTTCCAATCACTTTCCTAATATCCTTAAATGTTTGCATCTGTACTATTGTTTTTTTAAAAAAATAATCTTCTACCTTAGTAGGATTTGGAATTGGGTAGAAAAATGTGAATTTAAAAAATCTATACCCAGGCGTGGTGGCACACACCCATAATATCAGCAGCTCGGGAGGCTGAGGCAGGAGGATCGTGAGTTCAAAGCCAGCCTCACCAAAATCGAGGTATGTTTTTAGATTTTTTCCCCCCAGAAAAAAAATCTAAAAACATACAAAATAGATTCCTTCACTGAGCCACTGGAAAAGCTCAAAGAGAATGATATTTTGATGACTAATGCCAAGTTAGGGTTGTTACAACTGAGGCTTAGTGAAGCTAAGTGTCTTTTCAAAGTTCATACTTTATATAATGGGTGGGACCAGTATTCAGTGTCAAGAAGTTGACGGTGACAGAGACAGGCTGTGATATTGCTTCTGTGTGTGGTGCAGACCTGCTCTCCTCTGGCTAAGTAGCTTGAGTTGCCATTCAAGCTCCTCATGTCTCAGCTGCTGGGTTTTGGTTTTAAGACCCTTCCAGACCTGAATTTAATGCACAAGATGAAAAACTGCCAAATACCTCAACAAGGACAAGTAGAAACTAGGGTTTTTGTATGCAGTGTCCAAAAAAAAAAAAAAAAAAAATGAAGAAGAGAATGTCACAGATGGCTTTGTAAATTTTTCTTCTTGTTCCATGTTCTTTGGAAAAGTAACATGAATGAAATACCTCGACTTGCGGAGAACAGAAGGAACCATATAAGTTATCTGCATTCAGACCCACAACAGTTTTGCATGACCTTCCACCAGTAGCTTTTCCTGCCTCTCCTATTGAAGAATCCTTCCGAGGTATCAATATGCTGGTCTGATTTGGCAGGTCAAGATCTATTTAGAGCAAAATACTGTGCCGATATAGTACGCTTGCATCTTCAGAGAAAATAATGACAGGTACCAAATAGTGACAGTGAATAATTGGTTTCTTCACGCAGTGGCGGTTTCAGAGGGTGTCAAAAATATATATTCTTACTAATATGCACATTTTTATATAAACGCTACCACCCTACAGCGCAGCGTGTGAAAAATCGTGAAAGTGATGATGTTTTTGCGTTGAGAGAACTTCTGTGTTGTGCGAAAATTCGTTGAAAGGAAGAATTTAATCAATCAAGTTTCTCTCTCACCCTCAATACTTGTGTTTAAAATATTAGATGATGGAATACTGTATTAAGATCTTAGCACGAGTTATGTATGCTATTTGAACTGGATCTGTAAGTATTTCTAATCTGGGATCAGCAATGACTGATACATGTATTTTGATTTTCTCCAGGACAACTGAGACTTTCCAATGGGTGAGAAATGAATCGCCAAGGTCCTAATTAGTAATGAGGATGCATTTTGTGATAAAAAAAATAAGAACAAGCCACGTAGTCAAAACACAGGAAAATCCGGTATGTAATTTTGAACATTAACAGAGGTATTTTTAAAAATCTTATTTTGATGCCACACTCTTGCACGAAGGAGGAGGCATCTAATGAGATTTCTCTGTGCTTCTCTCATCCGGGTCCAATTGAGACAGAAAAAAATGGACACCATCATGAGTGTCATTAGCTGATTGGAGATGCAAAGTCAAATGTGCCTTCTCTTAGTCTCTTTCTGCACCAAGATTTACCTTCTCCAACATGAGAAGGGTTGCAAACGTTCCAGTTTCCCACAGAGAAGGGCAGCCTGTCCTAAGGAGCCAACGACGTACTACGGAGAGAACAGAGTATATCCACTCTATCCCTGGGAAGATCTCAAGAAAGGGAGCAGGAGGAGAAGAAAAAAAACGTGCAAAATCACTCTGCCAACCCCACCTGTCCCATGCATCTTTTTCTTTCATGAGAAGTGACAGAGGAGTGTACCAAGTGGTCATGCAAGGCCGCTCTTGCTGACGTCCTTCTGCATGGTATCAGGAGTCCCATATAATGCTACCCAGTGGGCACTTCCTGTCTAGAGTACAATATATTTTGGGACCCACCAGTCAGCTGCTTCATGAAACCTGGATGCTAAAAATCAACGACCATTGGTTAACATTCAAAAACAATGTCCCCACTCAGGGACAGATACAACGTGGAGGACAATCTCACCAGACCTCTGAGTTTCATCATCCAGGAAATCAATGTCCAGGGTCACCACGGTGGTGATTTTTGTAGGCTTCGAGAAATTTGACTTCAGCTCAGGGAAGGCTTTGGGGCATCAAGTCAAAGGCACAGTCAGGAGACAGGGGCCACAAGAAATCAGGACAAATTAGCTTCCATCAATTTATATTTGAAAATGCCTCTCATTTTATTTATGCCTCCAAAATGAATTATAAAGTCAATGTATATTGAATAAAAATAAGATAACTATATTGTGAATAATACATATGCATATATAGATTGATCAATTGATCTATTTATCTATCTATTATCTATCTATCTATCATCTATCTATCTACCTACCTACCAATATTCCTCCCTCCACCTTTGGTCCTAGAAACATTTAACCACTTATACATAACCTGAACCCTTTTTTTTATTTTTATTTTTTTTAAATTTTGAGATAAGTTCTCACTAAGTCGCTGAACACCTCAATAAGCTTCAGAGGCTGTCCTCAATCTTAAGGTCCTCCGGCCTCGGCCTCCGGGTCCCTGGGAGCACAGGTGTGCACTACCCAGCCTGACTGTGCTGCCATCTTCTGCTGCCGTATTTCAGTCCCTTTGTCAACTATAGGAGGTTTGAAAATTGTCTAAGAAGTGGTGCTGAAATACAAGCCACATGAGGATGCTAGGGTGGGTGAGTAAATTTTGCGACTGAAAAAGTGAGAATCATAATTAATCGGATTTACTCTGTCTAGATAAGTTGTTAAAATCTGATGAAAACAATATGTGATGTATCTTTATATGTGTTGCATCAGGGAACACGCAATCAACCATGTACTGCAATGTATCCCCAAGTGAGGACGCCACAGTGTTCCTTATTTTATAGTTGGAGAAGATGAATTTATAAAAACGAAGTGAATTTCCCAAAAGATCTCAGGAGCAGCAAGTGGCAGAAGAACAACAGAGAATAATCCCATGGACTAAAATGTACAAAAAAACCCCACTCGTAATCCAGTAACAATTTTTGTAGGACTGTACGTCATGGTAGGTTATTGCTATATAAAAGATATTGGCGGGGAGTGGTGGCTCACGCCTGTAATCCCAGCAGCTTGGGAGGCTGAGGCAGGAGGATCATGGGTTCAAAGCCAGCCTCAGCAAAAAGTGAGGCACTAAGCAACTTAGGGAGACCCTGTCTCTAAATAAAAGACAAAATAGGGCTGGGGATGGGGCTCAGTGGTCGAGTGTCCCTGAGTTCCATCCCTGGTACCAAAACAAACAACAACAAAAAAAGATATTGATCCTCCTCTTCCCCTCCCCCCAAAAAAGAAAGATATTGACTTTGAAAAGTCAGATTTTTTTAAAAAAATGATAATTCTAGCAAATTTATACCCACTGGGAACTCTGCTGATGAAAACACACTTATAATTAATTGCTTACACCCTGTATTGTTGGAACAGAAGGACACCCTCGATTCTTGTGATTCAAAATTGTTAATTAAGTAGCAGAAGCAAAGGTACTCCATCAGAGCGTGCGATCTTTACTGTATCAAAGAAGTGGTTGAAAAGTGAAAAATCAAGTTACCAGATTCTTTCCAAGCATTTAGCAATGGCCCAAAGACTGATTTAAGAGTTTCTTTTTGTTTTGTTCTATTTTCTTTAACATTTCATTTGGTCATTCAGGCACACATTAGGGTATTTTATTTCCCTGCCAGGGTAAAAACTTTCAGTAAACCATTTTTGAGATAATAGAAGAGTAGTTCCCAAGATTTCACACAGCCTTATTTGATTCTGGCATGGCCACCTGCTTGTTGTTGGTCTAATTTGTCTCTGTTCCTTGCTGGTGTCCTTCTTAGCATGTGATGCTCTGCCCTACCTTACAACTCTACAAATTCCCCAGGTCCCACATAAAGGCCCTCTCCAGATAGGGCCCCATCCACCTGGTCCTCCCAGCCTCTACAACTGAGAGTTGAATAAACCTTTAACCTTTATAAATGATTCCGTCTGTGGCATTCAGTGATAGCAACAGCAAACGGACTAAGACACAAGGCAAAAGGGAATGAAATTTGCAGATAGAACCAAGGTTGCTAATCAGCTGTCATTGAGAGGGGGAGATGATCCTCAAATAACTGGGAAAATCTAGTGTAATCACAGGACCTTTAAAAAGAGTCAGAGGAGAGCCAGAAAGCATACAGAGCCTTTCTAATTGGCTTTGAAGATGGAGCAAGGAACTATGAGCTAAGGGTTGTGGGCTACCCCTGAAAACTGAAAAAGGCAAAGAAATGAGTTCTCTCCAGAGCTTCCAGAAAGAAACCCACCCTGGCTGACACCTCCAAGTTAACCCAGAAGGACTCCTTTCCAACTTCTGGCTTACAGAATGGTAAGATGGTAATTTTGAGTTAACCACTTGGTAGTTAACTTCTTAGACCAACGATAAGGAAGTCAGCACGTGTTCTGAGGATATGGATTGTGTTGTTGGTCGTGGATATTGAATGGCATGATGTGTGTGAAGGACTTAAGTCCAGCACCTTGTGCAGGGTGATCAGTAACTATTAACTATCATTATTGGTTTCTTTTATTTTTTAGTTTCATTGATTTTATTTTCTTTTAATGCACAACAGCAGTGGAATGCATTACAATTCTTATTGCACATAGAGAGCACACTTTTTTATATCTTTGTATATAGAGTATGTTCACGCCAATTCATGTCTTTATACATGTACTTTTTTTTTGCATTACAATTCTTATTACACATATATACCACAATTGTTCATATCTCTGTTTGTAAATAAAGTATACTCACACCAATTCCTGTCTTCATACATGTACTTTGGATGATAATGTCCATCACATTCCACCATAATTTTAACCCCATGCCCCCTCCCTTCCCCTCCCACCCCTCTGCCCTATCTAGAGTTCATCTATTCCTCCCAGGCTCCCCCTCCCTACCCCACTATGAGTCAGCCTCCTTATATCAGAGAAAACATTCAGCATTTGTTTTTTGGGGGATTGGCTAACTTCACTTAGCATTATCTTCTCCAACGCCATCCATTTACCTGCAAATGCCATGATTTTATTCTCTTTGAATGCTGAGTAAAATTCATTACTGTTTTTTAACTAGGGTTACCTTGTTGTCAAAGTAATGATAAAAGCCATCAAAGATACGCGCTGAACTTCTTTCTATAAAAAGCAGTAAGAATCCTTGGGTCCACTGGTATGTGATATTCCAGGAAATGATTGCAAACCACAATGTTTATGGTAGTCAGGATGGAAACTGTGATAAGGATTAACATTTAGAGAGAACAGAAACCACAGGAGAGTCCCACTATTCTTTTTTATCCAACTGAGCACTTTAATGAATATATTTAAATACTTGGAATAAATCTGTGTTTATTAAAAAAAAAAAAAACACTTGATAGCATCAAAATTCCCAAGGGTGTAAGATACTTAGAATTTCCATTTCCATGAATAGCCTCCTCGCTTTACAGACAACTAAATATATCTAGTCTCCACAGGTTGAATCCTGATAGAAATCATTTTAGATAGCACCTTTCCCCCTCAAGTCCCAAAGATGAGTGAAATCAATTTTAATGAATAATTCTATTCCAAACCACTTCAAATGTCCGTAGTTTCAAAAGTGATTATCCCATGACATAGATGAGGTCTTGAATTGTTGTAAGCAAAAAAGTCTTTAATGATATTTATCATATCACTTACACAAGAGTTTTGATATATTTAGATTCCAAGGTCTGATACAATTTTGTTTCTTAGTTTTCTATGTTAAACTAAATCAGTCTTTTAAGCTTAAAGGAGTTGTTTTTTTTTTTTCCTTTGAATCAGGGAAAAATATTGAATTTTAGGCTTACATTCTAAATCTCTTCAGTAACAGCCCTCCCAAGAAAACCTCCCACCATTTTTTTTTTAAACCAGGGTTTGAACCCAGGACCTCTCAACCACTGAGCCATATCCTCAGCCTTTTTTATTTTAAGACAGGGACTGGACAAGTTAATTAGGGCTTTACTAATTTGCTGAGACTGACTTTGAACTTGTGAACCTCCTGTCTGAGCCTCCCAAGCCACCACGCCTGGCAGAAACCCGTTTTTAAGACATCCCTACTTGGTAATGAATCCTCTATAGCTCTTTCTTCTCTATTAAAACCATGGCAATCTTAAGCACTTTCATGACGAGCCCATGATCGAAAGCATGCAGAGCAAATCACACAGATGATGCCTTGTACATAGTGGATAGAGAATGCAGATTGGATGGCTAGTTTGCGAATCTCTAGGGATTGCCTTTAATTAACACTTCACACAATAGGCTATGGAAACTCGGGGATTTAGGTTCATTCATTTATTCATTTATATACGGCATATATTTTTATTACAGAAGATGCCACAGTTTATAAAGAGGGACTCATACGAAGATAAAGAAGAAGTCAATAACTTAGTCTACCATGAACAAGGTAGGATGATGATAAAGATGAATGCCTAAAATTTGCTCCGGGCACAAGAAATGAAATGGTCTAACAGTGTGGATTTAGGATACTCTGGTAGGTAACGAGAAACCTCAGTTCAAATTAGGGATTCTCAAATATTTTGTAACTAGTAACTATCATTAATGTTATTATACAGAAACTGCTATGAGTTTGTAAGTGCTTAGAAGCAAGACTTTATCAGTGATCTATAAACACAGTCATCGCTGGAGTGCACGAACAGTTCTATATCAGTATCTACAACTTCTAGGCTGTTCCTGGTGACCCTTCAACAATGCAAATTAAGATAAATATATAAATATATATTTAAAAGTTATATTTATTTATATACCATATGTGTGTGTGTGTGTGTGTGTGTGTGTGTGTATATATATATATATATATATATATATATATATATTTTTTTTTTTTTTTTAACTTCCACAGCTTTCTCAATTACTGTTTACTCATGGACAAATTCTGGAACATATTAGTAGCCCTGTATTTTGCAGGGGAAGATTTTTCTCAGGTTCCCACACGTAGAACTTACAAACTAGTAACTCCTGCAAACGTCGGATTCATATGCTATGGAGAGGATCCCTTCTGTTCATTGGCATGTTGATTTTTCCAATTCTGCTTTTACATCTGCATTTCCATACCTAAGAACATCTCTAGGAATTGATGATATTTGTGCCCAGAAAGGAGGCTTTCCTCTTAGCTCATTCTCCTTCCCGAGGGCTATTTGCTTCATGTTAAAATGCAGGAAAGAAAAAAAAAATGGACTCAAACTTCTAATGCCACCTCCATGACCAGGGAGAAAATCACGAGGAGGAAGGCACCTTTTCCACAGGTGAATAGATGGCACTTGTATTTTTATTTGCAACTCTTATCAATTTGCTACTGATAGCAAAAAGGGTCAACCCATTGGTCTGTCAAATTCATTCTGCTCCCTTCTCCTGATGCTTTTCAAATCTCCTGATAACATTTATGCCACTCTCGGTCTTGTGTCTCAGGTTGTTTGTTTTTCCTCCTAGATTATCTTTCTAATCAGTATTTTTAAGCCTCCTTAACTTTTTGTCACTAATAAATACTTTTGTGATTAATTTCTGGATTATCTGCAACAAGGCTCCAGTTCTGTTAATCAGCTGCCAAAATGGGCAGACAGGATATGAGTTCCCAGGGTGGGAAAGGATGAGAGTGGGTGGAAATGCGGATCACCCCATCGTGGCTCTGCCCCAAGAGTCTCCTGAACATCGCTGTGTTTTGATGGATAGGTGACAGTGTTCATCCAGCAACGTGTAGACCTTTCACCATGACTGGCTCTACGATGTTTTGAGATTATATTCGCACATTTTATTTTTCCTGTGGTTCCACACATTGCTTTTACTAGGAAAAAGAGGCACGCAGATGGTTTGATAAAAGACGGACCCACGGCCGATGAGAGCCACATTGTCACCTGATTGGTCCCTCACTCAATTTCTGAGGAGAAAGTAGAAACAGAGGGCAAGGGGGAAACATAAATAGGAAGGAAGAAGGAGAGGCAGCCGCACAGTTAGTGATGCTCAGACGTCAGTCAAGGTGACAGAGGACAACCTGCTACTTGGGCTAAGGCGCTTACTGTCCTGCACCCGCTGGTTCAAGTGACCTGGAGAGAACGTACTCAGGTTCTGATGGAGGCAGAAATATACATCCACCATCTTCCTGCCTATTCCCTGATCTATCCTCCCAAGAGAATCACGAATCACTCTGCTTCTCAGATTATCAATTATTTTTTTGCCACCATTATGTTTTCATTTTTAATACTTTTTTATTTAACCATAAGTCCTTTTCTTATTTCTGATTTAAAAAAAAAAAAAAATAGTATGAATACTCTAGACAGAAACTCCATGCAGTTTTTTGCCTGATTCCAACATGCCATCGCACACAAGATGTGCCCTTACTCTGGGTCTATCTGTGTTAGATGGTGTCTCTGAGCCTCAGCCCAACCTTTCTCTGTGATGCCGTAGGACTCTGAGCCCACGCTTTGCTCCTCAGCTTCCCCCTTAGGATCTCCCACTGGGAATGGCTACAGGGGGAACAGGGAGGCTAACGGGAAGAAGAGACTTGCTCCTTCCTGTCTCATCCATGCCTCTCCATGTCACTGAATCCCATTACACAGATGTGTTGGAGATGCCTCCATCGGTGGCTGGCCTTCTCATTTTCCAAACACTGTACTTGGAATTTCGCAATGGATCTCAACGTTGACCGAGTCCAGGTGATCAACCTGTCTTTCAGTGCTTGGTGCCCTGAGAAACATTTGCGTAAGTTCCTGAACTAGTTGCTTATTCCAGGATCATAGAGCCAATCGCCTGGTTTCCTTTAGAACACTGGGATTCTAGATTATCAATCTGAGAGTGATTCTGGAGTACAGACTGAGTCATCGAGGTCCATTTTTTAAAAATGAATTTTTAGTTGTAGATGGACACAATATCTTTATTTTTTGTATGTGTTGTGAGGATGAAACCCAGTGCCTCACATACACTTGCAAAACAAGCGCTCTCCCACTGAGCTACAACCCCAGCCCACCAATTTTTTGTTTCTAAACCATCTGACCAACCGGTTGTTCCAGAACCATTTGTTAATAGAGATTTCTGTTTTTTCTTTTTTTTTTTTTTTTTTGCACCAAACTGACTTCTCATCTTGGCTGAAAGTCAATTAACTGTATGTATATAGGGATATTTTTGGAGACTTGATTATTATTCAATTATCTATTTGATTTATGTGTCCTTATGCTAATAGCACTCTCAACGTGCATGGGGAAGGGGACATTCAGGCCTCCACATCTGCTCTTCTTCCTTTTCTTCTCCTTCTGTCTCAGTACTGTCTTGTGTATTCTGCATCCTGTTGTCCAATATGGTACCCAGCTGTCCCATGTGGCTATGAGCATTGGAAATGCAGCTCATGCTAATTAAGATAACATACAGTGATTTCAAAACGTCTTTGCAAAAAAAAAAAGCACTAAATATTAATGATTTTGTAATACAAATCTCCTGTTGAAATAATATTTTGGATGTATTGAGTTACATGCGATTTACTATCAAAACACATTTCACAGTTTATGTTTACTTTTCTAATGTGGCCAGTAGTAAATATAAAATCACTATATATATTTACTAGCTCACAATATATTTTTGTTGGATAATAATGTTTGTGGATCCTTCTGAATTTCGATATACGTTTCAGGATTAACTTGTTGATATTTTTCGAAACATTCTGCTGAAATTTTCAGGTGGAATGCAGTATATGTCTCTGTTCATTCAGCAAGAATGAGCGTATTAGCAATACCGATTCTTTCCATCGATAAGCATTTTATTTCATTTACTTAGATCTTTAGTTCTACCAACTATGTAGAGTTTTTCATCGTAAGGTCCATGTTATCTTTTTTTCTTGTTCTTGTAGTACCACACTCAGGATTGTGAAGACGGCTTGTCTCCACTCCTGCAAGCAGTTGGGAGTTATGCCTCACCACATGCACTCAGCCAGGGCCACTTCCCCTGATTGGGACAGTCTCACCACATCTGACCATAGGCAAAAAGAGAGATGTCAGTTTTTCTCAAAGATCAGAGAGGGCAATATCCAAGTGTTTTTGCAGACACAGATGTTTTACTTTTCTCAGTGGGTAACAGAAGCAACAAGTAGTGCCTCCTAATCATTGAGGCACCGATGGTTCAGGTGAAGCAACAATTGGGATTTCTGAATCAAGTATCAAAAATTCAAATGAAGTGGAAAATTGCCCATAACATAGAAAAACTCACATCCGCACGGGAAACATAGTTATCTTTTCGCATGTCATTAAAATTATTTTAGCAAAATTTACAGCAAGGCTAAATACATATTTGATAACTAGATATTTTAAACCACAAGCTCTGAATTAATGACCATAAACCATATTTATAAGTAAATATGAGAACTCATTGAGGATCTCTGAATGAGGAATTTTAGCAAATCACTCTAGCAGTGAATGCATAATCACATATCTCTCTATATCTATTTTTTCCCCAAAACTCAAAAAGATCACATTTGTGAAAGTGCATAGTTTATATTTGGAAGTCAATATTTTTATTTAAAAAATATTCTCACTTTTTACCTAGCTATACTTAGAAATAAAATACAAGGCAATGTTGTTTTTTTTTTTTAACCTAGCTATACTCAGAAATAAAATACCAGGCAACTTACCAAAATATTTATAAATTAAGTGGAATTAAATAATAATCCTGGTTAAGTACAGCAAATTAAAAAGAGGAGAAACTTAGGGATAAACTTATAATGAGAAATTCTACACACACCGTTATTGCTAAGCTATGACTGTAATGTGTTGTGACAGTTCGACTGTCCCTACAACGAACACAAACTATTTTCTCCGAAGAAAATTAGCTTTTCTTGCTACTGGGAAGAGTCAAATTTCTCCCATGAGTCTTCATAGGGAATCTTCTGTATCATGTAGGGAATGCACACCAGCCTATTTCTATCCCTCATTGCAAGCAAATACCCCAGGATCCAGCCTCATTCAGCAAAGGCAGGCCTAGGAGAATCACAAAATAACACAGGTGGGATCGGCTTCCTTGGGAGGGTGAAATGTAGGGATGTCATTCAAAAAGCAAAGATAAGCAGGGTGTGGTGGTGCAGGCCTGTAATCCCAGTGGCTCTGGAGGCTGAGGCAGGAGGATCGCGAGTTCAAAGCCAGCCTCAGCAATGGTGAGGCGCTAAGCAACTCAGTGAGACCCTGTCTCTAAATAAAATACAAAATAAGGCTGGGGAGGTGGCTCAGTGGTCAAGTGCCACTGAGTTCAAACCCTGGTACCAAAAAAAGGCAAAATTAACGCTGGGCAGCAGAGCATGTGGGCTGTTCTGTTTCGTGTACCTAAGCTTCATAGGAGAGTTGTGAGTTTAAGATGATAAATCGTGGGGAAGAAAACTGGAGTGCACATTTTGTATTAATAAATAAAACCTTTTTCACAAATTGTACC
Organism: Marmota flaviventris; assembly: GCF_047511675.1. NCBI lineage: Eukaryota > Metazoa > Chordata > Mammalia > Rodentia > Sciuridae > Marmota > Marmota flaviventris. The sequence goes on along the minus strand of NC_092517.1, from coordinate 7,543,428 downwards.
CTCCAACCATAAAAGTAGAATGTAACAAACAGAATCACTCCATTGTGGAAAGCAAGGTCTCCCAATCGCGTGACTTAGGGCATACCAACAACATCCACCAAAACCATACCGTGAAATAAAGACCTCACAAATATTTTGAAATCATTCTACAGACACCTAGAATGATATATTTTTTTTCCTCAGAATTTTAAATGTAAATATTATGACATTGACTAAGGCAATTCTTTATGTGCAGTCTAACGCTAACCAAGTTCTTGTGTGATTTATAAAGCCCTTAATCTGTAAGAGCGGACGCATACATAAAATGTGCATTATTAATGCCTTTCCATCTCTTCCCCAAATTCATATTGATTAGGCCATATGTCGTGCGGAATCATTGATCACTTATCAATTCTTTATGCAGAGTGACGAAGTCCAGTCTATAAATCTATGGCCGTAAATCTGTGAGTCCATTCCCTCCGCCCCCCGCGAACTTTCCCACATTCAGATTCATGAAGAACTTTATGGTGCCCATTTCCAGACACAACCCCATTTACGGACAGCCAGATATTGATCCTGTGTGCGTGTTCCTTTAAATCTTGGGATGGCCTGCAGTTGATCCATTTAGGAATTAACAGAGTGCCCTTTAATTAGCCCCAGGAAATCACAGCGGGGGTGAAACACCATGTTGGCTGGTTATTTTTCTGTTTGTACTAACAGCAAATAAAAGCATGTAATTGGAATTTTTTTTTTTTTTAAAAAAGCATTGTCAGAACTCTATAGAGTATGCCCTGCTACAGATGGTGACAGCCTTGTCTAATATGAGTGTCACAGCTCTTGGGGAAGGACCTTTGTTCAGAGTCGGGAAGGTGCTGGATCAGCAAGGCTCTGTTTCACCTGCTGCTGGTCCAAGTCCCTGTTCATGTGCTCAAGGTAGGAGCTGCCTGGACTCTGTCTCACTGTGCCTGCAGCTATGGTGCCCAGCGCGGGTGCCCCAGGGTGCTTCTGCCCAAGGCTGCAGTGACCAAGGAAGGGAGATCCGTGATGGACCAAAGTCACAGGGTTCTATCTGGGACGGTAGGCAATACACACCACAGGGGACAGGAGAGGATCAGAAAGAAAAGTCGCTCCAGTCTGTGTGGGCACAGCAACAGTGAGTGCTGCTCTTACTCAGAACGTCACCCTCAACTGATGATCAGAGAGACATGCTTGAGTTTTGCATCCATGGATTCCACTGGCTGCAAATAAAAGATACTGGGGAAAAAAATCTGCATTTGCATCCAACATATTCAGACTTTCCCCTCTTGTCATGACTCTCTAGATGACACAGAATAGCAACTATTTACATAGCATTTACATTGTATTCGGTATTACAAGTGACCTAGAGGTGATTTAAAGGATTTGGGATGACGCTGAGAAGGTTATATGCAAATACGATGTCATTTTCTATGAGGAGTGCCGCAGTCCGGCTGCAGCAAAATAGCCGGGAGGTGACGAACATCTTGTGTAGATTGATACAGCAGGAGTGGGAGCCGTTTATTGTAGGATAAGAGCGGTATTTATACATTCCACACAGCTTATCTAATTAACATAAACTAGATACAGCAGTCAACCAATAAAGAATCTCCACACTTAATGGCTCGCTGGCATTACTTTACAAACCACTCCCTCTGGCAAAATGCCAGGCGCCATCCCGACTTGTTTACAGACTCTAACCGAGGAGTATGAGCAACCCTGGATTTTGGTATCTGTGGGGATCATGGAGTCAATTCCATATAGATGTCAAGAAAATTATACACACACATATGCACAGATAGGCACATACATCTATGCACATACATGTTATATATAATATGTAATAACATGATATATATGTAATGTGACATGTCAAATAATAAGTATTTTGCAAACCATTGTTCTGTTTAAAAACTATCAACTTTAGAGACCTCTACCGCCCTCCTCTTTTAATCTCCCTCCTTTTAAATCAGAAGCATACAATTTAGTTATACTTCAAACTCTAAAGTTTTTTAAATGAAAATATTTATGGTTAATGCCTCTGTCAAAGTATTTCTTTTAGATTTGCTTTTGTGAGTCAAAAACAGGTCTTCTAAAGGAATTTTTGAATGGAATGATGGAAAGGCATCTTTGAGGAATATTTTCATTAAAAAAAAAAAAAAAAAAAACGGGCATAGTGGTGCACACCTGTAATCCAGTGGCTTGGGAGGCTGAGGCAGGAGGATCACGAATTTAAAGCCAGCCTCAGCAACAGCGAGGCACTAAGCAACTCAGTGAGACCCTGACTCTAAATAAAATACAAAATAAGATTGGGGAGGTGGCTCAGGGGTGGAGTGCCTCTGAGTTCAATCCCTAGTATTCCGCCCCCCAAAAAAGTATAGAAGTAAAAAGACTGATTTTTTTTTCTCCTAAATTAGGGAAGAAGACAGGTATTTCCATTCCCACCAGTTTTATAAATTTCACACAATGATGTTGAACAATAGAAAAAAAATAAAAAATCAAGGAACTGGAGAGGTGGTAGGGTTCAAGTTCACAGGCAGACAAGTGGGAAATCAAAGGTCAAACTCTTTATTCATCATCCGCATACAGACAGAAAGCCTCTGAAACCAATGAGTGGGTTTGGAGAAGTTTCAGGGCAGGGCACATGATCCATATGTAGAAAATCAAAATGGATTTTTACACCTAGGCCACACATATTTGGGAAGCTGAATTTTAAAAAGCAATGCCATTTTCAAGGACACCAAAATTTGAAACACAAATTTCATAAAGTATATAATGACTCACACACTATAAAGCAAAAAAAAAAAAAAAAAGTCATTGTGCCCAATGAAAGGAGAACCAAAAATAAGTGGAGTGATCAGTGGTGAGCACCAGTGGGGAGAATCAATATTTTTTGAAAAATATTAGTTATCTCTAAATGGATCTATGCCCTCAATGCAACCCCGATCAATGTGCCAGCAGGCTTTATTTCTTGGGGAAAAGAAATCGTGAAGCTAATTCTGAAATTTGTTGGAAAATGCAAAGGATCAAAAGTAGACTAATTTTTTTTAAAGACCAAAATTGGAGGATTTACAGTATTTGATCTGAAGACCCTTGATTTCTACACATTCAGTAGAAATCGCACCTTGAGCTTTGAGTTTTAATCTTTTCACAGGGTAGCAATATGTGGTGGATATTCTCTAGAAATATTGGCAGTGGCAGCAAACCCTAACTCCCCATTACCCTCCCCTGTCACAAGGGTAAATAACAGACACTCTGAAGTGGACTGTGTTGCTAAGCTATGATGTTTGGTGGGCTTTGTGTATTAAATGCACTTTGGACTTATCTTTTCAAATTATGACAGTTTTATTAGAACACAATCACATTATAAGTAAGGAGCTTATGCATTATGTGTCTGTATGTGTATATTTCAAAAGTCTTGTAGCCATCATATATAAACAGTCCTTACAATTCAAGAAAAATGTAAATACCTTCCCCACCACAATGGGCAGAAGACCTGAACAATGTCATAAAAGAGGACTTAAGCCAACAAGCACATGAAGCAATGCTCAATACCAGTCATCCTTCAGGAAATTACATTAAAACCACAATACCAAAACCCAGTTCAGCAGGACCACTTCTACTGTTCTACAACACACTGGAGGGACGAGAGTTTACAGGAACTTACCATGTATTTTATAAGAACTAGAAGAGGGGAGTTTGAAGGTTCCCAAGACAAAGAAATACAGATTCCCCTATTGGGATCATTACACATGAGATACATGTGTGAAATCACTCTGTTCCTCATAAACATGGACATTATATGTCAGTCAACAATAAATTATTTTAAAACTTGCTACTTTTGTAGAAAATCTAAATATACATCACCTGCCACATAAGCCAGCCAATACACTTCTTGCTGTTTCCTCAAGAGAAATAAACCCCCCAAGGTTGTGCATAGGAATATTCACATAGGGTTACATCATGAAACCCCCAAACTGGAAATGACCTGCTAATGTATCCACAAGAGAAGAGCTCAACAAATTGTAATAAATACACAGAACTGCATATTATTCAGCAATTAAATAATAAATACTGGTGTGTATTTTAGATGTCTTTGCTGAACCAAAGACATCTAAACCCGAAGAAACTCAGCTTATGGGGGATTGGCATTGCTGAAAGATTTCCTTGGATACCCTCTCCAGACATGGCTGACTCTAAGGACCCTGAGCTGAGGCTCCAAGCCTGACAGAGACCCAAGCCAGCCGTTGTCAAGTGGAAGTAACCTGAGTGCCATTATCTTAATGAGTGTCGAGGTCACATAGGGTCCTAGCAACTGCCAGGAGGTCTGAGGGTCAGAGAGCGATGGAGTGCTTTAGAGACAATCTTAATAGAACACGGGGCTTCTCAGGTGTCCCAGAGTCTATGCAAGCAGAAGAAATTAAACGTGTATCATCAAAGGCTCAGGTTAATCCCATTAATAGAAGTTTCCAAACCTGAGTCCATTCTTGGGCAGGAAATAGCCACTAATTGAGGGAGAGACCAAATTCCTGGAGAAAGGATCCTTTAGCCGCACAGGTCTACCCCACTAATGAGTCTCTGCAGACTTTCCGCAAATAAGCCTACAGCCTTTTATTGGAGAAATGCATACAGTTCAGGAAAGAAAATACCCAGGCATTTTTCAACACAAAATTTAACATGACTTGGATATCCAGGCGATAAATCGGTCATGATGGATCCCAAGTTACAGAGCAGGATGACTGTCATGAACTGAGTCCCTATTCGAGTCCTTCTCATAGATAGATCTATGGACCTATACTGTTACTCCTTTTCCAATCTTAAATATAATCCAGGTAGACATTTCTTAGTTTTTATCTCCTCTGAAGAGAAGGACAAGAAGCAATTTGCTTTCATGAGACACACAAGAGTGTATTTTGTGTTTTTACACCAGAACGAGGTGAGCTCTGTCACCCTGTGTCATAGTACAGTTCACAGAGCCTACAGGACATCTCTTCCCTGGGGCCGCAACATGATGCAGCCAACTATGAATGCACAATGAGCAATCACTTATCTTTTCTTCTTTTTTTCTTTTTGGTGCTGGGGATCGAACCCAGGGCCTTGTGCATGCAAGGTAAGCACTCTACCAGCTGAGCTACATCCCCAGCCCGTGAGCAATCACTTATCAATGGCACAATTTGATCAGTGAGGAAGGAGTGGAAAACAGGTTTGAGGTCTCCGTAAGATAAAATGTCATCCAATGGAGAGGGAGCCTGAAAGAGAAGGGGGTCCAAATCTCACAGCTAGGAGAGAGCCTAAGCAAGTTCAGAGAGCATAGAAAAAAGTAGCAGTGATTCTTAACCATGGTCCCCCACATACCACCCTGTATGGATGCCTCTCCTTCGGCACATTCCCAAACCCTCCTCGGGGGAATTTCTTGTCACAGGCTGATGGAGGAGGAATAAGGTCTAGCTCTTCATGCGAACACAGTCAAAAATAGACTGCTATTTTGTCCGGTCCTACCCAGCGGCGACTTCAAAAAACAGAAGAAAATTTCCCCCAGCAGACAGAGATTTGGGCTGGGCCCATCCAATTTAGGTGAAAGCGATACAGTTGGTTAGCAGTAAGATACATGGATTCGTGGCCAGTGGCTTACCGGGTTCTTGTCCAGAGTGCACTGACCATGGAATGAGGAATCTTCAAAGTGTGTACATAAGGAGATCTGAGGAAATGGCCTGTGAGTGGAAATGACCCAATCCATCAAGATTTTTGTAACCCTTTAAACACCAACTAGGACCACGCATCATGCAAGAGGCAATAAATATCCAGGTAAACAGAAGATGTGGCCGGCTGACCTTGGAACCAAGAAGCAAAAGTCGGGCACTTGGGTGATCCAGTGAGGACCTCTTGGTACCCAGATGATGAAGAATATCATAACCTAGCAAGACCCTGTTTCAACATTTTTAAAAAGCAAAGGGGAAGAGAGGCAGACGTGGCTCAGGGGTTAAGCACCTCTGGGTTCCGTCTCTGATACCAAATAAATAATCAATGAATGATGGCAGCTGCCACTTCCTGATAAGTGTGTGCTGACCATGGCGTGGCCTCAGACCCCTCGGTGGTGAGGTTCTGGGTCACTCTCCTAGCTGAGGCACCCTGATCTGCAGAGGAACCAGCTGCTAATGGCTCATGGGCATGTTCTCCTGGAAGTGGGGCCCTCAGCCTAGGTAGCCCCCTTGACACAGGTTACAATGTTTCTCTGGGATTAGTCCACACCCAATGCTGTGAGGATACAAAGTCTTGGACCTTTGTCTTAATTTGAAACATCTCTGCAGAACACCTGGTGGGGCCAGCTGAAACCTCTACTGTAAAGAAATTGCAGCTCAGCTTTCCTGTCTGCCTGAACAAGCCACCTTCATTTATTTGCATGCATGATTACGGAGTGATGTTCTCAACATTTGATGTGCATACAAATCTCCATCCTAGAGTGAGGGTGGTTTTTTTGTTTTGGTATTATGATTATTATTATTATTGGTACTACGGATTGAACCCAGGAATGCTCAACCACTGACCCACATCCCTGCCCTTTTTTATTTTTTTTATTTAGAGATAGGGTCCTGCTAAGTTGCTTAGAGCCTGGCTAAGTGGCTGAAACTGGCTTGGAACTTGCAATCCTCCTGCCTCAGCCTCCTGAGCTGCTGGGATTTTTACAGGTGTGCGCCGCTGCGCCTGGTGCCTGGCTCTAGATTACATCTTGAGTGACCTAAGAAACAGTGTACTGGAGATTACACTTGTTAGACTCTGACACTCTGGTTGGGGCACATGAGTAGCTTAGACCAATGAAAATGAGATGAATTCAAGCGTGACACCTCCTTGCTGAGGAAATTCAGAGGCCCTGTAGGGATCTTTGGTCCTTACAGAAGTGGGTGCAATTTCACCTTAGGTGCCATGAAACCCATGCAATTTTTTTAAACATTTATTATATTTTTAGGTGTAGATGGACACAATGCAATACCTTTATTTTTATGTGGTGCTGAGGATCGAACCAGGGTCCCGCCCGTGCTAGGCGAGTGCTCTACCGCTGAGCCAGGATCCCAGCCCCCATGCAAATCCTTATGATTTTTTTCTATGACACTTATTTAACTTTGTGACCTAAGACAATCCATAAGATGAGTTGCCTGGGTTCCACAGCTCATTTATACAAGAGCTCATCTAGAAGGGTGAAGAAACCCCTGTATTGGCTCTGCCTTGTTTTTCTTTGCATCGATAATAGGAAGACTCCCCTTTGTTCAGAGATCCACAGTTTGCAATGGTCCAGACCCTTGGGAAGCACCTGGATCTGCAAGATCTTTCTCATGAGCCTGCGTGTGTGTCCAGTATAAATAATGCGAACATTTAACCCTGCCTGAGCTTGGCTTTTCTTCAACCAAAGTTACTACACGAACTTAATGCTTTCTTTTATTCTACTACAAGGAGGTCACCACTGTGAGATTTATTGGATTCTGCAGACGGGCTAATTAATTTGTTCATTCCACGCACTCAGCGTTGGCTCTGATTTTGTTTGGAGCCGCGCGACCGACCGAAGCGATAGATTAATTTACATGGTACAATGCATCTAGAATAATCATTACCCCATAGAATTGTTATTGCCTGAATTCTAAAGAGAGAAGATGTTTCCCCACTGTGATAAAAAGTTTCCATTGCAGTTTTCTGTTTAAAAAAAAATAAATAGAAATGTCTATAAATTTTTTGAACTGCAGAGCTTTATGGAACTTTTAATTTAATTATATCAGGTTCTAATGCACTGCTTGGTTCATGATTTGGGACAAATAGCTTTGAGTGGCAATAGCTAGAAACTCACCTGAAGATATTCTATATGAAAAAAAAAATAGAGGGGAAATCTTCATGTTTGAGCCGGGCAGCAAATTCAGATAAGTTCATTGGAAAATGTCACTGGGACTTCGGGTTTTGAATTCCCAATTCCCAGACCATACAGAGCTGTCTGCCTTCTGCTCCATTTTTTATCTCGAGTGCAAACTTCTTGTTGCTCTCCCTCGTCTATTTGGACATGGCCCATTATTGTTTTATTACAACACAGCAGTCTACACCCCATAATCTTCAGGGTTATTAGCTCAGCTGCCCATTTGTCCTTAAATATCCCAGATGAATGGGACTGACTTAAAGGTGCATCGGGTGAATACCACAGGCTAGCAGTAAGCAGGGACTTGGGTTCCTGAATTTCTGCATGCTCTCGGAACCCCCTCCTCCAGCAGCCACACTGTGGGGGAAGGCACGCCCCAAATGGGACTGTTAACCCTGGCCAAAAATTTGTCCAATTATCTAGGTTCCAGCTAGAGAAGTAAAAAAAAAAAAAAAAAGTTCTTTTATGACTGATTTTTTATGGCTGGTTTCAAAGGCAGTAATTAATTAAGTTTATAGTGCCCATTCGTAGAGCAGAATGTGTTTAGATTAAGGAAATATATTCACTTCCAAGGCAGGTCAGGGTGAGAAAATCAGCCCGTGCACAATAAGAGGATCCATGTTGAAATTTTAAAAACTCGGTCACCATGGTGCATGCTATCTGCATGCAGACACACCAAGCTCCAGGCTTTGCGGCACAGAGACACAAAAGACACTTCCGTTTGGCACACCTGATCCTTCCATTCCAAACAAATCTCTATTTTTACAACCAGCATCCATCCAAGACAAATTCGGGATGGGTGACTCCAATGGAAAGTTAGAGGAGCACATTTTATAGCTAATGATCCTATACTACGAAACAACAGCTAACGCCGTGGATTGTAGCTGTTGATCCAAGGTTTATTATTACAACTTAAGAGGAAAGGAAGGAAGGAGAATCAGAGCTAAGGCTCTCACCATCCATGCAAAGTCTTATGGAATTTAGCTTTTCACAGATATTCTCATCTCTGTGACTTTAGTGGTATCTTAATGGGCACAGGGACATCACACAGCCACGGACTTCTGGAACCTGAGCGACCACAGAGGAATTTCTACGAGTGTGATGACTTGTATCGACTTGCTAAGACGAGAAGGAATTTTTTTTTCCCCCTTTGACTAGATCATGTTATATGAACTTACTGAGCTTCTTCAATTTTCAGGGCATTACAAAGTGCTTTAAATACAGGCAAAGATCACACAGGAAAGGAAAATTAATATTTTATTTATAGAAAAAAATATGCATCAATTATCTGGCTACTTGTAGTAAAAGTTACCTTGGTGCAATGTATAGAGGTAATTGCTAGATGATTTCCTGTCTCAATTTAGGATATAAAGCAGACTCAATCTCTGTTTGGCAGCCAACAGGCTATGAGAAGGGTTAAGAGTAAGTTTCTCCTGCATGTAAAGAGTTTGGAGAATAAAGCAAAGATTGAAACTTGGGGACAAAATAAAACCACATGTTTAGCACAAACAAATTTTCCTATTTAAATACACTCAACTGATTATTTCTCACTATCATTTCTCCTTCTCTCTCTTCCTCCTCTTCCTCCTCCTCCTCCTCTCCTCCTCCTCCTGTTCCTCCTCCTGCTCCTCCTCCTCCTTCTTCATTTCCCACAAGTCTTTTTTTTAATTGATTTTTAATTTTTTTCAGTTATATAACACCAGGATATGCCCTGATATAATCAATCACAAGAGCATGGAACACAACCCATGCCTATTCAGTGGATCCTGTGAATACACCTGGTTCTGGTACCCACTGTCCACATCCATTCATGCACATACAAAACCTGAATCTGATTCATTCCATTGATCCTCCCTTTTCCTGGGCCTTTTTCTTCCTCCTCAATCCCCTTCATTTGCTCTGCTAATCTTTCCTCTATTTTGATGAAAATTTTTTTTCCCTTTTCCTTTCTCACTCTCTTTCTTTCTTTTCATTCCCCACCCCTTTATTTTGGAGCAGCTTCTGCATTTCAGAGAAAACACTTAGCCTTTGACTTTTTTTGGGAGGACTGGCTGATTTCACTTAGCCTGATAGTCTCTAGTTTCATCCATTTACCAGCAAAAGCCATAATTTCATTCTTCTTTATGGCTGAGTAATACTCCATTGTGTATATGTACCACATTTCTTTATCCATTCATTTGCTGAAGGGCACCTATGTTGATTTTATAGCTTGGCTATCGTGAATGGTGCTGCTATACACATTGATGTGCCTGTCACAGTAGTATGCTGGATTTGAACATTTGGATATATACCGAAGAGTAAGATAGCTGAGTCACATGGTGTTTCCGTGAGTAGTCTCTAGAGGGATCTCCATGCTGCTTTCCAGAGTGGTGGCACTAATTTGCAGTCTCACCAGCAATGCACCAGTGTGCACGTTTCCTCCTATCCTTGCCAACATTTATTAATATTTTTATTTTTGATAACTGCCATCCTGACTTGAGATAAATTTTCAAAAGAAGAAATTGAAAAATACTTTAGAAGGTGGAAAGATTCCCAGGTTATTGGATAGGCAGAATTAATATTATGAAAATGGTCATACTTCCCAAAGTGCTATACAGATTCAGTTGCAATCCCCATCAAAATTCTAATGACATTCTTCCCAGAAGTAGAAAAAAAGCAGTTCTGAAATTCATTGGGAAAAATAAGAGACCCAAAGCAACCTTCTCAAGAGGGATCAAGTCAGAGAGATCACAATAATGTACCTCGAATTATGCTACAGAGCTATAGTAATAAGAACAGCATGGTACTGGCACCAAAGTAGGCATAAAGACCAATGAAATAGACTAAAAGACTCAGAATCAAACCCACATAAATAACAGTTATCTGATTCTAGACATAGGTGCCCAAAACATACACTGGAGAAAACATAGCCTTTTTAACACATGGCTGAGTGAACAGGAAATCCATATATAGTAGAATTAAATTGAACCCCGTCTCTCACCCTGCACAAAAATCAACTCAACGTGGACCAAAGACCTAGTAATCAGACCAGAAACCTTGCAACTGCTAAAATAAATAAATAAATAAATAAATAAATAAATAAAAATAAAAATTTGGGGCCCAAACTCCAGTATGTCAGCACAGGAACCAACTTCCTCAACAAGACTCCTATTTTATGCAAAAAGAAAAATCAAAAATCAGTAAGTGGGATGGTACCAAAATTTAAAACTCTGCACAGAAAAGGAAAAAAGATCAAGAGCGTGAAGAGGGCGCCTACAGAATGGGAGAAGATCTCTGTCACCTGCTGCCCAGGTAGGGCAGGGAATATCCAGATTATACAAAGAACTCAAAAAGCTTGCCACCAAGACAATGACCGGATTAATAAATGGGTGGAAGGACTGAACAGACACTTCTCAAAAGAAGAAATATGAACGGTCCACAAATATGGGGAAAAGCTGCTCAACCTGTATTATTTCATTTTTGATTAACAGTTCCACTGCTATATAATTCATGTGCCACAAAATTTACCCTTTTTGAATGTGTACCATTCCATATTCTGTAGCAAATTCACAGATTTGGGGAACCATCACCACAATCAATCTTAGAATACTTGGATGCCTTAAAAGGAAACTCATGCCTATTTTGGGTCATGCCACATTTTTCCCCTTCCCAACCTCTAGCCAATACCAATCGACAGCCTATAATCTATTAATTTGCCTATTCTGGATATGTGATATAGATGCAATCATAAAGTATGTGGCTTTCCATGTTTGAATTCTATCACTTAGTGTATTCTTTAGATTTAATCATGTTACAGAATGTATCAACATTTTCTTTTTATAGCAGATATACATGACATAGATGTAGCTATAGGACTATACTTTATTCATGCACTTAGTTAATGGAAATTTGGATAGTTTCTGGGTTTTGACTGCTCATAATAGTGTTTCAAGTACATTCAGGCTGAAGGTTTTGTGCAGAGATTTTTTTCAGTTCTCTTTGGTTTGTACCTAGAAGTCATATTGCTGAGCCACACGGTAACTCTGTGTATAAGTTCTGAGGAGCTGCCTTCACCCCTTGCCCCTACTCTACTGATCTCCATTCCACTTTTTTTATATTTGTTTTTTTAGTTGTAATTGGACACCATACCTTTATTTTATGTATACTACAGACCAATATTCCTGGATAACATAGATGAAAAAGTCATCGGTAAAACATTACCAGGTTGCATTCATAAGCATATAAAGAAGATCGAACACCATGATCAGGTTGGGCTCATCTTAGGGATGCAAGCATAATTCAACAAATGTAAATCGACACACGCAGCTCATCACATTCCTAGAATTAAGAGTACAAATCACACAGTTGTCTCAATAAGTGAAGAAAAAGCCTTTGACAAAAATCAACACCCATTCATGTTGAAAACACTGAACTGGGGATAGAAGGAAATTCCCTCTCAACATCATAAAATACATATATGACAAACCCAAAGCCAATATCGTACTAAATGGAGGGAAAAAATTTTTCTTTAAAATGATGAACAAGACAAGGATGTCTTCTCCATCCACTCCCTGAAACTCTAGCCGGAGCAATCAGGCAAGACGCTCTTTTACTTCACTGAGTATAGTTATAATAGCAGCATACGGTACATGGTGATAAATTCATATTATTTCTTACAATTGTATGTGAATCTATAATTATCTCCAAAAAGTTTCCGTTGGAAAGATAGTTCCTTATGTCAGGTGATAATCTCAAGTGTCTCTTCTAATACATTTTATTTAATTCCTATTACTATGGATTATACTTAATGATAAGAATATTACCATTTTACTAAAGATCACTAAAGACTTACATATTTATGACAGATTTCCCCAAACTTTTTACCATGCCACTCTAGCTTACACCTGCTTTACCTAGGAGTATTGATTGTTCATGGAACGTCATTCCGATGAGAGTGCTTCAGAAGATAATTGCATTGAGGACCAAACAGCAGTTTGGTATTTTTCTCTCTCCCAGATTTTATGGTATTTTCCATGGTTATGAATTTATGAATGATCTTACTCACCGTGACCCAATCCTGATACCCTCTGTACCTCTGAACACAGCCTCTGAGTATAATGATCGTACAGGAAATGACTAAGTGCTACTATACCTGGGCCCAATCATCTGAGAACTTTCTTAACTCACTCATCTGACATATTTATATCCACCCTGTCCCCAGAGCACTTCTACCTGCAAGGTAGCAAACTCAGATAGGTCCCAATACCAGAAACGCACCTTGTGATTTTTCCCAAGGACTTGGAAGTCCTAGGTCCCAGCAATAGAATCTGCAGGAGGATAGTATAATGTCATTTTTATTTTTCCTTGCTACCCTATTCTTGATCTTTTTGACATGACTCTATCCATATAAACACTTAAAATGTTGCAAATGGATGTGGGGCCCCTCTGTTACATCTAAAAACACCTCTTTTATTTTTTTTTAATTTTTCATGTCCAGCAGTAATAGGTCAGAGTATGTGAATGCCCCAAAGTTACATCAGTCATCTGTAGTTAGGGTTAAGGCCAAAGCGAAGCAATTTAAGAAAAGATAAAAATACAGATGCTCATTGATAGTTTCCTTAAACAGGTTAAAAAAATTGGACTGGATTCATGACTGACAATGTTGAAAAATACAGACACACCATAGGAAGGCTAATTTTAATGCGAATCTCATCCATCCAGTCGAGAATGGACACTTAATGGTGGCCCCTGTAAGTAATCTTCCATATGACTTTAGCAAACAGGGATTATCTGTATTTGATAATGCAAGAAAGTGAAGCTACAGGTCCTGTTGTACGTAAGCAACAGACAAGGATTATTTAATTCAATAATTAAATTAATTAAATAATTAAATTCCCAGTGGGAATTTGAGCCTGAGCCTTTCTGATTTCGAGGTGGATTCTCTTTCTGTTATGTCTCACTGCCGACCTGTGAATCACGACTGCATGGAAAACCGTTGAGCCAATGTAACTGAGAAGAAAATGAGGATCTGATGAAACTGTGGAGGTTAATTAAGAAACTACTTATCTCCATTTAAAAAAAAAATCATTCCCTTTGAATGTGTTTGCAAATGTTTCACAGACGTCCTGCAAAGATTTGAAAGGAGCAATTTAAATGATGAATTGTTTATTTACTATCACTAAGGTAATTCATGAAGGAAAAGAATAAATGATAACAATGTACAAAAAGTAAAACGAATCTCAAGCCCTCTCGATTACCATATATGAACCAGAAATGGAAATGTATGATCGATCAACATGTAAGAGATACAATACAAAAACATGTAGAAGAAAACCAAGGAGAAAATCTTTCTGACCTTGAATAAGGCCATGACTTCTGGTTGTAATACACAAGTAAAAGGCATAAGGGGACTTCATCGTCGGGTTTAAATGCCACTAGATCACCTGAGCAGGGTGTTTATGGCCTATTGGAGGGATATTGAAGCATCAGAAAAATACTACGTTTTAAATGCTTACAATACAATGTGCGTGTAAATTAAGTCCTTGAAATTTTTAGATGGATTTATGTCTTTTCCCATCTCTGCCCACACAACACACTGCAACACGATGCAATATATAATAGACAGGTGCATAGACTTTGAAGTCAGGACAAGTTTCATTCTTGTGTTCTCCATGACCTCCGAGGTCATGTATAAACATCAAGGACTGTTTGTAAAACTAGCTGAGTGCACCTGTTATGCTACTTTGAGAAGGAGCAATACACACCAAGCACCAGGTATAGGGCCTGTCACAGGGTGATTGCTTAACAAGAGTTGTCACTTTAAAGGGATTTCACATGCTAGTGGGAAGAAGAGAAGGATACACATTTCCTGCCACCCAATTTCACCCTGAAACCTTCAGTCCAAGTTGCCTGTGGTTTGACAAATTTTCCGACGGATTCTCATCCGTCTTTCTGCCCCTTGATTTGAGCATCAGAGCTATAGTTCTTCACCAGAGGGTGGAATGGAGCCTAGGATTCAGTTGTATCCTTTATAAACTCCCTCTGAAGGAGATTTTTTGGTTTACCCATCTATTTTTCTTCCGTCTACATTGTCTCGGTGTAGCAATAAATAAAATATAAGTGACAGAAAATAATATGTGTTCACAAAATTACTTTCAACTATGGAATTGTATTTCAAAATTATTCTTCCTGCATAACCTTTTTTTTCCCCCTCTCTCTCTCCCTCTATATTCATTCAATTCCAGTTCCTGGGAAATTTCTAATTAGCTACCTGGGAAACAGCTCTCTCTCTCACCCCATTTATGGGGCCAGCTTATTAATCTTCTGGATTTGTCTCAATGAAGTATTTATTCGCCGTCTTTTCTGGCCTAGAGTTTGGTATTTCAAGAGCTGGCCATTCCCTCGCTTGTCTCTGGACACTAATATTTAATCATATAATCATAGGACTTGGAGATGGATGAGACCTAACGGTTCATTCCCCATCTGCCCGCCAAAGTCGCTGCTGTATTCCCCTATCTTTTGGCATTGATTTTTACAAAGCTGGTGATTTATCCACTAGCATGATTTTAAATGCCATATTTTTGCACATACATCAGGAATATCTACAATCCAGAGCTTTATATTCATCCCATGGCTATTTCTTTTGGGTGAGTTTTAACATCTAATAATGATGGATGCGTGTGCGTGTCTGCACACACACATCCTCTCACAAGTACATAATGTACAGAATGCCCAAATCACCAGTGATTGTGGTCAGCTGAGTGCACCTGTTATTTCAATGAGCAAAATGCAAATCAAACAAAGGACGCAGATGAGGACACCATTCAGTCAAAATTTCAGATCCCATCTCCAAGGACCACAGTCGCAACTCTAGGATCTTTTGAAATATAATGAAATACTTTCTCTGCATTTAAAAGTGCCTTATAAATTCTTATGACTTTTTATGCTTTTTAAGATGACGATTTCTTCCATTGTGAAGTTGTTAACATTGTGGAGAGTCGTGGTTTGGGTAGAGTTAGTGAAATGTCAGAGATAGAGATACCAATGGATTTAAAACATAAAAATCAATAAATTGTACATTCATCCCCAAATATTTCCCCACCTGAGACTCACAGACTCCGGCTTTGAGTATTTATTAAACTTCTTAGGCTTCAGTGCAGAAAAAAAAAAACACTGCAAGTATATTTTGGAAAACTAGCTCAAAGTATGGCCTTTTCAGATTATTCTGATGGGACATAATTATGTGTGATACCGTATGTATCACAAATTTATCATGCGTTAAATATGGGCAGAGAACATTTGCAATCATATATTTATATCATGTATCAAAATATTCACATAATGTATATTAAACTACCAATTGTAAGCCTAACCCAAGTCCAAAGTCATCCTATGTTCTAACCTTAAAGAAGTCTTCACATTTGAGTTAAAATGTCTCCTTGTCCTTCATACAAGTCAATTGATGTTTTGACTTGAAAGCCAAATGATAATGAGTCTACATTGCACAAACTTTCTGATACTGTAAGAGATTCCTGAGATAATCAACTTATGAAGAGCAAAAGGTTATTATACTGGGTACAGTGGCACACACCTATAATCCCAGTGGCTCAGGAGGCTGAGGCAGGAGGATTGTGAGTTCAAAGCCAGCCTTAGCAAAAGGGAGGCACTAAGCAATTCAGTGAGACCCTGTCTCTAAATAGAATAGAAAATAGAGTTGGGGGTGTGGCTCACTGGTCGAGTGCCCCTGAGTACAATCTCTGATACAAAAAAAAAAAAGGTTATTGGACTAATGAGGTTAGCAGTTCCACTCCAATACCAGATGGGGCCATTGTCTTTCAGCATGTAGCAGGATAGCAAATCAAGACAGGGAGCCTACCGTAGGACAAATTCACCTGCAATTTATTCTCTCGCATTATTTGTACACAGGTCTGTATTGCCCATTTTGTTGTAAGCTACTTGGAAGGCAGGTAGCAAAACTTGGTTTATAAAGTCTAAATAAAAGGGCTCCTAGAGATAGGGAGAAAACATTTACCACCTGCACCTCAGATAGAGCATTAGTCTCCAGGATATATAAAGAATTTTTAAAACTTAACACCCAAAATATAAATAACCCAGTCAATAAATGGGCTAAGGAATTAAACAGATACTTCACACAAGAAGAAATACAATTGTTTAAGATATATGAAAAAAAAATGTTCAACATCTTTAGCAATTAGAGAAATGCAAATCAAAACTACTCTAGGATTCCTTCTCACCCCAGTCAGAATGGCAATTGTCAAGAAGACAAGCAATAATAAATGTCAGCGAGGATGTGTGTGTGGGGGAGGCACACTCATACATTGCTGGTGGGACTGCCAATTGGTGCAACCACTCTGGAAAGCAGTATAGAGAATCCTCAGAAAACTTGGAACCACCATTTGACCCAGCATCCCACTCCTTGGTTTATACCCAAAGGACTTGAAGTCAGCATACTACAGTGAAACAGCCACATGAATGTTTATAGCAGCTCACTTCACAATTGCAAAGCTACGGAACCAAACTAGGTGCCCTTCAACAGATGAATGGATAAAGAAAATATGGTATGTATACACAATGAAATATTACTCAGCCTTAAAGAAGAATGAAATTTTGGCATTTGCAGATAAATGAACAGAGCTGGGGATTATCATGCTAAGCGAAAAAAGCCAATCCCAAAACACCAAACACCAAATTTTTTCTCTGATATTCGAATGCTAATTCCCAATAATGTGGGGAGCTATAGAAGAATAGAGTTGCTTTAGATTAGGTAGAGGGAAGTGAATGGAGGGGTGGGAGTAGGAAGGTTAATAATGTAAATCAGACATTATTACCCTATATGCTTATATGTCTAAACGTCTGGTAGGATTCTACATCATGTACAACCAGAAGAATGAGAAATTATACTCTATCTATGTATGATGTCTCAAAGTGCATTCTACTGTCATGTAGAGCTAATTAGAACAAATAAAAAAATATCTGCAGGTAAAAAAATAAAATAAAATGTATCATTAAAAAAAAGAAAATATAGCAATTGAAACAAAAACTCATCCTTGGCTTTTCAAGAATTCTAGGAGATGATGAACTTCCCTATAGTTCCCATAGACGGTGAGGTGGTCACCAAAATGATTAGCAATTACAAAGTATCAACGAGTCCTTGGGAAGTCTTGTGCGCCTCTAAGCTCCATGAGGGAAACTCACAGAGGATTATTCCAACCTGGGCAGAGATCTTATGAATTGGTAAAAATTCTACTTGGTTTTAAAGTTCCCTGTTTCCCCCAAGCCTCCTGCAACCATAATCCTCAGCACAGACTTTGAGCCAATGTGCCACAGAATCATTCTTCCAGAGGAGTAACGTTATAATCCTGTAAGTACAGTGAGACACCCAACTTCCATAGCAGGACTTTAGAATGTGATGGTAAGGTTGCAATAAATCACTGAGTCCATCTCAAAACAGGAAATGGAACCATCTTTATTCATCAGTTGCTGGTCTGGATCCAACAGCTAGTGGGCCAAGGGGCAGACGGCAAGTCTACACCCTTTAACCCCCTCCTGGGGTCAGAATATACTTTATAGTGAAAAAACCACATCAATCATCAGTGACTGTTGCTATGATTCAAAACCATAAATAAAAGTCATAGGATGTAAAATCATAAACAGGAGGGGGGAGTGGCTCCAAATGACCCTAGTTGAGCACAAGTTGAAGAATGGTTACTGAAGTCTAGACAGTCATTCTCTGCCAGGGTATATTGGCCAAGAAACATGGGAACCCCAAGAGAGAACAATTTTACATTGTGTAAGAACAGAAACATTTGCATTTCTAAGCAGGGTGTGCTCAGTGGGATCAGCACAGCAGGGGTGAAGTTTTCTTAGGGATGAAGCATTTCTTACTTGGCATGGAGTCTCAGTGTAAAAGGGGGTCTGTTTGGTCACTGTCCATACAGCCTGGCCCATAAGAAGAAGCTGGCCTGAGATTTAGACTCTGAGCTTGGGCCACCCCCTGACTCTAACTCTTGTTGACAGTAATTCCAGAGGAGGGTCAGTGCATCTCTCTATACCTCATTTTTCTCATCAACAACAGAAGGACACTCATACTCCACACCGCAATCCTCCTGGGGCTGCTACAAACATCAGATGACAAACACAATGTTTTCATTACAATGCCCAGTACCCAGAAACTCGACAATAACTGATAGCTACAATTATTAAGTATCAACAAAAGAAATGCTGTTTGGAAAACATCATCATATTTCCCTCCTGATTACTTCTTCCTGGTTTCTAAATAATTATTTTTACCAGGGCATGGTTGTGAGATTAAAACAGAGCGCATCTATTTGTTTATTTTTGAAAGCAAGAATAAAAGCTGTGCTTATTACAGCACATCATCCAACACGATCTTTGAAAAAGCAATGAACTACACATACTATTTAAAATTCATCCCAAGAATAGACAAGAAGAACGATCAACAGGCAAAAATTTTTGCCTTTTCATTAACTGTTTCTTGGAAGGTGATGGTATCGGTGGCCTGCAGGATTCTCAGAGCAAATTCTAGAGGGTACCCAGAAAAGGGACTCTGTTAATTAGTTACAATTTGAAAAAAAAATGAATTAAAGATTTTAAGAGTCCTTTAAATAAAGTGAATGAAAGAAAGCATCCTGGTGTGTGTTGTACCCTATTCCAAGTACTTAGCTTTAAAAATCATCTTCTAAGTGACCGGAGACAAACTCGGAAACTCAAAGGTCGAATGTTTTCTGTCATATGTGGAAGGTACAGTAACATAAAGGGAAGGGGGAGGGAAGGACAGATTAACATAAAGAACCAATTGAATATAAATTAATAGATGAACAAAAGGATGTCTAGCAGAGCTGAGGAAGGAGAGAGGGGTGGAAGAGAGAAGGAAAAAAAATGGGAAATCGTGAACTGAAATCAATTTCCATGCATGTATGAGTTTGTGGGGATCGTCCCAAATCCTGTGTATAACTATAAAGCTCTAATAAAAAAGAATAATCTGATGACCCAAATCCTTGAATGCAAGGTAAAGGGCTTTGAATTCAATATCCTTATTTCTAAGAGACTGAACTACAGACTGCAGCACATTTCCTAAAGCAATACTGTAAAAGACTCGTGGAACCCAAGAGCTGTATATCTTTTTTGGAGAGTTAAAAAAACAAATGCCAAAGTGCATGCCGTCACTTATTCTGCACAGTCATGGGTAAATATCAAGAGGAATGGAAACTACTCCAGCAAATGCATATGCATGATTGATTTTAAGTCAGCAAAATCTACACCGAGCAGTGATAAATAAATGTGCAAAGTGTTTTGATATTAACATCGCACAAAACTGTCCATTCTGCCCACCATTTTTAGGAACCACAATGACTTTTGTCCTGTATTACATTATAATGTAGTTGTCATTGACACCTGCTGTATTTCTTTTGCAGGAGCCAATGACCTAGTTGTATCATCCTGTAAATTTCCCTGAATTTTTCATTTATGAGGAAGAAAAAGAATCACATTTTACAATTTCAGTTGTATGTTCATTGGCAAAATGCTGTGTTTTTTTCCTTTAAAAAATGCATTTGTCAGGCTGGGACTGTGGCTCAGCGGTAGCATGTGTACCTAGCAGGTGCGGGGTCCTGAGTTCGATCCTCAGCACCACATGAAAAAACAAATACATAAAATAAAGGTATTGCGTCCAACTACAACTAAAAAATAAATATTTTTTTAAAATGCATTTGTCAAGTATAGGTAGAAAATCTATTCTTTATTTCCAAAGATAAGCACAAATTTCAGTGCCCAGTAAGCACGTCGTCTGTGTTTGTGTATTTTGATAGGTAAACACATGATAAACAATATAGGTTCATGATAATAAATGGTGTGGTTACACTCTGTGTGATATTATTGACACATGACAGTGTCACCAATCCTAATTACCTACTGGCTGTGTAATCAAGTAATCAATGTCATAAAAGTTTCCTGATTATATGAAATTTATTCATGGGACTCCTATGAGTTAATCCCAATTCCAGGTACAGAAGGCACAGGAATGGCAAAGCTGATAAAAATTCTTCTCTCGTGAAACTTTAGGTCATTTGTGTCACACAAGGGTAATGTCCATCTGTTTGAGCCAAGTAATCTATATTATTTATTTTTCTTATAAATTTATTTTTGCTTCCTATATTTTGAAGCCTATGTTCCGACCACAAGAGAGGAGCCAATGGTTTTTGTCAGCTTTTTTGTTGCTGTGACCAAAAGAACTGATAAGAACAACTAGAGGAGGAATTATTGGGTCACATACTTTCAGAGAGTCGGTCCATAGTGAGTTGACTCCATAGCTGTGGATCCAAGTTGAGGCAGAACATCATGGCAGAAGGGTGCGGTGGAACAAAGTAGCTCCACACAGGACAACTAGGTAGCAGAGAGAGCTCTGTTCACCAGGGACAAAGATATAAACCTGAAAGGTACACCCCAGTGACCTTCCTCCTCCAAGCACACCCCACCTGACCAGTTACCACCCAGTTAATCCATTCAAGTAGACCAATACACTGATTGGGTTACAACTCACATGACCTAATCATTTCACCTCTGTATTATCTCACATAGGAGCGATTGGGGGACCCCATATATCCAAGACCACAACACCAGTGAGTAAGTAAACAGTAAAATATAAAATCTCAAGGAAGAACATGAAGAACAACACATTGGAGGCTAAACTGAGCAGAGAAATAGGGAAAGGGGGTGGCCCACATTGCATGGTTGCACACCTAGGTAAATCTACATACACATGCATATGCATAATATCCCTTTTTACAGGAATAGAAAGTTCCACTTATATTATTTTCTTGATATTTCTGGAGAATTTTCCTTGGGCAAAACTGCAGTATTATTTTGCATTTACCATTTCAATGCTGCCAAACAATGGTGACCTGAAAACATGCATGCTTCCTTATCCACACCCAGGAAGATGTCCAGGACTCTAGGAGAAAAAGAAATCACAGAGTCACACCCATGCAGATTTGAGAGAGAGAGAGAGCTCTTAAGTGGGGCCAGCCCTCTGTATCCTTGGCAAAAATATGATGCAATATTTAAAACTTCTTACCCACTTAATAGGTATGATAATGAACGTGGCATTTTTCTATTTTACGAATGTCCTCTTTTCCTCCTATTTTGTCAAGTCAAACATCTTTTATTTTGCTTTTGTGCCTCCTTGAGTTGTTTGTTCAGATTTTTAAGTACAAGATGCACACACACTATTTAGATATAAATAGTAACACTATACACTCATATTTATGTGTGTCTATAACCACACATGGATGTTTTTACGAAAACACACAGTTTTCCCTGGTTATCTGTGGGAGGTTGAATCCAGGACCCGCATGAATATAAAACTCTGCAGATGTTCAAGTCTTTTATATAAATAGTATTTATCGTATCACCTAAATGCATTTTCATGTAGACTTTAATCTCCATCACTTATAAACTCTAATACAATGTATCTTCTAGTACACAGTTCTTACACCATACTGTTTAGGGAATAAGGAGAAAAAGTCTGTACAGACAGAATTCTTTTTTATTTATTTTTTAAAATTTAGTTTGTTATACATGACAGCAGAATGCATTACAATTCATATTATTCATATAGAGCACAGTTTTTCATATCTCTGGTTGTACACAAAGTATATTCACACCATTCCTGTCTTCTTACATGTAATTAGGGTAATGATGTCCATCTCATTCTACCATCTTTCCTACCCCCAAGTCCCCTCTCTTTCTTTCCCTCCCCTTTGACCTATCTAGAGTTCATCTAATCCTCCCATGCCCCACCACACTCCTTTATGAATCAGCATCCTTAAATCAGAGAAAATATTCTGCATTTAGTTTTTTGGGATTGGCTAACTTCACTTAGCATTATCTTCTCCAACTCCATCCATTTACCTGCAAATGCCATGATTTTATTCTCTTCTAATGCTGAGTAATATTCCATTGTGTCTATATACCACGTTTTTTTTATCCATTCATCTACTGAAGGGCACCTAGGTTGGTTCCACAGTTTAGCTATTGTGAATTGTGCTGCTATAAACATTGATGCGGCTGTGTCCCTGTAGTATGTTGTTTCTAAGTCCTTTTGGTATAGACCAAGGAGTGGGATAGCTGGTTCAAATGGTGATTCCATTCCCAGTTTTCCAAGAATTCTCCATACTTTTTCCCAGATTGCTTGTGAAACTGTAAATTGGTGCAGCCAATGTATGAGTGTGCCTTTTCCCCACATCCTCGCCAACAATATTGTTGTTGGTATTCTTGATAGCTGCCATTCTGACTGGGGTGAGATGAAATCTTAGAGTAGTTTTGACTTGCATTTCCTCTAATTGCTAGAGATGTTGAACATTTTTTCATATATTTGTTGATTGACTGTATATCATCTTCTGAGAAGTGTCTGTTCAGGTCCTTGGCCCATTTATTGATTGGGTTTTTTTTTTTTTTTTTTTTTTTTGGTGCTTAGCTTTTTGAGTTCTTTATTCTAGAGATCAGTGCTCTACCTGATGTACGTGTGGTGAAAGTTTGCTCCCAGGATGTAGGCTCTCTATTCACACCACCAATTGTTTCTTTTGCTGAGAAGAAGCTTTTTTAGTTTTAATCCATCCCATTTATTGCTTCCTGATTTTAATTCTCATGCTATAGGAGTCTTATTAAGGAAGTAGCAGACTAATCTGATATGATTTCTTCTAGTAGACACAGTGTCTCTGGTTTAATTCCTAGGTCCTTGAACCACTTTGAGTTGAGTTTTGTGCATGGTGAGAGAGAGGGTTTAATTTCATTTTGTTGCAAATGGATTTCCAGTTTTCCCAGCACCATTTGTTGAAGAGGCTGTCTTTTCTCCAATGGATGTTTTTGGAGCCTTTGTCTAATATAAGATAACTGTAGTTATGTGGGTTTGTCTCTGTGTCCTGAAAGACAGACACCATTCTTTTGTGTGTTTTTGATCTGCAGTTGATTGGATCCATAAGTGAGTGTCAAGCTCCCCGTATATGGAACCTGAGAAATGTGTATTACAAATATCTCCCCCTCCAGAATTGCCTTTACTGTAAATGTCTTACTATAGGATGGTTCAGATATCATAAAGTTAAACTTCACTCTTCATGGCTTGTGGCATTTATGTCAAACATTTTGACGTGCGTCTATCTGTGTCATATTTGAGGAAGTCTCTTCCTATTTTAAAATTAACCCATAAAAACCTGCGTTTTCTGCGCACGTGGACATATTTTTGCTTCCTGCATTTTGAAATCAATGAACCTGATTTACTTTTTTGAGACATGGGAGAAAAGGATCTAATTTCCTTTATGTCCAGTGGACAGACACTTTACCAAGCCTGGTTTGTCTCTAGTGCCTCCCTTTCCTACCAATTCAAAAATTCCATGCACAAACCGACCCCTGGGTCTGTTACTGAACCACAGTCTCCTTCCTTATTTCCATATGAACATTGCATTTTCTTAATTACCCTATTTTCATAATAAGTTTTTAAAGATGGAAGGTAAATCTTCCTTCGCCATTTATCTTATGCAAAGTTGTCTGAGCATATTTCCTCTTCCAAATTAAATTTATAAGGAACATTCCGAGTTTCATGAATAACACAAATAGGATTTTTATTACATCGCTATGTATTTATAGATTAATTTGGAGGCATATTCTTATCTTTATAATATTAAGGCATCTCATTCAGAATATGGCTCAGTTCACCTTTTATTTAAATCTTCTTTTATGCCCGTCAGTAAAACTTTATCGCTTTCTTCATATAGGCCTTATGCTTATTTTTATTAGGGTTCTCTTTATGCATCTTAGCATTTGGTGGCTGTTGTGAAGCTGATCTTATCATTTCTTATATGTTCTATCATTGCGAGCACACAATAAAGCTATAGAAAATTTCATCTTTGCTGTTTTCTGGAAGTAATTGTGTTTTTCTTCTTCCTTTCTAATGTTTGTACAATTTATTTCTTGTTACTTCTTCCCAATATTTATGCATTTTATTTTTATTTATTGGCTCAGTCAATGTACCAGGGGCTCTACTACAATAGTGTTTATTGATGGGATAGTACAAACTGTTTCCTTGTTCCTATTTTTTTTTTTTGGGGGGGGGTACTGGGGATTGAACTCAGGGGCACTCAACCACTGAGCCACATCTCCAGCCCTAATTTTGTATTTTATTTAAAGACAGAGTCTCACTGAGTTGCTTAGTGCCTCACTTGCTGAGGCTGGCTTTGAACTCCTGATCCTCCTGCCTCAGCCTCCCCAATTGCTGGGATGACAGATGTGCGCCCCTGTGCCTGCCTTGTTCCTGATTTTGAAGGGAACACTTCCTATGAGTGTCTGCTAAATGGGATGCTTACTCGATAGTTTTCTGGTAGATGCAAGGACATTTCTTTCTATCTCTAGAATGCTCAGAGTTTTGTCTCATAATTTTTTTTTTAACCAGGATTTGGTGACTTGTTCTATAAAAAAGCATTTAAGCGGCACCATCTTGATTTTTCCTTCTTTAATCACTTAGGGTAGTAAATTCACTGAGTGGATTAATCAGCCTTGCATTTCTTGGACAAAATTCACAGGGTGATGATATTTTATTAGTTTCAGGCTCTGCTGGTATTTGTTTGCTAATATTTTAATTAGGATATTTGCATTTGTGTTCATTAGTGAGATTGGCTTACATGTTATTTGTATTGCTCAGCTTTGACTACAGGTGGCTTTTTTTTTTAACTGAGAATTTGGGAGCATTGCATCTCAATATCTGATCAGAACTCTTTCTATAGCACGTGGATTTTTTAAAAAAATATCTTTTGGGTAAATTATTTAGATTTAACACTATTTTCATAGCTCAATCTTTCATGTCTTTCTTGTTTAAATTCGCTTTCACTTAATTCATGTTATTTTTATGTTTTTGAACCTTTGACTATAACATACACTGTCAATCATTTCACTTAAGTTTAGAAAGATAGCGTTATAAATAGCATCTTGTCTTTGTCAAATGTCACACTTCTCTTCGAAGATTTCCAAAAATTACCTCCTATCTGTGCCCACTTTTGCATTTGTTACAAATTTTTGCATCTTATTTCTTTTTATCTTACATAAGACTTGACAAATTTTTGATAAAAAAAGGGGACTTGTTTGGTGACTGCTCTGTTTATCCTTCAAACAAATTTTAAATAGCGTGTTTAGTTCATTGCTTTTTAAAAGATATTATTGGAAATGATGTCCCTTAATAAGCTAGGCTTTTATTCTTCCTTTCAAAAACAAATAAATAGCTGCACTTTGTTTTAATCTCTCAATCAGGCTCTAGTAAAATAATTATTTAGAAACGAGGAAGGCGTCATCAGGAAGGAAATATGATGATATTTTCCCAATGTTAGCATTTTTTTTGTTGTTGATGTTAATAATGGTAGCTATCAATTATTACAGAATTGAAGTACTAAGTACCAGGCATCGGGAAGAAAACATTGCATTGGTTATCTGATGTCTACAGCAGTCCCATGAGGTGAGTAAGAAGTGTGAAATATTAGTATCCTTCCGTTGTAGATGAGAAGAATGAGGTTCGAAACCCATGATCTCGTACGGAATTACAGTCAACTAGAGGTAGAGCCCTGGGCTGGCCCAAGTGCAGACTCTGAAGCTCAGATAAGCTTCTAAAATCCTTCTACAGTTTTTCAAAGGTCAGAACTCAAGCTTGCTCGTATTCTTTACTAAATTTGATGATCTTTCCCAGTTATCCACCTCTGTCCTGACTTTACCTTACGGTAGATACTTCTGTCTTTTTCATTCTGCAGGACTCCCAATTTTTATATTCTTGATTTTGGGATTCTTTGGGCAGAGTAGAGAAAGTCAGTTTTTTTGCTTTCAAGAACTTTATGATTCTTTCCTTCTGCTACGAGCCTGTCCATCTTCAGCCTAAGTCCATCTCTTGGTTTACATTCTTGGGTAATGCTCCAGCAAGGAGCCAACATATCTCAGTAATGTCATTTTTTTTCCTACCATTTTCCCCCAATTCTTTTGTCAAAAGCATATGACGAAACCTGTGACCATGTATAGAAATATTTTACAACCATCCACATTAGTTACAGAATCCTCTGATTTGAATGGTTATCTTCAGTGACCCCAACACTGACATGTTTATCTTACTTCCCCACAATACTTCATTCCTCATATCATACTTTGAACTAAAGTATTGGGCAGTTTCTATGGGGAAATTGTGTGGCAGCTGCAGGGCACTATTCAGCTAGGTTATACCACATATTCTTCATGGGTCTCAAGGATTATCCACCTGTTGCCTACACATTGGGTGTGACTGGAGTATTAGCTTTTCACTGGTTTTTGATCCAATTCCAATAGCATACTCATTTCCACCTGAGACCCTATAAGAATGTCTTTTACCATTCACATTTGTATCAACACTCTGGACAGGACCACTCAACCAATCTCCACTCCATCCCAGCTCTTTCCTTGTTTTCTCTTCTTCTGAGCCCTCATCAGAATTGGCAATAACATTTTACGAACAGCAATTTGAGCTTTTTTTCTAGACTGCTCCACCACGCTCAGTTCCAGGGTCATGAATTATTTTCAGATACGTTTATGATAACAGTCCCACTCCTGGTTCCAATTTTCTGTGTTAGTCCGTTTTTCATTACTGTTACAAAACACCAGAGGTAGCCTAACTTTGTAAGGTAAAGAAGTTTATTTAGCTCTCAATTCTGGAGATACAAGGGCCTGGTACTGACATGGGCTCAGGTCTGGGGAGAGCCCTCCACAAAGGTTCCTGTATGAGAAAACTTCACTTTGCCAAAAAAAGGAAGTCACAGAGGGCTTCTGGGGCGGGGCTTGCTCTTAGGGCCACCCTCTTTCATGAGAATTCCCATAATTCGCTGCATGAGCAGCAGACTCGATGAACTAAGGCCACCCATGTGCCCCTCAAAAATCCACACCACTTTCAACATCCTCAAACTGGGGACCAAGCCAGCAATGCTTGAAGCTGTGAGAGACAACCTGTGTGCAAACCCTAGCAGAGAGTGACACAGAGTGACATATTAGTTCAAGGAGCCCTACATTATAGTGAGCACCTTCACTGGTCTAGGGATACCATCATTCTATTGTTGGCAACTTGTGAGACATAGGAGGGACAGGGAGGTGGGGGTGGTCCTTTGAGAAGAGGAAAGAAAATTTTCGTTAGGCAAAGGCAATAACCACCCCTGTCATCTATTTCATGATTTCATAAAATTAAAAACCAAACCCCTAAGAAATGAGAGCAGATCATTCTAACCAAAGGGGTATTGATATTTACTGAACTCTTTTTTTTTATTATTAATACAATCTTTCTTGGCTCATTACCTCCACGTAATAATAGGGATCATACAGTTTGTTTCAAGTGAGCGCTTCCTTTGAAAATGTTTTGGCATTTTCTTTTGTAGCACTACACTATGTAGAAACTACATGCAGTTGCAATGTTTTTAATGCCATGGGTAACTTTCCACAGTTGAATCAGCAACTTCACTTACAGGATCAAACTATCAATTCTTGGAATAATTCTGCTCCTTGCGGACCACACCAAAGAGCCAATATTCTGTTCTCCACTTGCCAATTCTTAAATGATGTCACTCTCCGATCCGCATGAATCTGCTCAGTCCTCGACATTGCAAGAACCATTGCCAATTAGGCCCTCACATTGATCAAGTAAGAATTCATTATGTCCACTGTTTACTTGATGCCCAGCAGTTTGTCAGCTGGTATCCCGAGGCTAAAATGCAATCAGTTATGTGGATATTTGGGCTCTAAAGAAAACAGATGGAGGAAAGTCTTAGTCTTTATCTGCCTTCACGTTTTGTATTGCTCACACCCTGAGAATAAGTGTTTCACCCGGGAAGTTTCTATGTTACAACATCCTATCTGGACTGGAAAACTTTCTGCCTGAATGAATATGTTGCTGTGTCCTTTTTCCCCCCTTTTCTCCTAAATTCCATTGGATTTCCCAGTTTCCATCTGGGATCCCCAGTTTTGAACTCACGATTACACTTTCAGTTGCATCTGAGGCTTCTGCCTACTTCCTGTGACATCTGCTCCAATTAGGCACCAGAATGAACTCTCTGGATACCTGCTGGGTTGCTACTCCCCTCTCACCCCTTTTTCCTAGTCTTTACTGCATGCACTAGCCACCAGATCTTTATCTTAAGCAAGCTCCATCTATGCACCGTATTCCCAAACCCTGGGAGAACTCGGCTCTGGAAGCCATCTGTGGAATGACGGACAGCATTCCATGGCCCTAATGCACTCAACAGATGGAACAGAACAGGTGATTCAGAGCTGTGGTTCTGCACCCTGGTTTAGAATTGTAAATGGGACTAGGAAAAAAATAAATTAAATAAGAAATTCATCAGTATCTCTGTCATGGGCATTTTTTATTCCAAACGTGGAACTTTGGTGGAGAAGGATTTCTTTAGAGTTAAACGTGTAACCGATTCCAAGTGCAGAGAGGTGCATTCCCCGTGTTTAAAGGGAATGGAATGACAGCCTTCTGACAATCTCTGCAACTTCTGTTCCACTGTCTCTTTCTCCTTTGTGTTTTCCTTCCTGGATTGCTCATGGATAATGTTTATAGAAATCATTTAAAAAAATAGCAGTGAGGGACAGAACCAGGGAAGGGAAGGAGAGATGCTCACCTAAAGTCTGGTGTCGACTATAAAAGGTAAGCTCCCGAGCGGCAATACCCAATATGAATAATACCCAGGAAAGAAATTTTAAATCTACCACTGGAAATAAAAGAGCCACACTAGACAGAAGTAATTTATGAGTGAGACACCCAGGGATACATACCATAACTTATTTTTATATCATGATCTTTGTTCAGACCCCTGCAAACTGCTCTTCAGAGAGAGTGCATCAATTATGAGCCAGAAAGAAAAGGGAGAGTCTAACACGGGAATATATATCTTTCCTACTTACTATATATGCTTATGCATACACGCTGATAATAGATACTTTGTTGGTTCGAATCATTACAAGCTGTGAACCATGAAGGGAAATGAGCAATAAATAAAGCTCCCTGCTTCTTCTAATAAAATGTCTCCATGTCACGGTTCAGGGAATGTCTGGTATCCACCATGAGCTCAAAGAGGCTCTACCCGGTTCTTCAAAGGGAAATACTGGGTGACTTCTCTAAATGAACTTTTGGAGCACTTTGAATAGTGCCTCCCATATCCGTGATCAGAGTAGTTGGAGAGTAATCATCTATGCCAAGGGTAGATATTTTGGATAAATAATTATATCAAGCCTCCAGCTCTTCCTAGATATCAGTCCTTTGAGTGTATATTAATCAAGACAGTGAACAGGTATTGAGTATTTTCTATCGTGAGTCACCTGAGCGTTTTAGACTTACTGACATGTTCACCACTAACAACAGCTCAATTGTACCAACTTGAGAAATTAGAAAACGGAGCAGACAGGGGTCAAGTGACTTAACCAAAGCAGCGCCTTTCACAAGCAGTGGAACTGAGATTTTGATCAATCAATCGGAGCCCCAGTCTCCCTTTCTCTTATCTACTATATTACCCTGAACTTGATGTTCCCATAAAGGCAATTATTCTATTAGGAATATTTAGGCAAGATTATCATTTCAGTTCTTTCCAATTCAGAGTCTCCACAGGAGAAGGAGCAGCAGACATGGCTTATATATAATTTCCTTTACATTGTGGAAGCTTTGATGATCTCATGAGACAGCAGAAGATGACACCCAACAGAGGGTCATGACATTGGAAAAGACATGAGGTTGACTGCAATAGCCAACACTCAAGAAAAAGAGAATTAGATTTAATAACCAAAAAGGTAGGGTATCCCATGAGGAGTCAGTTACCCTGACCAAATGGATCTTGAGGTTGATTGCCAAAGCAGATTTAAACCCCAAATCGCATGCATGTTGAAATTCCATTGTGGTAAATGCCATTCGGAGAACGTCAACTAAGGTCTAGAACACATATTTGGGCACTTATCCTAGTCTGTGAAAGGAGGGCACGGGGTAAAAGATGGGCAGAAATTCCTCCTCCATCCAGGGCAAGAACATCCCAGGCAGAAGCAAAGAGCACACATAACCTTGAAGGCAGAGGCAAATTCACTTAGTTACCAGTGGTCTCCAAAATGGTGCACCCATTGCACATGGAAAGAAAATGTTAGAACTTCTATTTTCATTCACCTCCTTCCACCTTTTAAATGTTTATTTTTGTGTATTTTTATAAGACACATCTCATATTAGTTCATTTGGATTTGCACATGTTATAAAGCATTTATTAGGATTGTACGCTCCAAAATGTTAATTGCTAGGTAATTTGAGGACCAGGGGTTGAACGAATGGCAGAAGGAACAGTGAACATACACCTCATCAGTAATGGCCAAGGGAAATAGGAAACTACCCCAGATGAGCCACGAGAGGTAACAGGCAACCAACCGTTCACCCAAGGCTGGATAGGTCAAGTATTTAGGGCTGAACAGAAAAGCAAGCAACCAAAGGGATTTGATTCCAGAAACGCACTTTTGCTCATCTGAGAACAACCTGTGATGGCGATCAATTCAAACTATTTAAATAGAAATGGAGTAATTATATGCCATGCACATAGGAATGTGTCAAAATGAATGCTGCTCTCAGTGTAACCATAATGCACTAATAAAAAAAGAAGATTTTTAAAGCTATTAAGAAACAGCAAAGCTTCCAAGTAGCTTCTAAATCTGCCTTTGTAATATTAACTTATATGCATTTCTCTTTTCCTTCCAACTTGAAACCCATGCAAACCCTGTGCACCCCCTACCTGCTCCATTTGACAAACTGTTATATACCCCACGGAAGAGGCAGCAGAGTGCCTGGTCCCAGGAAGTGCTCACTGTCACTAGCTGGTCCATAGGAAGTGTTCAGTGCCCTTGGCACATGAACGAGATGCTGATTTTAAGTTTAGCATGCTCCAAAGAGAATTTCTATCTTTCCCTAAACCATGCTGGTCGCCCTCAATAAACAGTACCCATCCATCAGGGCTCCAAGCTGGAATATAGGGTTCTCATAAAATGTTTGTCCCTTATGCCTTGTCAGATCTCATATCTTATAGAGATATATATAAGGGGGGGGGCTCCTGAGCCCATGTGATTCGTGCCTTTCCAACGTCCTCATTGTAACTCTGTATTTAGTTGGCCAAATTTACCAAAATTGCTTTCCCTTTATTAGCTTAAATATGTTGCATACTTAGTATGTACCAAATGCTAAACTTAGTGCTTTAAATGCATTAGCACCTTTAGGCCTCAACGGAATCCAATGAACAAGGCACTATTATGACTCTTAGGTCATTTATTAATTTTTTAAAATTAAAATCCAGAGAGTTGAAGTGACCTATCCGACTTTGCCCAGCAACAAAGAGACAGGGCAGCTGCTCTCACTAGTTACTCTTCTCCGGAATTTACAGTCTTACCTTTCAAGCTGTTCTGGATTTCACCCCTGGACCCACAGTGTATTGCAAGTCTGTTACGTTCCCCATGGTTGATTTATTGATTAGCTTGTTTTCTAATTTACTGATACACCTATTCATTTACTCTCTACCCGTTCACTTAGGTGTACATTTATGGGTTGGGTGGTTATTCACTTTTACCCGTTTTACATGTTGCAGGACTGAGGTGGGATCTAGGCACTTAGGATGCATACAGCAAGAGGCAGGCATTAAGCCCAAACCACTCCCGTAATCACATAATTCCATAGCGGCAATAAATTATATGCCAGAATATGATCCTTTCAATAGTATGCCGAGGATGTCTCTTCATCTCCTTTCACTGAAAAAATGATTTCCTTTCCCTCTTCCCTACTGAAAAAAAAAAAAAAAACTCTTATGCCATTTAAAAATACTCAGACGTATCACTTCCTGTCATTTCCCCGTGAGAATTCCTTTGTGTTCACATAGATGACGATTTATGAATCCCTCTAAGTAGTAATTACTGCACATTACAATTCCCCAGGTACTTGGCTAGGCATCCTTTGATTTACTCAGGTTTTTTAATGGGATTTCACATATGTTTGTGGTGAATGAAAACAAAAAAATGCCTAGTATACTGTAGGTTGCTAATAAATGCTCATGATACATGTATCGGTTTCACCCATTAATATATGTCTAAGCTCAGATGATCACTACTATCTTCATTTTACTAAACAAATTTTAAAAACATCATCTACTCTGCACAGAACATTACCCTCTGCAGGTGACCAATGCAGTACTCACCTTCGATGGCTTAACTCCATTGTATTATCTACTCTTTTCTCCGTCTGTCTTTTCTTCCGTGATAGGAGTATAAATGTAATAGCTTGAAAGTACCACAGTTACCACATAAACCAGAAGTTTGCCAACAATCCCTGATTCCTTAGTTTTATTCCCTCCCCTCTTAAACCCGTCACAAAATCTTAACAGCTTCTTCAAAACTGTATCTCACGTTATTGCTCTTGATGTCAAACAGCATCCTAAACAATCTGTTCAAAAGAAGGACGGCAGATCCTCAGAGATAAAAACAGGGCCAAGATACAGGATTCAGAACATAGCCATCACCTCCCCTACCCTCATTTTTCTACTGAAGCCTCTTTTTACCTTCTTAGAATTCAGGACCATTGGAATATATGTCATTACGCCATTTTTGTTCCTTTTTAAATTCTTTGTTTACGTATGTTAGTTCAGGATCCTGAGTCAGAGATATAAATTCAAGTCGCTGATTTGGGATGCAAAGAATACCAGTAAAAAGCTAAATTAAAATAAAAAAAAGAAGCTAAATTTAAGATGATCCCTGAGCAGGCTATTGTGATAGACACCTGAGTTTCATTCCTAAAAAGAAAAAGAAATCAGAGCGATCGTTTAGAAATGCCCAACTGGGGATAGGGAGCTGAAAAGTTTAGGTACCAAATTTTGTCTCCCTTACTGAAGGTTGATCTCCAGTGGTACATGGATCATTTGCTCTAGCAGATCGCAACAGCCAGAACAATTTCTGAAGCAAATCATTGCATGACTTAAGTCAGTGTGCTCGAGAAGAATGAGCACGGAGAGAATATGGGTAAGACATAAGTGGCCCTGGCCGCTCCATCTCTCTAGGGTCTAAGGTTCACGAAGAGAGAAGCAGAAGTCTGGTTTGAGATAGTTCAACCAGGCACATGGCACAGAGAAGGTACTCCACAGATCCCAATGAGGGAGTGGATAATGGGGTTAATGGGTAGAGTGAGATTTTTGGAACAGAGACTGTAATGACATTAAAGAAGTGAGTTTGAATTGTTGGGTTATCTAGATCCTCCAGACTCCTAAGAGTTCCCAGAGAACAATCAGAAAATTGAAAATTGTAATGCAATGACGAAAGCTAACCCTAGCGATGACATTTGATGTGAGAGACCTGTATTTGTCTCCTAGGGTTGCCTTAGCTGACTGGGTGGCATCAAATAATGGAAATTTCTTGTCTCACACCACTGGAGGCTAGGAAGTCTGAAACTGGGTTGTGGGCAGAGGCATTGGTCTCTCTGAAACCTATGAGGGAATCTTTCCTTGACTCTTACGGGCTTCTTGTGGATTTCTGGCCATCTTTGGTGTGCCTGGCTAGCTAACTCCAGTCTCGGGCTCTGTTCTCCCAGGGAACCATCTCTACCTTGGATGCTTTTATAGGGTCACCTATCATGTTGGATTAAGGGCTCACCTTCCTCCACTCTGTCATCTTAACTAATAACACCTGCAAGGACCTATTTCCAAATAAGGTCACCTCTGAGATACTGGAGGCTGTAACTTTAACATATCCTGGTGTGTTGTGGTTGTTGTTGTGTGAGGGGGGGCAGATATAATTCAACCCATAGCATATATCCTTGTAGTCAAAATCTAGGGAAGAGTTGATTACAGAGTGCAGAATAATCATTGTGCTTAATTCTCAAATCAGCGTTCAATCAATCAAAAATGTATATGTTCCAGGAAAAACAAATAAGGCATTCAGGGTTTTTTAGTGCTGACATATAACACAGGGAGATGTTGGGCACCCATCTGCTTGCTAGGAGGCAATTTGGTCTGTGCAGTGAGTTCTCATTCCAGAGGGACGATGCAGAGAGCATGTGGAAAGCAGGGCAAGATTCAAGGGTAACTCTGGCATCCCCCTATGATCTCATTAAGGAGATAACTCCAGGGCTTTTCCAGAAAAAAAAAAAATTCTAAATTCCCACATCTGAGCACCAGTCATGAAGTTTTCTGGAATCAAACATTGGAGCAATCGTTTTTTAAAAATCCATTTCTTCTGCTCGCAATAATATACAAATAATCGCTCAACACTCAGAACCTTGATCCGTGATGACTGTGAACCTTAGTATAGGAACAAATAGAAATATTTACTTTGGATCTACTAGGTACACTGGTTGTTTTGTACCCTCACAACATTTCCATGAAATGCGAGAGGAAAAGACTATTTTGTACTTAGTTGTTAAGAATAATTGTGTCACTTTGTAGAAGAGCAAATTGTTTGATCACAGATCTCAGCATCTCTTAGAAATCAGCGTGACACTTCAGATAAGAGATTCTCCATGTAAAACAGACACATTTCTACTTAAAATGCCAAAATCCATTCTTGTTCCATAATGATGGTTGTAATGATGCTAATTTCCCATTTAACCCACAACTTTCAGGCAAATCACTCTTGTCTTCCCTTTTCTAAATTATTAACAGCAAGAAGCCCTATTAATGTGCAATCCATTGGCAGAATGTGATAATGAGCGAAACCAACTACAACTGAGAGCCAGGGTGTACTTATACCAAGTCTTATTTTGATCAGAAGGCTGCTAGGTTTTATTGGTTCCAAAGATTTATTAATCAACATTTTATAAATCCAAGCAGCAAAACTAGTTCCTAATCAGAAAAACTGGTTTCTAGGCTTAAAGATAAACCCTGCAATGTCTGACATAGTTTCATCTATTTTAATAGTTCAAAATTATTACTTCCATGAGTAATGAGTATTATTTTTTAAATCACATGCACTTTAACGAGTTTTAGATGTAAAATCTACTTGTATGCCTCTGAGATTTAAAGGTATAAAAGCCACAAAATTTTTTTTGGAAATGAAATCATCCTAAGAATGTTGCTTGACTATCACATTAAAAAAGAAACATTTTTCTCTATTATCCAAGAATTATAGACTGATGATCAACAGACAGATAGACAAACGACTCCTGTCTGATATTTACTGTTCTCTTATATCCCTTTCCCTATTCTTAATATAAATAAAATTTCCTCCAACCCTTAAATGAATATATATCTTACAGAAATGTATAGTAGAAAAAGTGGAAAATTTCATTGCAACTTTGATCCCATACATATCCCTGGTAGTAGTTTGGTATATATATTCCTGGATTAGGTCCACACATGTGACTCTGTGTAATTTACTGAGCATTTTCTAGGATTATTCTTGTATATATTTTCCCAGATTTAAATAATAGTATACAGTCTGAAATCCTATTTTTCTATATAACATCAATCCTGGCTCTCTTTCCATTTAGAGCCTGACAGGGACTTTGCAACTTTATCCTACAACTGAAAATATCACATGGTATTCAGATTATTATTCTGAGAGTGTTATAATGCTTTACTATAGCTGAGCTTTCCACACTGTAGCAAGTGGACATGAAGGTTTTGTTTGCAATTGCATATTTGTTTCAAAATGGGAGTTGTTTTGTATCATTTTCAACGTTTCCTAAATTAGATAGGATTTGCAGAGAGGGCTGTGAAGGAGAGGTGACAGTCTTGGCTTTATTATCTCAATGTAGGTGTGTATTATTTCACTCATGAATGAAAGAACTCGTTCCCTATTAAAGAAGTTTGAAAAAAAAAAAGAAAATGTGTGAAATAAAATATCTATGTAAAACACTATATCACATCGACTGCAGTCAATAGTAACTGCTTTTATATTTGTATTTCCTTACGTACAGCAAAAGAAGTAATATTTCTACCAGATCTATGTAGAGTTGTAAGTTCCTGAGATCCCCCATCCCTGCCAGTTTTCAGATGTTTAGAAGTGTTCTATTACACATCCAGGAGGAACCCAGAAGTGTTGTCTAATTAGTGCCTTGCGTTTGAAGAGGCATGGCCATGTATGTTTACTGCATGCAGCTGCTTTAAAGCCCTTTGGAGAAGCAGATTTTGTATCTTCCTGCTATGGTTTGCATATGTGTTAGAGTCTGTAAACAAGTCTGGATGGCGCCTGGCAAAATGCCAGAGGGAGTGGTTTGTGAAGTAACACCAGGGAGCCATTAAGTGTGGAGATTTCTTATTGGTTGACTGATGTATCTAGTTTATGCTAATTAAGATAAGCTGTGTGTGGAATGTATAAATACCTCTGTTGTCCTACAATAAACGGCTCCCACTCCTGCTGTATCAATCTACACAAGTCGTTCATCACCCTCCGGTTATTTTGCTGCAGCCGGACGGCAGCACATATGGAATGTCCCCCTAAGTCTCCTGTTGAAAGTGTGGTCCCCAGTACAGCAGGAAATCAAAGTGGGGGCTTTTAGGCAATGATTGAATAATGAGGTCTCTGACTTCATCTGTGGATTAATTCATTGATTAATAGCCTAATGGACCACTGGAAGGTAAGACCTAATTGGATATATAGGTCACTGGGGGCGTGCCCAAGAAGGATCTATATTGTCCCTAGCCTCTTTCCCTCTCTCTCCATCTCTGCTTCCTGGTGGCCATGAGTGGAGTGGCTTGCTTCTGCCACACCCTTCCGCCATGATGTTTGGCCTCACCCCAGGTCCAAAGCAATGGTGCTGGTTGGCCACATCCTAAGTCTTTTGGAACCCATGAGCTAAAATAAAGTCTTTCCTCCTCCAAGTTGTTCTTGTCACGTATTTTAGTCACAGCCCTGAAAAGCTGACCAAAACACTTCCATATCTCACCCCAGGATCTAAGAGACCAGTACATCATCCAGGCTTCATCCATCAAACTCAGATCCCCGGCCACTCGTAAAGTCATTCTGAAGGACCTGGAAAACCTCAGTCCGACTCTTTCAAAAATGAGCCTTCAGAATCAAACTGTTTCTATCTTCATCTTAATGCCATTTTCTTCTGCTCCTAGGACAATCTCTACTAAGAAAGGGGATTTCTTTGTACAAATTCAATCTAAATTCCTTCTGCCCCTCTGAGGTAGCGGAGAATCTTGCTTTGTTTCCTAGACGTTCACATAATTGTCACCGTGACACTCTTGAAACTTGTTTTATCCCTGTACAAATTAAACAGAAACTAAATAAAGCTCCGCGAAGTACAACATTCCTTCAGAAATGTAAACACTTCCTGTGGGAATATTAAGAGATTTCCACCTTTTTTTTTTTTTTTGCCCATGCAACATTACTTGAGATTACAATAAAAAATAAATGAGAAATGGGATTTCCTCTCCACTACCAGCCTTCCAAAGAAAGAAAGAAAAGGAGAGAGAGAGACCAAATCCAACTCAAATTCCTGTCCACGCTGTAAGCTTTCTTCACCTAGTCAAGGGTGAGGGAGACTCTACAAGAATGTTGTATTCCCAGGAAAGGACAATAGTCATAACTCTTGTCATGCAGAAGAAATTCTGAAGCACCCACGATACTGACCAGGTGGGCAGTACTCTTGGGAAGTTTCCCATGATCCCTAGGATGCTGCTCTAATTTGAATACAACCCCAGAGTTCATGGGCTGGAAACTTAATCCCCAAGCCCACAGTGTTGGGAGGTAGGACCTAAGAACAGGTGTTTTTTGAATGGTTGACGGTCGCCTCAGGAGTTGGTTAATGACCAAAGGATGGGGTTGCATTAGAAGAAAATGTCCTGCTCCTTCTTGTTCTTGTCTTCTCTTCCCTCCCACAGACTTCCCCGGAGCCACAGTGCTGCGGGGTGGGAACTGTTAACAGGTGGTAAGGTCAGGAGCACTCTGCCCCACCCATGGATTCATGTGGCCACCATGGGACCGGGTTAGTTATCACAAGAGCAGGTGGCTGTAAAACTGAGGCTGGTCTCTTCCTCTTCACTTCCTCTCCCCCCTCTGCATTCTGCATTGGGTGGCTGGGGGCGTGAAAGCCCTTCAGACATGACAAAGCCATGCCAGAATCAGGAGCCACATCCTCCAGAATTAGGAGCCAAATCAATTTCTATTCATTCATTATAAACTACCCAGTTCTTGGGCATTTTGTTATAGCAACAACAACAACAACAACAAAAAAAAAACAGACTAAGACAGATGTTATGCCACAGAACAGGATGTGGCAGGGATTTGGTTAATGGTCACAAGAGTGGGTTGTTGTAAAAGTGAGGTGAGTCTCTTGCTTCAGGTTAGAGTAGAATGTGTCAAAAAGGTTGAATTTAATTATGAATAGAATATGTTATGGGGCCCTGATGGGGTTGTCTCATAGTAAGTTTGGTTGCTTGGTCACATCAGAAATAAGAGAAAAATGACATAAAAAGGAAAAATGAATTTTTAGTTTAGGAATGCTATAATTTACAAGATCAAAAGCCAGGAAATAAACTTTTGTAGATTCAGTCTGGATGTCACAGAAATGTTACAATTCAGGGTTTTCAAACCTTGCTGGCACCTGGCCCCATTTGGGGGCCATTTCCCTAAGTGTCCAGTCTCAACAGGAGGGAGTTCAGCTGCAGAAAAACAATATATCTGGAAGTTGGGGAGACTGGATTTAATTTAATTTCAGATCATCTGTTAGAATGAGAAGAGTCACATGTACTACCTTTCTGATGCAAAGATTGCTTTCTCCATGACATCGATCCAGTCTTCCTTCATCCATTCTGTACCATCAAGGAAGGAAAATGTGGTTAGCCACCATGGAAATAGCTGAGTGGCCCTGCCTCCAAAGCCCTGCCATTAGGGAGTGACATATGTTGGTACAGTGGGCTGCTCCGCTAATGACTCCTATATGTAAAGCATATTTCTTTTATACTACAGGAAATACGTTCCATCGATCTCCTTTATCATTGATGTAGCATTGATCCTTGTAGCATTTTTATCTGAGGGATGAAACATTTCTCTGGGGGAAAAAAATGGCGGAGATTTGAAGAGGGGACCATAAAGCATGCCACCGGACCTAAACGGTGTGATCTGTGCACCATCGATGTGGGTGATAACCAGAAATCCATGCTATTAGAAGCTGTTATTACTCACCACTTAAGAGCTTTTGTGTCAGTGTTGCTTTGTAGAAAAGCCTTCCTGCTAACCACAGATCTTAGGGAGGGCACTTGTTTCTACAAACTCCATCTCAGGTAACCTCAATCATCCAGTTTGGATGGCATCATCATCCATAATGACAGGAAGCCTCAAAATGCAGAGATGTGAAAAAATCTACCCATGATGGCTGTTTCACCAGCTGGGGGGTTGCTACTTCAAGATTGATTTTTTTTCATTTTTGAACCTCATTATTTCATGAACGAACCGTGCCCAATAATAAAAAAGATGATGGTCATTTTGTAGTGCAAGGAACCACAAAGAAAGAGGAAACGTGGGTTCAAATACTGGATTGATCATTGGTTCAAGCATTCCTAGCCTTTGAGTAAATAATCTCAATTTTTCTGTTGAAAAAAAGTTGCAGTTCTGAAATTCCATGATTTCACGAGAGAATCAACTTCATGATTTCTATTATTAATAAGGGCTGTGCCCCTGAATGTTGTCTCTATTTCCTGAAGAAGCTCTAAGCCATTATCAAACTCTCTCCTCAGTAGAGTCAAGCACTCTCTCTGAGTGCAAGTCAAGTCACAAACACACCAAAGCAAACAAGACAAGTACTTCTCCAAAAAAAAAATCTTAGTTGTTTTTTTTTTTTTTAGCCACCTGCTAAAGACTCCCTTTCAATAACAGAAACTGTGATTTTTTTTTTAAAAAACTACTTACAGGAGACACGTTTCCCAATGCAGACCAGTCAATAAAATTGCCACATAAACAAAATGGAAATAATTAGTTTAAAGGCCTGGTAATTATAGTAATTGCTCCCTCTTTTGTCCCACCAGAAGGAGGTACATTTTCCAAACAGGTACAAGGGACTCGGCCACATATCACTTGTTCTGATAAAAATAAATTGCTTCTCATCTTATTTATCATTCTGAACTTAAAGGCTGATTGATGACTGAATTCTCTTTTTCATCCAAATTGTCTTCAATAATGGCGGTAGATATTTGAGTCATGTTATAAATACACCCACATTAATATCATTTTGCCTGTCTTGATGAATACGATCATTATTTATTTTCAAATTTCTTACTTCAAACTGCATATTCAAACTACAATAGAGTTTAAAACTAAAGATATTATTTCAGCATAAAAGGCCAGACACTAGAATAATTTATAGCTCAGAATGCTGTAATGATCATGACTAACAGATCACATTTTAAATTTTAAAAAGTTTACGTCCTGACCCTCATTTTTAATGTTAATCATCTGATCCATCAATTTAAGAGAAATTTGAAGGGACCACGGATTGACTTTTTTGTAAAATGAGTTCATGAAGGACAGCAGCAAATAATGGTTGTGATGGTTTTCCATGTTTAAAACGAGAAAACATGACTAAGAAAATAAATTTAAAGAAAACGTTCTGTCAGAAGTCTCCCTGAGGGTTTTATGCATAAATAATAAGGACTATGTGATATGAATGAGAGAAAAGAAAACATCAGTCAAAGAGATTCTACAATGTTGTTGATAAGAATGTCCAGGTCTCTGTGAAAAGAAACAATCAGGAAATAAACTACTGACCGCTCGACCGCTTAGAAAAAGGATATGTATTGGCATCAACAGTACCCTCTAGAGATTCATTAAAATTTCCTAGTTCCAAAGGTGACTGAAAAACAGAAAAATGAAACTGAGACACTAATGAATGTCCATGAGATCAAAAACCAACATGTAGCCAGGCGCAGTGGCACATGCTTATAGTCACAGTAGCTCTGGAGGCTAAGGGAGGAGGATCATGAGTTTAAAGTCAGATTTAGCAACTTAGGGAAGCCCTAAGCAACTCATTGAGACCCTGCCTGTAAATAAAATATGAAATAGGGCTGGGGATGTGGCTCAGTAGTCGAGTGTCCTTGAGTTCAATCCCTGGTACAAAAAAAAAAAAAACCCAAGATGTATAGGTAGAATGTTCTCACTCCTTTGGAGGGAAAAATGTATATTCACATACATGTTTTTTTTTTTTTTGTGTGTGTGTGTGTGTATTATATTACATAAGTTTCGTATGTATGTTTCATGAATATAAAGATATATATGTAAAGGCATCCATAAATGAATATAATTTATGTATTTATTTATATTCAAAGTATAGCCACCACTATTATGGTTTGCATGGGGAATGTCCCCCAATGTCTCTTGAGTTCAGTGAGGGAACTTGTGGTTAGTGACTGGATCATGAGGGTTCTGTCCTGATCAGTGGATGAACCCATTGATGGCTGAATGGATTCCTGGGAGCTGGGACCTACTTGGAGGAAGTCCACCACAGAAGGCATTCCCTGTGGGTAGGTTTCTCTCTAACCTCTTCCTGTGTGTCTCTCTTTCTGCTCCCTGGAT
Source organism: Marmota flaviventris (assembly GCF_047511675.1). Lineage (NCBI taxonomy): Eukaryota > Metazoa > Chordata > Mammalia > Rodentia > Sciuridae > Marmota > Marmota flaviventris. The sequence continues at coordinate 7,500,971 of NC_092517.1, read as the reverse complement.
GCCATCAGCTGAGCAGATTCTGCCACGCCCTCCCGCCATGATGTTCTGCCTTATCTCACGTCCATCAGAGCTATGGACTCCACCAACCACGGACTTCTGAGACTGTGAGCCAAAGTAAACCTTTTCTCTTCTTAAGCAGTTCTTATCCAATCATCAGGTCACAGCCATGAAAAACCGGCTAACACAACTACTGTTTTCCTGGTTAGACAACCACGTTCACATACACACGATTTTCCACCTACAAACCACAAACACGGTCATGCTCTAAAACATCTGACAGGGTTGGATGATGAATTTGGTGCTTAAAAGAGGTCCAAAAAATTAACTTGAATATGTAACTTCTGGAGCCGTGAACCTCATCGAGCTTCTCATTTATTCTCTTGCTATTCCTGTTACGAAATGTAAAAGGAAAAGCCTCCGGAATCCCATTTTCATGAATAGTAAATAAGAATCAGTGCAAAAAAAAAAAAAAAAGATCGTGTAGCTTATTAAATTTGCAGTGTCTTTTATGAACCTATCTGTTCATTGTCTGTCTCAGATAGCTTTGCATTTCCTGGAAAGGATGATAAATAGAGCAATAGGTTCCTTTTAAATGTTTAAGTTGGAGACCAATAAATAGCTTCTCTGTTTCCTCCTGGAAATTACAAAAGTCATCATCATGCAGATATAAAATCGTCTCCATTTATTCCTCCGGATGGGTTCTGCTACATCAGCTGCAGGAAGTTGAAGAAATGACAGCAAAATCGTGATTAAAATATATATACTTCTTTCCAGTCCAGCTCCAGACCATAGAAAATACCTTTAAAATCTAGCGCGTTGGAAAGTTCTATACATATCACCAAGGATTTACACGTATTTCGGGGAAAAAGTGAAGCCATGATCATGATTTGACAGGTACAGTTCCGTGAGGGTTCCCTCAGTAGCAAAAGAAGGAAATCTGACAAGAATTCAAAGCCACTGAAGAAAACTTACTAAATCTCCACGGCGGGAGAGCAAATGAGGTTTTTAAAGCTGGGTTTCCACATACCAGGGGCTGCAGCTGGTGAATCCTAAACCAACACAGAAACCAACTGGAGATAATCAATACCTGGGTTTAGTGAGACACAGGATGCAAAACAGCCTGGGCCAAGAGGAGACAGTGCCACAAACCAGATGACCATAACACCACGTGCGACCCTGGGACAGGCATTTAATTTTTCCGCACCTTGATTTCCTTTTCTGCAGAATGGGAAGGAAAAGAGTATGTACCTCTGAGACGTTTTCTTAGCTTATCTCCTTATATGGAGATAAAAATTTATGCCATTTCTCAATTTCATTGCCCTGGCCACCAACTTCTTCTTTGATCTCGACATCTCTCCAAAGTGAATCGTGATCCAGCCCTGGCTTCCTTTTCTATTTATAACCTCTGCCTTCTCCGCTCTAACTATCCATCGCTTTGAGTCGTCTTTTGCAAGAATCAAGGCTCTTGGTATTTTAATCTCTGAATGTAAAAAATCAGAAGTTCGATGACCACCCGTCCATATAGGCCAATGCAGAAACAGAGCCACTGGCCAACAGATCTTGCTCATTAATAGCAGCCATGTTCACACCTAAGCCAGAAAACCTGTAGGGTACTCTCTGTGGACAGGAATCCAGAGTTGCCTGCCATCCTTGTCTTATGAGGGCACATTTGCATTCCTTGTTTGAGCAGGAGAGATCTTTAACCTGTGTTTTAGCCGGCTTTGGCACGGTCGTGCCCAAAATACCCAACCAGAACAATTTGAGGAGGGGAGAGGTTGGACCGATTAGGTTGCAGCTCGAGTCCAATCTTTTCACCCCTGAATATTCTTGTACTAACAGAAGCTGCAGGGAGACACACCTCACATCCACACCATAACGACATGCTGATCCTAGTCTCTTTTTTACTTTACGATACAATACAGCCTGGGAAGTTCAAGTACTTGACGCATCGTGACCTTTCTGCCTTTATCCTCGTTGGGTTATTTCGACTCCTAATAAGCGCTACTCCTAATAACCTGCACTCAAACCTCCACTCAACACCAACCACTGTACTTTTCTTGGGCTGCCCATCATCCGGGTAGAAGAACGAAATAAAAGAAAACACGGCGAGCAAAGATCAATGGACAACTTAGTTTGTGCCATGCAAACCTTTCAACAGAGCTCTGCTGGTGGTTATCCCAGATTGCAAACATGGAAATATCTTTTCACACAAGAAGAACTGTGTGACTTCCTGAAAAATGTGATTTGCTGGTGTAAACAAACATAAAAACATTTTGCATTCAGTCTCCTTGAGAAAAGAAATGAGGTGCTTCAAACGGTGACCAGTGACATCTAAATTTATTTAAAAAAAAAATATTCCCTGGATCAATCAAGTCCATTTTAGAGGATTGATTTTCAGAATGTGACCCTATGAACTGAGTTTTAAACGTCTCAATACTTATTTATTTTAGCCTTTATAAACACCTTATGAAGTACTAAACTTGGGTTTGTTTATTCGTGAGTTTAGTGCCCTAATCATCATCTTCTTGCTTGTTTTGAAACGTTTTTTTCTTCCAGCTACGTTTTAGTTGAAGCAGACAGCTATCAGAGTGTGTGGCTTGGACACCACACAGCACCTTATTTTGCAAGAAGGACCAGTAATATGTGTGTGTATATATATATATATATATATATATATATATATATATATATATATATATAGTGATAGTGGACATCTTCATAAAGAACGTAAGGCAGGAACAGCCTTTCCAGCTTACTCATCTGCTAGAAGATCATAGATTTGCTCTTTTAGGTTAAAAAAAAAAATCAGGTCTAAAAATTCCCTCACTGAAAAGTTCTATATTCTTGGCAGAAATATAATATCATTGTTGAACATTAGGCCTTGCTCTAAATTCATTTTATGTACTACACAGTCACTGCTTGAGTTAGCTTTTTTTACACGGCTGACCAGAACAATCGTAGAGAAGGAAAGATTTCTGTGGGGGCTCAGTTTCAAAGATCTTAGTCCATAGACAGCAGGCTCCATTCCTTGGGGGATGGAGGTGAGGTAAGACATCATGGCGGAAGAGTGTGGTGGAGGGAAGCAGTTCACATGGTGATCAGGGAGCAGTGAGAGACTCCACTTGCCAGATACAAAATACGTACCCCATAGCTGTGCCCGAAATGCCCACCTCCTGCAGCCACACCCTAGTAGCCTTCAGTGACCACTCAGTTAATCCCTATCAGGGGATTAATTCACCGATTGGGTTAAGACTCTCACATCCCAATCATGTCTCCTCCGAACCTTCTTGCAGTGTCTCACAGGTGAGCTTTTGGGGGACACCTCACCTCCAAACCACAACAGTCCCTAGTGATATCCTAGCAAGAAAAATTAATAGGACCTAGAAAAACATTTCAGGACACAAAGCGAGGGTTGGGACCAAGATGGTAGACACAGGGAAGGTGTCAGAGGGGAGGTGCCTTTTTGCCTGAGTCTCAGAATATAGAGTTGCTAGCTGGGAGCTCGTGGGAGGTAAATGAAGGTGCTGTCATATTTGTGATGACCTCTCAGTGTCTATCCACTGAACCTGTGAGAAGAATTGGGCTCCATCTCCCAGCCCTTTCCCCTTTGTTGGATTCTGGGTCACTTCTCTTCTTGTATCGGGCTTGCCATTTTGTGATCCGTTATCTGTTTCTTCCTGAATGTGGGACTACAGTCTAGATCTGAACCCCTGAACCCCATTCTACTAAATCAAAATGCACATAGAATTTCACCTCCATGTGGATGTTCTAACAGGCTCTCCAAGATGGATTTTCCCCACATGAACCAATGTCAACCTTTTTTTGGGGGGGTGCAGGATACTGGGGATTGAACTCAGGGACACTCAACCACTGAGCCACATCTCCAGCCCTATTTTGGATTTTATTTGAAGACAGGGTCACGCTGAGTTACTCAACACCTTCGCCATTGTGAGGCTGACTTTGAACTTGGGATCCTCCTGTGTCAGCCTCCTGTCCCCCAAAACCAAACGCCAAATGTTCTCCTGAGCAGCTGGGATTACAGGCATGTGCCACCATGTCTGCCCCAATGTCAAGATTTAAGGTAGATGGTTCCATAACTTTGGTATTGTGAATTGAGCTGCCATAGACACTGATGTGGTTGCGTCCCTGTAGTGTGCTGATTTTAAGGCCTTTGAGTATAGACCAAGGAGTGGGATAGCTGGGTCAAATGGTGGTTCCATTCCAAGTGTTCTGAGGAATCTCCATACCGCTTTCCAGATGGGCTGAACCAATTTGCAGTCCCACCAGCAATGTGTGAGTGTGCCTTTTCCCCCACATCCTCACCAGTGTTCATTGTTTACTTGTATTCTTGATAATTGCCATTTTGATTGGAAAGCGGTGGAACCACCCTAGGCGCCCTTCAAGAGATGAGTGGATAAAGAAAATGTGGTCTATAAACACATGGAATATTATGGAGCCTTAAAGAAGAATGAAATTATGGCATTTGCTGGTAAACGGATGGAACTAGAAACTATCATGCTAAGTGAAATAAGCCAGTCCCCCAAAACCAAAGGCCAAATGTTCTCTCTGATATGTGGAGGCTCACACACAATGGTGGGGGGAATAGAAGTTCATTGGATTAGACAAAGAAGAAGAGAAGAACGTGATGGGAATCAGAAAGACAATAAAATGAATCCGACAGAACTTTTCTATGTTCATGATCAGTGAGTACAACTACATCATGTACAAGCACAAGAATGGGATCCTCATTAGAAAAAGTTATGCTCCACATATGTTTAATATGTCTAAATACACTCTACTGTCATGTACATCTAAAAAGAACAAATAAAAACAATCTAAGGAGGAAAAATGCCCATTATGGCCCTCTATCCCTGTCGATTCCATTCAATAAACTCAACCAACCACTGATTAAAAATACTCCAAAAAAAGTGTCTGTATGGAATATGTTAATTTTTTCTTGTTATTATTATTCCTTAGACAATACAGTACCACAGCTAGTTACACTGCATTCACATTGTATTATGTACTGTTGATCATGTAGAGATGTTTTACAGGATACCGGAGGACGTACCTAGGTAACAGGCAAATGCTGTACTGTTTTCTATAAGGGATTCAAGTCTGCACAGATATCAGTATCTGAAGGCATTCGTGGGACCAATCCCTACAGATGGTAGGAGAGAGATGTACTTTTAATCTTAAGCAAAGGTCAGTTCTGACTTCCACTTGCTTAAGGGAAAACAAGAAAAATTAATAGGACCTAGGAAAACATTTCAAAACATTCGGAGATATTTTTGATCTCCCAATTTCTCTCTCACCTTTACCATCTTGATCCGGGCACTAGTCCCCTCTCCCCTGGACCATTGCAATCACCTCCTAATAGGAGGCCAAGCCTCTCTGGACTCCCCTGCACTCCACTTTATCTACACAGGTAGAGAGATCCATGTGGGATAAGATCATGTCACTATTCTATATAAAACTGTGCAGTAGGTCTGGTTAAAAAAACCAAAACTCTTCATCCAGGACTCTAGGACCTATATGACATAGTCTTGGCTACTTCTCCAATCTTACTTCCTCCACTCTTCTCCTTAAATCCTTGGAAACCAAGGTCTCCTTGGCTTCAGTCCCCTTTGTCCAAATATCCCCTGACTTGGTTCCTCTCTGTTCCGGTGCACTCCACACCAGACAACACAACGCCTGCCCCTTTGTTCTGCATTCTCCTTACACTGCTTCATGCTCCCCTGGAGGACTGCATCTGTCTAAGATGCCCCTATGGTTATTTGCACAGTGACTGCAGTCCTATAATCTAGAAGCTCCTTTTCATCTTGTCAGATCTGCAGGACACAGGTTCCTTGGTTCTCTGCCTCATACAAGCTCTGGATCTTCGCCACGGTAATACCAGTTGCTTCAACACTATGTGCCAGGTACGTCTTACCTTGGTGGGCATGGAGATATTCACGTGAGGCTATGGGAGCAATGCTATGAAGTTGGAAAAGACAAGGAAGGTCATATGGAGCATGTGGAGTCTGGGAAATGCAAAAGAACCCACACAGAATGGAGGTATGTTGGAAACACTGGTACGGCAAGAGGAGAATGTCCTAGAATTTAAAGGGCACGTGTCTTTTCCGAGTATCAGCTTTTGCTCTTCTTATAAACAAATCTCACAGGTCCGTGATCATCGGCAAAGCAGACACGGCCTAATTTTCTTTTCTGTAAATTTCTATTCAGCAAAATGATCCCTTTATACTCCCGTGGAAGATGATGAATGGGAATACTTCCTAAACATGATTTTCATCCTAAGGAACTTAACTGAAGATTTACAATTGGCTTGCAATAAAATTAATAGAAAAGATTTATTGCAAAGCCCCTTTTCTGTATTACATTAGCCTGGTTATGATGGCTTTAAGGTCTTTGAGCAATTTACTCTAAGTACCTCTTATTTTCTTACGGCTCATTTATTTCTACTATATCTTGCTTATGTTAGGAATAATTTGGTTTTCTTCCCGGGTACCTGCTGATCCTTTCACAATTAAAGTACTTTCTTTCCTCTGTTACATTTTGGCCCAGGATCCCTTCTCTTGGGTAGTTATTTCTGACATTCTTCCCAAATGCCCATAACGAAATTATGACCTTCATCCACACAACGGGTCAATTAATGTCAGGGAATTCTGTTGATTTGTTTTTCTTCGTCTCTATCCTCAAATTATCAATGCTCATTCGCGAGATCCGAATGAATGTCACTTTGAAAAGTGGCAGCGAGACCACAGGATCTCACTTTGTTTTTTTGTCATTTTTGACATACCTGAACACGTTGGGTGACATGCCAGCTGTTAAGAACAAGACACCCCCTTCATGGCAGGCTGGAGTAAATGGCTAAAGTAAGAAGAGATCATTGAGACCATCCTTCTCCTTTGATGAATGAGAGAATACATTAAGGTGTGACGTCCCCTTGCCTGGCTGTGTATTAGCAGAATTCTGGAAGAGAAATGGTAACTTGAAGCAGGATTGCAAAAATGACCTCTCTAGGAAACAAAGTGGCTCATAGTATTTCATATCACAATTAGAAAACCAGTTTCATCAGAAATATGAAGCAAGACCCTGCCTCAAAATAAAAAAAAATTAAAAAATAAAAAGGGCGGGATGTGGCTCAGTGGTTAAGTACCCCTGGGTCCAATCCTTGGTACCAGAAAAATAAATAAAAATAATGCAACAAATACACAATTTGCATGTAAAGTTAGAATGCTTGTCAATTTCTATGTTCATAATCCTTGTTTAAGGGGAGAAAAGCAGAGATACCTGTGCTATATCAACCTAGGCAGATAAAGAGGAAGTCGGATGCTGGACAGTTAAGAAATCACTTATGTAACTATGTCCCAAGTCAGATTTTTTCAGCCTGAGGGTCCACCCTGTCTCTGTCAATGTCTTCTGTACCATGTGAGGGTCAGTCTACAGTGAATGACCCTCCACAGGTAAAATCTGATTAATTATATTTATACAGTTGAGCATTTTATAAAAGAAAGTAAGTTTACTTTTGCAAATTTGCATCTACTTAATTGTTTTTAGAGGTAATGAAACTGTTGAGTAGAAGTCAATTGAAATGTTGATTCATACATTCATTTGTGAATTGATCTTACATTCACTTGGTTTTTTTTCTTAAGTCTTAAGTTTTTAGGACCTATGCGTCTGAACTTTATTTTCAAATTTACTGAGAAGTTTGCATTTCAAAATCAGAAAACATCAGGACATAAAATATGATAAATTTAGATTATATGCAAGTTTGGTTGCACTTTTATTTGAAGGTCAGATGGCATATGAAATGGTCTGCAATTTGTCAGATCATATGATGACATGATTGGGGAGTATGAACAAGCTCATGGACCGGTTACGCAGTGAAATACACAAATTGACCACAAAATAGCATATGTGTGCTTTGTGAGTCTCAAAAATCCTTCTTAAAAAAATTAATTGTACACTACAGGCTGATTGGGGGCATAACTTTTACACAAAATTCACATTTATTGGAACCACCATTTGACCCAGCTATCCCACCCCTGGGTCTATACCCAAAGGACTTAAAATCAGCAAACTGCAGTGATTCAGCCATATCCATGTTTATAGCAGCTCAATTCACAATAGCCAATCTATGGAACCAGCCTAGACTCCCCTCAACAGATTAATGGATAAAGGAAATGTGGTATATTTACACAATGGAATATCATTCAGCCTTAAAGAAGGATAAATTATGGTATTTGCAGGTAAATGGATGGAGCTGGAGACGTTCGTGCTAAGTGAAATAAGCCAATCCCCCAAAACTAAAGCTAAATGTTTTCTCTGATATGTGGATGCTAATTCACAATAAGGGGGAGAGGGCTAGGAACAAATTAGAGATACTTTGGATTAGGCGGAGGGGAGGAAGGATAGTAGAATGAATCAGACATTATTACCCTCTGTGCATATATGATTACATGACCGGTGGGATTCTACATCACGTACAACCAGAAGAATGAATAGTTATACTGGATTTATGTATGATGTGTCAAAATGCATCCTACGGTCATGCATAACTAATTAGAATTTAAAAACTTACAAAATCTGCATTTAATAAAAAATAAAAAAGTACAAAATTTGGGAAAATATGTGCATTTGTAATTACTTTCAAAACGAGTTTCTTAAAACTAGAGCAGAATAATATGTGTAGCACAATTATATAACTTGGTATCTACATAAGACCATGTCAGCGTGAATCTCATAAAAGCAGCTCAAACAATATAAGTAATTAAAAACAACACTATTTTCTTTCTTTTATTTTTTTCTTCCTTTATTTATTTATTTATTTTGGTACCAGGGATTAAACCCAGAGGGGCTTCCCATATCCCTAGCCCTTTTTCTTTTTACTTTTGAGACAGGGTCTTACTAAGTTGCTTAGGTCCCACTAAGTTGCTTAGGTCCCACTAAGTTGCTGAGGCTGGCTTTGAACTTCTGTTTCTTCTGCTTCAGCCTCCTAAGCCTTGGGGATTACAGAAATGGGCCACTGTGCCCGCTAACACTACTGTCAATCTGTATCTTCTCCAGCCCCAACTCTTTCTTTTATATACTATCTTAGTTTCAAGAAAAATCCAGTTCTTTCCTTTCCTCCCATATTTTCAGTATATTTTTCCAGATTTTGCGTTTCCAAAGATCAGATTATGTGCAAAGTTTAAACTCATTTATGTGGACATGGTGAGGGGATTCGTGTTGGTCTTCATAGGACAGGGGAAACAGAGACTTAACGTCAGTAAGTCTTGCTACCCCTGTTTTATAAGATAGACTTGTAGATACCTTATTATATAAAAGGAAAGTTGATAATAGACATCAATTGACACAATGGTGTACACTATAATGCCACTTATAAACTTAATAATTTGTTCTACTGTAGCAAATTCTTTAAAGGATCCAATTTTTTTTAAAAAAAAAATATTTCACTTGACTGAATACATTACTGAAAAATAAAACAGATCCCTATCAAGTTTGGGGTGTGGGATAAACCATGGGACCACTGAGTTCATGGTAGGATGATGTTTGAGTCCTTTCCATGAACAAATTCAGCAGATAGGTACCGAGATGCTGGATCAAAGAGAAGTCACCTTAAATTAGGAAGGATGTCATAGGAAGAGGACAAGACAGGAGGTCAAGAATGTAGCAGCTGCTTTTGGAAACATGTCCATAGTTCTATCAGATGCAATGGAATTTAGATTCATTATGGTTGGTTTTCAGGGTACAGGAACTAGAGCCAATTCAGTGAAGGAATCAAGAACATGATTTAAGGAAAGGAGGTGTTTTCTAATTATCAGATATTAAATAAGGCTGGATTGCTAAGTACTTGCTTAGATAGAATGGTGAGAGGAGAAAAAGAGATACAAATTTGGAAAAGGGAATCTCCTCCACATTTAGGAGGTCTAAAGGGGCCAAACATTCTTGAGAATGTTAGATTCTGATCTAAACAGAATAGCCTTTTCTATTTTGAATAGAATTGTTCTTCTCGCATTTTTGCAATTTCCAAAGACTCCAAGAGTTTTAAGATTTGACCTCTATAAGACAAGCATATCCTGTGTATACTGTAAGCTTCATGTGTAACATATATAACTGAAACTATAACCAGAGCAACAAAAATTACAATTTTACTATATATCAAGCACATAATGTATACATATATTAGTCACTAAGTATTTTGTATAACTTTTCCTTCATTTAACCCAACAATCTTTGGGTGGACTGGATGGGATTTGTGAATTTTTTTCACAGGGTGAAGTGGGTATCAGGGATTGAACTCAGGGACACTCAACCACTGAGCCACATCCCCAGCCCTATTTTGTATTTTATTTAGAGACAGGGTCTCACTGAGTTGCTTAGCATCTCACTTTTGCTGAGGCTGGCTTTGAACTCAAGATCCTCCAGCCTCAGCCTCCTGAGCCGCTGGGATTACAGGTATGCACCTGGAGGGATTTGTCATAGCAGAGCCGGAAACTCAATTGAGATTCATCCAAAGCTAATCACAACCCCTAACTATTGCACTATTTGTACCATTGCTATACTTCCCACGTAATGTTCTTCCAAGTGAAACAGCTAAATGGGGCGTGGAAGCCAGTAATATATAGACAAGAGCTTGTTATCCTGCTCAGATATCCCCAGGTACAGAGATGCAATTCATAAATTTTCAAAGTGCACTCAGGAACAATGTGGAGACCCGTCTTTACATGAGTTTCACAAGTGAACCAGACGGGCATTTTTGTGATACAACAGTCCATTTCTAAGATATTACCTTCTCAGCTTAATGCTATCAATGCTCACATGAAAAGTCAGGAATAATTCATTACAATTCTCCAATGAGGTGAACTATTCCATTATCATTCATAAATATAGAAAGGTTTCTACATCTTCCAGACAGAACTAGTTGTTACTGAGCTTAGCGGGGAATGAAACTGATCATGCAATACAAATGTCTTTGTGAAACTAGATAGAATAAGAGTCAAAGGGAGCTTGTTGCAGTTTCATAATTTCTCCGTTCTTAAAGTTCTTATTGAACACTTGAAAATATGGCCTACGGGCACTGACTGTATAAGAAATAGGCTTCTTTTTTTTTTTTCTTTTGAATCAAAATCTAACCAGAAGACTAAAAATAAAAATGATAATAGCTTTTAGATTAAACTTAACTAAAACCCATGCTGGTATTTCATTGACAGTAATTCTTCCTAGGTCCAGAAAATAATCAGTCATCTCATATATCAAGGACATAGTTGAAAGTGTAAAACAAAGAGGACTTTTTTTAGTGATACACATAAAATCTGAATCACTCTATGTCAAGAAAACCTATCAGGTTCTTGCAGACTTTGTTAAAGAGTGCATATTTGATATATTCATTCTTAGGAAATTTGTAAGTCAGAAAATGATTGCCACAGGCGGTGAAACCAATAGTTTAAAATAAAGACAGAAGAACAGAAATGTAATACATTGGGCCACAATTACTTTAAAAAAAAAAAAAAACGCATTTCAGGATAATTTCTTTTAGGATCAAAGGATGTACCTGAGCAGATACGGGTTTCCTTCATCTCCCTGGTTGCCGATGGTGTGCAAGAGAGTCAGAAATTGAGCCCATCCGTCCTGAGGCTAAATAAGAAATTTGTTGATTGGCATCTGTGAGGTCCCTTATTGATACGGAGAGATTTTTCCTGTGCACCTGCCACATACATAAATAAGCGTGCCCTGGTAAACATAGAAGGCAGAGTCAGCAGGATGCTTGGAACAAAGGCATCACGAAAAATCAGGCTGTAGGAAGAATAGAAGATAGATAGATAGATAGATAGATAGATAGATAGATAGATAGATAGATGATAGATAGATAGAGGCCACCAAATGTCTAGGCATAGCCCATCAAAAAATCTTGGTGCTATGATGGATGATTTTGGCAACTGGACCAAGTAGATGAACAAGATATCAACATGTCAAGAAATTGGAAAAAAAAAAAAAAAAAGAAGAAGAAGAGCAAAACTCGTGCAATTTCAGGCAGATATGACTAGATTATTCAAGAGACTAGGTTCCCAGACTGGATGAAAAAACCAAGTGGCTTCCTTTTGTCGTCTCATAATGGAAACATTGCATTCTGCCTACACCAAGGCAGAGTGGCTTTTAGGATCGTGTGGGGACTCATCTGAAAGTGTTTTGGAAATTGCAAACTGTTACAGAAATATTAGCTTTTATTATCATCATCATTGAGACATGCCACACAGATGGGGAGGGTTCGCGGCAGGATAAACACTCTCTGCAAAGTTGAGCAAAGATGGTGGTCTACATACAAAGCCGCAGAGTGACGTCCTTTATGTCTTTACCAACCCTGAATACCCAACCCACTTGTATTAGAAATGAAATCTCTTAGAAAGTCGGGAAAATAAACTTGAATGGTTTCTTCCCAGACTGAGATGTGATGTCTCTCTAATGAGTACCAGATGTCACAAAAGTGGGCTTTTTTTTTTTTTTTCCTTTTAAGATCCAACCTGAGAAAATATGTTTCCAGTAAATAGAAGAGGAAGATGAATTTTCCTGAGGAATAAATGTGTCCAAAAGGGCTATTCCCCCACACCCTTTTTTTTTTTTTTTTTTGCATGTGAGAGGTTCTGTGGAACAGAACGAAACACTCTAAATTTGAACTTTCCTAGATGGGGCTTGTGCATGGAGGCCCCACAAACAGAAGGAGGTGGCAGGATTTTTCTCTTCAATTGCAATTGATTTTTATTAGGAACCACAAGCACGGACGAGAGTGTCTGTGTGTCTTAATGAACAGAACCGTGCAGGTGCATGAGGATAGGTTCATAAAAACCTAGGGCTCTAACGTGCTCGAATTCTCCCGAATTCTCTCCAATATTCTCTGTTTCTTATCATTATGACTAAATAACGATGGCAAAACTAATGATGCTATTACCCTGTAATTGGGAGCGGAGGCTGTTTTGCAATGATGGAGCATGCTCTGAACACAGTTAATGGGCCAACCAGGCAGCCCCACTGGGCCGTGGGCCCACAGAGCAGGAAGAGGGAGTCTTTGCAAGGTAGGATGCTGTTCATAAAAAGCAGTCAGCATCAGGAATCGGCTGTCACCTACTATTGTCTACTGCTCGGTCAGCCTAGGGGACATTCACAGAGCCAGAATAAAGACTGGAGGGGGTTTCTGATGTAAAATGTAAAAAAGCCATTTTTTCTCCCCTATTTCTTCCTTCCTTCCTTCCTTCCTTCCTTCCTTCCTTCCTTCCTTCCTTCCTTCCTTCCTTCCTTTCTTTCTTTCTTTCTTTCTTTTCTTTCTTTCCATCTCCCTGCCCTTATTTTCAACCCAAAGAATTCATTATTCAAATCCCACCCTATTCTGTCAATGTTACCTCTTATCGGGCATTGTAGACTTTAGGATCTAGAATCATGATTTTTATTTAAGGTGTATATTCCGGAATCCAGCATCGAGCCTGGGACACAGTGGAATCTCACCTGTTACCAAAGTGCTCGAATCTCTTGTCAGAAAAAAAAAAAAAAAGTTAAGTAACATCTTCACTTAAGAAGATACCTTAGCGAGTGCTGTGGAGTGAATGGAAACTGAAATTCTCATACATTTTTTTTTCCTTGCAATACCAATACGTTTTCCCCCCAAGACCAGTCAAGCTAAAATGGAAAGTAGGAATCTGGTGGCTCAGAAATTTTTTAAAAAGACTAGGAGACATGTAGAAAGAGAATGTGACCAGAGTTGCTGATCCCTGACCTCATCCCAGAATTGGGACAAACTGGCAGAGGATACATTTTCCCAAGTAGTAATTCTTCCCTTTTTTGGTCCCCCCACCTAAATGAATCATTATTCTATAATTCTTTTTTTTTTTTTTTTTTCTTAACCAGGTGAGAAGGGATTTGGCGCTGCTGTTAACAAAACCAAGCTTCCAATTGGACAATAACACCAACGATGGTCGTCACTGATTATTCTACACCACGAAGGTGGCTAAACACGTGAGACGGGCCATTTCATTTAATCCCCACGATCATTCCACCAGGAGTGTTTGATCAGCTTCCCCCACTCTTTGCAGTGTGCAAACAGGAGACTTAGAGAGGTGAAGCCGTGTGTCCAGGGTTACACTGTCGCTAAGTGATAAGAAAAGGATTTAAAAGAAGCCGGATTGGATTCAAGTCCCGGGTCTTAACCACTGGACCATTTGGCAGCACATCATCCAAGGGCATTCAGGGCAGGGCCGCTCCGTGGAGCCTCCCATATGTTCTTTCTGCAAAGTTGAGCTCACACTTTGAGCTCCATTTTGCAGACGGTGGTTTAGAGATGTAAATAACCTGCCTGGGTTTTGACAAGGATATTAAATGACAGAGTCAGGCCAGGTCCTGTCTTTTCCCTTGCAGAAGCCAATGTTCCGGATGAGGGCTGCATTCCGAAGCTCCCAGGCGATCCTCGGGGCTGAGCCCTGGGGATGGAAGGTTATAGGGAGGCTGATGGCTTTGGGCACATGGGAGTCTTCTTCCCTCTGCAAGGAAGTCCCCCATCCTGTCTACCTCAGATCTTTCCTGCTAACAAGAGAGGAGGATGTTCCCTGGGCCCCAGGCCACCTGTCTCATTTCTTTCCATTTCTTCCATTAAATCCTTTTCCTGCTTCCCTTCCACATGTATGTAAGTCTATATATTCAATTTTCGGGGTCACTTTAAGGTGGTTCTGTGATCACCACGGCTTTTCATTTTGCAGAATGCAAAGGGACATTCTGCTCTCAGTTCTACCCACCAGAAATGGTTGCTCTTTATCCTGGAATCCCCGGGAGGCATCGCTCTTGTGGTTTGGGGTTTGAGATGCTAAAGGAAAGTGGCTGTGAGTACGGTGACATTCACCGGATGGCCACTGTCACTCTGATCACCAGGGAAGTTGAGCTGTACACATGCCATTGGAGCAGAGAGTCACAGCCTAGCTTCTGGCGACCTCTGGGGAGCACGCGGCAGCCCGGGGACAGCTCTATCAACCTCTGGACATCTGGTGTTTGGTTGGTTTCACTTGGAGTTGCAAAATTAAAATACTATGTCATATGTTCCCCCAGAAAAGTTCTGATCCGCTACATAGCACGCATCAGCCAACGACTCTTGGCCAAACACTCCTCTACCCAGGGAGGAAAGTCAAATGCATTCCCCACATCTCCCCACCCCCCGTCCCCTAGATTTTTCTGTGATTTAAAAATATTTCGGTGGTTTTTGTAGATCTGCATTGACAGTTTCTGTAAACATAAACAAAACAGTGACAGTTCAATCCAGTGCAGCTGGGTGCGGATATTTGTAGCTAGGTTTATGGATGCCACCCTTGGGAACTTAATATATGGTGCTCCCTAAACTGCAGATCTCTACAGATGGAGACTTGGCTTGGGGGGTCCCAGGAATCATCACAAATTCTGCAGAGATAAAGGACTGTCCCTGGTCCGTGTTGACAAGAGTCATTCAAGACTAAGGCAAGCAGAAGAAAATGAACATGACCAAAGAGATTCAAGAAACTGCAGGGATTCTTCATCTTGTACCCCTTCTAATCACCACTTTCTTTTCTTTTTTATCATTTTTTTGGTCTAACGTGGGTTAGAAAATTTCTATCTCCTTTACTTTCTAGCTTTGACGAAAAAGATCCTGTTATGGTTCGAAGGTGAGGTGTCCCCCCCCAAAGCTCACGTGTGAGACAATGCAAGAAGGTTCAGGGGAGAAATGATTGGGTTATGTGAGCCTGAACCCAATCAGTGGATTAATCTCCTGATGGGATTAACTGAATGGTGGCTTGATGCAGGTGAGGGTGTGGCTAGAGGAGGTGGGAATTGGAGGCGTGGCTTTAGGGTATATATTTTGTATCTGGAAGATGGAATCTCTCTCTGTTGCCTGATCACCATGTGAACTGCTTCCCTCCACCACCCTCTTGTGCCATAAAAATATTCTGCCTCTCCTTGAGCCCTCAGAAATGGAGCCTGCTGTCTATGGACTGAGACCTCTGAAACTGCGAGCCCCCAAATCAACTTTTCCTCCTTTAGGATTGTTCTGGAAAGACCTTTCAGTCACAGCAGAAAAGAAAAAAAAAAACTGACTAAAACAGGTTCCTACGACAAGCAAGCTTTTACAATATTTTTTTTCCCCTTCTAACTAGGGTTTTCCCCTTAATTCTTTTCAATTAACTGCATCAGAGGATCTTTGGCTGTGGGTTAGTATTTGGAGTATCATGGAGACTGAATTCCATCCATTCATGTGTCCATCAAACCACTTATTGATTACCTGCTCTATGCTCAGCCATTGCTAGGGATCGAACCATGATTTGCAAACAAACATTACGGATGGTCAATGACTACCAGCTGGGCAACCTAGATTTTTGTCAATGTTTATGCTTCTGTGTCCCAGAAGCAATCAATCGTTTGTTTACATTCCGAGAGCCCCACCGGATCTAATTTTGATAAGATATCTCATTCAAAGTGGTGTTGGTGTTGCCATTCATTCTAACGACCTGCTTCTCAATGGAAAAGAGTACTTTGAGTCTATCACCTCCTTAGGGCCGGTTTTGCTAAAAGAAAAAAAAAAAACAGTCTAAGAATTGCTAAGTTGAAGAGACCACCACCCTTCGGAAGGGCTCACTATGGGGCAGATCTTACTGTCTGTGTCATCATGATTTTTATTCTACCTCTATCAAAAGTGAATATGCATGGAGGTTAATCATCTTTTTCACGTGGTAATGTACAGCCATAATCCTATGTGGGCATCAAAACCAATGTGTAAACTAGGGAGATAGGATTGTCACCGTGTCACGTGTGATAGCCCTGGGTTGGCAGGAGGAGAAAAGGCAAGACTTTGGAAATGGAACTTGACCCCTCTCTCAGGACTGCTCTGTCCTGCTCAGCACCATGGGAACCTCTGGCTCGGCTTTTATGCCTACCATTGTAGGTTCACTGTTTCTGCTCCCATCCAAGAAGAATTCTCTGCTGGGACCCAAGATACTGACCCTCTTCCTCACCCCAGCAAACTGTGCCTCTCCCCACCGTCCTCTTTCCCTTCTTTACTGAAACACACATCTGTGTAGGAAGAGTTTGCTGATCCTGCAACGAACCTCTCTTGGCCACTCTCCCTATTCTAGTTACTATTATGGTGAGGCCAGAATTAGAGAGGCACTCAGTATAGATAGGTAAATGGAGTCCCGTCAGAGCAAGGAGGCCAATTTGAGTGAGTCCAGGAAGTTGGAGGCTGCCCCCCTGGAGGGAGTGAAATGCCTTCAGAGCCCTTCCTCCATCCTTGTATTTGCTTCTACATGGAGTAAAGCTCTATGCAAAAGTTCATAGCCTCTGCACTCAAGGAAAGGTTCACCCAGATCACCTCTGCTTCCAAACCAAAATTTCTTTTTCTTTGCAATACAGGGATGGAACTCAGGGGCGCTCGGCAACTGAGCCACCTCCCCAGCCCTATGTTGTATTTTATGTAGAGACAGGGTCTCAGTGAGTTGCTTAGTGCCTGGCTTTTGCTGAGGCTGGCTCTGAACTCGAGATCCTCCTGCCTCAGCCTCCCGAGCTGCTGGGATGAGGGGCATGGGCCACCGCCCTGGGCACAGAATGCCTTTTGTAATACAAAAGCAAAGTCAGCTTCACCCCTCTTACTGATCCAATAGCAGCAGGCAACACTGTAGATGTCTCTCTTGTTGCCCACACTTTCTTCCCCTGGATTCCTGGGTTCCTCTCGCCAACTCCTCCTCCTCCTCTACCTACCTTTTATGTTATCTCTTTCCCTTTCTCCCACGTCTTCGTGATGAACTGTTCCAAGAATCACTTTTTGGACTTCTTCTTCTATCCACTTTACAATCTTATCCAATCTGATGGCATTAAACATTACTGACAGGTTAACGAGTCACAGATTTCTCTCTAAAACCTGTGTCTTGCTGCTGAGTTTCATATTCTTTTCTTCCTCTGCCTACTTAAGACCTATTTTAGCCAACGGGCCAAATCTGAGCCTCCAGTCTGCACCCCAGACCTTCTCCAACTGGATCATGCCAACAGCAATATCATCCTTGGAGGGACTCCCAAATTGTAGAGCCCTTCTTTGTTTTGGTACTGAAGATTGAACCTGAA
The DNA here is from genome assembly GCF_047511675.1 of Marmota flaviventris. Classification (NCBI taxonomy): domain Eukaryota; kingdom Metazoa; phylum Chordata; class Mammalia; order Rodentia; family Sciuridae; genus Marmota; species Marmota flaviventris. The sequence goes on along the minus strand of NC_092517.1, from coordinate 7,482,851 downwards.
CCACTCAGCTACATCCCCAGCCCTTTCTAGTTTTTATATTGAGACAGGGTCTCACTGGGCTGTGGAAGGTCTTGCTAAATTACTGAGGCTGGCTGTTAGGGTTTGGAGGTGAGGTGTCCCCCCAAAGCTCACGTGTGAGACAATGCAAGAAGGTTCAGAGGAGGAATGATTGGGTTGTGAGAGTCTTAACCCACTCAGTGAATTAACCCCCTGATTGGGATTAACTGAGTGGTAATTGGAGGTGGCTGGAGATGGGAATTTGGGACATGGCTTTTGGGTATATATTTGTAGCTGGCAAGTGGAGACCCCCTCTCTCTGTCCCCTGATCACCATGTGAGATGCTCCCCTCTGCCACACTCTTCCGCCATGATGTTCAGCCTCACCTCGAGCCCTCAGGAATGGAACCTGCTGTCTGTGGACTGAGACCTCTGAAATCCTGAGCCCCCAAACAAACTTTTCCTCCTCTCAAGTTGTTCTGGCTGGGTCCTTTTAGTCACAGCAGTGTTTCAAGAAAGTCACGCTTCCCAGCCCAAAGTCGAGGGGCAGTGACGATAAATGATAAACCTCCGTTAAGTTCAGGGAATTAAAAAGTACCTGGTCAAAGTGTTCGCTCATAGGAAGGGATGAAGAACCGAACCCATCTCACACCTGCCCTGTCCTGGTTTCCTGGCGCACCATCTCCAATGTTGAAAAGGTACCAGCAAGGGACTCCGTCCTTCAATGTCCCCATGCACCAAATTTTTAAAACATGTTGGACCAGAAGCAAAGATGCACAGCAGCGTGGGGCAAGAGGCAATGCCAAGGCTGTGTGGAGATGTGTCCCAGTTTCCTGGAGGCTTCCCACAATGGAATCTCCTTTGTTACTTTATCCACAGTCCATCTTTGTTCATTGATCCTGCTCCAGAGCCAGGGGGCTGGGGGGGGGACCTACCCACTAGTGAGCAGCATAACTTAGCACCCTCCCAAGTCCACAAAAACAACTCCAAGACAAAATGGAAGGCTGATTCACATAATCGTGCCCCTCTAAATTAAGTGTGTGATAAAACTATATTTGCCACAGCCTGGTAGCCTGAGGTTTGTCTTCAGCATCCAGAGGATTCACTATTGGATTAATCAGGGGCTCAATGATAGAGATAAAAGATTATGTTTCTTTTTAACGTGTCTACTGCAATTCCTAAATTTTCCAAAAAATAAAAAAAGGGAAAAAGAATAACAAGTATAAACAATGTAAAGCTTATGACGAATAAAATGACATTTTTCACTCAAACAGCTCTTGGTGAAATCGCAAAAAGTGAGAAGAAAAAAAAAAAAAACAGCAGGATTTTCATGGGCATTTGATTTAGGACCCAAGTAACTGCTGTTGTAATAAAGAAATATGGCCAGGAACTGAAATCCTTTTGTGAAATAATCGTGTCGTTTGGTTTCGACTTGTTAAGATATAAAAATGTACGCAGGTTTCTCTGGTATTCTTCGCAAGTTTAAAATATGAATCTGAAAAACACTTAAGAGATAAGATGTGGAGAATTTCATTAGGAGTACAATGTACACTTCCAATGACACTTCATGTGTTTGAAAGTGAATTGAGACTTGGGTATTAGAGAAGCGAATTCATAAATTATCTATGAATGTGGTAAAGCACATGAATTCTCAGCCTTTGGTTATTTTTACAAGCTTCAATTCTATAGCCTTACATTCAACTATGAAACAAAATGCAGGAGCGTTCTAAAATACATCTCTGTGTAAAGTAGACTTTTCAGACATGAAACTTTGTACCTGGGAGCTTTTATGGAGATAGAAAACTCTCAATCCACATTGTCTTTGGGATCACTTTATATTTATATATATTTTTTTTTCCTGAAAAATTTTATCTGTATTAGAACAAAGATGTCATTTTGTTTTTTTAAAACCAGTGGGGCATAACCACTGACCCACATCCTCAACTCTTTTTATATTTTATTTAGAGACAGGGTCTTGCCAAGTTGCTTTAGGACCTTGCTAAGTTGCTGCGGCTGGCCTCCAACTTGTGATCCTCCTGCCTCAGCCTCCCAAGCTGCTGGGATTACAGGCATGCACCACCAGGCCCTTCTCAGAGATGCCAATGTTTCTGCTTAATTGCATGATATTAGTGATTGACACAGAGATGTGAAAATAATAAGGAAAAGTTGCTATCGTTATCATTTAGCACGTTAATTAGCTCAATTGGAATTTGATCCAAGTTCAGAACAGACGCCCTTCCAAGCCAGAAACAGCCGTAGAGATGACCTTCACCAGTTTTCTCATTGTACAATGCAACATCTGCACTCATGGAACAAGGGTGAGTTACACAACATCAAGCCAGACCCCCCCAGTCCACAGGGCCATGTCCCTCCCCCCTTGGCTTTTATTTGATGGACACAATTTAAATGTTGGTGAATACTTTGTTTTTATATAATGTATCTCTTTTGAAATCACATATGTGAATGAGAGAGGCTTTAAGGGTAGAGATCATCACTGTCAAAACCTAAAGGTAAAATTTTACTACATCTTTTATGAAGATCAGGGACAGTAAGGGATACCCATATCTCAGATCCAGGCAGTGGAATCCAAGATAAATCATCTGCTTACCAGACTTGGTTCAAGTGCCAATGACAATTTCCACTGTCTACTATTCTGGGCCCTTGGACCTGTACCTGGTGAAGGATGGTTAACCATGCCATGCGGTTTCATTATTATTACGGATTATTACTGCCTGTGATAAATTTTTAGCATCTTATCTATTCCCCTTGCATACTATAAACGGATTATCATAACATCCTGGATTCAGAGACTTTCAATTCTCTTTTTAGCTTGCGGCCCCACACCATGCCACCCATGTTGATGGTTCTCCGGTTCCCATCTCCGACGCGAAAAGATGACACTTCTTCCACATTAAGACAAACAAGTGCCTTCGTTCTATCACTTCAGGGAATTTGTGAGTCAAGTGCTATAATTTTTTTTGCATTTTGCTGTTTATAATATTAATAGCTAGGCAATAAACAGTGTACGATTGAACTGTCAGAAATGATTTGTTACCAGATGTTAGCATAATCGGCCAGCTGTCAAATTTTAATAATTTTTTATTTGCTGGAAATCTTGACACTTAACTTTCAGAGTGAATCCAGACATAGAGCGTAACTTCTTTGATGTCACAGAGCTAAGGCAAAGCTCAGTTGCAGCTCGACGGTGTCAGCGCTGGGAACTGAGCATACAGTTTGCACATGGCATTTGGAATCTATCTTCGTTGGTGACAGATTGGAAAGTATGTGCTTTGCTTTATGTTTTGTATTCACTGTGCTTTGCACCCACCTGGACAAAGTACAGCTCTACAGTAGTTACAAACTAGATGCCATGATTAAATTTTTCTTTTTTTTTTTTTTTAACATGGCTCTAGAGTATATTTTGACCTATGATACTTACAAGAATAAGTATAACTTGTTCCAAGAGGATCACATTATTGTGGTTGTCCATGGTGTGGGGTTACCTGGGTCATGTATTTATAGGAGGATAGGAACGATATGTATCATTTACTCTACTCTCTTTCTTATTGCCATCCCCCATATCTTACCTTTATTCCCCTTTGTCTAGACAAAGGAACTCCTAATCTTCTCCTCCCTTGGTATGGGTTAGCATCCACTTATCAGAGAGAACATTCAGCCTTTGGGTTTTGGGGATTGGCTTATTTCCCTTAGCATGATAGTCTCCAGTTTTATCTATCTCCTGGCAAAAGCCATAGTTTCATTCTTTTTTTATGGCTGAGTAATATTTCATTGCATATATGTACCACATTTTCTTCCTCTGTTCATCTGTTGTAGGGCACTTCCGTTGGTTCTACAGCTTGGCCATGGTACATTGAACTGCTATAAATTTTAAGGGGGTTGTGTCACTGCAGATGCTGTAACCTGTTTGCATTGGTTGTTGTTAATCTCTGACTCCCCCCAAAACAGTGAGGTACAGGAAACCTTCAGAGTCGCTATAAGTAACAGTGTAGAAACTCTACTGCCTCCAAGCCATACTGTCAAATGGGTAGACACACAAATAACATGAAAAACCAAAGGAAAAAAAATCACCTTCAACAAACCAATGTAATTCAATGACAGAATCCATCGACACCAAAGTGGAAGAAATGGCGGAGAAGAAGTTTAGAATGTTCACAGTTAAATCGATCTGTGTGGTGAAAGATGACATAAGGGATAACATACAAGAAGAAAAATGTCTCTGCAACAAAGAGTTATTCTAAAAAAAAAAAGAGAAAGAGAAAGAAAAAAACAAGCAGATGAAGGACTCAATAAAGCCAATTAAAAATTCATTGGAAGGTATCACCAACAAACTGGACCACTTGGAAGACAGCGTTTCAGGCAATGAAGACACAATATATATTTTAGAAAATAAAGTTGACCAAGGAGAAAAGATAAGGGACCATGAACAGAACTTCCAAGAAGTATGGGATACTATGAAAAGACTAAACTTAAGATTTATTGGAATAGATGAAGGCTCAGAGATACCAACCAGAAGAATGCACAATCTTTTCAATGAAATGATATTTGAAAATCCCACAAAACTTAAGAATGAAATGAAAAAACCAAATAGAGGAGGCTTATAGGACCCCAAATATACAAAATTACAACAGTCCCACACCAAGGCACATTATTATGAAAATGCCCAGCATTTGGAATAAAGATAGAATTTTAATAGCTGCCAAAGAAAAAAGAGAGATTTCTTTTAGAGGGAAACCAATATGGATCTCCGCTGATTTCTCAACCCAGACCCTCAAAGATAGGAGGTTGTGGAATAGCATATACCAAGCTCTGCAAAAAAAAAAAAAAAAAATAGATGCTAACCAAGAATACGATAGCCTGCAAAATTAAGCTTCACAATTGAAGATCAAATGAAAACCTTTTAGGTTAAACAAAAATTAAAAGAATTCACAACTAAAAGGCATACACTACAAAACATTCTCAGCAAAATATTTTATGAAGAAGAAATGAAATACAAAAGTGAAAACCAGCAAAGGGAGAAGCTACACTACAGGAAAAGTCAGTCAAAGGACAAACAAATTCAAATTAAAAGTGAGAAATAAATCAAAATGATAGGGAAAAACATCATTTCTCAATAATGACATTGAATGTCAATGGCTGAAACTCATCCATCAAAAGACACAGATTGGCAGATTGGATTAAAAACCAAGACAGAACAATATACTGTCTCCAAGAGACTCACCTCATAGACAGAGACATCCACAGACTGAAGATGAAGAATGGGAAAAAAACATATCACTCACATAGATCTTGTAAACGAGCAGGGGTCCCTATCCTCATATCAGATAAGTGGACTTCAAGCCAAAGTTAATTAGAAGCGACCAAGAAGGCCATATCATACTGATTAAATTTGTTTGTATAAAGTGCAGTGTTTCTTATTTGAAGATATTTGATCTTGTTTCCATTCCCTGAGACAAGAGGATTGCAAATTCAAGGCCAACCTGTGCTACTTGTTTCAAAATCAAATACACACACACACACACACACACACACACACACACACTACACACAATAAAAAAGGCTGGGGATGTAACTCAGTGAATGCCCTTGGGTTCAATCCCCAGTAACTCGACCCCCCCAAAAAAGACACAAAATTAGACAAAAAATATTTTTTTTTTCAAAATAAACAAGTATTGAAGTGCCTAGTTTGAAATACTGACATTTTATCTATTATGTACGAAGTCTAATTAAAATCGATTTATCATACCAATATTTTTCCCAGTTTCAGTTTCTCCAGGTACCATCCTTGATAATAGGGGAGTGGTCACCTCAGTCTGGATGATTTACTGAATTTACTCAAGGGACTTGATGGAAAAACCAAGTTGCTCAAAGCATTGATTCCATTTCTAATACTTTGCAATACATTTAACGATCTTTAGCCAGTTTATACTTATTACGCCAAAGAGGGAGAACAAAATTTCTCTACAACTAGCAATTTATCAAATCTGAGATGTTTTATTTTTCCCCCTTTTTGTGATTGAGAAATTTTTAAAAAATCAACAAATAAGTTCTGGTAAATTCACAGTAACAAAATCTCTGGTTCAGAATTAATAAATGTTGAAATGTATTATCTCTAGGATTGCATAAACAAGCAAGGGTTTCCATTCTCATCTCAGATAAAGTAGACTTTAAACCAAAGTTAATCAGAAGAGATAAAGAAGGACATTTCATACTTCTCAAGAGAAGTAAATATAAGCAAGACATAACAATTGTAAATATTTATGCCCCAAACAATGGAGCATCTAGGTACATCAAACAAGCCCTTCTCAATTTCAAGAGTCAAATAGACCACAGTACAATAATACGGGGTGACTTTAACACACCTGTCTCACTACTGGACAGATCTTCCAAACAAAAACTCAGTAAGGAAACTATAGAATTAATGATACAATCAATAATTTAGACCTAACAGATATATATAGAATATTTCATCCATCCACAAGCAAATATACTTTCTTCTCAGCAGCACATGGCTCCTTTTCTAAAATAGACCATATCTTATGTCACAAAGCAACTCTTAGTAAATACAAAAAAAAAAAAAAAAACAGAGATAATATTCTGCATTCTATCAGACCATAATGGAATAAAATTAGAAATCAATGGTAAAATAAAAAATAGAAGCTACCATAACAAATAGAGACTAATACACAATTGAATGATGAATGGATAGAAGAAGAAATCAAGGATGAAATAAAAACACTCTTCGAGGTAAATGAGAACACTGATACAACATATCAAAATCTCTGGGACACTATGAAGCCAGTACTAAGAGGAAAGTTTATTGCATTGAATGCATTCATTAAAAAAATAAAAAGTCAACAAATAAGTGGCCTAACACTGCATCTCAAAGCCCTAGAAAAAGAAGAACAAATCAACACCAAAAGCAGTAGAAGACAGGAAATAATTAACATCAGATCTGAAATCAATAAAATTGAAACAAAAGAAACAATTGAAAAAATTGGCAAAACAAAAAGTTGGTTTTTTGAAAAAATAAATAAAATAAAATAAAAAAAAACAACCCTGGTCATGCTAGTGAAGAGAAAAATAAAAAACTCAAATTACTAAAAATACAAGATGAAGAAGGAAATACCACAACAGATACATCTGAAATATAGAAGAGAATTAGAAACTATTTTTAAAATTTATACTCTAATAAAATAGAAACTCTCAAAGACATTGACAAATTTCTAGAGACATATGACCTATCCAAACTGAATGAGGAGGAGGTCATACATGATTTAAACAGATCAGTTTCTAGTAATAAAATAGAAAATGCTATCAAAAACCTACCAACCAAGAAAAGCCCAGGACCAGATGGATTCTCAGCCAAGTTTCTATAAGACTTTCAAAGAAGAATTAACACCAAATACTTCTCAAAGTATTCCATGAAATAGAAAAGGAGGGAACCCTTCCAAACTCATTCTATGAGGCTAATAACCTGGTACCAAAATCAGACAAAGACACATCAAGGAAAGAAAACTTCAGACCAACATCCCTGATGAACATAAATGCAAAAATTCTCAATAAAATTCTGGCAAAATATCATATAAAAACATATTAAAAAGATTGTGCACCATGATCAAATAGGGTTCATCCCAGGGATACAGGGTTGGTTCAACATATAGAAATCAATAAACGTAATTCATCATATTAATAGACTAAAAAAAAGGAATCATATGATCATATCAGTAGATATGCAGAAAAAGCATTTGACAAAATACAATGCACCTTCATGTTCAAAACACTAGAAAAATTAGGGATAGTAGGAACATACGTCAATATTTTCAAAGCAATGTATGCTAAACCGAAGGCCAGTATCATTCTAAATGGATAAAAATTGAAAGCATTCCCACTAAAAAATGAAACAAGACAAGAATGTCCTCTTTCACCACTTCTATTCAACATCATCCTTGAAACTCTAGCCAGAGCAATTAGACAGAAGAAAGAAATTAAAGGGATAGAAATAGGTAAAGAAGAACTCAAACTATCACTATTTGCTCATGACATGATTCTATACCTAGAAGACCCAAAAAATTCCACCAGAAAACTTCTAGAACTAATAATTAATTCAACAAAGTAGCAGGAAACAAAATCAACCCCCATAAATCAAATGCATGAAACCAATGTAGGATATACATCAGCAATGAATCCACTGAAACAGAAATTACAAAACTACCTCATTCACAATAGCCTCAAAAACAAAAACAAAAACAAAAACCTGGGGATCAATCTAACAAAAGAGGTGCAGGACCTCTACAATGAAAACTATAGAACACTAAAGAAAGAAATTAAAGAAAACCTCAGAAGATGGAAAGATCTCCCATGCTCCTGAATAGGCAGAATTAAGATTGTCAAAATGGCCACACTATCAAAAGCATTATGCAGATTGAATGCAATTCCTATTAAAATCCCAATGACATTCTCCATAGAAATAGAAAAACCAATCATGAAATTTATTTGGAAAAACGAGAGACCCAGAATAGCTAAAGTAATCCTTAGCAAGAGAAGTGAAGCAGGAGGCATCACAATACCAGACCTTAAACTATACTACAGAGCTACAGTAACAAACAGCATGGGATTGGCACCAAAGTAGACTTTTAGACTGGTGGTACAGAATAGAGGACACAGAGACAAGCCCACATAAATACGGTTATCTCATACTAGACAAGGGTGCCAAAAACATTCGCTGGAGAAAAGATAGCCTATTCAACAAATGGTGCTGGCAAAACTGCAAATCCATATGTAGCGAAATGAAATAAAACCTCTATCTCTCACCCTGCAAAAAAGTCAACTCAAAGTGGATCAAAGACTTAGGCACTAGAACAGAGACCCTGCACCTGCTGATCGCCTCAGCTTCCTAACCCTAATAAAGTCAATAAACCAAAATTGGAACAATTTATAAGGCAGGCCGGAATGAAAATGTAGAGAAAAAGGTAAAACTTGGGAGTTGATAGAGTGCTTGCCTCGCAGGTAGGAGGTCCTGGGTTTGATCCTCAGCACCACATAAAAATAAATAAATAAGATTATTGTGTCCATCTACAACTTAAAAAAAAAATTAAAGAAAAAAAAGGTAAATCTGGTTTCTCAATGTCCCAACACATTTGAAGATATTTCAAAGGCTGGGACTTGCTTCCTCTTTGTGTCTATAGGATAAACAGAGGAATTGGAAATAAGAGAACAAAGCCAATTTCTCCATGCCGTGCTCAGGCCGTGCTCAGACTAACCAAGTGTAAATGTTTTTTGGAAACCAATGTAGGATATGTTGAATTTTTTTCTTTTTTCTTCTTTTTCTATGGTGTTGGAGATTGAACCCAGGGCTTCGCACATATTAGGCAAGCACTGTACCACTGAGCTATGCTCTCATGCCTATATTGATTTTTTTTCATGCCTAAAATGTATTATTGAATAAAAAGGATCATTTGCAAACTAATATGGCACTAATTTTATTGGAAAATTAAACATGCATATACTAAAAATCTGGAGGAGTCTACGTGAAACCATTTAAGGATTCTGTCTTTTGGGTAAATAATATGAGATGTTTATGCCCATATTTAACAATGTGTAGGTAAATATTTGGAGTCACTCAGGAACTGTATCTATGGGGTAATTAGTTCATGTGAAGTTTCTTTACCTAGAAAGCACAGCAAAGAGCCTTTAAATAAAGATGATTCAAGACTCTGGTGGAAATAATGTGAACTTTTTTTTTTTTTAAGAAAGTACTGTATTTACATATTTCCTACACACAAATGGTTGTGAAATAACAGAAATAAAAGAGAACCACTTTTAAAAATTTGTCGAGTTCTACCACATTTATTTGAAAACAACTTTTGCTTCCTAAGATTAAATGGCCCTATGAATTCCACAATTTAGCAATTTTGCTTCAATGAAATGAGCTTGCATATTTGCATGTCATTTTAATTCATGTCAGAAATGCTCATGATAATGAAAGTTAAAAAAAAAAATCCAGCGGTAAAATAGCATCAAGAACATCAAACACATTTATTGCTTGCCATAAAAATATGACATAATATAAAATGCAGTGAATATATTAAAAAGGCATCTTATTTATTATAACAATTAAAGTAGCAAAACTTAATAACTAATAAACCCTGAGAGAACTTTGTACTCCAATAAATTTTGTGATAAAAGATAATTTCGACAAGAATGTCTCCCATGAAATACCTACAACAGGGCAGCTCTTTGTTGCATTTAGTAAAATGCTGAAAAATGTATTTCCTTGCATCTGAGCAGCTTAAATATGCATCCTGCAATCTTCTTGAAGAATTTTCACCAAGTCCTAATTAAATGTTTCTAATTAAAATTGTGTAGATAGGAAAGAAATTAATGGCTTTGTTTGAACTATTTGTTTATTGTATCATCAAGTGTACGGGGGTATAATTGCTGTGCCAAGAAGAAATCATCAAAATTATTTTTCACCCTGTTGATTTCCTGTTATATCAATTCATTCAGAACCTTCATTTTTTTTTCCAGCTATAAAAGAGAGAAAAAAATGAAGCAGCTGAATATAAGACCTTGACTTAGGGGGGATTTTTCTCCCCCAAACTATTAGCTGGAAACAACATGTCTTGCAAGAAAAATAATAATAATTATAATAAAGGTTAAGCTTCAATTAAGCATTCTAAATATATTTAGTGAGACATTGAAAAACTCATAATGCTACCACCCACGCAATTCATCAAAAGATTGGAAGAAAGGAAATTATAACAGAAGCCAAAAGGGTGCTCAGATGGTTTGCTCTACCAAGTAGCTTTTCAGGGTGCATGTGGATCGCCCTTCTATTACATACTTTTTTTTTTCCCTAAGGGGAACAAAATAGGTATTTAAAAATAAACAAATAAATCTATTACAGAAAGGCTGCCAACATTGCAGAAAGCCTTCAAGAGTAGGACAGAATTTAAAGTCACATTCTTACATACTTATTTTCTCCTCCCAAGATTCAGATATTCTTTTTAGAACCTCAAAGGGTTGTGCCACCAGCTCATGGGCTTGGGACGTCCAAGTCCTTCCTTACAATGAGCATAGCAGTGGTTTACTTGGGGAGTCATCTCTGCCTTCAACATCAGAACAAAAACTCAGCACTCAAGTACAGGCTGAGCAGGACAATTTTTCCATGGAGGAAGCAGAGATCATCCCAGAGTCCTGCAGAGAACCATTTTTTTTTTCTTTCTTCTGTTTTTGTATTTCTGAGAAGTCCTCACGACACAGCTTGAGCACCGTTTTGCGATTCCTCATGGTGAGTTGTGTTGGCATTTCGTTTTTTTTTTTCAACTGAACTCTTCTTTGTCATCTAAAACTGGTGCTGGAAGCTGAGAGCTGCCACTCAACCGTCCCTTGCCAAGGCTTTGTTATTGTGAGGGTCCCTGAAACAGAGGCTGAACCACCACATTCTCGCCCCTGTCCTGCCCATCTGGGTCTGTCCCTCACTCTGAACTGCAACGGCTTAGTCATTTTGTTAAGAATTTCCCAATGATTTAGTGGAAAAAAAAAAATGGATCCAAAGAATCATTTTGCACCATGTATTCATTTATTTGCACTGTCATTCCGAGGAAGGAAGGGGCTATGATTACCATTTGGGGTGCCTACAAACTGAGTTTGGAGAGAACGGGTACCTTGTCTAAAAGCATGTAAGGACCAGGAGGGAACACAAAGAATCTAATGCTGCTCAAAATTATTTTCATACACGTACCTTCTCCTCCATATTCTATTGCCCTAATTAAGAGGTGTGTGTGTGTGTGTGTGTGTGTGTGTGTGAGAGAGAGAGAGAGAGAGAGAGAGAGAGAGAGAGAGAGAGAGAGAGAGGAGAGGAGAGGAGGGAGAAATCATTTTTTTAAAACTTCTTCCTAGTATTTGAAGCAATTTCCCCTTCTTAATATCTGTAAAGATTTCTTCTGCATTTTCTAACTACATCTGGATGTCTTGGTAATTTCTGGAATTAAACTTTTTTAAAAAAATACATATGTATATGTGTATTTTTAGTCGTAGTTGGACATGATACCTTTATTTTATTTATTTTTATGTGGTGCTGAGGATCAAACCCAGGGCCTCACACATCCTAGGCAAGTGCTCTACCACTGAGCCACAACCTCAGCCCCTGGAATTAAACTTTTGAATAATGTGTTTATACTTGTATTCCGTGAGTCATCAGCTTTCAAAGATTTCTGTCTCTCACGAGATCCCTTCTGTCATAGCTAGCATTGCTCTTGCTCATTGCAGGCAAGGAATCCTTCTTTTGTTTGTTCCTTGAAGTGCTGTTAAGATCGTCTCTTCATCACTGAGGTCCAGAAATACGATTCTGACATAGCTTGATGTCACATTTTTATGACTCTTTGCCTTGGATTTGCTTGGAGTTTTTCAGTTATGTTTATTCATAGAGTTCACCAAATTTTGAAAACTTTGGCCATGGATTCTTCCGTTCTTCTTTTTCTTCTTTTTTTTTTTGAAATCTTATTTTTTTGTTCTTTTCTCTTTCTTCTCCTTCAGGGACTCTAGTTGGCCCGTATCACTTAGAATTATTATCCCGCGGCTCAATGATGTTCTGTTTATTTATGTTTCAGTTTTTATAAATTTCTGTTCCCTTTTTAAAACAGTGCTTATTTCTACACCTCCATCCAAGTACTCACCTCTGATTTGGCCTCCTTCAATCCCCAGCTCCATTTTTCTCAACCCAGGGTGCCCTGTGGGCTCAGCGTGAGTTCCCTGCCCTGACCTCATAGAAATCTGCTGCTACCATTGAGGGGTTCTCTTTCCTGATTTCTGTTTTCAGAGCTGCTGATCTGCTCTGCATGCCATTCAGGGTTGGAACAGCTGTGGGGGATGTTTCCCCCAGGTTTCTGGTGGACTGTGGTAGAAAGGTAACCAAGCTTCCGCTGGAAGGGGGAGTACTCTTTTCAACTCACTTTTAAAATGAATGCAGAAAGAGCTTAGCAGGAAAAGAATGGGAATACAGACGCCATCCCTGCTTTGATTCATACAAAAGTGAAGGGACTGTCGGGTTACCAGACCACCTGTGTTTGAGAACCATGAGCACTTCCTAGGAAAAGGAGTGTAATGTGACCTAATAAAAGATCAAGAAGATGACCTAACAATCAAAGCATTTGTGCACCTAAGCCACAGAGCTCAGGGTACATGAAACAGAAGCTGAAAAACTGGAGAAAGAAGTGGACCAACCCATAATCTTAGTAGAAAATGTGAGTGCCTTCCTATTAAAAAACTACAAAAGAGACAGAAAGGAGGAGTCTACGTGATACTAGCCAAGTGGACTGAACTATGTTACATGACTAGAAAAATCCACCAAACAGCAGTAAAATGTACATTATTTTCAATTATATATAGAACATTAACCAAAATAAATTGTATTCTCTGTATAGAATAATTCTCAACGCATTTGATCTAATTCGAATTATAGATAACATGCCTCATGACAATGCGTGGATTAAATTAGAAACCATTAAAGACATTTGTAAAATATCCAGTGTATGAAAATTAAAGAACTCATTTCTCATACCTTATGGATCAAAGAAACCAAAAGGGAAATTAAGATTTTTTTTATTCAAATGAAAATCAAAAGGCAGCATATTAAAACTTGTAGATGGTAATCACATATACCTAAATTGAATTTTAGAGCTCTGTATACCTAAAGAAAAAGAAATTGCAAAGAATGGCCCAAATTTTGACCTTCAGGTGCTAGAAAAAGAAGTAAAAGGATAGAGAAAACAATAAGAGCTTCAGTAGATAAAACAGAAAACAAAAATATAAATAATGATTAAAATAAAGACTGATTTTTTTTAAATGGCCAGTAAAATTGATTAATTTCTACCTGGCAGTATAGTTAATGAAGGAACACCATTTAAGGAGACTCAAAAAAATATAGGTAAATTTTTACAAAACTTATAAAGAACATGTTCAATAATAACCTCAAAACAGTCCATGAATGTCTATGGATTAGAAGAATCAATATTATTTGAAAGTCAATATTTCAACCACTTTGTATTGATTTAATTGAATCTCATTCAAAGCCTTAATGGGATTATTTTTAATTGGCAAAGTAATTCTGAAATATATGGTAATGGAAAGACCAAACAACACTGAAAATAAAACAAAGTTGATGGCTGTACACTAATGGATTTTGAGACTTATTAAAAATTATAACAATCAAGGCAATGTAGTGTTTATATAAAGATAAATGGATCAATGGAAGACAGTGGAGATATTAGGAATACAGCCATAAATACGGAGTCAAACAACTTGGATAAATGTGCTAAAGCAAATCAGTGTATAAATCATAACCATTTCACCAAATTAGGCTGGAACAACTGAACCGCCATATGCAATCAATCAATTGTACACAAAACGAAAAACATAATGGGTACAAAATTAACACTATAGAAATTTTTTCATAGAAACTTACTTCAAATGCACCATGTTCCTAAATATGCCATCTGGTACCATATAAGAACTAGAAGAGAACCTAAGAAATCATCAGAGTGTATCAGGTTTGGCAGACAATCATTATATATGCCACCAATAAGAAGATACATAAAATAAAAACAGAAATATATTTGATTTCCTTAAAATGACAAACTTGATTTTCAAAATGTACTGTTATTAAAAAATTTTCTTATGAAAAAAAAAAATGCTTGCCAGACATACATCTGGCAAGAGACTCAGGTGTATACCCTAAACTTAACACTAATAAAATGAAATAAAATAACCCAATCAATAAATGGGCAAAAGAACTAAACAGAAACTTCCCAAGAGAAGAAACACTAATGGCCAACAAATAAATAAAAAAAGATTCAACCAATCTAGCAATCATTGCAATGCAAAGCAAAACCACACCAAGGTTTTATCTTGACAACAAATGGTGATTAGGTTGTGGGGAGAAAGGTCCACTGTACATTGCTGGTGGGACTGCAGACTAGGACCACCACTCCAGAAAGCAGTGTGGAGATTCCTCAAAAAACTAGAGATGGAGCCACTATTTGATCCAGCTAGCCTACTCTTAGGATAGATCCCTAAACTCTAAAATCTGCATACTACAGGGACGCAGCCACATCAATGTTTCTAGCAGCTCAATTCACAATAGCTAAATTATGGAATCAACCCAAATGCTCATGAATAGATGAATGGATTAAGAAATTGTGGTATAGATAGGCATTGGAGTTCTACTCAGCAGTGAAAAAGAATAATCAGAAACTTTTTTATTATGGATGGAAATGGGAATATCATGCTAAGTGAAATTAGACAAACTCAAAAACTTAAAGGTTGAATGTTTTCTCTCATATGTGGAAACTAGAGTAAAATGAAGGAAAAAAGGGAGGATCATGAATTGAAATTGATTTTCATGCATGTATAAGTTTGTTGGAATAACCCTAACTACTATGTATAACTATCAAGCTCTTAAAAAAAAGAAAAGAAAGAAAGCCTTTGTAAGTCAATAATAAAAAATGCAAAAAATTCTTTATCTTTAAAATAGTTGAAGAGAAACTTCACAAAAGAAAATATACAGGTGGCAAATAGGTATATAAATGTTCTTGATATCATTGTTCATTAGGGAAAACTAAACCCACACAGAGGTACTGCACATTTCTACCTACATGGCCCTTGGAAAGGACTAATAAGCACAGCGAGTGTGTATTAAGATGGGCGAGAGCAGCCACTCAGGCTATGCTGATGGGAATGTGCAATGCTGTATCTGCTTTGCAAGATGACTTGGAGGATTTGGAAGATGAATTTGCACACATTTTGACCATATGACCTACCCATTCTACTGCCTGGTAATCATGCAGTGGAGGTAAACGCACTTTCATGCTTGGTCTTGCAAATGAACTTCCACAGTAGTGATTCTGTTTTAAGTAGCCCATGTGGAGCCCAAATATCTACCAAAACGGAATGGAGGAACACATCTTAGTATATTCCTAAGTGGGAAATCACTCAACAATACACATGAATGAATGGTGCATGCATATGACATGAGTAGACTTAAAAGCAATCTTGCTAAGGGTCAAGAGCTAAAACAACTGCATACTCTAAAATACAGAAATGAAAACAAATCTCTAGCAACAGAAAGAAATCATAGTGTTTGCCTCAATGTGTGTGGAGAGGGCAGGAAGGACGGAATTGTCAACTACCACGGGAAAATTTGGAGACTGAGACTGTTAACGTTCACTATCTTGACTTGGCTGACTATATACATAAAAACTTGTCAAACAAACTTAGCACGTGGAATAGTTTATGTTTTGTTATTTACACCTCAAAAAAATGTGGACAAAAATTTAAAGCAGGTATGTGCAAATCTTCAACATTCCACACCCCTTCAAATTTCTCACTTCCCCTGTCAATATGCTAATAACACTGAATAACTGTGAAATATCTTGCTCATTCAACTTGATAAATATTTATTGTGCTCCTCCTGGTATCAGCGCCCATTTTAGATGTTAGAAATAAAGTGGAAACAAGGTCCACCAGGTCTGTAGCCTCCTCTGGTCAGTAAAGACAGAATCAAGTTCAAATAAAAATAATTACCATGAATGATCTACAGAGAATTAAAGAAGTTTCTACCATAGAATGACCAAAGAAAATTTTCTCTGAGAAATCACATGAGTTGAGGCTCTTGGTTTGAGAAGGAGTCCTTCACAAAAAGTAGGTAGAAGGCTACAAAGTATTGAGCTAGCCAAATGAGAATAACAAGCTAGCCTTGTTCTAGAAACTGACTATATCCCTTGCAATGGTATACAGATGATACTGATTCTAATGCTCATTATTTCACATTAATTTTGCAGATTGAGATCCTCCTTTCCTAGTTATGCCAATTTTCTTTAGTGACCTCTTATAATGCCTTCCAAAATATACATTCCAAGCTTAAGAAATCACTGTGAACAACTAGGAAAAATAAAAAAGAAGATTCTAGATTTTTTTAAGTATTAATGAAGCTGTATCTCTTGCAAGAGGAACATTGTTGCTTTTAATGAATGTTTGCTACACTTTGGTTTATTATCTTCATTTAAGCTAAGAACAAAGGTTCTCTAATAGAACTTAAGATTCCTTTGTAACTGATGTCACACTTCCGTTTCTTAGCAACATCTGAGCCAACACCAGAAAGAATAAAGGCAGAGGAAAAAGAAAACAAAGAAGAAATATTAGGGATAGAACTGAAGAAATAAATTTACTCTGACGTGTACTTTTCAATATTGCCTATAGCAACTACCTCATCTTTGACTTTCTAAGGAGCTCTCAAAGGTAACTGCAAAAGCAGCCATTTCTGTGTACTTCCTACAAACCCAAAGGAAGCATCAGGAATACTTAAAAAAAAACAAGTCTCATATTTTCAGTAGAACAATCGCATAGTCTTCATTTGTTCATATGGTGTCTGAAAGGTGATGATGCTCAGACCGTGTGCCCATATCATAAGGGACAACAACTCAAGGATCCCAGGTGAATAGTACAGGAGGTAAAGCCATCGATACCTTGCAAAGGTTGCCTTCTAAAAAAGGATGGAAATAATGATGATAAATATATGTCCCAGCTGCCCGGAAGCAGATTCTGCGATGCCAGCAGGTTTGGCTTCAAAGACAGCAACAGCAACCACAACCAAAAGATTAATAAAACTGAGGAACGTCCCCAGATACAAATGAAACTACAAGGTAAAGCTATTTCGAAAGGTTCCCTAGTGTGTTTTAATTTGGTACAGTTGATTTTGAAGGTTCTCCAGATCTGAAGCTACCCACCTGTGGTAGGAAGGCAGTTATCAAGAAAGAAGTCTGTTAAAAAAAAATGTAGCTTTGTTTTGAAGGACCTCTTAGGGAATAGTTATTCCCTAAGATCCTTGGTTTGGAGTTACCAGTTACCTTGGGTCAACCAGTGGCCACGTTTGATGGTCCCTGGGCAAATGTGGTTGGACCCAGGAGCCAAATGGTCCATGGAGCACTGGTCTCCAGGCAAAGGTGGGTGGACCCAGAGTCCAAAAGTTCCAGGTTGCCATGGTTCCCAGGCAAAGGTACTTGAAGGATGAGTGCTGGATGGGTTTCATATGCCCGATGGATTTTATTCCAATGACTTCTACTGAGGGCACACAGGTAGAAACCCCCCGATGAGCTCATGAAATTTTAAAAAAGAAAGAAAGAAAAAAGAACCATCTGCAGTTTCCACAAGGACCCCAAAAGATAAAACATGGGAAATGATGATAGCAATAAAGAACTCAGTAGAAAATGGATAGTTCTGGCTCTGCCGTTGAACCTTGGATAAGAAGTCCCAGAGTAAAAATGTCACCCATCTGTTAAAATGGGGGTCACATTTTTCTCAACCTTCCAGGAGACTGTGAGGATTAAGACAAGAGACATAAAAGCACATTGTGCATCCTGCAGCCTCCTACCCGGATGTTTGCTATGGATATGGCCATGTAGCCAGGACGGAAGAGTAAGCTGTTTGCCATCGCATCGCTGTGACAAAGAGGCTTTGGCTCCGAATGGATTTGGATGGAAACATCGTTTAAGTCAACCGGTACAGTGGCAGAAAAACAACAGCTGGCAGTCTATATTAGTTCCTTTCACTGTTTGGTTCAGCCCTGGGTTTCTATCACAGATAATATACCCCCTAATTATCAAACAGCATGTGGCTTGGAAGGGCTCAGTGGTTTGTGAAATAAAAAACCTTTCCAAAGTCTCACCATGGTCATCAGCCCAAATGGATCCGGAGAGGCTTGTCAAGTGGCCATACATGCTTTAACAACTTTTTAATTTGCGTTTTTTTCCTTGAAAGGACTGGATTCTTGTGTTTTCCTTGAGTAAATAAGACTCTGAAAGGAACAAAGAGAAGAAAAGCGTATAAAGAGACGTTGCCAAGATATCTATCTGCCGGGATAAGCCAGGAGAGGTCAACATGGTGAGAAAACTTCAGACGGAACCCAGGGTGATGATTAAGGCCTAAAAGAAATCATGCCTGGGAAAAAAAATATGCATTTCTATATTACTGAAGACCCAGCTAAAGCTCTTGTTTTGTAGCATTCTGGGGGCTACAAAAGATATTTTAACCTTATCTATAATTGCTTTGATATTGGGAGATACAAGTTAAGAATTAATAACAGGGTTGAATTTAGTGCCCATGAGAATCCATTATTCACCTTTGCATTTTCCATTAGGGAAACTTACATTACTGACTACTAATCTTTATGAAAGAAAGGTGGAGTGGTTTTACCTATTAGGTTTTATTCATGCAAACACATTTCAAACAACTGCTAGGCCTAAGTCCGTGTGCATCTTTCTGCTCTAGATTCTGGGGATACAAGACATAGATTTTTTTTCCCCTTGTGGTACTGGGGATTGAACCCAGAGGTTCTCTATCACTGAGCTACATCCTCAGCGTCTTTCATTTATTTAATTGACTCAGCGTCTTGCTGACTTGCCCAGGCTGGCCTTGAATTTGCAATCCTCCTGCCTCAGACTCCCAAATTGCTGGATTACAGACAAAGACTGTGAATCTTAATTTTTTAATTTGTTCTAATTAGTTAAAATGACAGCAGAATGCATTTCGATTCATTATACACAAATGGAGCACAGCTTCTCAATTCTCTGGCTGTATGTGACGTAGAGTTGCACCATATAAGTAGTCAGTCATACAATGTACCTAGGGTAATAATATCCTTCTCATTCCACCATCTTTCCTGATTCCCTGTCCCCCCCTTCCTCTCCTTTGGCCAATCAAAGTTCCTGATTCTTCCCATGTCCCCTCCCATTATGGATCAGCATCTACTTATCAGAAAGAACATTCAGCCTTTGGTTTTGGGGGATTGGCTTACTTCACTTAGCATGATATTCTCCAACTCCATCCATTTACCTGCAAATGCCATGATTTTATTCTCTTTTAAGGCTGAGTAATATGTCATTGTGTGTATGTACCATACTTTCTTTATCCATTCATCTGTTGAAGGGCACCTAGGTTGGTGCCGCAGTTTAGGTGTTACGAATTGAGCTGCTAAAAACATTGTGTATCAATAAATAAAAAAATAAAGGTCCATTGACTATTTAAAAATTAAAAAAAAAATGATGTGACTGCATCGTTATAGTATGCTGATTTTAAGTCCTTTGGGTATAGACCTAGGAGTGGGATAGCTGGGTCAAATGGTGGTTCCATTTTCAGTTTTCCAAGGAATCTCCACACTGCTTTCCATATTGGCTGCACTATTTTGCAGTCCCATCAGCAATGTGTGAGTGTGCCTTTCCCCCCACATCCTCGCCAACAACTTATTACTGCTTGTCTTCTTGATGATTGGCCCTTAAATGGTTTTCTAATAATAGCTGAGAGAACACATCATGATGAGCTTTGGAAAAACCAAAGATCTGACTCCAACATAGTTCTTACTATCACCTTGTTGGGGGCCCAGAGCTACTTAATGCAGAGCTGCATGGTGAACAGGGTATTCTGATTCATAACTACTACATGTTACGCTTAACTACTGAGCCACACTGCTTCCTGTGTGCATCTGGGGAATACTATGGACCGTCTTCATGTGTGAATAGGATCCACTGGGAAGCAATGGCCAGGTGTAATGACATCATAAGTCATGGAGCCAATAATCAATACATGGCCACATACACATCGCTTTCTGGCAGAAAAACACTTGGTGAAAGAGGAACCCATGGAAACAGAGCATAGCTAAAAATCACCGGCTAGTTATTTGAGAGCAGCTGTGCTTTAAGGATGCTTTGACCTCAAAGTCAGCCTTGTTCTGGGCCAACTGCGTGCCTTCAAAACACCACACGACTTCTACCTTCAGTTGAATCTTTGGCTATCCATAATGTGAACTATCAAGGTGGGTCATAACTAAATAACGTCAATGTGAGATTAAAAAGCGAATCATATACCAATACAATTAAAGCGCTACAGACGTTCAATATCCATTGACATGGATTTGGCGTGAGTGCCAGAACACCCATTTGAAAGTGGCTTTGGAATAGAGATTGATTTTTTCCTTGGTGACAGGAAGTCTAGAGGCAGTTGGAACAACCAAACGGAACCCCACTCTGGTACCTGAAAGGTCACCAATGGGCTTCACTGAGATGGTTTTGACCTTCCTATTATGGTGGAAAGTTGGCTACAGGAAATCAACATATTGTTGTACCTCTGTTCCATAGGTAATGAGGGAAAGATGGAGAAGGACTTTTCTTTGTATAACTTAAGTTATCCTGGGGGGAAATTCCTTTTTTTTTAGTAGATTTCTTCTCATCACCCACTCTCCAGGATAGCAACATAGCCATGTATTCTAGTGATACAGATTATAAGGCAAGCACATGTGTGAAACATTCAGCTTCGTATGATATATGCCCACCATTAATAAAGGAAAGGTAGGGAGGAAAGTTAACGTAGCTCAGAGTCAGGAAGGGGGTCATCTTGGTGCACTGAATTAAGGAAACAAAGAGATGGAAAGGTTTCGGGGCAGGTGCTGGGGGTAGTATGCACCAAGGGGACATGCATCCACTTGACCCGAGTGTAGAATGTGAAGAAGAACACTGGAATCAGGTTATTTTTTTCTTCTTTAGCTACCAGCTATTGAATATTTTTTATACATATCAAGTAACCCACAGCCAGATCACAGAGGACCCTAAATATGAGGTTAAGGAGTTAAAAACGGTTATACTTGCAAATGTCTCAAGTTCTGGGAATCTTAAATATTAGTGCATGAAGGTTAGTTGACTCTTGCCAAGAGGTTTGCAGCAATTAGCGACAGAATCACGGGGAAAGCTTAAGTAGAAAAAAAAAGTCAGAAGCCTAGGACCTGTTTGCAACCACTATTTTCTCGAAGAGGCTAAAATTCCCCAGGCTTTCTCAGTGTGTTGACATGTTGGACAGGTCCCAGCCATAGGGCACTGACTTTGCAAGTGTGCTTTACAGTGGCTTCTGGTTGTACTGCACTTTCCTGGGGAACAGCTGGCTTCGCAGCGTTCCAAGGGGACCACCCTATACCTGTGGCTACAACCCGTCACTTTGCGCTATCCATGAACTTTGTCTCAGGCAAGACCCAGAGAAAGGGATGCATTTCTACAGATCCACCCACAGTACCAGGAAACTCCCAGGATCTCGACTATACAGAGGACAGAGAAGAGTTTTCATGGTAAAAGCTTCATGAGATCAAAGAAGTCATTTCTTGTTCACAGCTCACTCTCTCTAAGACCTGGACTCCAAATAGGACACAGAGAAGCATCCATAAATGATAAGTATTTTAACCAACGGTCAATGTACTAGTTATCAGCATCCAACTCTTCTGTTTTCAAGGATGGAAAAGATAGACACGGATCTCTAAATGCACCTGTGCGTAGGCATTTGGACTTACCTGCTTCTGATACAAATTCCTCGTGAACTCGAACCCACAGTGAGCCCTAGGTGATTTTATTTATTTATATATTTTTTTGTGGTTGAAAGATCTCAACAGCACTGTGAAGTCGTTTCAGAGGATGCATTAGTTTCCCAGGGCTTCAGGAACAAAGTACCATAGACTGGTGTCTTACAGATCATAAAGTATGATTTCACAGATCTGGAGATTACATATCCAAAACCAAGGTGCAGGAAAGATACATAATACTGAAGGCTGTGAGAGGGATTTGCTCACTGGATTTCCCCTGGGCCCACAGACGGCCATCTTCTTCTTCCATCCTTATATCATCTTTCTTTGATATGTGTCTGTGCCCCAGTTTTCCTTTCTTATAAAGGCACAGCTCATGCTGGATTGGGGCTCATGACTACATTTTAATTTGTTCACCCCTTTAAAGACTGTATCTTCAAATATGATTCCATTCTGAATAGATAAAGAAACTGTGGTATATATATACCATGGAATATTACTCACCATTAAAAAAGAATTAATTATGGCATTTGCCGGTAAATGGATGGAGCTGGAGAATATCATGCTAAGTGAAGTAAGCCAATCTCAAAAAACCAAAGGCTGAATGTTCTCTCTGTTAAGTGGATGCTGATCCATAATGGGGGGAGGGGCATGGGAAGAATGGAGGAACTTTGATGAGGCAAAGGGGAGGGGAGGGTGGGGAGGCAGAGGGGGGCAAGAAAGATGGTGGAATGAGATGGACATCGTTACCCTAGGTACATGTGCGACGCTACATCGTGTACAACCAGAGAAATGAAACGTTGTGCTGCAATTGTGGACAATGAATCAAAATGCATTCTGCTGTCATATAGACCTAATTAAAATAAAGTTTTAAAAGAAAGAAGAGAAAAAAACATGCCAGGGAGGGGGATCTCAGTACCCAGAGCTGCTACAGTTTTGCTGCTGTTTTTTTTTCTGCCTCCCTTGACCATGGTTCTAAAATGTCCAGCTTCCAACAAGACATACATGAAGAAACAGCAAAATATGACCCATTCACTGGAATAAAACCGAAGGCAATAAAAACTGCTTGTGAGGAAAAAATAAAATAAAATATGATTCCATTCGGAGGAACGTAGCATTTCAACATATGGTTTTGGGAGGGACATGATTCGGTCTGTAGCAGAGGCTATTACTCAAACCTACTAAGTCAAGTTGTCTACACAGAGTGCATAGTTTGATGAAAAAAATAGTAATAAGTGCTGTCTATAGGCATGTATGCAATGTGGAGCCCACATGATGTTATTCCACCTAAATTCTGTCTTTAAGCAGTTAATATATGTGAAGAGGAAAGCAGCAAGACTTAGTTGGTAGCATAAGAAAATTGAAGGAATTTTTAGAACACCACAGAGAGGCAGAGCTCTGGGATACAGCACTTGGCTAACATGTGCAAAGGCCCTGTGCTCCATTCCCAGCACTGCGGGGGATGGGGGGAGGAAAAAAAAGTGCAGCAAAATGCATGTATAATTGAAAAATATATAATATTAATGTTGCTGCCAGAGTTCCCAAGACAATGTCCTTGTTGGGTGCTGAGAACATACAACACTTTCAAGCAGGTTAGACAAGCTTTGGCTACGTGGGTGTAAAATCTGTGGAAACAGAAGTGATCCTGATACCCTTCCTTCACCTCTGCTACACGGACCTGCTTCTGTTCTCCACCCAGTAGGTCATCAATTCCTATGTGGCCTTTGCTCCTGTCCACCGAGAGGAACACTCTTAGTTTCTAACTCCTCACATCTCTCCCTCTCTTCATTTTCTTCATCTTCAAATTCAAACTTCTTCTTTAAATGTGAATCCATAAGTCCCCTCTCCCATGACCTGATGTCCTGTATCTGACCACCAGGCACATCTCCATGGGGATAACCAAGTCCCTGATGATGCAATATGACACCGTACTTAAAAAAAAAAAAAAAAAAAAAAAAAAATATATATATATATATATATATATATATATATACACACCTGTATATATATACACCTGTATTTATTTCTTATTTTAATTGTCTTTTTAAAAAATCATGTTTATTTGTAACTGCAAATTCTAGCATCCTGTTTATAGAATGAGAGGAAAAAAATACTCAAAAATCATTCCCAAAAAAGTAATTTCTAAATATTCTTCCCTGGAAAACCAGGAATGCAATAGTTTATTCAATTGGAAGTCTGATGACATTTTTTTGTTTGTTTGTTTGGATGTCATGTATTAGGCCTAGAATTGTCTAATATATTGACGGGAAGAACTCGGCCATTTCAGCTGCTGGGAGCAGATGCTCTCTCAGAAACACCGGCTATGATCTTCCATCTAGGCAGATGCATAGCAAGGAATATATGTTCTGAGGGAAAATGATAAAGCCGTTTGTCACGTTCAATGTCTGCCCTTTGAAGAAGAGGGGGAAAAAATTAAAAATTTTTCCGTGAGACTATCTGGAAGGAGACCCGTAGTATGATACACTTAGCAAAGACTCAAGGAGAGACATGGTCTGCTATGACATGTGGCGTGCACCCAGCTCCTTTGCAAAGATAATAACCAACATTCTGTACTCTGAATGATCAATCAGCTGAAATATGCTCAGGTTTTGTCAAGTTGGTTGCAAAGCATGAGACGCTAAGTAGGCTGTAGCTTTAAGAAACTTCATCTCTTTATAAAATGGACCGACAGCAATATCCATTCTATACCTGCTATTCACGTGTGTAAGCAACATGATAAGCCAGTTAAATAGGCTGCCTGGTTTTGACACATCGCCAGAGGCTATCAGCAGTCTGTTCACAAGGCCCGGATAAAGTTGTCAATGGTAGCATAAACAAAATACAGCCTACAGAAATGAAATGGCTTTTCCAATATGCAAGTGGCTAGATTTGCAAACTGTATGATTTCTCCATATTAGCACCTGGGGTTTGTTGGTGTAACAGGTCAATACATGGTAATTTCACTGTGTGTCTTTATTCTGACTTTTTGGTGGCTCTACTACAATGATGCAGTGCTCTCCTCTTTGTATGTAGAAGGTAGCCCAATTCATTTTTTTTCCAAATTAGGGGGATGAGGACCCGAATGTTTTCAAGGTAAGACGGCCAAGAAAGGAGAATATTTGCAATTCAACACATTCAATAGCCTTCGCACAAATAATAACAACAAAATCATGTAACTATGTCTCCAGTGCAGATTGTTAACACAAAGTCACTCATGCTGAGATACATACTGATACAGAAAAAATTGAGTGACCAACGCACCAGTTAGTGATTCAACCTACAGCTCCCAGCATTCTGCTAACATCATATTATGCTATTTAATTTGAGCAGGAAAAACAAAAAAAAAATCTTTCCTTGAAATGTTTCACATTCTAGAAACCAAAGAGTAAATATCTGCTGAAAGCCAATTTAATTGGAAATGATTTCCTGAGACACCAGGAAAACTACCATTTTTTTTTTTTTTAGAACTCTTAAGTATATTCATTTTCCCAATGCAACACGGATAATGATGTTTTTCTTGATTTCAATTTGTGGAGTCAGGCACTGTGAATGATTACGGCATTATTCCGAAATATTTTATTCTCTCGTATGGCTGGTTTGTGTGTTGTCAAGCTACAATGTACTAATGCTAGTTCGATTCTTAGAAGACCAAACTTAGAACACGCCAGGAACTTGATCAGCCACTGAGGCAGTTATGTGAATGAGTTATCTCTGCTTAACACCCGGTCGGTTGAGCCATGTCTACTGACAGGTCTATTCAGAGTATGGAGGAATTATCATGCATGAACTCAAGAGCATCTGTGGATGGGTCACATGATTCAAGGAAACAGCCATCAGAATAAGTTGACAGAGAGGGTCAACGGAAGCCCAGAGAAAGGTGATACCTGAGCCTGCCTGATTTCTGGAAAAATCTGCTGTCACTAAGGACAGGAAGACTCTAACTCTAGCAGTAACACGAGACACTTTCTCCCATTAAGAGAAAGTTCTAGTAAGCGGCACTAACACGGTTGAGCAGAATATGACAGCTGAGAAGAGATTCTCATTCACATTATTTCTGACAATGAAAGATGGCAAGGAAAAGGAGAATATTTTTATGAATAATTCTCATTTGGTGCATCAAGAAATTAAGAGTTAGAGTAAGTAACCTAGCTGACTTCACACAGCCAATAAGTGCATTGCTGAGGCTCAAACCGAGGTGTTTGGATACAAAACACAGTGCAATTTCTATTAAGATGCATGGCTTCTCTAAAAGTGTCGGCTTATACCGCACTAAAATCCACCTCTCCCGTCCCCAACCCATTGATCCCAGCATTATCTTTTGGACCACCAAGCATCGGATATAACACAGCACCTATTTTCAATATGGGCTTTACTGCCTTAGAATATGTCTTTTTGGAAATAATTTCCCTGCACCATGCAGATATCTATTGATATGTCTGTGATAGAGGCAGGAATCAAAGGAGGACAGAAAATCTTGAGAGTCATTCCAAAGGAGCTGTTGCTAATTACAGGTCAATCAGAAATTGAGAACGTGTCCTCATGCATATGCACAAGTTGAATGTAAGTCAACATTAAAAAAGTTAATGGATTTGGTTACACTCGAAAGGTGCCATTGAACGGAGGAGAGTTTTCTATTTTGGTAACAGAGGGTAATTCCGTGGAGTTGCACATTATCTTTGTGAAATTCATAACTTGGTGGTTAGACTTTGGAAAGGATTTGTGAGGCAAAGAGGAGACCATGTGTGAAGAAGTTGATGGATAGCAGGTAGCCATCTACACTAAAGGAAAAATGAGGTCATGATGCTCGTGGATGACCCCCCTACCTCAGTGACCTAGCCATCATTTTTCCCCAGAGGGTACTCCAGGTAAATCCCATCCCCGTGTATTTAGTTTGTGAACAAGCACCTTCCATGAGGTCCTGATTGGAATAAGATATAGTCCATGCTTGTGAGACGATGGATTCTATCGCCATGTATAACTAAACAGAACTAATACAACATAGGCCACACACCAACTCAGAACCCCTGCATGGGACGTGTCAACTGAGGGAGAATCAATTCCCACTGGGCTGTCACAGATCTAAGGCCGTGTGTCACAGGAAATTGGATCTCTCCAGTTAATACAGAGGCCCTGATGTCAGACAGACAGACAGACAGACAGACAGACAGGTGGTCCTGAAAGGAGGGGAACTGCAAAGTGCATTCTAGGCTTTGTTGGAAAGTTCTGATGCAATATTCGTCACCATTTCTTAGGCTTAGTTCCCCAGGATTTAGATATTCCGTGCTATGTTTTTAAGTGCATTATTTAAAAAATTTTCAATTCACAATAGCTACACTGTGGAACCAACCTAGATGCCCTTCAGTGGATGAATGGATTAAAAAAATGTGGCATATATACACAATGGAGTATTACTCAGCAATAAAAGAGAATAAAATCATGGCATTTGCAGGTAAATGGATGGTGTTGGAGACAATGATGCTAAGTGAAGTTAGTCAATCCCCCCAAAAACAAATGGCTGAATGTCTTCTCTGATATAAGTAGGCTGAGTCATAGTGGGGTAGGGAGGGGGATCATGGGAGAAATAGATGAACTCTAGATAGGGCAGAGGGGTGGGAGGGGAAGGGAAGAGGCAAAGGGTTAGCAAGGATGGTGAAATATGATAGACAACATTATCCAAAGTACATGTATGAAGACATGAATTGGGTGTCAACATACTTTATATATAAACAGAGCTATGAAAAATTCTGGTATATATGTGTAATAAGAATTGTAATGCAAAAAAGTACATGTATAAAGGCAATAAAATAAAATAAAGTTGAATAGTATTTTATTATATTAAAAAAAATTCCATATCAGCCAAGTGAGGTGGCACATGCCTATAATCCCAGTGGCTCAGAAGGCTGAGGCAGGAGGATTGCAGGTTCAAAGCCAGCCTCAGCAACTTAGTGCAGCCCTAAGCCACTTAGTGAGACCTTGTCTCAAAATAAAAAATAAAAAAGTTCTGGGGATATGGCTCAGCGGTTAAGCACCCCTGGGCTCAATTCCAGTACCAAAAAAAAAAAAAATCAGCAAATTTTCTATTTTGAAATTTAAACTCCTTTTCTTAAGTTTTGAAGTTGAGAACAATTAAACATGTTCCATTATTTGTTTTCTCTTGCTCACATCCCTTTGAAATTTCGCGTGCATAAAAAGACCAGAAAAAAAAAACACGAACGCACCCTGGTCTGGCTTTCATTACTGCCTCCAAATAGCATGTGTACCATCAACTTTTCCCCTCTTTCTGGATTCCTTCCCAGTCTCTCTCCCTTACTGTTATAATATTGATGACTAGAACACTCTTCTAATATACTCATTATCAGAGAAGCTCAAAAAGAATTCTGCAAACAGCCCCTTAATTGTGTGAGCATTTAAGGTTAATTCGGTCCTCATTACTCTCTTTTAAATCAGGGTTCATTTCATACTAAAATTATTCATGCCCTGATCTTATAAGATCACCCATCCGTCCCTTCAAAGAAAGAATATTTCTTATTTTTAAAGTGGTTCTTAAATGCAAGATCTATCCAGAGATCACGGCTGTAGAGCAAATTCTATTTAACACCTATTGGCCATCTGTCATTTTGTGAATGGTAGTCAATAATGATTTGTCAAACAATTAACGGAGTTAATAAATAGCCACAGAGTAACCTAATCTGCTTGCCACCAGTAGTCACTAGTCGGGAATTAATGTACTGAAACTATTCAGCATCACACCTGATACCCAACCAGATGGGGCGCAAACGTAACGGATGATGATTAATGGTAAAGATGAAGCAATTCACTAATAATACTGCAGGTGCTGGAAATATCTTCCTTTCTCTATCTTTAACTCCACAAACACGTTCTCATAGAGCAGAGACGCCTTTGGGCAGAACTGTACGCACACTTTGGAGTTTTTGCAAGAACGCAAATGCTAATATATATTTTAAAAAAGAACTGAAGTCTGAATTCTTTGTTTCTATCAATTCCCCCACTTGAGCCCTCCCAGGATAGGAAAAATCACAATCTGTCTTATTACCAAAATTAAAATGTGCACACTTATCCAGGTCACCAGGGGGACTCAGTGAGGACTCGTGTTTATAAAACTACAACCGTTTACAGAAACAATGTAGAGAATGAATTCTGAGAGTGGGAGAAGAATTAACTAAAAGCATTAGTTCAGCCAGCTGTTTCCTCTATATCAGAGAACTCAGAGCTGAAAAAAAATATTTTCCAGATAACCTAATCTGAATATTCTCGAATAAAATAATTTGTATAATAGGGATTTCAGCAGGAATGTGTGACTCAAATCCAAGTTCTACCTGCTCTGCACTGACCTTAGGCAGATTTTTCTGTTCTCTACCTCCTGCAATACAAAAATTGAACCAGCATATATCTATACCTTTATCTATCTATACCTTTATCTATCTATACTATATCTATAGCTTATAGATAACTGTGTATCGATGATTGCCCAATTCATGGAAAGTACTCAGTCTGTGTTTTTATTATAAACACAGCTTGCAACATTTGCAATGGAGAGAACTGTACTTCTGCACATGACAGATTACTCATTACCCACAATTCCAGGTCGTCCAGTATGTGTATCTCAGAAGGTGTTCAGTGTTTTTCATAGGTAATTAATACACTTTGGCCTCTGTTTTTTTTTTTTTTTTGAGGGGTGATTCCAAACCACCAGTAGCATTAGCCTCACCTGAACACTAGTTCGAGGTGTAAATTCTCAGGCCCTAAAGCAAGCTGCTGAATCAGACAGGGTTCAACCAGAGAAGCAGAGTTTTACGTGCTTATGGCTACATCTTTACATATGGTACGTGTGTTTGCAGAGAGGTGGATTCATCACAAGTTGTCTTACACAATTGGGGGGTAGCTAAGCGAGTTCCAACTTTGTAAGAGGTTCACAAGTTCCTAGAATTCCATAGACACAGACCAAAGCTGTTTTTCCACTTTTTTTTCTTTCTTTTTCTTTTTCTTTTTTTTTTTTTTCCTGCTATGCTAGGGATCAAATTCAGGGCTTCACGCATGCTAGGCAAGCATTCTCTCTCCAGCCCCCTTCCTGGAAGTGCTAAGTGCTCTTTGAAGCCCTTTCAACTGATGAGGTCAGGCCCACTCAAGATGATTCCCTGATTTATTTTTATTTATTTTACTTTGTAAAGAACAAAAGTTGACTTTTCACAGTTCCGGGGGATGGAAAGTCCAACTGCGTGTCTGTTGAGAGCCTTCTTGCTCCATCCTCTGATGGCAGAAGAGCTCAAAAATAGTAGTTAACTCTACTTGAGAAACTAAGGGCAGTCGTAATTCAGACTTAATCACTTCCAAAAAAAAAAAAAAAGGCTTCACCACAAACAGATTTCAGGATGAGCTCTGGAGCAAAATCACATTCATGCCAAAATTTCCACTCTTTGCCCCGACCCTAAATTCATTTCCTTCTGACCTAGTAGATGCATTCACTCCAATAGCCCCAAACTCCCAACTCATTCAAGCATCAGCTTTAAAGTCCAAGGTTGGAAAGCCAATATTTGATGCATCTGAGGCAAACTGCTTTGCAGCCAGATGCCCAGGAACTGAACAAGTTAGGTGCTTCCCAAACACCATAGCAGGACAGGAGAGAAACTGTTCCATATAAGCAGGATAAAGAGGGGAAGAGGTGAATGGCAGCAGGTGCACCCACAACCCCACAGGATAAACACACGTCTTGCAACTTCAGGATAATCCGGGACTAACTATGTCACGTTCTGGAGCAGACACTGGGTCCCCAAGTCCCTGGGCAGCCCGGTCCCTTGCTTTGCTGAGCACAGCCTGAGCAGCAGCTCTGAGGGACCAGTGTCAGGTGACCATGGCTCTTGAGCTTAGGGTTCATGCTGCTGGCTCTAGAGGAGTGGGGTCTTGTGGGTGGCTCTGCACACAGGGCTTCACTAGGCATTGCTCTAGGAGAAGCCTTCTGCAGTGGCCCTGACATATTTTCTTCATTTAAGCTCAACCAATCAGGACTTTAACTACATCTTCAAAATTCTTTCAAGGCAGTTCCTAGATTAGCTCTTGACTGAGTGACTGAGCCCATGGAGAACACCCTCGAGTCTAGCCAACTCGGCATCTATGAACCAACACATCAACTAACTCAGAAACTCCACTGGGTGTGGTGGCTCATGTTTGTAATTTCGGAGGCTCGGGAGGCTGAGGCAGGAGGATTGCAAGTTCAAAGCCAGCCTCAGCAAAAGTGAGGCATTAAGCAACTCAGTGAGACCCTGTCTCTAAATAAAATACAAAATAGGGCTGGGGATGTGGCTCCGTGGTTCAGTGCCCCTGGTTACACCCCCAGTAACAACAACAAAAATAAATAGACCCTCTCGGTGTGGGTCCTGCCAATTGGTGTCTTCACACCCCCACCCCGTGATTCTGGGACACCTTAAGATTTGAAAAGCATTGCTTTACAACAACGTTAACGTGCTCAACTCTTCTTATATAGGATACCCATTCAATTACTTTTAAACGCTTTAGTGTGTGTTCTTAAAATAGATACCTTGACATTCTGTAGATAAAACTTTTTCTGAGCAGGTAAAAAAGAACGTGCTATTTTAATCATATGGCTTCAAAGGCCTAGTTCGTCTCTTAAAATATGCTATTCTCCTGTATATTTCTCTGTCTGAATCGCTCTGTGCTCCTCACGTGTTGACGGTGGTATTTGAGAACTGGTGGGGGGAAAAAGTGCTTCTATGAGTTCTTGTAATAGGGCTTCGTTATTATTTCATAACGAGCCCATTTATTGAATTAAATGTCTTACATGTTTATATAATCCGTGTTTTTTCTAATCATGCATCACTGACTAGAAATCTCCAAAAAAAAAAAGATAGGTAGGCATGTGTACCCTCGTAGTCAGCCAAATTAAGTGTTCCTATCATGTGCAAGTATGCGACAGAGCTGTGTGTTTTAGGTAAGAATCTTAGACTTGACTAAAGAAGGGGTTGCCTATAAAGACCCATATCAAGGCTATGGCTGTTAGAGAGAGAGAGACAAGGGACTGGTATTTTCAAGCATAAAACTCATGTAACGGATGCCCCCTGCATTATTTCTGCACCCACCCAGCATGTCTGAGATGACACTTTTTCATGTTTACAGAACTACCTATAGGTAAAGATTCACTCTCTCATCTGGATTATCCAGTAAGGTCTTTCCACTGCATTTCTAAAGGATAGGTTTTCTGGATAGAGTATTCTTGATGAACAGTTTAATTTCTTTTTTCTCTCTCTCTCACTACTGTAAAAATGTTGTGCCACTCTCTCCCAGCCTCTAGGTTTTGCTGAGAAATCAGCTATTTGGGTAAACGAGGAGAACCCTATATTTGATTTTTTTCCCCCTTCCTCCTGGATCTTTGAAAATGTTGATCTTTCACCTTTAAGAGCTTGTTTGCAAGATGTCTTGGAGCCGACTTGGTGAACTCCATCTGCTGACATTGGAACTTCCTGTCTGAATATCTGCATCCTCCAATTCTTTCTTTGAATATGCTTCCTAATCCCTTTAGCATGCTCAAGCCCCGCTTGAACTTAAATAAACTGAATATTTGTTATTTTAACACTGTCTCAAAGTTCTTCTGGATGACTTCATGCCTCTCCGTTCTTTCTTCTCCTTTAACTTTGTATTTTAGAATGGTCTTTCAACTAGCTCCTTCTTCTCTTTGACCTATCCTGATAGGAATGCCTAGGATCACGTTTCTCGTTTTGCTGAGCACGTTTTTTTAGCTTAGGATTTTGACTTTTTTTTTTAACGGCCTCCATCTCTTTGTTAAATTTTCTCTGTTGGAATATGGAAGCGTGTATCTCTTTTCTTGCAATCCACATGGTTCCTTTAGTCATCATTTTCAGTTCTGAGAGTTTTCCCACACTAATTACCATCTGATAAGTTTCTGGAACCTATTTTGAAGGCCAGGTGAGGTCATGTTTTCTGATATATTTTTTTTGATGCCGGTTGGTATGCAATATCTTCTGGTTCTTGAAGTGCGAGGTATTTATTTCAATATTCTTAATCTGGGCTTTTAAGCATCTTTCAGAAATTCTAATTTGGCCCCTGTTTCTTCTGAGTCAGTAGTCACTTCTGTTATTTCTGCACTAGTTAGAACCCAGGTCCAAGTTTTCTGGAAGTCTGCTAATGGTATAATGCTATTTTATCAGTACTAGAGGACAATCCAAGCCCAGTTTGCCTCAGGTATGCTGATATGTTGTTCAGAAATAATCAGCTAAGTAACTATAGAGAATAATGTATCCCCACAGGCCTCTTTGGAGGCTTGGGTAGACCCAAATGCCTTCAGTCCTAGGCCCTTGTGCCATACCAATGGCTACCAATGACATCAAGCTCTGTCATATCCTGAGTACATGTCCCACCAAGATCAGCACAACACTGAGGTTGAAACAAGGTCCATCTTGCTATGGTTGCCTATTCCTGATGTGGATTTGAGGACTAAGACCATTGCAACACCCACAGTTCTAATCAACTGCGGCCATGTGTCTTCCCCAGGCACTGGAGCTATTCCAGATGATGTTTGAAGGAAAACCTGGAGATGCAGGCTGTTAGGATCTACCAGTGTTAAATTTCTCCAGTCTAGCACGAAGATTTTTCTCCACATTTTTTTGTTGGTGCATTATTGGTACATACAGATGAGATTAATTGTTACACATTCATAAATGCAAATAATCTAACAATATAGCTGCATCAATCATCTTTTGCTTACTACCCTATCTTACTCTCCATCAATGGGGTCTTATACCACCTCAATGTTTCCCAAGATTGGGACAGTATTGGGTGAAGGCATCTCCTTGGCTATCTGGTCTGACACTAAACTGGTTCACACCCAAGTCTTGCAGCTGCAGAGACCTGAACAGGATCAGAGGTTCACAAAGGCCCACACTGCAGCTAATGGTGATGCCGATTGAAGCACAAATTCAAATAACTGGGCAAGGTTTCTACCTGATGCTGGGGTTGCTCTGCAGAATCCATCTAGCTCCATCCATGAGCTCTGGCCTGCACATGAGGCCCTCAGTCTCTACCAGATGCTGAGTCTCACTATAGTGGCCCGGTCCTGTATTCCATCACAAAGCCCTCTGCTAGCCTCTATGTCTTGCTTCGCAGTTGGTGGAATCTTATTCTTCCCTCTGATGTTCAAGGTGGGAGGAGACGTGCTGCCTCCTCTTAGCAATTGGCCCAATGCACTTTCTCTGGCTCAGTCTTGAGTTTGAGCCTGCTAGTAGGGATTGTGGGGATCTCCTTAGGTGTGGGTTACACCATGCCAGGCCGGGCAAAGGGTCTCAAGTCTAAGGTCTGTACTTAATTCTCTCTCTCTCTCCCCCAAGTGAGGCTCTCTCTCTCTCCAAGCCAGTCTTCTTATAATTAGAGAAGGGACACAGCCTTTTTAAAAATATTATCTCATTTTATTGTACTTGAAACAGGCAGTATGGGGTCTCTTGTGATGACCTTAGCTCTTGCAGGGGCAGTTTGGTGTGTGAATAGTGAGATGTTCAACTTGGTGTCTGGGACCAACAGGGAGATAATCCCTTACCCAACCACCATCTTCCTCTGCCCCTGGTTTGGTTTTTCCCTGATCCATCAATTGAGCTCAGTTTCTATATTGCCTAATATCCCCCAAGTGAATTTGTGACTTATAAATACCAGTCAAGAAGTCCCATTATGTATTGGTATGTTTATAGAATAATTCTCATTTTTGTATGAATAAAATTATCTTTTTCCAATTACCTCTAATGGATTTTCTCATTTTTTACTCTCAATTTCCCCCCAATGCATTTCCTAAATGTAAAATACACCAGTTCCCCACATCCACTCAAGCTGAAAGTGTTAAAAAAAATTGCTTTTAAAGTAAGATGGATATGTTCTCTTCCAGGGAAGCAAACCTATTTAGATAACAGGCTTAATAGCTTGCTGAAATTGTACTAGTACATTCCTTTTCAATAAGGAGCAGCAAATACGATATGAGTTATGTAGGAAGAAAATTGATAACTGACAAATTAAGAAATGTTTCAAATAATCAGTGAACCAAAAATTAAAAAGACAATTAACAGTAATGTTCTACTAGTACAATTTTTGAGATTTTTTTTAAAAAAGAGGCTTATAGTTCTACAAGAAAAAAAAAACCTGCCTTATTAGTAAAAAGATTACAAATTTTCAGGAGTTGATAAATCATAGAATGCAACGTGCTAATTTAGGAGTGATAACGGAATGAGAGATATAAATTAGAAAAGTTTCTGACTTTTTTTTACAAAACAAAGTTTCTTAGCTGATAAAATATAAAAAATCGAAAGTGCCCATTGTTTAAAAATGGGTTATTTACAGAATAACAGATTATCTGCGGAAAAGTAGAGGGTAATTTATTCTGTCCATAAAATTGATCAGTAGTTGTCCAGAATTTATCCAAAGTGCCATCACTGGGTTTATTCACGTTACATATCAACACATTTATTCCCAAGGCTAGAGAGAGAGAAAAAAAAAAAAAAAACATGCATTCTCTTACCAGGATATAATTGAACCATCTGAATTTGTAACTGTGATCACAACCAGAAATGTCACATTTTCATATAAAACGGAAAAATCTGGAATGGCAAGCTGGTCAGTTAGGAACAGGGGTTGTAGTTCACACGTGGAGATGTTCTGAGGCATTCAGGATTGTGCCGGGTCATCTGGGGTCACTGGAAAATTTGGGAGATCTTGGAAGCAGTTGGAAAATGTCTTTTGAAAATTCTGATGTCAGAAACTGGTGGGAATAGATGGTTTTCTGTTCTCAGAAAAGATGGCCCCAGTCAACTTTATTAAAAAGAAAGATAAGACAAGGAACTCATTGATACAGACTCACCCTATGAACATTCTGTAGGGCTTAGACTGACCGATGACAGAACAAAGAGGCTTATGTGTGTGAAACACAAATACTTTTGTACCTCAACAGATAAAAATTGGTGACATGGAGTAAAATATATGTCGCATGACTATGCAAGCCCATGGACTAAGATAGCCACTGGTTCTGAGGTTATTTGGGGTATCTATTCCCAAAAGAGGCACAGGGGTTGAAAGCAATGATATCTTTATGTTCATGAAAGTGAAGATTGTATTTTTGAAAACCTGACATAAAAATTTAGCATAGTGAATGCTTTAAAACTTCTTACAGTAAATTAGAGAAGAAGGACGAGGAAGAAAATCAGGGAAGAACTAGATCAGAACAAAGTCCCATCACTAGCATCGAGTTCTTTCCAAAGCTCAGATTTGAAGATGTTCCAGATGGTAGAAGAGCAAATTCTGTAATGGTAAAAGAATAAAAGACTGATGCATGAAACAAAAAATCAAATGTCATTCTATGGATAGTGCGAAAGTATCTGAAATGGGAAAAAATTTAAAAAGTAAAAAAAGATCCAATGTTTTAAAATTATAGTTTAAGTCACAAATGCTGTAAAATTATTGTGCTCCTTACCTGTTGTGAAAGTTGTGCTTTCTTTAATTTATAAAATTATCACATGGTCATGATGCTATTGACCCAATTTTGAAATATATTTATAAGGGAAGTGCAGTTTATTACTTCAAAGTTGACAGTAAAACTTTGGTTTATATTCTCAGTATACCATAGACAACTAGACAATTATACTGAAACTGATCTCTCTCTTCCTGACCCTTTTCCACACTAAGTTTGTGGGATAGAACTTCATATCTTATAAGATCTTTCAAAAATTTTTCCATGATATCTAGATGATGGCTTCTGAGTCTTTTAAAAAATATGAGTATCTCTCAAAGTGAAGAATATGACCCACACAGAACCTAAGCATTTCCTGAGGTTTGTATCATAAGGACAGCCCTCAACATGATTCTTTCCTAGACACAAAGGAAGCAAGATGAACTCTGCTTCTTTCTAAGAAGTCTCAGACTTCACATATAAGACAAAATGACATCCCACACCACGGACTGACGTAAAAATGGCACTGAAAAGAACATTGCAGAAATATTTTGCGGTGCACTTCATGTATCTCTCAAGGTAAAAACGAGGGAAGGTTTACAATTGTGAATTTCAGAATTAGAACAATGGCTCTTTGCTGGGCAGATGGCACATGCCTGTAATCCCAGAGGCTTGGGAGGCTGAGGCAGGAGGACTGCAAGTTCAAAGCCAGCCTTAGCAAAAGTGAGGCACTAAGCAACTCAGTGAGACCCTGTCTCTAAATAAAACACAAAATAGGGCTGGGGATGTGGCTCAGTGGTCAAGTGCCCCTGAGTTCAATCCCTGGTACCAAAAAACAAATCAAAACAACAACAACAACAAAAAAAAAAAAAAGCAGATTTTTATATACACAGCAGAATCCACAGTTCCAATGGGCTTGGGATGTACAAATGAATGCATCTGATAGACATCATGGCTAATCACTCGATTACCACTATTTGGTAATATTTGCCATTATTAAAGACCTCAGCAACCTGTGACTTAAAAACAGAATTGCAATCAGCCACAATGACACCTCAAAACCATCCCAGTGGTCTCTCCTCCATTCAAACCAGGAATGAAATCAACTTGTGTGGGCTGGTATTTGCATGGGGAAGAATAATCCATTAAAAAAACCAAAAAAAAAAAAAACATAATGTCTTGAAATAGTAGTTTTCAAAGCAGTATTTCTTCATCTAGCAAAATAATATTTTAAACTAGAATTTTTTTTGTCATTGTTATGCCTATTTTTTAAAAAAGTAAACAAGATCTAATTGAAAAACCAAAGACACTTCTTTAAATTCAATGAATTTAGCTCTCCATGGGAAAACATTCTTTAGAAGTTTCTTTTGGCTGCAAACTTTTAACTTCCCAGGTCCTGGTGTTACGGACTTTAAAGGATGCTTGAGGATTCCTTCTCTCTCCCACATCTCACATTTATGAAAGTTTCTTGAAGAATCCACACAGTTTTCTTCCTTGATATATGACACACCATTAACTGCAGATTTATGAATACCCGACCGTGTGCGTCTTCATCTAGGCCTTAAAAATCTGCATCACCAACTGGCCCAATTCCAGAAAGTTCCTTCATACGGTATTCTATATTCAGATAGAACATGAGTATGTTGAGAAGCCCAGAGAGGATGTGAATGTCAGTCTCCAATGCGGGCAACAAGCATCCCTCTTTGAAATAAAGTGCGCTATAATCTGAATAATATCACCTCCTTGGCAGTACAGCCCCCATACATGATTAGTAGATTATAACTTTCCTTAAAAGTACCAGAAATCTTCCCTTTTATCTTTTTCATAAAGATAGGAGAAGAAGAGAAAGGAAATATAACTTGAAGTTATACTCTGCAATTACAACGCATAAATGTTTGCATTAAATATTTTTTTGTGTGTGTGTTTCTCCTATCGATCAGAAAGTGATATATTCTGTGCTCAGGATGGGCTACTCTGTGAACCAGAAACAGATTTGTGACTCTAGTGTCATACCTGTTGCCTGAAGACTCTGATGTGGGCTGGCAGCGATTACCTGGTGTCACCAGGAGCACTAAGCACTGTCACATGCTACTGATTCCTAAGGGAGATGGGCTTTGACAGCATCTATAACATCACCTGAAATAGAATCTCTGCAAATCGCCCAAATTCTTAACATCTGAAACCAAACGGTTTACGTAATCCGAAAAAAAAAAAAAAAACAAAACTCAGAGTTTACACACGTGGATCTATTTATGTATGTGCATCTATTCTAGAAAACCTGGCTTGCTGGGTGCCATCTCCCGCCACAGTTGCAATTAGAAGTTACTATTGGAAAACACTGACTCATAAAAATGATTTAAATACCTAACTGAATTTTAAGTAGAAGGCAAGGAGAGAAAAAGATTTAAGCAAATGTTACTGGTGTTGTCTCAGAAATACATAAACACTTTCAAATAGGAGTACCAAAGAGAGTCTTTGAAATGCAAATTCTCAAATGGAGGAGAGAGCTAGGGGTGGGATGGGTTTTAGTGGAAATCCACAGAGGACTCTAGGCACTGGCTGTTCAATAAAACTAATCTGTTCTTTATGCAAGAATGGAATTGTCACCTTTCTGCATTAAAGGACCTTGAATTGGAAAGGTACCTTGAACTTGTGGCAAGTTTCAATTCTTGAGTGTGAGGGGCACATCTCGATCTTGCACTTGATGCTTTGAACCAAAGGGAACAGCCACCCCCGAGGTGTAAACACGTTGTTACAACCTCGTAGAAGACTCCATATTCTTTTCTTTTGGGAGGTAAAAGGTTAAGAAATAGATTCTGCAAAATACTGCAATCACATCAGGAAAAAAAAAAGTCTTCCTTTAAAACACAGTTGAATATTCTAAGGACACCCTTGGTCATTTCATCTTCTTTCTATTTTTTAATATTAGAGTTTGGGGGTTTGAGTTTTTTTTTTAAACAAAATTTGTGTGATATGATGAAAATACATAGTGGGTTCAATTGAAGCTGAGAAGTTGCAGCAGGACTCATGAATACATGTCTAATTTCTTGATTGGATATAGTATCCTGATGAAAAGGCTCCCATGTGGCATTAGCTCCACCATTTCTCAGGGAGAAAAAGAAAGAAATCAAGATAAATAATCTCTGAATGGACCTAAAGAGGACAGAAGCAAATGATATCAGAGGACGGCTGAATTCAGGGGACGTGGAAGCATTGGAAGCCCATTATGTGCTCATTGCTAATGCACACAAGTGAGAGGCGCAGGGGAGTGGAGGACAAAGAGGGTCCCTCGATGAAGAAGGATGACTCAAGGTGGCCACTTCTGAATTGGTTTTCAAAGAACGAAACCAAACCATGTCATACATCTGCTGCTTCATAAATGAGAAGTGAATGGAGAGAATCCAGGATGCAAGGATCTTGGCAGAGCAAATGCCCATCAAACCAAGATAAATAACAATGTTCCAGGAGGGTTAGTGGGACCCGCAGGGTGAATGAAGACAGATGTCACGCAGCACCCATCTTTAGGTGAACTGGAGCAACAAACCAAGATCAATGTTTCCAGACCAAGAAAGAAAGGCGAATGCTGAATATTTCTAGGTGCAATACAAAAGATGTATCTCGTGGCTACTAAGGGGCTGCCTAGCCCTCACATACCCTCTCCTCCTTCCTCACAGAGTACTAATGAAGTGTCTTGGCTCATCTATCACTAGCCAGTCCTTCCCAACCCGATTGGTAAACCTATCCATGCAGAATGAGACTGCATTTTGTTATCCTTAGGAAAACGGAGGAGGTATTCACTCAAATCATTATAGTAGGGTTTGTCTGTATCTCCTGGATGATTAAAAAAAAAAATGCAGCCTTATTGCTGCAGTAGTTGGGACAGTCATCTTAATACATAAAGACAGCAGCCTTAACATGAAGCCAAGGGCAACAGAGGCAGAACCAGAGGCAGAAAATCGCCATCGGCCGCTGAATTGAGCAACCCCAAAGCTTTCCCATTCTTACAATTTCTTATTAGGTAAGATGGGAATCTTCTTTATTCTTGAAGGCAGTTTGAGTTTCAATTTGTGGTTACAGTAGAGAAATTTTAGATTATAAAAATGAGTCTTCTTCCTAAATAAATATCTACAATGATATATTTTCATATGTGTTTATTTCGTCTTTAACTATAAACAACATCCAATCTGAGAAATATAATGGGCTTCCAAAGCCTTTTTGTCAAGCACAAAGCCTTCATTAATAATTTTTATTTAATTCGGGATTTTCTTTCCTTTCCTTTTTTTTTTTTTTGACAGTACTGACGATTTAACCCAGGTTTACTTATACTATTATACTAAACTATACTCTGAGCCCTTTTTAATTTTTATTTTTGAGATAAAACCTTAGTACATTTGTCCATGGTAGACTCGAACTTATGATCCTCCTGCCTCAGCCTCCAGAGTCACTGGGATGCCACAGGTGTGGACCACCACGCTGGGCTGGGCTTATAGTCTACAAGTTACATTGTAACTGCACTGTGTGGATGTTCTGAGATGGACAAGAATCTTACTGAGAAATAATCAAGTGTTATGAAATTGATCTGGAGCATCTTAGACCCTGGAAGAGGCTGTTTTAAAAATATACAGATAACTCACACTATGTCTTCCTTTGACGTGATTTTTGATCAAAGACACCATTCGAATGTTTATTTATTGCACTAAAAAAGTCAAAAGTCGAGGTTATAGACAGAAAATAACTTTGAAAAAGAATTTACTTTCTTCTACATAGACGGCATGCCTATTCATACAGGGACCACCTATTCATACACTAGAAATGAATTTCAATGGAGTCATAAGTTATTGAAGTGTACCAATAACTTCAAACCATTCAGATTCAAAATCAAGGCGTTCTCTAAGTAGTCTCAGCAAGACCTCATCAGGTAAACCAGTGGCCATTCTGTCCTTCTCTTTAACTACACCAATGTTTCCACTGGTAAGGACTTTATTTACACTCATTTATTTGTTTGTTTATTTATCTATTTTGCAGGAGGATAGAATGAGAAGGACCCTTGCTCACAGACAAAAGATCTTGCTTTGCCCCTGATTTTGCAACTTCCTGGAAGTTAAGTGGATTGACAGCTCATCTGTCACTTCTCTCCTGAGCCGCAGATCCGCATTTCCAACTAGCTGAATAACCTCATGGGAGAAACCAGCCCCCTGAGCCTCTGTTCTATAAAGGGACTCGAAGACTTTAGAAGATTGCACGGGCCACCAAACAGAACTCACGTGGATGCCATCCGAGAATGACAAAGCTGTATCGATGTCTGGGTGGTTATTTGGAAAGATGGTCTTGAACCTGCAACATCCTCTTTCTCTCAGCTCTTGGCACAGGTGGGGCTGTCAGCGAGCACATGTTGAGGCGAGGTAGAGGTGCAAGATGATTTTTTATGGATCAACACCTGTGCACGGGAGGCGGAGGGAGCCGGATGGAGCAGAAGTTGAGTTACAAGGAGAGTCTAACACACCTTTGCCCACGCAGGGAACAGCAGAGGAGTCTCTGGAGGGTGGATCAGCCATCAGAACCTGTCCCTGTCTGGCCCAGAGGTCAGATGCTTAGATACTGTCCTTGCCCACTCTCCATTTTCTAGCTGCTCCTGGAATTCTTGACCTTGGCTGAACCTGCTCCTTGCAGCCAAGGCAGACCTTGAAGGAGGTGACAACTAGCGGATGTCTGCTGGCTGCATTTCCTTGACGGGTTTTCCTGGACACCTCAGTTTACCATGCTCTTCAAATGGACTCATGGTTGCAAGAAACCGATGAGTGGGAAGGCAGCAAGCAGCACTCTAGAGGAGAACCCCAAACTTTGTTTTGTTTTTTTTTTTTTTTTTGCTGATGGGCCCAGAGGAGAACAGACCCCAAATTCTGAACCCCGATTCACAGTTTCTCACAACATTATGGGTATCTGCTATCATCTTAGACTCATTCTGTCAAGGAGGCTGATTCATAGTGGGGTAGAGAGGTTGAGCATGGGAGGACTGGATGAACTCTAGAGAGGGCAGAGGGGTGGGAGGGGAAGGGAGGGGTCATGGGGTTATTAATGAGAGTGGAATGTGATGATCATTATTATCCAAAGTACATGTATGAAGACACGCATTGGTGTGAAT
Source organism: Marmota flaviventris (assembly GCF_047511675.1). Classification (NCBI taxonomy): domain Eukaryota; kingdom Metazoa; phylum Chordata; class Mammalia; order Rodentia; family Sciuridae; genus Marmota; species Marmota flaviventris. The sequence goes on along the minus strand of NC_092517.1, from coordinate 7,439,832 downwards.
ATACTGTGTACACAACCAGAGATATGAAAAAATGTGCTGCATATGTGTAACAAGAATTGTAATGCACTCTGCTGTCATATATATACATACATACATATATATATATATATATATATATATATATATATATATATATATAATTACATTAAAAAAATTCCTGATCTATGTGCTGTGTGTGTGTGTGTGGTGGTGGGGTCTCCAACATAAAGCATGCTTACCGAAACAGGCATCGGTTAAATTTCTAGCCTTGAAAGTCTGCACAAGGGTGTTTACCTCTCAAGAGGGAGTAGTCAGACTCCTAGAGACAGTTATTTACAATCCCAGAGGAAGGGACTCATGCATGGTTAATTAGGTTTCCTGAAGAAAGGCTGAGAGAAGGGGTCGGGAACTCCTCCTTTCTCCAGGTCTTAGTTTCTCACCGTAACATTCTTACAATTTCATTTTACAACCGGGTCTGATTTTGCCATCACACCAGGACACAATGTTGCCAAACCTCATGGTTTCTCTGATAATCCTTGACAGAATGCTCCACAAGGGTTTGATTTAAGCTGTCTGCTCCTCTGGTCCTCATGGTCTCCCTTGATGGCTGTTTCTTTGGCTGGATCTCCTGGAGGTAGTCTCCATGGCTACATTTTAGTAGGAGAAGGCTTAGAGGAGAAATGATTGGGTTAATCCAATTAGTGAATTAATCCCCTGGTATGGATTAACAAGATGGTAACTATAGTTGGAGGTGTAGACACCTCCAATTCAATGCCGCTTTGAAAACTGAAATCAAGTTTTTTTTGGTGATTTCTTTCCCACCGTTTCTTACTCTGTGTCCACCCTTATTACCTGAATGGGCACAGAGGGTCACATTAAATAACCCGAATGTCTTTCCACCCCGTGTTCTCTTCTTCCGTGGACAATTACAGGTACATTCTTTATTGCCTTCCTAAATCAATTAAGTTTTCACATTCATTAGCTGTACTTAAATGACTTTTTCTACATTCTGACCCAAATCTTCACATGCATCATCTTCTTAGGAGAAGCCTCCCATCCTATCAATCTCATTTAGCCCTCGTCACTGAGAACCTGCTACCTGTGCACACTGGCCATCGCCCTTCTTGTTATTAAGGTATGTACTCATTCCTTTCTTTTATGATTTTTTTTCTCTAACTCACTGCCTACCTTCAAATCTATATTCTTGGCATTCAGCTGGCTTCGGGAGACCAGAGGCCAGACATTGGTAATGTCACCGCTTTTGTGACCGGTTTGCCTACCTGACTGTTCCATGGGTGTAAGAAGCAACAGGAAAAGACATACACACACACACACACACACACACACACACACACACCTCGCACAAGACCAGACTGGCAAAGAAGATCAAGAGATAAGGTGTATGCTTGTTAAGTATGACCTTCGAGAAGAAGATTTAAGAGAGGCAGAGGGATTTATTAGGATAGAGCTCAGAGGGCAGATGGTGCATGGAGATAAAAGTTTGTAGATGTCAAGTGCAAACTGAAATGAATGTAAAAAATTCAACTACAGGGTTTCTGTGTCTCTGGGGAAGGTGTGGTAAAATAATGCTTTTCTCCCTGTCCCTTTTCTTCCCCTGAATCCCAGAAACCGGGCCAGGCAGCTAGCACTGGTACCTTACAGAATCTCCTACACCTAGGGGTAGCCCGGTGCGTCAGTCCTCACCCGTGGACGGTGTGGCCAATCTCTGATTGGTTTTCATGGGGAATGTTTGCCCTGGACTTATTCCTCTCCCGTTTTAAATGACTGAAATGAGTCACAAAGAGCACAAGAATCTGACCCACTTCCTGATTCCTAGAAAACTTTCTGGAGCCGAGAATATGCCCACCTGTCCCAGATAATCACTTTAGAGGAAAAAAAAAATGAAATAAAAATCTTTTGATTGTGTTGGTGCCATTGCATTTTTTAGGATGTTTTGCTCCCAGCCATTTAGGTTTTACTTAAATTTTCAGAAACTCAGTTATGGAATAATGAGCTGATGAATTTAGAAAAGTTTATAGCTTATGTGCAAGAATGCATGGTGCATTTTTTTTTTTTTTTTTTTTTTTTTTTTGCCTCCTGGCGAAGCCAGAATTAGACAGGCAGATAGGCAAAGAGAAGGGAGGAATTGAAGTGTAACTCCTTCAGAGCCCTTCCTCCACCCTTCTCAAGATAACCTGCCCCTTCTTGCCCAGAACACTCCTTCTCTGCTCCTTCCGCCCACCTGTTTCCCACAGACAGGAATGGGAAACCCAAAACGTTTTAGTCAATTGCCTACTCACAGATAATACCGGATCCAGGACTCAAATGCAAATTCAATGTCAAGGACTCCATCCTTCCTAATGTTTTGACATTAGGGATTGCACAAAGGGATCATTCCAATTTCTTGAGCATCAATACCAAGTGTTTCACTCTGTTTTCTGTTGTGCCTAATATGAGGGCTCGCATGTGGTTGGGGGCTCATTAAATATTCATTCATTTCCTTACAGCGCAGATCTTCCAGGTCATAACTGGAGAATTCACTTCCTTCCATAAAATTCGGTCCTTGAGAATGAGCCCAAAGAGACTTAATCTCATTCCAGAGAATCTATACCGGACACCGCATCGTCATATATTATCATCATGCTCTATTTGCAAAACCAGGCTCTGTTCCTAAGAGGTGGGAACCCTCCCTGTTTTTCCCATTTTGCTCAGGCATGTAAATCATCTCCCAAGCAAACAAAAGAAAACTCCAACCACCCACATAGCTGTGCTGTTTGATGGTTTTGTTTTCTCTGGAACCAACCTGCCTGGTTCCCAAGGAGCACCATAAACACTGACATCCGCATTTCTCCACACATCCGTTTAGCACAAGCAATTCAATAAATGCTCCTCACCTTGGAAGAACAGCTCTTTTCAAAAGCAAATCATTTGCATATTTATGATTAATATCCAACCACCCTGTTTACTGGATTATTACCATACTGCATGGAATTACAGAAAACCTGACCGTGTTAGGTTGGGAGTGTCTACTCCTCACGATGTCCCTGGGCTTTCAAATGGAGACATAAGGTAATGGAAACTTCACCTGAGTCGGACCCAAATTCACATGGGCAGGAAAGAACTGCAAGTTCATTTTGGCTCAACCCACAGATTGAGCTTCTTTATTAATGTTTTTCTTGTAATCGTTAATATGCTTTTATTGCATCCTGGGAACAATGTGGGAGTTAAATATGGTCATTAAATTAATGGAAGCATGCAGTCCTGCTTTCCTGGTCCTGTAGAGATGGCAGGAGAAGACCCAGAGATAGACGTCTAAACCCCACATGCGCAGCCACACCTGTGTCTTCAAAGCCCATAGCATGACTGATCAATGGCTCACAGCTGGATTTGCAGGAGATGTTCCAACGTAATGTGTGGCGGGATAAGTGCATCCTTTATTTCCAATTACTAAAACCACAAACCCAAGGTCCAGTAAACAACAACACAGGAGATTGAGGATTGCTCATATTGAAGTCCTGGAGGAAGTGACTGCTAGTTTTTTAACTCTTTGACTTGTCTGTATCATGACAGCATGGACACTTCTCTGGCTACCCAACCAGAGTCCAGTTTTGCCTGATCCATCACATGAGTGATGGATCACATGAGTGTGAGTGCAATTATACATATTACATGTTGAAAGGGTAACTACAGTCAGTTGGTATCTTTAAAATTCAGCTTTCAGCATGATACGGTGTGGGGTTACAGGGGTGAGTACTGTTTTTATATTCTTAGATCAAAGCTAATATCACAATCACCTAGAAGGTGGTTCCTTTAGAAGCAGCCACCAAGCAACGTGGACCCTGCTCATTTAGCTAATGAGGTCAAAATCTCTCTCTTCTGATGATTCCCAGGAGATGGCAGATTATATGTTTTAAATCTAGGAAGCAGAATTCATGTACTTGATTAAAGGTAGGATAATAAATGAGATGGCACAAATCCAAAGAAAATTACCAGGACATCGAGACAAAGATACTAATAAATAGCAATAATTTATATTACTAAAATTAAATAACCAATGTGTGAGGACATTTATCTGCCAGATAGCTCATGTTTTACATATATGGAGCTAACACATTTAATTTCTAAATTGACCCAAGATATAGGTACTCTCAACATACCCATTTTATGATTGATGAAATCCAACCAAAGAGCTTTGATTTGAAAATAGATGGGTTTTTTTTTTCAAAGTTAGCAATGGAACCATTAAATGCAAATGGTCTATTTCTAGGATCTGTGTTCTCATCTACTCATACCCTCACTCCTATAAAATGTGATTCTACTGATGAACTCAATGATAGTTGCCATCTCCAAATATTCACTGACCTAAGTCCAAACTGAACAAGCACTTACAAATGGTGTTAAGCTTTGATTGTCTGCTTGGCTATTCGTAGTTAAAGTACTGAAATGATTTTTATATCACGGTCTTTGCTTTTGCTGTGGAGACTCAACGTCTTGATTCTCTAAGCTTTGTGTTGAAGGCCTGTCGATAGATTAGATATAATAGCCTTCACTCCATTTCTTTCTCATGATTCTGAATTTATTATAAGATGGGAATTTTGTAGGCTTCTCTTTTCTTGCTCTTTTTTTCTTCTTGGCCAGTTAATTTCAACTTACTTTTTTAAAATTATTATTAAAAACCTCAAATCGGATGCATGATTCCTTTCTGTACCACTCCAAGCTTCGGGTAGGGGCTGCTATCCAGAGTCTGAATGAGGATTAAACAGTTACCCAGACATTATCAAGAGCTTCTCATTTACAACCACTCTTACGAAAAGAGCCACAGAAATGTTTTGGAAACAAGGTCTAAAACAGCAATAATGCATGTTGGAGCGAATGTAGAAAAACAAAACTTTAAGACCAAAAGACTCTATTATGACAAACGAGAGAGTCTTCTCTTTCAGTTTTGCTTCTAACAACAACAACAACAAAAATTAAAGGAAAACAGAAATAAAAAGAATATTTGAAACTACTTAGTAGCAAATGGCTTTTTAGAAAGGGGACTCTCTTAGGATATGTTTATGTGCATTCTCTGCCCAACTTCAAAAAAAAAAAAAAAAAAAAAAAACAGCCTACTTTTTCATGCTTTTGAAGTTCCATCAGTGTTCAGGAACGGTTAGAGTTGGCCAGAAGCAAAACTGCTGCTTTGTTGTTGTTGAAAAAAAGAAAGAAAGAAAGAAAAACACCTACATAAGTCCAAAACAGCACATTCCATTAAAATGTTTGATTTCTTTTCTCCTAAATGGAGGATTTTATAGGGTTCTCCAGCCTCCATGAAGCCAAAGCCAAAGACATAACCGATTAAATTAACCACCTTGTAGTGCAGTCAGGGATGCCAAGGATATTAAATTATTAAATAAACTCAGTACGTGTACATTAAAATCACACTTGGCCAGCAGTCTAGATAAACCCTCTTCCTGTGTCCCACTAAAATAACTTTTCTAGAAAAGATGGAACACATAAGAAAAAAAAAACCATGAAAATATAGATATGGTAGTCTGTCTACCAAGGTTCCCAGAGAGAACCCAGGACCTATGGGACGTCACTGAAACCCCCAAGGTTAGACCATTGAGATATGGATCCTCATGCAGAGAAACGTGGAGATTTGGGGGATTTGGCTCATTCACACAGCACATATTAAAAACCTACTGTGTGTCAGATGCTCTTCTGAGAGTGCTTGCATCCTCGTTCCAGGTGACAGATGCAAGAAAAGAAGATGTTTTGGTGGTGTCTGGTGGAAAGATAAAACTCGATGAGCTGGGAAGAACCATTGGGTGTAACCCCATGAGTATTTTCCCAGAACACCCTTGACTCAATAGGAGCTGATTGAACTTGAGAACTCTTAGTGTTTTTCCATGTAACCTGTGTTCCTGTTTTGACTCGAGTACATTCCTGAATCTTCTGGGTAAGGCTGCTCTCCTCTCTCCTGTCTATGAACAGAATGCAGCTCTCTTCTGTTCTCCATTTCTTAATAAATTTCATGTCCTCTAACACCACAGTGCAATCCACCTGAGTTCCTCCATCATAATGGAGAGAGGGGTAGGAAGGGACCAGGAGAGAGGGGAGGTAACCTATATTAACAAATAAAAACCATTAAACACCAGGCAAAATATTAACAGATAAAATGGTTAACATAAAAACCATTCAACACGGGGATTCCTAAGATCCCTCATAATACGCAAGATAAAAATGCAACATGAGATGATTAAGTTTCTTTTCCTAACTTTAAATGATCCAAATATATTCTCTAAATCTCAATTCAATCATCCCTGAGTGGGGAGCTGGTAAAAACCAGATCCTTTCGGTTGGGAACGCAATTGAATACATCACACCACTTTGGGAAAGCAAAACCATTCAAATGATTTTCCCTTTGATACCATCATTCCATTTGGGAATTTTTTTTTTCTTAAATAAATATTTGTAAAGGATTACAGCCCAATGAGTAAATGTTAGCGGCTCTTGCTGCAAAAAAAAACAAAACAAACAAACCCAGAGGCTAATTATGTAAGATCATGGATAGGTTCATGTGCTTTCCTACGGTAACCATTTGACTGTATGTATCCAATAACATCATGATCTCAGCCTTAAATATACACGGTCAAGCTGATTTTTTATTTTATAAAAGCAATTAACAGCATAAAGAGACTACTGAATATTTAAGAAGAAAGAGCTTCACAACTTAAATATTTAATGACCAAAGGATTGTCAGGTAAGCAATTGGAAGGCTTTTCATTTCACAGAATAATGGGCAGCAATTTAAAATAATCCTTGTGCAGATGTTGGAGTAACAAGGAAACGTTTATAATAAACGAACAGTCCCAGTTAACTCTGCAAACGTGGGTTTGTGTATGCAGTTTTCTCCACGACGATTTTTGGTGAACAGGGAAGCCACCAAACATTAAAGACTAAAGACAGAACATAAAAGCGATTTGATTTCCAACAGTAGCGTAATTATGGATGCCCCTTTATTCTATGGTTATGCCATTGCCATTACTGGAGCTCATAATGCTTGCATAATTATATTTTATTAAAATAATAAGACTAAAATGCCAGCTCCTTCTAGCTTCAGGGATTTTGCTTGCTCTTGCCTGTCTTGGAGACCTTATTTTCCAGATAGATCCATGACTTTCTTTATTCAAATGTCACTTTCTTAAAGACACCTACTTTGGGAATTCTAGGGACATTTGCAAATCGTGGTACTGTTAACTGCTGTTACTTCCAATTCTCTTTTCTATACCTCTGCATAACACTTAACCACTATACAGCCCCTGATTGATCAGTTCTACTTGATCTTCTATCCTTCATGCAAAAATATAAAGTCCACACTTTCTAAAAAAAAAAAAAAATACACCCTTTCTTTGAACTTTAATTTATTTATTAATTATTCGTTTTGTGGTGCTGGGGATTGAATCCAGGGTCTTATGCATGCGAGGCAAACACTCTACCAAGTGAGCTATCTCCCCAAACACAACTCCTTAACCTGACTTTGGTATACTCCAGCTATGCCTCTGTCACAAGCTACATCTCTGTTATATATTTTTGGAAAGCTTCATAAATGATCCTGCATCAGTGATTAAATGTAGGAATCAATAGACCTATGATACAAGAAGTATGAAAAAGATTATTTCACCAAGCCAAGCAAATGTGCTCGCTGTGATTTTTGTTTTTTCTAACATCTTTGAAGATGTAAAAAAAAAAAATCGCATACATAAAATGCTAGGGAAAGTCTTACCAAACAAATAAATGTCACCTGGGGAACTTATTTCAACCTGATGTGAACAAACTAACGGTACATGCATTGTTCTAGATAACCAGGAAAACATAAACCTTGACATGATTTTACCTGATGTAAAGTAAATAATGTGATTAGGTTTTTCAAGTTTGACTGTTGAATAGGCATTGTTCTTTAAAAAGAACAAGACGAAGAAGAACTCATATTTTAAAACACATTGAACTTTTTAACGACTAAAATACTACCGTGTCTCACACTTTCTTTGAAATAAACCCACAGAGGCTAAGAGGAAAATGGAAATAAAAATCAAAACAAGAATTTGCCACATTTTGATAACTGTGAAAGCTGAATAACGGGTTCCTAGGTGTTTAACGTACTATTTCATATGAAAACGTTTATGATAAAATCCAAATAGAACCACAGCGTTTCCCTCTCAATTAAAACAAAATTTTGGATCATATTTAACTTCATATCTTCAGGTGAACCTCAAGTTCCATCATTATGCTACTTCCAGGTCCTAGAATAATGTCTAGCACAAAGTAAGTACTCAATAAATACTTGCAGAATATGACGGCATTAGAAATATCCAGAGTTGTGCAGTGACCTAAGAGTGAAGTGCATTTGTAGTGAATTTCCTTTAATGTTTTTCATTATTCTTCCATTGAGAAACACAGAAGCGATTCTCACTAGGCAAGATCATCTACTTATAATCCTTAGAACTGCAGTGAGTGTAAATACTGGGTTAAGAACCGTTACACACGGGTCTTCACTTCCAGCTCAGCACTCTCCCCAATATTTCTCAGTTTCTGTTACTGGGTAACAGCTTCAAAGCGGAGGAACCTTGTCTACGTAGCCCTGGGCAAGGGGACAAGGCAATCTGCTGTGTGTGATAATGTCACTGCGTGCGCAAATGACATCACTGAGCCACAGGCTACCTGGTGTGTAGAGTCTATTGACAGTGGACACTTTTTGCAAGACCAAGGACAGGGCGAAACCTTGCTTCAAGGATGTGTGGTTAGAAGGTAAACTTAAAACTTTCATGTCTTGATATTATTAACCAGGAATTAACTTCCCAGAACTGCAAATCAGAAATTTGTCTAATAGGTCTAATTAGAAATGTATCCTTCAGAATTTTTAAACACATCTTATGCATCATCTGCATCTTGCTAAATGAGCGGATGTTTCAGATCTAGAAGGACAATTTCAAAATAATTGTTTACATTTTCCTTAGTGATCAAAGTCATGATATTTTATAAATGCAACAATATGTCATTCTTTCAATATTGTATATACCGTATGCATACATGCGAAAAGATGTATATCCTTATATGTTGGCTAAATGCAATTTGGGAAAAAAAAAGTAATCTCTTTTAAGAGAAGGCTATTTATTGAGTTTAATATAACAACTTAGGAAATAAAAACTATCAGAATGGAAGAAAGAAATTGTGTCATCAAACCTATTTGGGAAGAGAAAAAATGATTATCTGTCCTAGAATTTCATATTTAAAGACAAGACAAGTTGTTGCTAATTGTCATAGTGAAAAAGGCACGTGATATCAAAATTGTGTGCTGTTGACTTGGTTAAGGGAAGTATTTTTAGTGGGAGTACAATCGGTTTCATATTCAACATTCCCTATATTATTAATTTGATAGTTTTCTGAGACAGTGAAACCATCATTAGATGGATAATAGCTTAAAATTCTTTTTTTTTCAATAAAGGAAAGGAATTACAAAAACAAGACTGTAGGTATCCGAGTGTTTATATCTACAACTAAATCATAAAAGAGATTATAATCACTAGAGGAGACTTCTCATCTGGAACCTTTGGTGACAGTGGACACAGAATATTTGAACCTCCTGTAAGGAGAGTTCAGAGGTGCAGATCCAGTTTGTGACTTTTTTTTGACATAATTCCAAACTGAGCTAAGAATTCCATTTTCCTTTGAAGGTGGTGAGCGTAGATTGTGTCTACTCCGTAGCAAAATCTGAATAGAAGGTCAAGCATGTAACTTCACAGAACAAACAAAAATGAAGGCCAATGAAGTAGCACACACCTATAATCCCATCAGCTGGGGAGGCTGAGGCAGGAGGATCGTGAGTTCAAAGCCAGCCTCAGCAACAGTGAGGTGCTAAGCAACTCAATGAGACCCTGTCTCTAAATAAAATTAAAAATAGGGCTGGGGATGTGGCTCAGTGGTCAAGTGCCCCTGGGTTCAATCCCCAGTACCAAAAAAAAAAAAGAATAATAGAACTTTCCAGAATCTAACTATTTTTTTTTAAACTTCCATTTCCACATAGGTTCATGTGCACCTGTAAGTTATAATATACATGTAACGGCTTCCTTTAGAGTGATCCGAATGATCCGTAAGTAAAGGCCTTTCTACACACGAAATTGTTTAATTTCTATATTTAACTCTATTGACAAAGTCATTGCTAAAGCAAATGAAGCTGAGAAAACTGTTTAAGAAATCTTGCAACTGCAAAGAAAATAATCCCTTCGCCATTTGAACTCATAATTGCTTTGCTTTGGGTATGAGCAGACTTATACTTTTTTGTGTGTGATTAAGGGAATGTTAATAAATCCAATGGGGGGAGGGGATGTGGCAGGGGAGGGTGTGCAGTGTGCAAAGCAGCAGCCCAGGATGTTCAAAAGCAATGACATCTCATCATGGATGAACTGATCTCAGACTTTACAATGTCTTTCTATCTCCAAGGGACCATGACTTTCGGAATTCTTGATGGCACCATTCAACATCTGCACAGGACTCATTCTGGAGTTTAAAAAAAAAAAATGCTCAAGCAGAAACACTGGTATTAACCGTGGAGAATACAAATGAGCCCACAGATTTATTCCTTCTGCTGACATCATAAACAAATATTGATGGCTTCCCGTGGTGCCATACATCCTTTCTCATTGCCGCACAAGTCATTCATCGCTTCATTTTCTCCTCAGTGCTTCTAAATGGGTGATTCATCCTATGCTTCTCGAAATATTAGTCTGTCTACAGTCTCCAGATAGCTAACAGATTGCGTGTCATTAAAGAACTCCACCGATGGCGCTCCGTGGTGATGGTGCTTCTTGCTCCCTTTCAATGCATGCTTTTTTTTTTTTTAACTTTTGAAGGTTTAAAACACAAGAAATGGAGTATTTTAATTTAAAACACAAGAAATGGAGTATTTTCATTTAGTAATCACGCTTGAATGATATGTAGTGATATTATCTGGAGTTATTTTTATTTAGCAATAAATGTTTGCATTAGGCAGAGTGACATTATCTTTTTGGATAACTTGTAGGTTTCCAAAGGCATCTTGCAAGGCTAAAAATAGGAACGGCTCCAAGTGAAAAATTAGTAACCTGAAAAAGCATCTCTTCCCCCTTTGGGGTGCCTAGTATCTGCCTTCCCCGGGCCCAGTCAGTTGGAATACAGATCACAAGAGCTCTCTCCATCTTTCTATTTAGAGCAATGATGGGATTGAGAAAATGGGGTTATTTCCCTCTGGAATGTTTTGAAGCATCATTCAGGTTGTCACTTCTCTATATTATAAAAAAGGACTTAGCACAGAAAAATATATATATTGGTCATTATGGACTATATCCATATTTCATTTAAATCACAATTACTCCTTGGAAAATTGGCCTGCAGACCACAAGGGGGTAAAGGATTAAGCATTGGAAAAACAGAACAAGCCTGATCCAGTCCAAACCCTGTACTGGGAGGACCCACACCTGAATTGTGAAGGGCACAGGCTAGTTTCATGTTAGAAAGTTAAGGACAGGAATCTGGGAATAACAGGGCTCATGCTTATTAGTTAAAACTTGCTTTTAAGTGTGTACCTTTTAGGGATCCCACACAATAATCACCAGAATATCTGTTCATGATACTGCCTATTCAGTAGGAATAGCCACATCCACAGTGTAATGGTTAAGTTGAGTTGCAACTTGATTGGATTCAGGGTGTGTCCAGGAATGATTGGCATGTGGGAGAGCCAACTGAAGTGGAGACCCTCCCTAAGCCTGGGCAGCATAATCCAATAGGATGATGGCTTGGATGGAATCAATATTGAAAGAACAGGAAGCAGCAGCAGATGCAGGCTCCATTCTTCTTGATCAGCTTCTTGATTGCTGCTGAGATCACCAGAGGCCATCAGACTCTTCTTCCCTCTTCCAAAGCAGACTCTGCCAGTGATTCTCCAGGAGTTTCCAGAAGTCTTTGGTCTTGGACCAGGGTAGCACCACTGACCCCTCTTGTTCTAGGGCTTCAGCCTCTTGGACTGAGCAGCTGCTGGTTCCTCCAGCTCTGCAGCCTGCAGACGGCCACTGTGGACTCTCCAGCTTTCTGGTCACCTAATAAGTCCCCTTTGTATAATCGTACCTCCTGTTGATTATGTCCCTCTAGAGGACCCTGACACACATAGTGAATTCAACCCAATGCAGTATTTTCACTAACACATAATGCAAAAAACAAAAATATATTAATCACTATATGCTTGAAATGGATTCAAATTCTCATTGAGCATGGTTTGTCTTAGAAAAAATGACCATCATCAGGCCTCAAATGATAAAGGCTATATCAGGCACAGTTTGGAACTCAAACGTTCTATAATCTCATGCATTAGAACTTTATAAAGCACTATGCTTGCGTGCAATCCCGTATTCTCCTCCGTGCAATATGAGGAGACCAAAGATTACCAATGCAAGAACATCCCAATGAACACAGGAAGCTCAGACACCACTTTGGAGGGACATAACTGTTCATGATAACAAGATAAAGAAAATAATCAAATTCTCTTCTGAAAGAAGTTATCAACATTCTTGAACCCAAGTGCCTATAACCTCCATGTCACTTATGCCAAGAAATAACAATGATGATGGATGAAATACTTACATTTATGCACATATTGGTTTTCAGACAAGCTACACATAGCATTTGAAGTGAGCTGATACCATACATCCAGGACCAACGTTAGAAAGACCCCTGGATGCTCTGAGGATTATAAAACATGTGGAATGGAAAGATCTAGATTTTTGACTCAGAAAATCATGGTTTATGACCCAGCTGTGTGCCATGCCATGCTGTTTAACCTTAGGCAAGCCACAAAACCCCTCTGAGCTCCGCAATTTCAACATCTGACAACTGTGAACTGGAGCAATTTGTCAGGTCACAGTGCAATAAAATATAGGCAAGATTCTCTTTGCAAACTCTAAAGCATACGTGTAGAAACCATTCACCTGCATTAGGAGAGAGCATAAGAATAAACCCGCATAGTTGTTCAAATAGGCTAGAAGTAAGTACTGAGATAGCACGTTTAACAGGCTAAGATAACTGGGAGTTACCTTAAGTCCGTGCCCATTTTTTGCTGATAACCTGTCACTGCTGAAATGCATTCATGATCTAATGTCCCTGTACCTCCTGACAGGTCTGGGTCACAGACGCATGGAGGGGCAGCTCCCAGGATGGCCTTTTTGTATGATTTCATTGTTTGAGGGATAGTTCCAATCATAGCAACTGAAACCGTGGTCAAACACAGGCTGTGCCTGTGATCAGGTTCAATTAATCTCCTGGAGTCTAGGTATCCTATTGGGTAGGCACAAGAGGATCCCAACACTGTGTACCTAAGGCTGCAAAGTGCTGTGGATCTGCTAGACACTGGGATAGTTTTGGTGCTCTGTGGCTTCTTGCAAAAAATTACACTCCCTCAAAGTACACACATACACACCCACCCACATGCACTTCATGAGAAAGAATCCAGCACTTTTAAGTTGCGTTCACCTGAATCATCTCACCGTCCTTCAAACAATCCTAATTCCTATAGGGAGAATCAAATCCATAAAGGTATTAAGTAATTAAGTCATATAACTATTGAGTAACAGCTTAAGATTTAGAAACCATTTTTGTTCATTTTTGTTCGCATTGCAGTGTGCAACTACAAAATCTCCAAGAATTTCCTAACATATATTATTTAAATATATATATATATATATATATATATATATATATATATATATATATGTAATTTTAATACTTGATTTTCTGCCTCCGTCCACCTGAAGGTGAGCTCAGGAAGGGATAGAAGCTTGTGTCTGCTCTCTGGACTCTTGTGATCCCACCACCTGGGTCAAGACCAGGGACAGGACACACACTCAATAATTGTAGACTAAGTGATCAAATGATCAAGTCCACGTGGAAGACACGCACATACACGTGCGGATCAGACCAGCTGAATTCTGATCCGTAACAAGGGACATAATCATGCGCTGATAAGAACATTTTTTAAAAAAAAATAAATGATATGAATTTTAATACAAGGCTAGTGGAAACTGGGTAGATGGGGGCAGTTCTGGGTTTTGATCCGAGAGGAAGCCCCAGTCCTTTAGCTAACCTGTCCACACTCTGGTTGCAATGCTCTGATAGACATTTCAGCATCTGCTGCACTGGCTTTGACAGGACACTTCCCTACCCTCCCTACTATTTGGGGGGCACCTCTATCATCCCACTGGTTAGATATGGTGATTGAGAATCCTGCTGCTGCAGTTGTCCTCACCCTGCTGAACGGATCCGGCTTGTCCTCTTAGGGGACACTGCCCTGGCGTGACTCTAATAGGATCAGAATTCGCCTCGTCCAAACCAGGGTTTTTGACTAGCTTGCTCTGTCATTTCAATCTTCACGCCCGTCTCTAGAGACACCCGCAGAACACACCCTCCAGGGCAATTTCTCTTAGAGGGGAAATGTCATCCCTTGTACATGCCCTCGAAATCATAGATTGTCTTTAGAGTCAAATCAATTATAGATACTGCGGTCCTAGTGTACCCCTGAGAATCGGCTTAGTCATCGCGGCTCTTCTTTGAACTTCTTGGGTAGGTTCCAAACGCCAAGCCCTAGACAACATCCCCCCCACCCCCACCCCCGTTGCTGCGGCTTCTGACTCTCTGGCAGCCGCTTCTGACGATCACTTTGGCAGGCGGTGGGTTCCCTCCAGGTCTGCTGATGGCCTGTGATCAGCACAGGGCTGCTCTATTCGGTGGATTCATTTATTTATTTTTTGCACTTTTGTCGGCTCTCTAAAAGGGGGACTGTCCTTTTTTTTTTTTTTTTTTTCCTGGGCCATGTATGAAAGAAGCCAGCCTGCCTGCTCCTGCCTACCACCCTAGAGGTTCTGCCCGCCGACGGCCACTTCTTCAACTCCTAGGATTCTGGCTAAAAATCTGCTCCGTGGACTGAGAGGCACACATCCCATTCGGAGCCTGTCACAGAAATCTGTCTCCTGGCTTTTGGGGCACTTTCCGATTTTAGGCCAGGCACAGGGCAGCTGGCTTCCCCATTAAATTTAAGTGGTCCTCGTCAAAGCACCGAGCCTCCGCTGCGAGTGGAATGAAGGGCACATTTGACTGCTGATGTGGGATTCTGACCATATCCCAGAGCAAATACGGTTTCAGCGCAACCAGTGAAACTTCCATGCAAGTTCCAACCTCGCTGCTGGACTGGATCAATGTCCATACCACAAGCTAACGGTATGCACGAAGCTGTGCGTGCCATCATTTTGGTTTGGGAGTGTGGTCTTTCCTTTGAAAATATAGTAATATGGTAATCAGTGGCATATTTGTGAAGTCCTTAGTACCTAAAACTGCGTCAATCTTTTTTTTTTTTTAATTTTGGTCCTAGGGGAAGTTAACCTCTGAGCCACATCCCCAGCCCATTTTATCGATTGGTTGATTGATTGATTGATTCAGACAGGGTCTAAGTTGCTTAAGACCTTGATAAGTTGCTGAAGCTGTCTTTGAACTTGAGATCCTCCTGCCTCAGCCTCCTGAGTTGCTGGGATTATAGTAGTTGCCACCATGCCTGGCTCTATTTTTTATATATTTATATATAATATATTTAAATATAATATAAATAAAATAAATAAATAAATAAATATATATATATATATATATATATATATATATATATATATATATATATATAATGTTGTGTGTGTGTGTGTCTATATAAAAAACTAAATTCCACCTCCCAAGAGTCCATTCAGCTATCCGGGTTAATACACGGATGAGTTCAGAGCTTCAAGATGGTCTAGATGTCCCACCTCTGAACCTTCCTGCACTGGTGGCCATATTTTTTCAACAACATAAGTTTCTGGGGGAACATTCCAGATTCATGCCAAAACAGAAGTGAAGCCACAGGAGGTTTGCCAATGGTATTAGGATGAGACCTTTCTTCTGGCCCTTTGTGTTTCCATCCTACAGACAGCAAAGAAGAAACATTTCCAATAAAGGTGAAATTCTACATTGTTTTATATATATATATAAAATTTAAATTGTATAATATAGAGTATACATATATATTAAAATTCTATAATATATAATACACACATATATATAATATTAAAATTCCTCAAAGAGTCCTGAGTTTCCTATGAGATGCATAAAAGACTTAAGTGAAACTCGGACTAGACAGTTGTAATTAAGGAAAGAAAATCTAAATTACATTGTCAAGGGTGTCATGGTAGAGATCCCATTACGGGCTATAATGCAACTACTTGATTAAAGGTCTAGGATTTGAACTGATTCTTGAGTTGTTATTTTGACTCTTTTGAAGTCCCATGCATAACTCCACGTCTGCTCACAACCTACATACTGTCACCCTTAACCACATTTTCTCTTACACAGTCCTGTATCACAGCAACCAGTAGTTCTTCTCCACAAGTACCTGTGGTTCCTGGTCCTTTGCATTGTAACCCAAGGTTCGCTCATTAAAGGTTGGCTTGTACTTTAAGTCCCTGCTCAAATTCAAGTTTTTCATGAAGTATTTCTAGATCATTTGAATGAAATTCTCTTCTTTAGTTCATAACACCTAATAATGATCTTTTAACCCTCCTTTGAATTTCAGTGACTAATACATTTTCTTTAGTATTGGTTTTCTCTAAGAGGTTATAAGGGGCATGAGTTTATATGTTTCTATTTATTCTTTTATTGAAAGATTGTAATTTTCACATACTTTTGTAAAACATATAGTCTAAATGGGAAAAATGACTGGGGGTGTCTCTTTTTTAATATTCAATAACAAATACTTTTTTAAAAAATTGTTCTAACATTTTGAATCTCCACACCATGTACCAACACAGGACCAGGATGCTAATTAGAATAAGATGTACTCCATGTTTGTATAAATATGCCAAAATCTATTCTACTGTCGTGTTTAAGTAAAAGAACAATTTAAAAAAAAATTTCTAACATTTGACCCAAAGAAGCAAACTTCCTTCTAATTTCATACTTACTTTCTTTGGTTTCAAGAAACAGACAAAGAGAAGTTGTATCAGCTTCTCAGTGCTGTGACCAAAATACCTTATATAGACCACCTAAGGAGGAAAGATTTATTTGGGTTCAAAGTTTCAGAGGTTCAGTCTGTGGTTGGCTCATTGCAAGGAAGAAATCTAATGGAAGGGCCTGGCAGAGAAAAGCTATTAGGTGTTATGAACAGATAAACCCACCCAGGGTGCACCCATGGGGCCTGCTTCTATTAACTGGATTCCACCTCCCAAGAGTCCATTCAGCTATCCAGGGTTAATACACGGATGAGGTCAGAGCCTTCAAGTTGGTCTAGATGTCCCACCTCTGAACCTTCCTGCACTGGTGGCCATATTTTTTTCAACAACATAAGTTTCTGGGGGATCATTCCAGATTCATGCCAAAACACAAATGAAACCACAAGGAGGTTTGCCAATGGTATTGGGATGAGACCTTTCTTCTGGCTCTTTCCATTTCCATCCTACAGATAGCAAAGAAGAGACATTTCCTTTATTGGTGAAATTCTGCATCGTCCTTTGCAACAGCATCTGAACTTTGGTGGTCATATCTGTTTCCCAAAGTGAGCTTCATTTCTTCCCATGTCAGATGCAGCCCAAGAATCCTCCAAGAGACCATCCCTGTCTTTGCTCAGCAGACTCTGTCCCTGGCTATTTGGAGACTAATCTGAAGTCTTTGATGGATAGATCCTGTCCTCCCAAATGTTGGGGTCTCTCAGAGTTTGCTCTAGGAATTGAATTACTGCTTTGGAGCACTCCAAGTATACCAAGGAGTAGAAATGAAGGTTGAACACGTGAGTTCTTCCACGAGCTCTGTTGTTCTCTGCAGGCTCGGGAGAGAGTGTGTGACCCACATTGAGACAGCAATACCAGTCCTAATGGAGCTTCTCGAGAGCTAAGATAGTGATAGCCATTATCAGTACAGAAAGAACCCTAAATAAAATTGCCTTTTTTTTTCGTGTTAATATTCATAAGGGGTTAGACCATGGTAACAAAAGATGGAAAATACCCGCACCCTAAAATTCCACCATTCCCTTTGTCCCACTTCGTCGTAATATATTCATTTATCCCCTACTGAGCTGATAAAATAAGTAGGACAGTCCCAGAGTGGTTAGTGTGACATCCTAGTCTGTATCTGGGAAAGGCAGTCTGGTGATGGATGTACTTCTTTTGGGTATCTTTTCCCTGCAGAGTTCGAACAAGGCCCCCCAAGGCTCTAAACCTCTCATAGACATTTGGGGCATGCTGATGTGGGAGAGTCTATGGGCTCATGGATTACAGAAGGGGAGTTTCCCCATCTCATGAAACCGATCCTCAGTTTGATACAGATGAAAAATGATGCTTAGTAAAGAAAAGGATTTGTCCGAGGGCACTCAGCAAGTTCACAACTAGCCGTGTCTGGTCTTCCAACTCAAATCATGGTATTATTCCATAATTCCATATTTCCTAGGGCTACCTTTCTGGAAAATTAGGGAAGCAAGATTGACTGAAGTATTAGTCCCTGTTATGTTTGGGAATCTTTAATGTCGTCCCAAAAGTTCATGTGGTACGCAATGTGACAATGTTCAGAGGGGAAGTGATTATGAGAACTAGAAACTGGATTAATCCATTTGATGGATTACTAATTTGAATAAATTACTTGGTGGTAACTATAGGCAGTCACAGTATGGCTAAACAGGTAGGTCAGTGGGGTCAGGCCCTTGGGATTAAATCTTTTCCCCGACTCCTCAGTTGCTTACTCTCTCTTTCTCTGTTTTCCAGCTGCCATGATTGGAACAGCTCTCCTCTGCCATGACCGTCCGCCATGATATTCTGCTTCACCTTGGGCCAAGAGCGATGGTGTTGATGAACCATGGACTGAGACCTCTGAAATCATGAGCCAAAATTCAATTCTTCCTCCTCCAAGTCGTTTTGGTTAGGTATTGTGGTTATGGTGATATTAAGCTGACCAATACAGTTCTCCAGATTTTCTTAGGAATCTAGTGAGCTTTTATTTTTATGCTGGTTCCTTGTTGTACAAATCCCAAGAGAAGAAGCCCATGCAGGTTTCTATATCTGTCTGATATTTATTCTTCTGCTCCTGCTCAAAAAAAAAAAAAAATATCGAAGTAGGTTTCCATTCTCTCAGGACATTATGAAGTGACCTCTCACTCCCCTGGTCCACAGTGACACTCCTGTCTCAGTACGGTGGTGCTAATGATGACATGCTGTATCTTTTCCACAGAAACACCCAGCTTATAAAAAATAAATAAATAAATAAATAAATAAATAAATAAACAAACAGCTCTACAGATACTACACCTTAATTCCAATGTTTTTAACATTAATTACTGTGGGAGTTTGAAGCTGTCAGTTCTCTTGCTTCCTAGTTTAATCACACGTTGTCTATTAGCACCATGTCATTATCAAGTTCGTCCTGGATGTTAAGCTCCGGATGAAGGAGGGTACACGACGGCTATCATTCTTGTTTGCAGGGAGTGTCTACTGCAGTTGGGGGATGTGAGTCATAGGGTGGAAGTGTGATATATTGACACCAAGGATATTTGGCTCTGGTTAAGGCCATGCATTTACCAGCAAATCTAAAGAAATGAAGGCGGCAGAGTTCTGCAACGAGAGCATTGCAGAGATGGAAGGCAATGTCGAAATGCTGAGCTTGGAAGAAGTTGGGTTCCTGAAAGACTGAGTGAGGACAGAGATGCAGGGACCTAGGGGTAATGGATGAAGAGATAGCAAGAGCAAAGGAACAGAGGGTGAGGGTATTTCACACGTCGTTAAGGGTTTGGATCCTGGTGTTATTACTGCAATGAGATGACACTCAGATTTTAAGAGAAGATTTGGATGGATGTACTCTTTTCCTCTGGGGAGTCCCAGTTAGTAGACTCAAGTCTTCACAAATACTAAGCCTGCACCTTACCCCTGAGCTCCTCCTCCACAGGTGTCCTCTTTGGAAACACTACTCTGGTTGCCGAGAAGAAGACAGCCACTCAGAGAGCCAAAGGGGCAGCAGAGACTGTATCTGGAAGACTAGTTCAGGAATGTATGGAGGGATACCCGTGGCTCTGTCTAGGATGGCATCTGTGGGAATGGAGAGAAGTGGTCAGAGGGATTGTCAAGTCTGCAGAGAAAGCAGCTGAGAAACTCCTGTTTAGGGCAAATGGCAGAACTTGGTGATTAGGGAAGATGGCTGTTAGAATGATTCAGAGGGTTATTTTTTTCACCCTGTGTCCGCAGACACTCATATGTAAGTTCCTCTGCACAAGCTACTGCAGAGAGGAGAATAATACTTTATCGAGAATTTACTACCTGTTCTTGCAACTTAAAATAATAATAATAATAATAATAATAACACTTATTAAGCATTGCTGAGTATAAACATATGCTAAGCAGCAGGTATGGGGTGATGCGATAGTTGTTGTCTTCTTTCCTTCCTCCTTTTTGGAAACATCCTGATTATAGTCAGGAGTGAGCCCATGATGGAGCATGATACCACCAATGTCCAGTCTTGAGATTTTTTTTTCTGGTAAAGCTTGCAGGAAAAAAAATGAATTATTTCTGCTTTGAGAAGCCTTTGCTCTGATGTACACAAACTCTAAAGGAAAGGAAAAAAAAAAAAAGCTGACATTTCAAAACATGCAGAAATTCAGAGCCCTGAGAAATCATCCTGCTGGAGGTGGGATAAAAATACCAGAAGATTCAGGAGGATCCTCAGGTCCTAGAGTGAGTTCCTTGATCCGGAGGCTTTACGAGGTCCAATCCCTTTACCAAAGTCCCCCTTGTCCGAGTTTTTATTTACATTGCAACTAACAGAGGTGGGATGAGTTTATCTCAGTTCCTCCTTCAGCAACTGGGTCAAAAGGAATTCTTCCACTGCACAGAATGAGGAGCAGAATCTAAAAGAACTGAGTCAATTGCCGAAGATTCACACAGTGAGGCTAATCCCACATTTGTATGGCAAGCCATGTTCAGAACATGGGGTTATTCTGTGATTAGACACACGGTACTAGCAACTCTGCTATGCTATGGCCTGCCCATCAAATGAAAGGGGTGTGTGTGTGTGTGTGTGAGAGAGAGAGAGAGAGAGAGAGAGAGAGAGAGAGAGAGAGAGAGAGAGTTGTCCTTAAGGATATAAAAATGTCATAAACATACTACATGAATAAAATAATGAACACCAGATGATTATTATGACCAAGGCACAATGAAGACAAAGGGTGACTAACTTCAATCAGGAGATTCAGGGACGACGGTGTCACGAGCAGCTTCTCAGCCTTGTCTGGTTACCAGGAGTTCCCTTCCGGATATCTGCACTGGACCCCGGACCGCGACGTACGCGAACACCAAGCACGAACTCGATTGCCTTTTGAAATGCTGGTTTATTCGCACACCACACAAAGCAATACACGAGGTGGCTGGCACACAACTGCACGACCTTACTCTCAGGTGACGAGAGTTAGTTGTGAGCAAATACATGGAGTTTCCCTCGCGCTTATATATTCTATATGTTTACAACAAACTTGTTATTCTATATGTTTACAACAAACTTGTTTATATCTAACTTATCTAACATAAGCACACTACCTAGTTACATCATCAACTCATCTAACATGGGCATACTATCTAGTCATCCTATAACCAAAACATGTTTACAACTAAAAAGTCACTTAGTCACTGCAAAGTCCAAAACAAGTCCAAAACAAGTCCTTTTGCTGATTCATGTTGTTTATTCATCCTTGATGTTTACTCCTGTCATTCCACCCCCTTGATACGGAGGTGCCGATGGTACTGATGGTGCCGATGTATCAAAGCGACAAGTACGGTCCCCTGTCTTAGGTCGTCCATTCGGAAGTTGCCCGTCCTCGGGGAAACGTATGGGCTGTCGCGGCCCTCCAAGCCAATTTTCAGATTGGAAAATGCAATCCACGGCATCCATGCAGCCACCGACCACACAGGAGTGTAGAAAAGGATGAAGCATAGCACGATACTCACAGCAAAAGGGAGCTTTCACTCTCGGAACGAAAAATCGTTTCAATTGTAAATAAAGGTCCAAATCCAAATCTTTTACTAGCAATAAATCTATCACCAAATTGTGAACTATCATAAATGGATAATTAACATCCTTCTCAGAGAACATCGGGATTGGAGTCATCCGGTCCCTTCTGAACCATAGGTCGTTCTTCCGCTTGCGTCCCAATATTCTCTCGATGACAATCTGGTCCACAGACATAGTTCCTCAAGAAATTCTATAACATCAACCAATCTTAGGTAAGTGTTGATGATAATCCACATAAGTCCATAATTTAATAAAGTAAGGCTTACAAATGTTTCTTAAACAAATGTCAAATAAAGATCTAGGAACATATGTATTCCTCTGTCTGCATTGTGAATTAATTCTACACAACAAATCATCACCAAATAATAATGATCTATTATAGTTAAGCAAAATAAGTCCATTAACGTAAAAAGCACCTGCATTAGATTGTAAGGTTAATAAATCATGATCAGACTTCATCACTTCAGTGAACAATCCAAATAAAGCCTTAACACACAAATGTATATTATGTCTACAATAAACATCACAGTGCGAATTAATATTAGGAATACAATTCCAGACATGATTTAAAAACACACATAAAGAAGGTACAATACCCTTTAGATGTTTATCCAGCGGACACCATGGTCCACTGCGCATTCTTACTAGTCTACATAAAAAAGAAAAACGTTCCTGACCAAACAGTGTATATGCACTATATGAAAACCATGTATTTACATGAAATTCAATGCAAAGATGACAACTTGCGTAGTGCAATTGTTCAGAATAATTCCTCGATCTTTCCGTCCTTCTCCTTCTTGGATTTAATTTTCTTAGTGCCTTTCGCTTCATGGTCCCTGTAATGTTGAAGTTTATCCATTTTAATGTAAGTTTTCTTTCCTGCAGACTTGTTAATCTTTAAACAAATCTTAATGCATAATACAAATAATACAAAACAACATACATATAGCAATCCTTCCTTAAGCCAATGGAAAGGGTTCCATCTCATAATGCAACTAACATCTGCATGAACTAATTTTCTAAAGAAACCTACAAGGCTACAATCATAAGTATACTGAAAGTCACGCGGAATCAAATATCCAGAATCAACTAACATTTTAACTTTATGAGTTTCACCTGAAAATCTCTGAAGAAGTTCAGTAGTTTGATTATGTACTGTCTCAATTTCCTTTCCTAATGAAGCATAAACGGATTTGGCTGCCTCTGTTGCTTTCATCATATTTTTATATTCTTCTGACAGAGGTGGCTGGGGTACAAAAGAATGTAACCCAAAAGTATGGTTAGATATATAAACCACCTGAGTCAGGACTCTTAAATTTTTCGTAGTAGTAAAATTCTTAGACCTAAATAGATGATTCTTAACAGTTAGATTCATATGTTCTATCATCATGGCATTAGTATGTACATGACAACCAGCATTCAAACTTAAAGAATCACTATAAGAAATGTTTTGCCATCGTCGAACCATGTAAGGTTCAGGATAACAAGACAACAGATTAAAATTCCCAAGATCTAACAAAGTAGCCTGAGGCATAGATATAGTTATATCGGAAGTCCTAGGTTCATCTGAGAAAAGATCATATGCTATAATAGTTGTTTTACCTATAGCATAAGTGGCTTCACTAGGCACATAATATGACATATTGTTCCATTTTAACCAATAAAACTTATCAAACGGTATTATCCAATCTTTACCAATTTTCTTCGGTATAGCCTTAGTTGGATATCCTATTACAACCTTAGATGTCGACATTTGCCATAAATTAATCATGCAAACACCAGTTTCACACCAAGAATCCTTTGTAGGATCTAATATGGTTATAGCTGACGCAGTTTCCATGCCTATGCCAGTTCTAAATAAAAGTCTTATTTCTTCTAATCCCGCGGTGATCATTGCTTGCAGATGTTCACACTCCTGAGTTGCCTCCAATTGTTTCATACGTACATCCCATGAAGCATCCATAGTCTCAATCACCTTACTTAGTGAATCAACATGATGTTTCAAAAGTTCCTGTTCTGCAGAAAGTCTTTCCAGAAGTAAAGATGCGGAGTGCAGATTTTTAGACAATTGTGAAATAACAAAGTTCTGTTTATTCTGAAGTCCTCGAAGAGCTGAAATTTCCACTCGAAGTTCCTCCGTCATTGCTCCAGCGATCGCTGCTCCCAAAGCCGCTCCGGCCAGGAAAGCGCCAATCGCTGCGAACTGCAAAGGTCTCCGTCCTGCTGCATTTCTTTGAACTGAATAGAACAAATCTGGCAACACAGTAGACTCAAAAGAAGGACATACAGTTTCACCTTTCAACAAATCACTAACAGACAATCGTAACACAATTGGCTGTACTTGTGGTTGTATCAAAAATCTAATTGGCTGATGTAATAAAGGTAAAAATCCTGGAGCCTCTAAAGTCTTCATAAAATTACCGTCCTTTTCCTTGCGTGGGAAGAGGACCGCTCTTGGGAAATGGGCAGTAACCCATCCCTTGGTTTCATTAAATCCTCCTCTGTCAATTAAACAAGGACTCAAAGAGGTCGGTTCCATGTAGCATTTCTGCATATCCATCTTTGTACTATATATAATATGATTACCTGCATGTGCATCAAACACATCAGTATTATTATGTAGAACATCATGTGTTACAATATCATAAAGATTCCATTCATTGTCACTTCCTGGTAATAACATATACCAGTAATAAGGTAATTTTCCTGGATATATTTTACTAGACCAAGTAGAGAAATCCATTCCTTGTGTCAACCACCATTTCAGAGTTTTTCTATCTGCTATATCCACATGGTATCTAATTATAGTATCCCAGAGCTGTGCTCTAGGGCACCCGGTCTTCAATGACCAGTAGTCATCAGCATTTACCAGGTAAGTGTCTGTTTTGTGATTCACTAAAGTAACTTCATCCAAATCTGGTGGTACAAATTCAAGAGAGTATACTGTTGGATGTAAAGTATAAGTCCTTGTTTGTTTCTGCTGATTATCCAATACAGCGTTACCACCTTCATAGTGTTTGGAAATGTTTCCCGTTATATTCACATCAAGAGGGATATCATAGTACGTGGAATCATTATGCATAATAGACCTATGAATACCAATCACATATTGCCATGAATGTGGAAACCATCTGCAAGTAGATCTTTCCATAGCCAAACTAACATCTTTAGTGTCCACATAATTAGAATCAATTCCCATCGGGATTGACATATTATGGACATTCGCTCTGATTTTGTCATCACTCAGATTAAACACGGGAATCAAAGTCCCAAAGAAATCATCATAAAACTTAAAGGTACAGTCTTGGCATTTATAATAAGGTAACTTTGACTCCTTTGGCCCTCCTTTGGATCCATTATAAGTATAATCTACTTGTAAAAATGTGACATTGTAAAAGTATTTATTCAAAATATCCTTGGGTGTGATAACCAACACAGGTTGCCAGGACTGATTATCAAACTTATGCCACGTATTATTCACCTCAAGATGCATATGAGAGGCATTCAAATATACAGCATGAAGAGGATTCTGTACACAATTTTGTCTGCTAAAATTATAACACCATGTCCAATTAAATATATTATAGTATTGTGTGTAGTTTTTCCACACTGTCTGGTTAACAATGTATTTGTCCACGGTGAATTTATAATCATGTAACTCTGGACTATTCACTTTCTGTCCCAATTTCGGGATATCCACAATCTCTGCGAGATCCCATTCATTGTTGGTATTTTTAAAAACATATCTCCTTGTTTTGTTTTCAAATAATAGCCATCCAGAGTGATTAAACATTCCAAATTCAGGATGTAATACCCCAGTCGTCCTGTAAGCTGGACCCAGCCTACAGGGCTGTGTGTGAATATTGTAAGCTACAGATGAATAATTACCAATTTTATAATAATATCTATATTGGCACCACTTAAGGAAGGTTGAATCAACAGGGAAGCAAACTCTACCAATAAATGCTTGTCCCTGTGTTCGGTTAAGCATATCTCCAAAAATGCTACGGATACAAACATATCCGATTTTATCTTTTAATTTAGGAGACGCGGCCACTGGTTTAACCAAGTTATGGGTAAATGGCTGTGGTAAAGGGTCGGTCAACACAACAGGTGATCGCCAAGTGGCGGTACCTAAGGTATTGACTTTCCACCAATTATCTATAGTGAGATAAGATTGGTTCCGTATTTCTAAGGATCGATCAGGATTCTGTAGGATCTCGAACTTTCCATATATAGGTAAATTAGGAAAATCCGCTACACAAGAAACATAATGGGTATAATTCAAATGAGTTCTGTTTTGCACATCTTCAATATATATAGACATATTCCTTTGTTTAGTGCTCATGGAATCTAGATACTGCTGTAACTCTTTTGGACACCCTGTCCCGTAGGGTTCAATTAAAACTTGCGGCCATCTAGGCAATGGTCTAGCTCCTTGTAAATGTCTAGGCAAACTTTTCCACTCATCCAATATTTTCTTAAAATCATTATATGGCAACAAATTTATCCCCAACGTAGTTGTTCGTGGGGTTGTAGTTGTAATTTTACCAGAACCTTTTTCTTCTCCATCATCATATGAAGAATAGTCATATTCTTCATATTCATAATCAAATAAATTATAATCATTCTGTTTGTTGGACACCCAAACCTGGAAAGGCAGTGATGCAACATCCTTTTCTGCTGCTTTTATACATGTAAAGTCATCCTCTTCTGTAGATTCCTCAAAAGTATATACAGTAAGGTTTGGATTGTTAAGCACTGCTGCTGTAGCATTATAGCTCTTAACTAAAGGTTTGCCTCCAAGTTTCCTATAATAATACACAAAATGTGGCTTATAAGACCACAAATCCATAATCCCAGGTACAAGATGACATCGGAGGGGATTAGTTTCATATTTATTAGAATATCCCCCATCCGCACTAGATCTAAACATTGGGCTATATACCCCAACTGTATTGATGTCCCAAAAATGGTCACACGCCTTAGGTGCGGAGTATTTGTTATAATGGTGGCAAAATGCATAATTATGATAAAACAGGTATCTTATAGCAGTAAAATTTTGTAGGAATTTGTTACTTCTCCAATACTGTGGTATTACTGCACAAGAATTATTACACTCTTGAAGTGAATGAGTGAAATTAATATAATTAAAGATCCAATCTTTGTAAGAATACTTGGTCAGGTTAATGTTCCTGATACCAGAATAATATGGAGTTGTAGTAGTGGGAGTTGTAGGTTGATCTCCCATTACTGAATAGAACTGCAGGGTTAGCAAAAGTAGCAAAAATAGCAAAAGTAACAAAGTCCTAGGTGCCATTACCAAAAACATAGTGTATAATTAAGTACATAACAGGGTAGCAAATCCCGTACCAACAATTTATGATACGTTTGGTCCACGTTAATATGGGTACAGTCAGTACCGTTGCGAATGTGTGAATGATTAAAACAAGTAGAACCATTCAAAAGAGCTGTCTGCCATTCATTACAATGAAAATATCCACCCAACAACAAGCAAGAATATACAATCAGGATAACAAAGCATATGTTAAACAAAACACACAAACGTTTACCTAGTGACAACATCTTGGCTTTTTACTAATCTGAGGTCCCCTTTTCCAGTTGATACCCATAGGGTATTTCCTTGTCCGTGTGATACAATCTCACCTTTAATCACAGAGTTATCTTTTCTGTTACGTATCCACACCTTATATGATCTTATATTATCTGGTTTTGGGTCCCCGTCTGCCTGCACATCGATGTCCTTTTGGAATGTTTCCTCAAAGGGTGATCTCCTGTGCAGTCTTTGCCTAGAATTAAGTTCAAAAACTGCAATCAGTATTGCTTTGTCAAATGGCACATCTTGTCCTATCTGCCACAATTTAGTCTTTAATAATCCATTGAACCTTTCAATATTTCCTGCTGCTTGTGGGTTATAGGCCAAATGAAAATCCCAATTAATTCCTAAAACATCAGCTAATTTCTGAACATTTCTACCAGTGAAATGAGAACCCTGATCAGAAGTCACATTCCAAGGACATCCATATGCTGCACACCAGTTCCAAATAGTTTTCATAGTAGAGCTTTGATCTGCATGTCTACTTGCACATGCATGTCCCAATCCGGTACTACAATCTACCATAGTACACACATATTTTCCATTCTGCAAAGGACCAATATAATCAATTTGTACCTTCTCATTAAATCCTCTTGGTGACGGTCTATTATGGGGTGGATCCCTCCGGAAACGTTGTACCGAGGATGCGCATAATTCACATCCAGATATCGCACGTTTACATGCTCCCCAGGTGACTTTTATGTTTCTTCCTTGAAACCACTGGAACATTCCATGTGTTCCAATATGTCCTAATTCCTTATGCAATTGTCGGATCTCATCATCCGAAATATCAGCATTCAATTCAGGAAGTTTTACATGCCAATTTGGGTCACGTTTCAACCGAATCTTCGTATCTGTTCTATCTGATATTTTCCAAGGGGCCTTATTCACCAATTTTAGCCCTTCGGAGTCAAATTTACTCAATTTGTCTGCCACATTATTAAATTTAGATATTTCATCTGTACGTCCTGTATGAGCATCAACGTGCGCTATCTTTACATGTATAGGTGCCTCCGCAAGAAATTTCCAAATATGTATTCCCCATACATCTTTCCCATTAATTTTATAATCAGATTCCTTCCACTTTGCAGACCATATGGCAATACCATTACAAACTGCCCATGAGTCCGAAAAAATGTGTATATACTTTTCCTTTTCATGGATAGATTGTTCAACGGCCAATTTTACTGCACAAAGTTCTGCTAACTGTGCTGAGGCATCCGAGCCTTCCTTCACTAAGATCTTTTTATCACTTGGTCGATATGCCACAGCTTTCCATTTAGTGATATTTCCTACTACTTTACTTGATCCATCTGTGAACCATGCATTTTTATGAGAAGCAACTGCCCCCCATTTTCCAATAGGTTGTGTCTTTGGTTGTTTAACCTCTATCGGTACTTCTACCATAGGCTGAGCAAAAACTAATTCTGATAACCTTAATGTCTTATTATTCCCTGACACTGTTGCATCATTAATTATAGTTAGCAAATACCATTTCCATTTCAACACTTTTTGTTCCATAGGTAAACCTCTAAAGTCTTCCTCCTTAGTTCGTACCCAATCCAAAATTGGTATCTGAGTTCTTAATGTAACTATTCTATTAGTTAAAACAAAACCTAGACTCTGTACCGCCGTATAAGCTGTCCACACTGTTTTTTCAAAGAAAGAGTACTTGTTTTCGGAAAAAGGAAATCTTTTGGAGTAAAACCCAACTGGTTTAGTCTGACTATTACTTTTAGTATATATGCCCCAATTTCCAAAGTCATTGGCATATATTATATCAATTATAATTTCTTCACCAGGTTGAGGTACATACAATTGGGTATATGTCTGAACATATTCCTTAGCTAAATCTAATGACTTTTTCTGTTCCGGTCCCCATACAAAGTCCGCAGCTTTCCTGCATACCCTGTGTATTGGAGCCAGAATCATTTGCAAATATGGAATATGTAATCTCCAATATCCCAAAATGCCCATCACCTGCTGAGCCTCCGTCTTGGTTTTTGGTGACTGTAAAGCCAAAATCTTATTTATCACTGCATCCGGAACCTTAGGTCCTTCTGTAGTCCACACCACCCCCAGATACTTAACTGACGTGGCTGGACCCTGAATTTTATCAGGATTGATGGACCATCCTTTTGATTTCAATAATGTAACTACCTCGTCCTTTACCTTATTTAACTCGGTCATATCTTTCCCAGCAATTAATATATCATCTACATATGACCATAACTTAGTAATTCCTTTATCTTGAAAGTCCTTTAACGTTTCTTGTAAAGTTACATGTGCTATAATTGGGCTATTTTTATATCCTTGTGGTAACCTCTTAAACCTATATTGTACTGATTCCCAAGTGAATGTAGTCAATTCTCTACTCTTAATATCTAATGGGATAGCGAAAAACATATCACTCAAATCTATAGCACAAAAACAAGTAGGTGAAAAATTCCTAATTTGAGCATAAATAGACTCTACATCTGGAAGGGTACCTGGCATAGAGGGGGTTACTTTATTTATATTCCTATAGTCTACCGTCAATCTCCACTTGCCATTAGGTTTCATAACAGGCCATACTGGACTGTTATATTTAAATGATGATGCCTTTTCTATTATATCTTTTTCCAACATTTCCTTTATTGTGGCGCTAATCTCTTCGTGTCCTCCTTTAATAGGATACTGTTTAGTAAACACTGGTGGAGTATGGGGCAATTTTACTGGATCAATCTTTACTTGACTTAAAATTTTTGTTTCAAAACACTTCAATCTCTTCAAAGGTAACCATTCACCATATAATAACCTGATTTCCTGAATTCCTAATACTCCATGTGGAACTTTGCCTACCAACACTTGTATTGTATAATCCAAATCATATATTTTAAATGTTACCCATTCTTTTCTCATTTCTGCCCTATGTCCAGATACTCCTTGTACTATAACTTTTTCCTTAGCTGGTTTATTATTTACAAAATCATCTCTGACTATTGTTACCTCGCTTCCCGTATCTATCAGGAAGGAGTCTGTATATTCTTGATCATCAACTATAAATTTTAATTGTATGAACGGCCGGGTGTCCGGCTGTTTTGCCATCTGGGTGTTCCAAACCTTGGCATTGTTAAACCAAACCTTCCTCTCTGGCCCTGCACTTGATTTCCTCGCGGCACCGGCCTTTGTGGCTTCATTCTGCTTCCTATCTGCCTGTTGTTTACAGCAACATTTCCTTGTATCCAGGCTTGTCCTGGTCGCACCTTTCTCCAGTCTTTGCCATTTCCCAACATATTTCTGTTTCTTGGGAGGCTCCGCTGGCCAGACGGGCCTCCCAAACGGAAGTTTTTTGTCTGGAAACATTGACTGTTTCCATTTGTCTGGTAGCATTTAATATTTCCGTTGCCATTTGTTGGAAAGCAGACTGGGTTTCGGGCTTTAGCTTGAAATGACATTGCAGCTTGAAATGACATTTTGTGCTCTTGTTGTAATTCTCGATGTTGCTTTAAGAACTCAACTACATCCCATAGGGTGTTGGCTCCAGCTAGCATGGTTGCCAACATCATTCTATGCTGTTCTGGTGCTCCTTTTATAATTATTCTCCTAAGCGCGGCTGTTAAGTGAGCACTTAAAGGGGATCCTTGAAACTGATTATAAATTTTGCTAAAAATAGCTAACTTCTTTACTATCTTAATCCCTTCACTGGGATTCTTCCACTGTACTTGGCCTTCAAAGACACCCCAATCTATATGTGGGATGGCCTCTGCCCAGGCTATTGCAATCCAATCCCAAAGTGTGCGTACCCTGTCAGGGTCCTCTTGTATATTCTTTGCTAAAGTGTCCGCAACACTCGGATTGTCTATCTGGATATTAACCACCTGCATCTCCTTGCCTGCGAGTCTTATAGACTCGCCTCCCTTATTATGAATTGTAAACAAAAAGTCTCCGTCGGTCTGACCTTTCTGTGAAAAATCTTGCCTTAACTGAACCATTTCAGGTCTAGTTAAGTCCCTAGTTTCAATAACTTGTTCCAACCCATCTGGGCGTCCCCGTCCGGGTGTGGATGTTTTAATTACTGAAACTGGCATGCTGGCCTTATCAGGAGCTTCCAGTTGGTCCAATATGTCTTTCAAAAATGGGTTATTACTTCCATTTTTAAGGGCTTCTTTTACTAACCTTTTGCCTCTTAGCCTGTCATCATCGATATCATCTATAATTTTACATAATATTCCCGGGATTTCTTTCTTGTCAGCCCGTTCCATTATGGGCTTGACGGTCTGAGGATTACTTAATGTTACCTCAACTGTGGTTCCTTTCTGGAACTCAGGCATCTTTGCCTGAACAATTCTTTCAATACCTCGCCATGGCGATTGAGATTTTAATTCCTTTTGCTCGAGCTTTAGTTCTCCTATTCTACATTTCTGCCTAAATCTTTTTATTACTTCCTTGAAACCCATGTTGCTATTTTTAAGAGGATCCTCAGTTTAGCTATATGAACTTTCCAAGCAATAAACCCGTTTGTTTCTATCTTATAAGGTATCTGACTTATTCCCTGATGCCAGCTATATAGTGCCCAATTTTCTATCCTTTCCTTAAGCCACCCCATGCACAGGGACCACCGTCCTCCTAAGGATTTTGGTGGGGGCACTCCCCTTTCATTCCACCTTCAGCCTAGACGCCGGACGATCACGGTCATTCTAGGTTTTCAGTAGAAGAAATTGTGCATTGCCATGTGGGTTATATTTACCTGCTCCGGAGCTCCTTCTTCCGAATCCTGCCGACTACGCCAACTGTCACGAGCAGCTTCTCAGCCTTGTCTGGTTACCAGGAGTTCCCTTCCGGATATCTGCACTGGACCCCGGACCGCGACGTACGCGAACACCAAGCACGAACTCGATTGCCTTTTGAAATGCTGGTTTATTCGCACACCACACAAAGCAATACACGAGGTGGCTGGCACACAACTGCACGACCTTACTCTCAGGTGACGAGAGTTAGTTGTGAGCAAATACATGGAGTTTCCCTCGCGCTTATATATTCTATATGTTTACAACAAACTTGTTATTCTATATGTTTACAACAAACTTGTTTATATCTAACTTATCTAACATAAGCACACTACCTAGTTACATCATCAACTCATCTAACATGGGCATACTATCTAGTCATCCTATAACCAAAACATGTTTACAACTAAAAAGTCACTTAGTCACTGCAAAGTCCAAAACAAGTCCAAAACAAGTCCTTTTGCTGATTCATGTTGTTTATTCATCCTTGATGTTTACTCCTGTCAGACGGTCTTTGAAGCAGGTCCTGAGAAGCAAAGCAACTATTTATCATGACTTCCTTGACCCATGCAAATCTCCTGTTATAGACCTATACGATTTTACCTTGTAAACTCATCCACCCTTTATGGATTCAAAGAAAGGTCTTCCTACCATTTCTACTTCTAATACTGCCTACACACTTAAATCAAAATGTGATGTCTGTAAACCCCATGTTGAAATTCCAGAAATCATCCAGCTCAGTTAATCCAAGGAAACAAGTGATAGGAGATCCTACATTGAGTCCAAAAAACAAAATATTAAGCTAATATTCAGCCAGGCTGCGCTTTGGCTATATGGAAGTGGAATGATCCTTTCCCTATAGATCTCCCTAGTCATTATCTTACAGCCACTTCCTCGTTTCTGTTCCTGCCGATTTATTTTGCTTTGCTTTGATCCTTACTCTCATTTACTATCTGACCTTTCTTTCCGACTCATGAATCTTACTTGAAAATTGCTGCAGGTAGACGACAGTGATTCTGTTGGTCCGCAGTATGATTTCATGCTGAAGAGGAATGAAGAACTCATGCATGAAACTCACATGGAACTCTTTTTTTTCATTCCCCATTTGGCCATTTAGATTTGGGTCAGATATTATGCTTGAGAGTGATTTGTTTATTTGTGATTGACAATGCATTCTTCCCGGTGTCCACAGATGGCCTTATTTTTCCCACCTGAGTCTCAGATTCTCCTGAGGGGGATGTAAGATCAGAAACATGGATTGCTTCCAGAACTTTCTTAAAAGATGCAAACTTGGTGAAAAACCGGGGTGATCTTCCCACCAGACACCGTCTGACGCTTCATGACTCTGCTTTATGCCCAGCCTCTTCCAGGCCTGGGGTTCCCTTCATGGTCACTCTTATGTCATAGCTTGATGTTAGACTCAACTGAAAGATACTCTGGAGACAGACTTCTAATAAAGGTCCAGAATAAGACCTTGGAATGGCATCAAGAATTTTCCCTTCCATCTTTCATTCTGTTCCCCATGTATCACCAAACTCATGCACAACCAGGCTGTTCAGAAGCTTCCCTAAGGATATTCAGATGATCTGAAGGAGTTCGTTGTTTGAGTCCGCTATTTTGCTGCTGTGACTAAAGGATCTAACCAGAATGACCATAGAGTGGTTTATTCAGGGGCTCACGGTTTCTGAGGTCTTAGTCCATAGAAGGCCGACTCCATTTCTCAGGACTCCAGGTGAGGCTGAACATCATGGCTGGAGAGGGTGGCGGAGGGAAGCCGCTCACATCATGGTGACCAGGGAGCAGAGAGAGACTCTACTCACCAGATACAAATATGTATACCAAAGCCACACCCCAATGCCCACCTTCTCCAGCCACACCCCACCACTTCAGTTACCACTCAGTGAATCCCTAGCAGGGAATGAATGCAATGATGGGGCTAAGACTCTCACAACCCTGTTCTTAGAATCCACTTATCGTCCAAATCTACACCTAATGACTGCTACAATCAGAGACAGCCAAACTCTTTCAGTGAAGTGTCAGATCATTAATATTTTAAACTTTGCAAACCAGACTCTGTTGAAACTACTCAACCGTTACCGTGGAGAAACTCTAGACATAAACAATAAATGGATGTCGTTATTTTCCCAAAAAGTCTCAGTCTACAACAGCAGCCAGTGAGCAGGAATCATTGTGTGTGACGTACTGGGTAGATATCTGCTGTGCATTAAATTCAGCATCCCTCATTCAAAATCTGAAATCCAAACCGTTCCAAAACCTGAGACTTTCTGAGTGAGAACACGATACCACAAATGGAAGATGGTACCTCACCCGTAAGACCAATCACAGTCAAAAAGCAAGAACATGGAAAAGTATCGTCTAAAGTTACCTTCAGGATGTGTGCAGAAAGATTGGAAACATCCGTGGATTTTTACACTTAAACACATTTCTGTTCCCCTCCTCAAAAAATCTTATTCGCTATTTGCAAATATTCCCCAATCCAAAAATATCTGAAATCCGAAACAGTGCTGTTCCCAGCGACTTCAGATAAGGGACACTTTATCCTGTAATAATCTTTGGCCTTATAGTAAGAACAGTAGCTGCCGCTAATCATGTGCCAGAATTTGTAATTTAAGGAAACAGAATCTTCCAGGGTTTGGGATTCACAGGATTTGTGAAAGAATTACTGGATTTCAAACCTAGGACAGCAGTGGGTATCCATTACCATGTATCCTGCTAAGAAATTCTCACTTATTGCATTTAAATCCTGTTAACAAACTGATATAGAAGGAAGAGAGTACAATGGAGATATTTGGTCCAAAATGCCTCCAGAAGGTGGTGGAGCCAGGACACCTACACGAGGAGGTCTATTCCAGAAGCAGTATGTTTCCTACCTACCAGACTCCACCTGCCTCCTATCAGAAATTGGTACCCAGCTTTCTTTGCAGAACAAGTTGTGGCTCTGACTTCCTCCCCATGGGCTGGGGTGAGTGCTTCCGTTAAATATTCTGGAGCCATATAAGTAAACCCACTGTGGTCTATGGAAACTAAAGTGATGCGTCATTGCAACGCGGAACTGATCACACTAAACACAGGATTCCAGCAAAGTGGACTTTGTTTCTAATTTGCTCTGTGAGGAAAGGGAGATTCCGTGGGACTTTGGTAAGGAGAACATACTGTGATCTAAATCCTTAATTAGAACTGAACTCTCTCTAGTAAGGCTTCCTTAGAATAGTCTTTCCTCTGGACAATTGCTGTCATAGTCACACCGCAATGCCAGCCAGACCCCATCTGCAGCTGGGGTAGAGAAAACACATTCCCAAACAGTGATTTGTTTTGCTAGGATTCAGGATGAATGAAGTTCAAGGGCACCACTGAAACGCCAATGTATTCATTCTGTTTACCAAATATAATCAGGGCAGCCACTTTGCAAGTCAGAAGGGAAGTGGAGCATCTCTAATGCAACAAGTTAATCCTGTGATTTGAGGGATTTGAGGAGAAAGGAAGAAACCGTTCAATGTACTACATTACTAAGACAAGCATCCATGAAAATAAAAGGTTTTTTTTTTTTTTTTAAATTGTGCAAATGCAAAGTTAAAATAAAAGCAGCCAGCCAGTTTTTGGATTAAGTCGGGCGATTTTAAAGAGTACCAGAGAACAAAGGTGCAGGATCACAGAATCTAATTCCCATCCATCCTTTGGGGTGTTCTGAAGACTTCTGCCCTACTCTGATGAGTTTAGACTCTGGAGTAACCGTGGGATTCCAAGGGAGGCTTCTTGGGAGTAATAATTCTGCTGAGGCTGGCCTTGAACTTGAGATCCTACTGCCTCAGCCTCCAGAGCTGCTGGGATTATAAGCGGGCACCACTGTGCCTGGTTTACAATTTAATTCTTATGTAAAGAAATGATCATGCCGAGGAAAGCTATATTGTTTTAAAAACAGATTAATATAGATCGGAAAGTCCTTTAATATATTGGTTTAGTGTACCACACAACAAAACAAATATATATTTTATCTTATACAATTAGAATCGCAATTATCACAAACCATACAAAAATAGCATTTTTCATTAAGATCCACCTTGAATTATGAAATAAAGACCTTGTCTTTATCCCAAGTGAACTTCTGCTCATCACAGTGAGCAATTATTTTCATGAACGTTCAACCCCCAACTTGCTTTGCTGGCTCGGGGACTGTCAAAACTGTCATGCCCAGATCCCCCTGCACCGCCCCATGTGCTTGCACTATAATTAGCTACATCAGCAAGATGGAACATGGAGAATAAAGAGTGCATAGCATGATCTAGGCATGTGACACTAACAGGGGTTCTTCTAACAAATTCTCAGGTCACAATTCACTGTTGCTTCTTTACATCAAAGATGTCACACACCGACACTCCATTGCTCAGGGTTTTTTTTTTTCTTTTTTCTTTTCTTTTTTTTTTTTTGGTACTTGGAATTGAACTCAGGGGCACTGGACCCCTGAGCCACCTCCCCAGCCCTATTTTGAATTTTATTTAGAAACAGGGTCTCACGGAGTTGCTTAGTGCCTCGCCATTGCTGAGGCTAGCTTTGAACTTGTCGTCCTCCTGCCTTAGCCTCCAGAGCCACTGGAATCACCGCGCCTGGCTCCTTTGCTCAGTTTTGCTATGGAAATCATGCACTTCATCAAGGAATCGACTCTGCCTCCACACCAGAGCACAGAGAGAATCTTCAGGGGTTCGTGGCCACGGGGTCCTGTTATTAGCCTAAGTTTCTCTGCATCTGTACACCTCTCCCTTTTCATTTTGGAGGTTCAGGCTCAGGATATGGAAAATGACTAGAAAATATACTGAAGGTGTAAAAAATGAAGCAGAATCCAATGTGTAGACTTCAGCAAGGGCCCGCAATTGGCTCCACTGCCCATTTTCTTCCCTTCCGGCTTCGCTTGTGTGTTGACATCAAATAAAAAGCGATGCAAATAACGTTTCTCTGAATGCTTCTTTTTAAAAGGTATTTTTATCACGCATAAATGGAGAATAACTTCTCGTTGTTCTGGTTGTGCATGATGTGGAATCACACCTGTCCTAGAGTCATATATGTAAATATGGTAATAATGTGGATTCATTCTACTATTCTTCCCACCCCAGGATCCTCTCCTCCTTTCACTTCTCTGCCTAAAGTACCTCTCTTTTCCCCTAGCTCCCAGCCCCTTATTGTGAATTAGCATCCATATATCAGAGAAGACGTTCCCCAGGTAAATAGATGGAACTGGAACATTTCATACTAAGCGAATCTAACTTATTACAAAGAAATAGCTCACAATACCTGTACGTCAATCTCAATTACATCTATTTGTAAAAACCTGTTTGCTGTTCTTCATTTTCCATTATGCCCAGGGAAAATTTCAAAGTATACCCTTAAAGTATAATTTTGCCCTAACCCTTTTAACATGAGATTTTTATTTTCGTTTTCATATATATAATTAAAGTCGTATAATGATACATTATGCTTTTACAATTTTATCACACATCCTAATTTTGTTTTCTTCATTTTTGTTTTGGTGAAGTTTTATTTGGTGATTCTATCACTAAAATGTCATTAAAACTAGTGTGCATTTTCACCAACTTTGGAAAATTCAGACTAAATAAAATTACTTAAGCATATTGAAAAAAATTGTTAAATAAAATTTTAAAAGATATTTTTTTTTCTTTCAGAGACCCTTCAATGGAATAGGGCTTCTACCTTTGTTTGGCTTTGATTTTTATCATCTTCATTATACACTTACCACCAACTTAATCATTCCCAGGACATTGCCAGGTAACTGAGTGTTGGTATGGAAAGTGCACAGGGTGTCAGGTGACCTCTTGTCCGTGGACACCTTGAGAAAGTCATCTACAGAATGACATTTATTTCCCACTCCTGTTCATTGTTAATAAATCTAGCGCCCTTGGCCTCGGAATACTTTCTTTTACTCTCGGAAGTAATATTTTCTCTCTACTGTGGGGTAAGAGGGTGAGCCAGAGAAAGAAGCCCCTGTGCGAACACACTGCTTAGAGAGTCCTTAATTAGCAAAGAAATAAGAAGGTCTGGTGAAGATCTTGCTTAAGTTCTTAATTCGAAACACATTCAGAACTTCAGGTTTACATTTGTTAAACGGACTTAGCTTCATATCTGGTTTTGAAAGGGCCACTCCTCAGTATTTATCCTCAGTATTTATAAAGCATTAAGGGCATCCTTATATGGTGATATGTGCATACCCAGGTTGGTAGCAGCACAATTCACAGGAGCCAAACTAAGGGGCCAGCCCAGGTGTCCATCAATGGAAGAATGGATAAAGAAAACGTGGTGGTGTATGGACACCATGAAGTTACATCCAGCCATGAGCAAGACAGAAGTTATGTCATTTGGAGGAAAAGGGTCAGAACTTGAGAGCATTATGTTAAACAAAATAAGCCAAACTCAGAAAAAAATCCAAGGTGCTATGTTTGATGTGGGGAAGCCAGAGAGGGGAAAGGAAAGAGAAAGAGATTGGTATTGGGGGATCTCATGAATATTAAACAGAGATCAGGAGAGTCAGAGGAAAGAGATGAGTGAAAAAAATTTTAAAAATTAAAAAAAAAAATACTGGTAATGATTCCCGCCAAATTATGTTGTCATGTTGTGTGCACGAAAGGACATGAAATATAGCAGCACGCTGCAGGCCATTATGTATAATATACCAACTAAAAATATGGAATGAAAAACAAAATTGCAGCTCTTTATGGATCTCCGCCCAATGCTGCCTAATTGGAAAATGACTCTTGAAAAAGAATAAAGACAAAAGATGGAAACGCAGACCACCAACTTTCCCCCAATCCTAGTGTTTAGGAAGGTAAGATGGCACCACTTGGTGCTTAGTGGTTCTGACCAAGATAGCCTGAACGCCCTCCCTATACCCGCCCAGGTTTGGACTGAAGTTGAGATAGGCTCATGCCGGACCCCAGACCCCTGAGCACCCCGTGCTTAGAGCATTTACACGAAAGACCTTTCAATGATCAATTCTCTCTCTGGTCCTTAGAAATGTCAATCTTCTCCTGTTTTGCTGACCCGGGGTGCTTCTCTCAAGTCCCCAGAGCCATGACTTGGAAAGGGAAGCATCAGCACACACTGGGCCTCTGCCCCCAGGACCAGGAAGGCGGGAACCTAGCTCTGATGAGCTCTCTAAACAGGGGACCGAATCATAGGACCAAACTCCCTGCTCCAGTACTTGAAAATGGCCCTGCCCCTTCCTTCCTCCGCTCTCTCCTGCTGTAACAGTCTTGATAAAGTCTTTCTGGACTGGTTTCACCGTCCAGGGCAACCTTTCTTTAAGAGTCCCTGTGACTTAAAATTAATTTGCTCTTTACCACGAAAGGATACATTGTCATAGAATATTCTGGAAAACCAGCATCCGGGGAGTTTTGACAAAAAGATTTAAAAAAATGTTGCTTAAATAATAATAATAATAATAATAATAATAATAATAATAATAATAATAGTGATTTATCATTGTTTTCCCAGAATATTAAGGAACAACATCCTCTTTCATTCTTAGAAGTGTCTCTTCTTGGAAAATAGATTAGACGCTCTGGTAGCAACCCACAGTGTACACAGATAGGCTTTGCCTTTGGAAATAGGCGGGACCCTGGATGATCTGTAGAATGAATCCCCAACATATCCCCCTACATTTCCACCCTGTTCATTACATAACACGTTTAAAATACTACGGAATCATTTTAAGAAGCATCACCAGGGCTCAAAATTAACAAAAATAAAATAACAATCATCTGGAATCACATCCACTAAAGATAACATTTTGATTCCCCCCCCTCCACCAGAGAAGTAAATTTAAATGTACACATATGCATTTCCATATTCAGCTTTATTTTTAAAAGTTTGGATCGAATTGTCTTCCCCACTTTCATTTAATATTATGCGCTGAACATATTCCCAAGTCATGAACTATTTTTAAAAATAGGCGGTGTGATGGCTGTGTAAGTATTCCATTATCCAAATATATCGTGATTTAGGCTACTCCTTCCTCCGTTGCTGGAAACTTAGGTAGTTACAATAATTTGCTGGAGTAAATAACAATTTGAAAAAAAAAAACCCACATCGTTTCTGCACGTCTGATTCATAGAGTGTAGTTTTGAGAACTGGTATATAGGACTGTTGCTATATACTATCCACCACCAGACAATTTCTGTTTCAGGTCAAAGGCTTTATGTCCCCAATTAGAAGGGAGATGGGATCACGGAACAACGTACTTGGATAGAGAATATGCACAAATCTACTGCACGACTTTTTAATGAAGGCCTGAGTTATCAGGATTCTGTCTGAATCGTCTAGCTCGGCTGATATGATGAATTGGATAATTGCTTCAAATGCACTCTATTTTTGCTGCGTAGGACAGAATAAACTATAGTTTCCAGCTGGCCAGACCGTGAACAGAGATATAAGAATGGCCTGTCTTCTGGGTACCAATGGCGTCAGCAGCTACCCAGGGCCAAACTTAACAGAACGATGCTCATCTAGATTTCACATCAGATATCGCTCTTCTTTGGGAAGGAGTGACTATTTGTGTCGTCCTCGGAACTATGGATTTAGAATTTATATTTCTGGCCAGTTTCTTGCTAGTCAGAAGAAAGATAACACAAAACCTTCCTACTCTGTCTACCTCCAGTTCCAGAAACTTTAGACTGGGCCATTAACTAGTGATTTGGTACATGGATATTTCATCTCTTGTTTTCTTATGAGAAAGAATGTTGGGCTGGGTGTGGTGATGCCTGCCTGTAATCCCAGTGATTTGGGAAACTGAGGCAGGAGGATTGCCAAGTTCAAAGCCAGCAACTTACCAAGACCCTATCTCAAAATAAAAATAAATAAATAAATAAAAGGGCTGGGGATGTGGCTCAGGAGTTAAGTGACCCTGGGTTCAATTCCTAGTACTAAATAAATAAATAAGTAGCATGTTGGTTATATATTTATTGTAGACAGTGCAAAAACAAACCTAAATATAAAAGTATCAGCCGTGGTTGCTATGGTGACAGTATTAAATCGGTGCCTTTTGAGACCTATTTTGCAACGTATGTTCGTTATGAGCAAGTCAACTTCTCAAGTTCCTTTGACCTAATTAGCTATATACCCTCCAAATCCCAGCTGGAGAGAGACAGAGAGAAGTCAACAAAGAGCTCATGTGATAGAAGGAGTTTAAATTCATCAACATCTGTTGTTTAATTTAAAGGATGATATAATTCAGTTGTTTCCTTGAAGTCTCTTAACCTTCAAAAACTTTTCTAGTAATTTAGTATCAGTAGACTCTTTGCAAGCTTTTAGTCTATTTGTATTTACATTTAGGAACAACCTATGGTGATATTTTGCTACTTGTGAACTCATTAGTCCTTCACAGAAAATAAATTTTTAAACATTTCATTGATCTTTTGGAAAGATTTATGGGTCTAAAGCTTGGTCCCCAGGGTTTCACTATTTATTGGCAGCCCATGGGACCTAATTGAAGTTCTTTTGGATAT
The DNA here is from genome assembly GCF_047511675.1 of Marmota flaviventris. Taxonomy (NCBI): domain Eukaryota; kingdom Metazoa; phylum Chordata; class Mammalia; order Rodentia; family Sciuridae; genus Marmota; species Marmota flaviventris. The sequence goes on along the minus strand of NC_092517.1, from coordinate 7,397,824 downwards.
TGTGGGTGTTGCTTTGAAATAGACTGCAGGACCACCATCTCTTCCTCTTCTCCCCCTTGGGAGGTTTTTGTCCTGCTAGCAGATTCCATCTCATTATGATGTGCTACCTTGCCATGGGTCAAAAGAATGGAGCCAATCAATCACAGATCACTACCTCCAAATACCGTAAGACAAAAATCAACCTTTTCTCTTCCTAAGTTGACTGTGTCATGTAATTTGTTCTAGTAATGGAAAGTTGACCGACCCACTTTTGCATTAAACTTTCAATGCAAGAGAAGAAAGTGAAAACCCATTTATATTTTTCTCAGACTCTATCTTCTTATCTGAGAAGAATCAAAATTATAAATATCACTAGTAGAACAAGAGTCGCTATCATTTCTTTCAGGATAAATGTCACATAAGGTTGTAAGGTTTTTGTTCTATTTTTTTTTTCCTTCTACTTCATAAGTTATGCTGGACATAGTGTTCCTTATTCATATTTTTAGTCGTCAATACATTTAACTGCAGATCTCAGTATTCAAAACCTTTACTATAAATTAAATTCTATTTCTAAATTCTGTGTTAAAATCTAGTGTAAGAGTCGGTGATAGTAGATGCTCAATTAACACTGAATGGATGAAGTTCAGATTCAAGTCCACAGGTACCGTTGGTCCAGGCCATTCAATGAATGGACACGTTAAGGAATTTAAGTAAGCTCTTCTAGATTTTAAAGGTGTGCATTGACTTTCCAATAGACCTGCAACATGAGAACTAGACCACCAGAGTTCAATTACCTCCCATTTCCCTCAAGAGGAAAAGAAAAAAAAAGATGGCCTGAGTAATTTGTAGAGGCATTTCCTAATGATAGGGGGCGCGGAATTGCAGTAAGTTACAGAGGTGAGCACCTTTCTCTTTAACAGGGACATTTATCCCATCCTTCAACGTAACTCTATGTCAGACTAATAACTAGAACATGGTCTCTCTCTCCGTCGTCTTTATCCTTTTGATTCTATTATTGCCATCCAGGGCTTTCAGCTCGTAGCTCTCACTCCAGCCTGTTAGCAATGAGAGACCCTGACATTTCCCATGACGTGCGGCATGGATTGCCTCATTGGAATGTAATCATTTGCAATTATGCAAAAAAATTGAAAAGCAAGATCTACACTCAAATGTACTGTACAAATTCCATTTAACATGTAATTGCTTATATTGGCAATCTCTGTATTGACTTTCCCTGAGCAGGGCTCAAATTAAATGAATCTGTCTTTCTTACAAAATGATCATTCAACTCATTTGAAACCAGTTTTACCGTCAACATACATTTGTAGGATACTCATGACCAATAACGTTATCGGGGCACAATTGTGGATTTTTATCTGCTAGCAATTATTCCACTACCAGCCTTTGCTTTACAAAAAATCAACATATTGTTAAAAAAAAAAAAAAAAAACTCTATCCATTGTGCAAATACAGCGGGGGGACACATTAGTCCAAATTCTGAGCTGAATAAGCTTCAATTCAGCTTACCTCGGGAGGTATTCCTGATCCATTTTCCTAAACCTCCTCCTCTCTGATCTCTAACAAGGTATAGGGACAGTAATGATCTCATTATTGTTTGCAAAGGGCCCTTTGGTCCCAAACCAACTCTCCTCCTTCAAAAGCTTAATGCAGTAAACTTCAGTCAATGAGGAAAATGCTTTAAATAATCTCATTTAGAGAAAAATTAGCTAAAATATCTGTGATTCCATCTCTATGGTTTCATAGGACTTGTACCAAAAAAAAAAAAAATGCTTAAAATGATTTAAACTTCATTGCATGGCAAATGATACATCTCAGTAAAATTCCAAATACAGGTCGCCAAAATAATTGTATAACCACTTCTGCACATTAACCTTAGAAATACGAAGGTTTCCAGATGGAAGTACAGAAGTGATAAAACAATGAATATTTGATGCAACTGAGACTTTCCTCTAAAACTAAAAACTTCAAATCTACCGCCTGTTGAGACCAGTTGTTGATATTATTGACCCTTTTGGTACCATGCCTTAAGAGTGCTTCTCTGTGCTGGGCACAATGGTGCACAGCTATAATCCTGGGGACTTGGGAGGCTGAGGCTGGAGGATCCTGAGTTCAGTGCCAGCCTCAGCAACTTAGGGAGGCCCTCGGCAACTCAGTGAGAACCTGTCTCTAAATAAAAATATAAAAAAAGAGACTGGAGATGTGGCTCAGTGGTTAAGCACCCCTGGGTTCAATCCCTAGTAAAAACAACAACAACAAAAAAGTCCTGTTTTTCAAATGAGAGTCATCTTCCCTCCCATGGGACATTGAATCTATCTGACACCATCTTTGATGACCATCATAGCTAAGGTGAGTGTCATTGGCATCTAGTGAATAGTAAATATTCCAAAACACATACAACAAAGCATCATAGAGCCCAAAATGTCTATAGCCATGAAGATTGAGGAAAACTTGTATCAAAGAAGGATCAATAAATGTGTCATTAGAAAGTCCAAGGGGGTATGAGTACCCCCGTACCCCATAAGGAAAGCAACTTTTGGGGGAGGGTACCTTATTACTTTTTTTTAAACCAGGGATTGAACTCAGGGGCACTTGACCACTGAGCCCCATCCCCAGCCCTATTTTGCATTGTATTGAGAGACAGGCTCTCAATGAGTTGCTTAGTGCCTCCCTTTGGCTGAGGCTGGCTTTGAACTCGAGATCCTCCTGCCTCAGCCTCCCGAGCCGCTGGGATGACAGGCGTGTGCCACGGTGCCCAGGTAGAAGTTCTTTTTCAAAGAATAGTATTTGTTATCTGGACCATATTTTCCCAGATAAATCATAAAAATAAGAACTAGGGGTGTCAGGAATAACATCCTGACATTCCCAAATTATTGGAAGACAGATAATGACTCATAGCTTTCATTTCACTCTTCCCACACCACTCCGCATGGTTACCATGCCCTGGATGACTTTGTGAGCCATTCCTGTAGTTCTCTAAGTCAGAATCGTTGTTTTTTTGTTTTTGTTTTCTTTTCTTTCTTTTTTTTTTTCTGCTTCAAACCAGATAATGTGGGGAAATGTTCAAGGGCATAATTCTAGAAGCTTTAAGCTGCACCATGGGTTTCCTACTTCCCTTCCACACTCTTTGGCTCCAGGAAGCATTCACTCTTCATTTAATGAAGTCGTAACTGAGTTTTAGTTTAAATTACATAATGTTTTTTTTCTTCCTCCTTCTCAGACTGGATGACACCCAATGGCATCCAGGGATAGTAAATATGCTACCTGTCTCATCAACATTTTTAAATGAATCACAGCCCGCCAAAAGGTCATTTCATTTCCCAAAGCAAAGACAATTTTAAGGGCAACGACTAGAGCTCCTTCTTCCTGAACTGGATCCCATTACTTGTGATTTCCTCTTTTCTCCTCCATTGGGGGTAGCCTCGCGGGTCACAGCAGGATAAGCTTCGACTCTTGGAACAGTTCACACAATTTTTAACTGTTACCTGAAGACACAGAAAAGGTGTCAAGTTCAATCTTTCTCAGAAGTTCAGATTTGGGAGTCAGTGGCATATTTTAAAATCTCTTTGTCAAATGGACAAGACCCTGTGTTTACGTGTGCAATAGCAGAATCTGTACCTCTGAAACAGAGAACATAAAATCATTTTCTAGGATGATGACCACTTCTCGCCACACAGTTGATTTTTATTTATTTTAAACATGTTTCAAAGTAGGCGTACAGATCTATTTCTCCTAATGTGTGACATTGAATGTGTTTAGAGCCAAAGGATCATTTTTGAAATATCGTGAGAACAATGATAAGAAGTTTTTTTTAAAAATATTTTTATTAGTTATAGATGGACACAATACCTTTATTTGTTTATTTTTTTTAATGTGGTGTTGAAAATCGAACCCTGTGCCTCACACATGCTAAGCAAGCACTCTACCACTGAGCCACAACCACAGCACAAGAGGAACATTAAAAAAAAAAAAAAGAATTATCATTTCATTAAAAAAAAACAAATAAAGTCAAAGCAATATTACTGTAGTAAGAATGATCTTATAAGATCATTCAGGGCACCATCATTTTTGACAGTAGAATATTGAAAAAATTTAAATGCCACACTACCAGAGATGGATTGAATAAACTTACGGTACATTCACACAGTACAGGATGGTGCATCTAATATTAAAAAAAAAAAAATAGTGTGCATGATCTTTATAATATGACAAGAAGTGATTTTTATTACATACTACCATATAACAAAGAAATATCAAGGTGCAAAAAGTCTACAATTAGCTGACATTTGCTGGTTCTGCCTGCCCAGATTCAATCCATCATAAACCAAAACTATTGGAAAAGAATGACACCTTGAATAAACATGCAGAGACTTGTTTTTCTGTCGTGATTCCCTGAATGACACAGAGTGACAACTATTAGTAAGGTGCTTCCATTGTATTAGGTACCACGAGGAATCCAGAGATAATTTCCAGGATCCAAGAGGATGTGCACATATAGACAAATACCATCTCATTTTAAATAAGGCACTTAATACAAAGGGAGGAACATATAGAGTCAACCACTCACGGATAAAGAAGAGGAACATAAAGATATCAGTCATCATGCCACCATGTTTATTTTAGATGAGCTTGTGTGCACGTACCTATAAGTACATATTACTTGTTTTCGGAAGAAACACTGAAATAATTCAAAACTAAATGTTTATTTGAAGGAAGGTCAGTGGAAACAACATAAGAAAGACAGGAATAGAAATGAGACTTTCAAGAGTTTTCTTTTCTAATATTGTACCGACTTGAGAACCACATCAATGATTTAACATACTCAAAAGTAAAATAAACTCAAGACAAATGCCAAAAAGCAACTCCTGAAATTGAATATAATGAAAAAAAAAAAAAACCCTGAATATACATGTATAACATCAATGCACAGGAAAAGAGAAAAATTTCACCTTCCATTTGATCAAAGGATGGCCTTAGTTTCTTTGAAAAGAACTTTTGAACTTCATGTAGCAGATTCCTTGTTGGTGGAGGAAATTAACATATTGATTTTGCAATTATTTTGCACGAATGAACTGAAGGGGCAAATGAGAATATATATATATATATATATATATATATATATATATATATATATATATATATATATATATATATATATATACATACATACACCATGGTTTTGGAAACAGTGTTCTTAGTAGGAGAAAAGAGAGATTAAAACAGAGCTTTAGGGCTGGGGATATAGTTCCGTTGGTAGAGTGCTTGCCTTGCATGCACAAGGTCCTGGGTTCAATCCCCAGCCCCACCAAAAAGAGCATTTTCTATATCTTCTCAACAAAAGACCCCATTACAAAAACAACAAAAAATGTATATGAGTTTACTCACGGAAAATCCTGAAAGAATGTGATCGAACCTCTGACAGAAGTATGTTTGAGGAGTTAAATTATCCAAATTCTATAATTTCTTCAAACAATAGGGTTTATCAGAAAAAATCAACTGAATAAGATATATTTTAAAGATATAAAGTAAAAACATTGAATGATGTTGATTTCCACTTATTTTTCAATAATGTCTCCATAAGGAATTGTGATTTTTCTTTTTTTAATATCCTGTTTCTCAAGTGGAGATCTCAAGTTGTATGGTAGTGTGGACTCTATTGATGAGTTTAGGAGTAATGGTAGTGTGTACTCTGTTGATGAGTCCAGGGGTGTTCAATGCAGAATTAAAGAGCTTCTACAAAGGAAAAAAAAAGGAGAGCAAGAGAGCCAAACACTGAGGGGTTGTTTCTAACATAGGGATCTAATCAGAGGCTGACATGGGTTTATCTATCTTACCAATGAGTGTGCAAGTATCTGACTGAGAAGCTCTTGTAAGCCAACCAGCAAAAGAACTCATTTCAAAACTCAGGAAAGAACCTGAATGAACAGTTCCAAAAAGAAGATTCATGATCAGTCAGTTCATAGAAAGAGAGCTCATCCTCAGGATGCAAAGTCAACCGTGAGGAGTTGCTTCCTCAGACCTGAGGAAGGACAGACTTGCCTTGTAGCCAAGCAGTTCTAATGAATCTGGGTTTTGAAAGGTCAGATTCATCCTTAACTGGAAGATGTTTCCACCAAGGTGCTGTGGATCACGTTCCTTTGCATCTTTGGGGAGGTACTTACGGATGTCCAGTTCTAGTATTGACGGGCTACCTGTCATGGTTGGATGAAGTAGCTGTGTGCCAGACTAAAATATCTTTTCTCTCTTGTAAATGAAGAAGAATATTTTAGAAGTGTGGATTTTGAGCGTATACTACCTTTGTTTTAACTGTAATGTGCTTACTCACAGGTCAATATAATTTAACTTTCAATAATAGCCATGTTTAACCATTGGCTCACAAAACTCCTGAAAAATGAACAACTGGCTTGCATAAGCTATTATTAACCTGCTCCAGAATACTACTGAGCCTTCTTCTACTTCTACTTCTTCTCTACTGAGCCTCAATTATATCACATGCCAAATTCAATAAATGTGTGTAAACTAAAAATCATGTTAGCACATGGAGGAAAAATACGTTAATAATTAGAGTTGAGTATTTTATTTAGTATAAACACCTTGGAACCTTACAGAGTCAACCAGACAGAAAGATATCTAGAAGGTCACAATAGCTTGACTGTTATTATTCTCTACATGTGGATATCACTATTGGTTGGTAGATAGATGGCAGATAGACACATGGTCATGGTCGACAGCAAAAGCAAATTTAACATTTTTAACATCTACAGCACATTCACAAAAAGGCTTTCTTTGCTAGCCCACAAAAGAAAGCCTCAGTAAATTATAAAGTCACAAAATAAAAACTGACAAAATAGCATCACCACCACCCGCCCCCAAAACAAAACAAAAGCTCACCAATGATTGTGTAATTTTTTGTGGATTGCAATAAAATTAGAAATAAAAGACAAAAAAAGATATCTGGGTGCAGTGGCTCACGCCTGTCATCCCAGCGGCTCGGGAGGCTGAGGCAGGGGAATCTCAAGTTCAAAGCCAGCCTCAGCAAAAGCAACTCACTCAGTGAGACCCTGTATCTAAATAAAATACAGAATAGGGCTGGGGATGTGGCTCAGTGGTCGAGTGCCCCTGAGTTCACACCCTGGTACCATCCCTTCAAAACCCAGTTAAAAAGCCAGTACAATCTTAGAAACGGCTATCCTAAAATTTTTTTTGGGGGGGGGAAATTATCAAACTCAGAGGACCTCACAAATGATCACTACGAAAATTCCAAGGATCCTTTTTTAATGAGTTCTTGATCCATATAGAAGCTGATGGAATATGTATCAATTCATCTGATAAGGTCACAATTTAGGTCACTAGATAAGGACAGGGCTTTTAAAAATGGAATTGAAAGTCAATTTTATTACGAACAAAGATTTCTTAAAAAATTAAATTGGATTACAAATCCAACTGGATAGCAAGAAGTACTGATTTTAGAGTGAATAGTAAGTTTTTCTGATAGTCATCTTATACGTGAGCCAATTTGAACTTAATCAAGTAAAAAAATAAAATTGTCTAACCTTAACCAACTAGTTAGCAGCAGAGCCAAAATTGAGTTTTCTTGAGACCTTGCTGACTCAAACCTCCCCTATCATGTGCTGGTCTCTAAATAACTGTTGGATATTACAAGGCACTTACTCTCAGCCTATTTGAAATCATCAACACCTATTCCATTTCTAATACTTAGCTTAAAGTGTTGTGTGAGTGTATTCTTTTTATCTTTTCCCAGTAGCCTCTGGCAATTTTGAAAATAAAAATCTAAGAATTTAACATTTTCCCCTTAGGCTAAAAATATAAAACAGGGTCCATGTGGAAGAAAGTATAATTTAAAAGAGAAAAATAAGAAGGATAACATTATACAGACTTTTGTTGGAAAATTGTATACAATAGCAAAACCCATGACATACCCTAAGCATCTGAAATTCACTAAAGTATAGTAGTCAATGAAACACTATGGAAGCATTTAAATGGATATTTGAAAACATAGCAGCATGACCAGCAATGTAAAAAAAAGTTCTATATAGGTGTAATATGTCTCAAAATGTCTTCTGCTGTCATATATAACAAATTAAAATCAATTTTAAAGAAATTATTAGAAATAAAAACACAGCAGCATGTAAAAGTGTTGATAAATAATCAACGACTGTCCTTGTTTTAAAATACCTTTTATTTAATCATACATCTTGGTTTATTTCTTTGGTGGATGAATTTGCACTTTTCTAAAGGGTGGTTTTGTTTTGGCCTCTCAATTGCACGTCCATAAAAAATGTATTTTTTAATTTGAAATATGAAAAAGTGATCTACTGCCGCAGCCCGGCTGGCTGGGCAAAATAGCTGGGGGGGTGACGAAGAACTTGTGTACGTTGATACAGCAGGAGTAGGAGCCGTTTATTGCACAACAGGAGCAGTATTTATACTTTCCACACAGCTTATCTAATTAGCATAAACTAGATACATCAGTCAACCAATAAGGAATCTCCACACTTAATGGCTCGCTTTTGTTACTTCTCAAACCACTCCCTCTGGCATTTTGCCAGGCACCATCCAGACTTGTTTACGAACTCTAACATTCCCCTGGCAAAATGCCAGGTGTTATTTTGACTTGTTTACAGACTCTAACAATCTATGGGTTCAATGCACCACCCATCAAAATGCCAATGACTGTTGCACTCGAAAGAGGAAAAAAAAAATCCTAAAATTCATAGAAAAGAACCAAAGACCCAGAAAAACCAAAGAAATCTTTAGCAAGAGAAGTAATGCTGAAGGCATCCCAAAACCTGATTTTTAAATGACACCACAGAGCTATAGTAACCCAAACTGCATGGTATTGGCATAAAAACAGATGCAGAGGCGAACAGAACAGAAAACACAAACCCATGGAGATACAGTTGTGTCTGATCCTTGACAAAGTTTCCAAGTACACACAGAGCAGTAGGCAGCCTCTTCAACACATGGTGCTTGGGAAACTGGAAATCCATAGGTAGAAGAATGAAACTCGATTTCTAATTCTGACCCTGCAGGAAGGTGAGGGTGGAGCACATGTCTTGGAATTTGACCTGAAACTCTGCAACTAGTAGAAGAAAACAGAGGATCAGCACCCCATCACCTTGCCAGAAGCACTGACTTCCTTAACAAGACTCCTGAAGCTCAATAAATAAAACCAGGACTCCACAGGTGAGATGCCATCAAATTTAAAAGCTTCTGCAAAGCAAAGGAAAATGATTAAGGACATGAAGCGACAACCTCCAGGTTGGGAGAAAATCTTTGCCATCTCCTCTTCCAACAGAGGACTGGTATCCAGAAAGCATCCTTAAAAGAATCCAATGACCCAAGGAAATGGGCATGTGAACTGAACACACAGCACTCCCAAGAAGAAAGACAACTGCTCACCTGTGTGACTAACGTTCACTCTCTTGGTCCATCGGGGAGATGCAAATCAAAGTACTCTGACATTTCCTCTCCTTCTGGCTAGAAAGGCGATCATCCAGAATATCAATAGCCGTCCATGCTGGTGGGGAAGGAGGAAATAGAGCCCTTAGGAGCTGTGGTTGGAAACGTGAATTAGTAGAGCATTCTCGGAGATCCGTGTGGAGGCTAAAAAAAAGATTGATGCACAGAACTGCAGATCATAATCTTGAGTGAAATAAGTCACTTTCGGGAAGAAAAGTTTTACATGGTTTCTCTCACATGTGTAAGCTAGAGGGAAAACTCAGGAAAAATAAATACAAAGAAAAAGAAAAAGAGGAGGCCAGGAAATCAGAGGAACGGAGGAGGGGAGGGGAGGAATTGGAGGGTGAAATTGATCACATTATTATTTATGTATTTATTTATTTGTTACTGGGGATTGAACCCAGGGGCACTTAACCACTGAGCCACAACCCCAGGCATGTTTTTTTTTTTTTTTTTAATTTTACTTAGGGATAGGGCTAAGGATGAGTTGCTTAGAGCTTCACTTAGGTGTGGAGGCTGGCTTGCAACTCACGATCCTCCTGCCTTAGCCTCCCAAGCCGCCGGGGGATTACAGGCATGCGCCACTGTGCCCAGCACACATTGTGTTTTTATGTATGTACAGGTATGCCACGATGAAGCCCACTGTTCTGTATCATTAACATGCACTTATAAAATATCAATTTTTATAAACAAACAAATGTATCGATTTCTCTGTAGCACAAAAGATGGGGACAATAGGTTGAGAGCATTCTTTTTTTCCTAACTGTAAGCAATAAAATATATCCTCCTCCCCGCTTACAAACTGGGATCGGCCACCTCCAACACAAATCGTCTTCTGTTTCCTTTTATTTTCGTGCACAGAACACACCCTATCCTATGCATAAAGTAATAAAACACACAAAAATAGGAAAAAGAGGACCCAGGGATAAAGTCCATTTTTTTATATTTACAAATTTCCACTTCTTTCTAGGTTTCAATTTTTTCCTGTTAGACATTCTCTTTCTTATAAGAAATATAACTTAAAATTTTATATTCTTCATGTCATGGCTAATCCTTCTCACCAAAGGTGCTCCCACCATTGAAAGCAGGAGTCCTCAATTATGAGAGGTTTTGGTTGATGTGTTCATTTTTAATGGGATTCTCGTGCTTTGAATAAAATAATCTGACAGAGCCTGCCTATTTGTATTAGCGGGTTCTTAATGTGTTGGCTGTTTGAGGCCTGGCTAAACATGGGGATTGGATGTGACTGGCGTGTAAGCGGGTGTGCGTGTTAAACACCAAGGATGAGTCATCATACACGGTGAGTGCACGTTTCAACATTACCACGTACAACTGTATACTGCTTGACTTCCCCTTTATTTACTTTTGGTAAATAATAAACATAGTGAACATACGAAGACTTTAGCGTGTTTGTTATATGTGTGTGTGTGTGTGTGTTAGTTACAGATGTGTCATGCACATTCGTAACATCAACACACACCATGGAGATCTAAAATTAAAATTTGTACCTGTGAAATGATATTCTCAAAATATGTTTCTATTATAAACTTGCCAAACTCTAAGCAAGGAAACATCTCTCCAATGCAATTATAAATGATTGATTCACTTATATATTGAAATCACTATCCTTTGCCCTATATATATGGGTGGGTTGGACATGGCAGGGGGCATGTTTGGATAATGCTCCTGGAAGTGGACTTGCTAATTGAGTGTCTCTATAAACTTGGCCAGTGCTTCCCCGATTGTCTGTGTGAATTCAGATCCACAGGCCCACTTGGCAGATACCGTGTGTTTTAGACAGCTTTGTGTTCCTGTGACCTAACGAGGTAAGGCAGGACATCTTGGAGGAAGGGCATGGTGGAGGACACCAGCTAAGGACATGGCTACAGGGAGCAGAGAGAGAGAGTTCCACTTACCAGGGACAAAAATACAAACCCCAAAGGCACATCCCCAGTGACCTACCTCCTGCAGCCACACCCTACCTACCCATGGTTAGACTGGTTAATCCGCATCAGCGGTGAATCCACTGATTAGCTCAAGGCCGACTTAACCTAATCATTTTGCTTGTGAACCTTCTTGCATTGTCTCACCCGAGAGCTGTTGGAGGGTACCACAGATCCGACCCGTGACACTGTGTCAAAATTTGTACAGAAGATTCTTTATATATATATATATATATAAATACCATGTTCCTTGATTTAAAAAGATTGTCCCTGGATTCCAACCAGCGGATGAGATGAGATCTGGTCCTTTTTGATCCAGCTATTTAAACTCTCCAGCCTGTTGCTTTCAAAGAAAATAGATGTTTAGGGAATTTGGAGGACGGAATGGACATACCTAGATAATTTAGAGGGCCTGACAGAGACTTCTTTGCCACTCCTCTGGGTTATGACTTTTGTCACGAGTAAAAGAAGATGAGTGTGCCTTTTTCTCTTAGTAGGTACATGTACAAAGTGTGTTACCGCAACAATGACATTGTTCCCGCATTTGGCACGAATCCTTTCCTTGAGGACACCCGGTGGCATGTGCCCAAATATTTGACACTCCTCCTCCAATGAACACGTTGATGCTTGTATCTTTGAAGTTTCTGCATTTAATGCTTTTTTAGTTGTTCGTCCTTAAATTATACCTTGAGAAGTCTACACTGTATCGCAACTTCATCTGCAGAACCACTTAAAATTCACAAAGCCTCCCATTATCACACATCAAATGTCACAGTCTGGCAGTTAATCTTATTGAAAGGTTAGTTATGTTGAGCACCTGCAAAGGTGTCTGAACTAAAGATCCCCCGGATTTGATGCTAAAATGGGGATGAAGGTAAAATCCAACCGAGGGATTGCAAAGCAGCTGTGTATTCACTCAATTTGGGACATCTCCGTCTTTCAAAACATCCAGTATATTTTTCCATTGGTTACCGATAACAAGGACAACAGACACACACACACACAAAAAAAAAAAAAACAATAACCTTCCCAAATGGGGTGAATTCAAGGCTTCTTTCTTCCTAACTGTACCCTGAGATCAAAAATTCTTTTAAAAAATATGTGATTTTTTAGAGGACTTGCTTTTGATTCATCTGTTACATTAAGAATTTTTTTTTTTTTAGGATATCCAATGCTGTACATTCTCAATTAGAGATGTGTAAATTATCTTCCGCGTGCCGAAAAGTTTAAATATTAATCTAGTTCCACTCTGCAGAATGTCTGCGATCGGATTCTGCAAGGCAGTGTGTACCCTGGGAATGTCATCGTTAATATTTAACTCATTCCAAATATAATTAAGAAGGACAAACTGCTGGGGAAAAGAGGAAAAAAAAAGTGCAGTCCCTCTTGGATGACACATTTTTGATGGCTTCTTAGACACACACCTCTAAGAGGACCAGGTAGGTAACAGAAAGGGATGATAAGGGGCCAGCTCAGGTGCACTGTCTGATTCAGTGTGGCTGGCTGTCCCCAGGGCCACAAGGTCATGGTCAACCAGTGGGAAGGTGAGCCAGTACTGCTAATGCTCCTGGTTGTGACTCATTCCTTCAAAACACACCCTGAGGGCCACGCCACAGCTATCCAAAGAGGGGATGTGGTCCACAGGCCACTCACTGATGACTCTTAGCAGAGAGTATCAGGGCTTGTCATATGGCGGCTACCTGACGTTAGTGACAAATGTACTCAGAGTCTTTAGGAAATGATTGTTTGATGGGTACTGCCATGACACCGTGTTCTTCAGTGGGATGCTTACCATAGAAATATGTTACTTTATAACAATGCCGTTTATCTCTTTACGCAACAGTAAATAGTCACTAACATCAACACGGGTAACATACTGGGAAATAAGGGATTAGACTCACCAACCCTTTGCAAAGGGACGGACGGACGCAGACAGAAAACTGGAAGGTGGTCCTGTTCAATTCCACCAGGGGAGAGCTAACTGTGGGGGGCACTGGGGTATGATGTGTGTTGCACCCTGTACTCCTCCCACCTGCCAATCAAAGCCACCTGGGTAATCCACTCTCTCTCCTCTATTCCAAGCATCCTGGGCCACTGGCTAAGAATCGTCTAACATTGTGGTGTCTGCAGATCTTCAGAAAGTAAGCACAAAGAGGCAATATTCCTGCTGACAGAAATTCAAGCAGCTGTTTCAGGAATTATCTCCCCAGAGAGCCAGACTAGCTCCTTGGGGTGGCAATGTGTGGAATACACCACAATTGTGATCGACTGATTGGGGGGGGGGGGGTGTCGATTCAGCTCCTGTTGTTATCCCAGGCCCCAGATGTGGACTCTGTCACTCTCTCCAGCAGAAATTAGGTGGTGTGCATGCACATCCTCTCGGGCTCCTCCGTATCCAAGAGTCTTGGAAGTCCCTCTTCATGCTTGTCAATTCCTAACTCTGTATATCAAGCAACTTGTCTTCTGTGAACTTTTCAATGTAGTATTTATGGATGACCTTTGTGTCTTGCTCTAGCAGCGTCTTCTCCCTTGGACAAAGGAAAGGGAGTAGGTGTGGGTGAGCGATGGTACATGTGTAGAGGAAGCCAGGGACAGGAATATCTCTGATGGCCCTCTAGACCACTCATAGTGGGGAGCAGACACTCTCAGCTGCTCCTGCAAAGCACGTGCAGATCTTACTTGCCTCAAATGACTGCCAGCTTTGAGTGAGGAGGGCATGGATACCAGGGCTGACCCATTTGTGCCCAGTGAAGGATCCCTGAAAAGCAAATTTTTGCTTAGGAAATCCCCACTGGCTGGACAGACACGTTTGCACCCCTGAGCTCAGTCTGAGACTCTTCCTGTTCAATTCTGCTTCCCTTTTCCCATACCCAGGGGGCACACCTGCTTTTCAACCTGAAGGCTCATTCTGGGTACCGCTAACCATTGTCCTTGTGTTCTTCATAGAATTTCCTCCAAAAAAAAAAAAAATCTCTTGAATGAAGCATCCGTTTCTAGCAGGATCCGAATTGAAACAGATGCATACAGTGTATGGGTAGGGGACAGGTGAATTTTTTTCTGGTGAACCCTATACGTTTCTGTAGCGTCAACTAGATCAACTACAATTGGCACAGGCAGGAAAAATACCCATAAAACGTGGAAATTGCATTAGCCTCTATTTGATTTTCCCAGCATGTTAATATTTTTTGAAGCCTTCTGGGACAATATTTCCCAGAAGTAAAGAGAGAAAACCTCCAGGAAAGAGAAAATATGACATGAGTGTCCTTCATTTGTACCAAGAGTGGCTTCAAGAACCAGTAAGCTCACCAGAAATCTCTCTGCTGAATATGCAAATGAATCTGTGAAGACATTTCTATTCTGTGAGGGAGAAAAAATTGATATAGAAGTTCACATTTTTTGATTTTGAGAAAACTGGTCTCAATTGAAACAAAATCCCCTCTAAGGAAGTTTATGTTGAAGAAATAAAAAGGAATCTTGAGAAGAGGAAAAAAATGGACCAATTTTCATCTTAGGTACCAAATTGGTGAATTATTTCACAGTCAAGATTTAACCACATTGATATTGATACTAGGATTATTATTTTTATGAGTGCTTTGCTTACAATGTTAGATGGGTTTTAGGGTTCTGCCTTATTGCATTCTTTCCAAAAATATCCTTTTATTCTGCATGGTAATTTTGTAGAATATGAGGTTTTTCCTATATTGTGGTAGAAACTCCAGAGCATTTCTATAGAGATCTAGATCAGTTTCTTCTTTATGGACCGCCGGGGTCCAGCAAATTAAAAGATCTATTTCACAAAATTGACCCCTCTCAACATGAATTTCAGAGACCTGATTCTGAATGCCAAAAGTGAATTTCATTTTCTTTTGTGCAACTAACCATCCTCTCTTTCTACTCAGGCAATAGATCATCCAGGCCAAATCCAAGAAGGGTCAATAAGAAAAATGCAAAAGAGAAGAAAATAAGTGCTTTCAAAAATACACTTACAGAAGTCCTGCTAACGTCAAGTAGTCACCATCAAAGTGAATCTCTTCCACACGTAACCACCCTGAAACATGCAGGATTTCAATTCATGCCTCAGAAAATTGTAAGAATATTCTCAGGTCGAGGATCACTGCATAAGTGGAACCACAGGTGAACGCCAGTGGTTTGTTCTTCCAAACAAAGTAACAGGCGGGGAAAGAAAAAAAGAGTTAACCTTGAAAATGAGAACACGACATCTCCACAGATGTAAACTATTTTTTTTTTTCCTGCAGCCCTTAAATGACAATTTTTTTCCTAAGGAAATCCTTATTTTAATGGCTTAAGAGAACTACCATGTTGGGTGTAGTGGCACTATTCTGTAATCCCAGCGGCTTTGGAGGCTGAGGCAGGAGGATTGCAAGTTCAAAGCCAGCCTCAGCAATGGTGAGGCGCTAAGCAACTCAGTGAGACCCTGTCTCTAAATAAAATACAAAATAGGGCTCAGGATGGGGCTCAGTGGTTGAGTGTCCCTGAGTTCAATCCGTAATAACCCCTCCCTGATTCCCCCAAAAAAGGAATAACACATCCTTAATGTCTTTTCTGGTTTACAATATATATATATATATATATATATATATATATATATATATATATATATGTGTAAGATTCCTATGTCCTGAAATTAGTTATTTCTAGGAAGGAAACCTGAAGTTCAACTTCATAGATATGAAGTCCAGGAGCAGCAAACAGCTTTCCCCTGCAACAGAAGAAAGATAAGAGAAGCAAGGGGTGTGTCTTACAACAGGAAGGACTTGGGGGAAATACACGGGAGCATTTCCTCATCAGGGCAGGCCTGAAATGCTGTAATAATAAAAAGGGGTTCAAATATACAAAGTCTAATATGACAGCCTTTGGGGCAGTATGTCCTAGGAGGATGCCAGGAGACGGAAGGTGACCGTGGGTGATAACAGACTACAGAATAAAGAGTGTCTTCCGATGGTCTGAATCTGATCAAGGTTTTCAAGATCTCTGCTAACCCGTGCTACTCAGGAAATGTTCTCCTCAAGATTTTATTCTTCCCTGTGCCCATGATGAAGAAAGCAGAAAAGTCAAAGATGAAGTCCGTCTCCACCATTATTCTAAACAGCAGGCCATGCACAGTGGCAGGCAGTTCAATCACTTAGACAAAAAAATATAGACCTTACCCCAGACTCCCTGCACCAGCTCCCTCAGGCATGGAGCCCAGGGAATCTTTAATTTTAGACTCATTAATTTTTTTCTAACAAACAGTCATACTCAAAAACCACTGGTCTATACTGAATATCTTTGTTTTTCACACTTAAAAGTAGATATTTTTTTTCTGAAATATTGATTTGAAATACCCATCCAGAACAAAACAAAGTCATTTTAATTTATTTATGCAAATTGGAAGGGAAACTATAGTCAGAAAACTCAAAACCATCTAGAACTTGTTTTTTGTGTGTGGGGGGGAGGGGAGGGAGGGGAGGGAAGGGAGGGTACCAAGGATTGGACTCAGGGGCACATCTCCAGTCCCTATTTTGTATATTGAGAGACAGGGTCTCACTGAGTTGCTAAGTGCCTCTCCCTTGCTGAGGCTGGCTTTGGGCTTGTAATCCTCCTGTCTCAGCCTCCCAAGCATCTGGGATTACAGGCATGTGCCACCGCACCTGGCCATCTGGAACTTTTAAATTGCATGGTTGTCCCCTAAAACCCTCATTCAAAGAGATAAGTTTCAACTCACATCAAGTGAATTTTAAAGTCATTATGATTTTTTTTTAAATGAACTTCAGAAATGTCCAGAACAGATACTGTAGGAAGAAATATAAGATGCCTTTATCCTCTAGTTTAGGTTCCATGGGGTAAAAGATGCACACGTAGTTACATTACTTCATGAAACAGGGGCAGGAGCTCTATCAACACTAAATCATTTGTGGTGCAGTTAACAAATGACTCCTGATACCACAAGAATACAAATGTGGGGTGGGGCTACTGTCAGGAAGCTGTGAGCCCTGCTCAAGATTAACCAGGTAAATTCCTTTGACACACCCCTGGAAATAGACTTCAATATACCGTGGGTCATAGGGAAAGACTGTGGGCTAATCAATATTCACAGAAACAATGACCTCCTTTGTAGCCTGAAGTTTAGTAATAAGGGAAACCATTCTCCATAGGTCATATAAGCATCTTTTACTCTTCTTTACTGTCAAGAACATTATTTTTATACTCAGTAGCCACCAAGAAAGAAAAAAAAATATATATGAAAGGTGAGATTAAAACATTCAGGAGTCAGACTATGGATTGGTTTTACCCATGGCTATAATTATAGAAAAGAAG
Organism: Marmota flaviventris; assembly: GCF_047511675.1. Taxonomy (NCBI): domain Eukaryota; kingdom Metazoa; phylum Chordata; class Mammalia; order Rodentia; family Sciuridae; genus Marmota; species Marmota flaviventris. The sequence continues at coordinate 7,380,083 of NC_092517.1, read as the reverse complement.
AAGTCAGACTATTGCTTGGTTCTACCCATGGCTGGAATTGCAGAAAAGAAGCTTCTCTGTGGTCTTTGGCTGTGACTATAGTAAGCCACAGTCGGCCAGATGGCACCGCGATACGCCATCACGGCAGTGAACTTCAGAGAACCCTTGGGAGATAAACAGTGGCCAGGTAGAAGGTGCTTCCACCCTACTTTAAAATTAGTTTAACAAAATTGCAAGGATCTGTCTGTTTAAATATTAAAACCCATGTTCCATGATTCATGAGTCATCACCCTTTTCCTGATGATTAAAACCTGCTTGGGAGGAACTTGAGTCTTGATATGTCATTGACATTACAACAGCACCTCAGTCTTGAGATGTCACATGTGTCAAACTGTTCCTTTCCTGTCTCAGGCATCAAAACAGGGCTCAGCAACACCAAATTTGAACGGATATGCAATTAGAAACGACTTCTCGAAGTTTCCCCCTGGGCACAAGGAGTCATTTCCAAGAAAAATGTTGGGATTATTGCTCAGGGTAAAAAAACACTACAGATTATCATTTGGCCATTTATCTAACTGGAAAGGATGACCAGCTAATGAGCCTCGCGAAAGAGATTCATTAAAGAAATGAAAGATGGCTCGCACCCCTTCCCTCTACAGAGGGGGTTTCTGACAATAAGATGTGAGATTCATTAAAATGTGACAGGAAGTATGGAGAATTCAAAGTTATAAATAAGTGAATTTCCTGATAAGTCACAGCTTTCTATAAATACCAAATCCCCATAATTAGCAATTAACAATACTTTATCATCTTTGCACGTTACCCTGAAATTCAAAGATTCAAGACTATTAATTATTGAAACTTGAAGTTAACTTAGTAACACAAAGAAACTCCTCCCAGGTGCAAACTTGAATGATGCTAAGAGGTCCCCTGTCCTAGTGAACAGATGATCTTGATCCAAATACTTCATTTTCTTTCTTTATGCTTCCAAAAAAAAAAAAAAAAAAAGTGGGAAAGGAAAAATTTGTAGTGTAAGATTTTGAAATGACAGATTTTGATTTGGTGGCTCGGTATTCTGTACTTGGTACATAGAGAAACAGCTGGCTACGTTGCTAGATTGACTACAGAGAAACTTACCTAAAATTAAGTATGTATAAGGAAATCCCCAGGGAAGATCAGATCCTGTGTTTTTGTGAGTGGCATTGTTCTGGGCTTTTATGTGTGAAAGGTGAGAGGGAGGGAGGGAGGTGGGGAGGGAGACAGGGAGGAAGGGCAGGGAGCTCACCCCCACCTGACACATGCTATCTTGCAGGTAAGTCAGCCTGACCTCCCAAGTGCTTCATGAAGAACAAAGCATAACCTATTGAGTGACATTTCCTAAGGGTCCATTTGTCTCCACCAATTGTGTTTGAAACCTAGAGGTCCCACAGGGGAACACTGAGAACCGGTATTGAGAAAGCCCTCTATGTGGTCAATATAACTTCAAGTGCCAAAACATCTGTCACTCAAACAACAGACTCAAGTTCACGAAGCCGGTTATGCCGCTCACCTGGAAAGTAAGCTCATAGCTCTTGATGGAAGTATAAAATCAAGTACAGAGGAGAGACTCAAGATCTCTCTGACACCACCCAAGAGGGAATACCTTATGCTAAGATGAGAAATTAAGCAATTAACTAAAACATTGGAGAAACCCTGAGCAATGGCTGAGGAGGGGTGCAGCTATTAGATCCCTCAGGGTGTGGGATGGAGTGGCAATTTAATGTAAACTGGCTTTTTAACATGACTCCGCCAAAAAGCATGCTGCATATCTTACAAAGAGGGACCCTTATGTTCTCCTGTGTGCAATACGCTTTATCTAGTATGTATTGCACATGCAAAAACCATCTCTGTGCGTTTTTATGTTTTTCATGTGTAACATGGTTTACATCATGTATGTTGCACATTGAAAACCATGTTTTTGTGTTTCATTTATGTTTTCATACGTCCACATTTTTGTGTTTTCCTGTGTAACATGCTTCATGTAATATATCACACACATGAACATGATATGCCTGTCTATGTTTCATGGTCAATGTGTTTCATATGTCTATGTTTTCACATATGCTATCTACTTCATGCCACAGAAACATACCTCTTCAAATATATAAGCTGGTAAGTCACTTTACATTACAGCACACACCACTCCTTACCACAGGACATGCGTGGTGAATCCTTATAGGTCAGAACAGGGTAGATGCTTTTCTGTTTTCTTCTTTTTTTTATTATTTGTTCTTTTTAGATATACATGAGAGTGTATTTTGACATATCATTCATACATGAAGTATAACTTCCCATTCTTGTGGTTGTACATGAGGAGGAGTTCCACTGGTCACATATTCATAGATGGACATAGGAAAGTGATGTCGGATTCGTTCCACTGTCTTTCCTATTCCCCTTGTCTAATGCAATGAACTTCTGATCACAGGTCAGCTTTTCCCAGGGCAACCAAACCCTCGGCCTTATTTGGCAGAGAACTGTTACCGGCATGTATGTGCGCACTCTGGTCCCCAGGCTGATGGAACTAGGTCACCCTGGAACACAGCTCCATGTCATTACAGATCAGAGAGAAAGGCACCCTCCTGTTGCAGCTGAAATATACACTGGCTGCAGCAAGTCACCCAATGAAACCTGCACAGGAGGAGGATGAGTCATCCCAAGAGAGGAGGAGAGGTCCGCTTCACAGCAGGAAGTGATTAGAATCTTTACCCCTGGGATTCTGAGATTTGATGACATGGACTCATCCTTGGCTAACCCCATCTGCCCTTCAGTTCTGAAGCATTTACATTAAAAGAAAAAACAAAAAAATAAATAAAAATAAGAAAAAAACAAAAACAAAAATAAAAACAAAACAAAACAAAAAAAAAAAACCCACATACAATTTGCTTTCTTTCATTTCTTCTATTAAATTTTTTATCATTCAAAAGTTGTATATCTTGACTTCACTATCTTTGGTGTTTCTTAAATTCTTCCACTTTCTATGCAATTATTCTCATGTGTAGGTACAGTATTGCACAGATATAGATAGATAGATGATAGATAGATAGATAGATAGATAGATAGATAGATAGATAGATAGATAGATAGATTGCATATACTCACATTACTACACAATCAACAATTTCCTCATAATATTGCCATTTTGTTACTCATTGATTTATCAAATATTAATACTAGATACTAGTGTTTTTGACAACGATATTCACCCTGCCCATGTTCCTCTCCCCACTCTTTCCAACTTAGCTCCATAACAAATGTCTACAATCATTACCACCCTTTTCTGTACATTTCTTCATCTAAAAAATTACCGCTCTTTGTTGGGGCTGTAGGATTATGTTTACTTTTGAATAACTTTTTTCTTAACCTGGACTTGAAAACTGATTCTTGTTCCCCCCTGCTTAGTATACGAGGTATTTGTTTCAAATTTTGCCTCAAACATCTCCAAAGGATATGTTGCATGCCTACTAAGGAGTTCATTCTAAATATTCAAATTAGTCAAACACTCCTTCCTTTAATTTTCTTTTGCTGGAAGCCTACTCACAGTTATTCGGCTGTGAACCGTTTTTACACTGAGGCAAGTATTGCATTGTTACTTTGGAATATGTCTCTGCAAGTTTCCTACCTAAATGTCTTCCCCTGGGAAGACTTATGCTTGTGTCTCCCCTGATGGTCAGCTTTCTGTAATTTACTCAAAGTGATAAAGGAGTACCTGGGATGTTCCTTATTTTCTCTTCTTGTATACACCTGACAAATTTATATGATGTCTTCTAAGTCTTGGTTAAATTGTCTGGGCTACTGTGATTCTGTGTTCAAAGGTAACTTTGTCTCAAAGTTCTATGATGTTCCTTTATGGCCTTGGGACACCCAGGGTCACTGTTTGCCAGTCTGGTGAGGTTTGGATCTTGATCCTTTGTGATTTCCCCTCTTCTGCAAATGTATGGGTCTTCTGGGTCTCCCATAACAAATTAGGAAAGCCAGGTGACCCAAAGAATGTAAGTTAATCTCTCCTGGTTGTGGAGACTGGAAGCCCAAGGTCAAGGTTCCAAGGGATTTGGTTTCTGGTTAGGGCTCCATAGTTGCTAAGTCCTCACTTGAAGTGGGGGAAAGCAAGCTCTCTGTTGTCTCCTTTAAGGAGAGCGTCGAGGTTATCAGCTTGAGACATCATCCTCATGAGCTCCTCCAACCTCCATTACTTCCTTATTCCAAAGTCACATTAGGGGTTTAGCTGTACCTTGTAGATTTGGGGTGGGAAGAGGGACATAATTCACTTCCTGAATTATAGAATCTTTTCTGGACCCCCTAACTGTAATTTTTGTGACACTGACTCATCTTTGGCTGATCCAGTCTGCCCTTCAGTTCTGAAACAGTTATATTAAAACACACACATCCGGTGCGGTGGCACACACCTGTAATCCTAAAGGCTCTGGAGGCTGAGGCAGGAGGATCATGAGTTCAAAGCTAACCTCAAGTTCAAAGCAAGGTGCTAAGCAACTCACTGAGACCCTGTCTCTAAATAAAATGCAAAACAGGGCTGGGGATGTGGCTCAGTGTTCCTGAGTTCAATCTCCAGTACCAAACCAAACCAAACACGCACTTTTCTTACTTTCATGTATTTCACTAATTTTTTGTTGTTGTTATTCAAAATATTGTGTATGTTGAATTCACCTTTTCAGTTTTTCATACTCTTTCACTGTCTTTCATCTCTTTGCACTTAATGGTACTTTCTGGAATAATTCTCAACTCTTTTCTATTACTGAACTATTCTGACTAAATTATTTTTTAGATTATGCGATCTTTTTTTTTTTTTTGTACTGGTAATGGAATTCAGGGGTACTCAACCACCGTGCCACATCCCCAGCCCTATATTTTGTATTTTGTTTAGAGACAGGGTTTCCCTGAGTTGCTTAGCTCCTTGCTTTCACGGAGACTGGCTTTGAACTTGTGATCCTCCTGTCTCAGCCTCCCTAGTCTCTGGAATTACAGGTGTGCGCCACTGCACCTGGCTTAGATTATGCAATCTTTTAAGTTAACAGGGCTATCATTTATTCTGATTGGTTCTTTCTCTCTCCTGTTCACCCAATACCTTTCCTATTTACATAATGTTATAAATGTGAGTTTGGAGCCTTTGAATCTCATATTATTTTGTGTGTTTTGCCTCTTTCTCTTCCTGGTTGTTTGCTTTGATCTCCATTTTTTTCCATGTTGGAGAGTTGCACTGGCTGCCTGGTGATCACCCTCTGCCTATGCATACTTTGATAAAAACCTATCATTGGAGGTTGGCGTGCACAGGTGAGATTTATTGTTCTGGAACCCTCACTGTTCAGATACTGCACAATTAGCTGCAGCCTCAATGGTCCATAAAGGTCTTTTGCCTGGGGATAAGTTCTTCCAGAGAAAATATTTCTCAGCTTTGATCACATTAATGCTTATGGTAAGAGGAGGGATGACAGATCCCATTCTGCAAATCTTTACTAGTGTCCTGGTAGCAGAGTTTTAACATCTTATCATTTGAACTTTTCTTGGTCTCACCCTCCTTTTGCAATACGTTACTTTGAACTTTCACTACACGTGGTGGCTTCAGATCAGAAATGTCATTTTGTATCCCTAGAAACTGATCTTGATGATGAAGAGAAGATGGACCATCACCGCCTTGTTGTACAGAAAGGATGAGGACCATGTGGTCCATACCTCACGGAACCTTCTTGAATCGACTTTTCTGCCTCTGTTTTTAGATCCGTGTCCCACCTCGACATCCTGTTGGATTTTGGTTGCTCCTTGTATCATCTTCCTCATTTATTTTTCCCTCTTCTGATCATTGTATTTTTCCTTCATAGATTTCTTTACCATTGTTAGCTATTGCTGGCCTCTTTCTCCATTCTTTTTGCGTGTTGGTTGGTCAGGGGAAAATTCCTATGTAAGTGGCTGTCCTTCAAAGAGTTTTCTTAAGTAACCCTCAATGAAGACATTACCATCGTGTGTGTTATCTGAGGATGTGCTACTGCCAATGATCATTTCTGTTGACGGATAAACAACCTATCCTAAAGCAATCTTCTCTCTTGCGCAGCCATATAATATTCTTGCTCCTTTTTTCTTCAGTTGGCCAAAGAGAATCTTTTAAAACGTGGTCCACTTCCAGATAGCGCTTTGATTCCTAATACACCTGATATGTCTTCGTTATGACAATGTATTCACCAAGATGAGAATTTAGAGCTAGACAGAGTAGAGAGTCAGGAAGTTTAAAAGAGTATAAATATGTTTTATATTTGCTAATATCAGGTTATGGTAGGACATATTTTGCAAAAGAGATTAATATCATGTACTTTTTTTGATATGTTCTACATTATGATGTGGAAATAAAGTTTGACAGTAACAAATAAATTGACTGCGAATACATCTGAATGGGGCATGGAGAAATCTGCTTAGGAACATGGATTTTGGATCCTGGCAATCAGAGATGGATGGAAAGGTTTACCCCTTCACTGATATTCTTTGCCCCAGTTTCCCCTGTCTCTGAGATGGCAATCAAGAGAGGAACCACTGTCTTCACACAACTATTCTAAGAATTGCCTGAGATAATGCAGGCAATGTGTACCTAAGCCATGGGAACAGACACGTACTGAATGTCCAATGAGCTTTTGCTGACAGGACGATCATTTCTATCAATGAGTCATTGATTAGTGTGGATCCTGTTGCACAAAGGACGACTGGAAAAATTTCACACAGTCACGAGGACCACTCAGAATAAAACAGAGGAAAGAATTTGACAGCAGAAGGAGGGCTCATTGCTTTTCGGAGCTATGTGGACTGCAGGAGCGGAGGTATCAAGGGAATGCCGAAATGTCAGACAAAGGGTAGGAAGAAAGCAAAACTCCGGGGAAGTTTAAAAATGAAGTAACTTTCGCTATCTAAATCTTGGCAATCTACTAGCTATTTCTGAGCTCTCATTAAATTCCTAAATTCACAGCTAAAATGAAAAACTAGGGGGAGATTGATTTAATGGATCAAAAAATTCTAACAGCATGGCTATTTATGGTAAGCCCATGTGAGGTTAAAACTCACCTTTGCATTAAAAAAAAAAAATACCCATAATGCCACAGGAACACCGGGGGGCCTATGCAAAGTCTTAAGTCAAGTATGAATTACCTGGAGAAAGCAGCCGCAATGACTATGCAAACAGGGCCCTTTTTCTTTGTTTAACTGACACTTGCATTTCTATGGAAAATTCCAGTGCTAAGGCTCCATCTATTCATGTTCTGCCACCTTTTGATTCATCTCTTGTAAAAGTCAATATGTCACTATTCTCTGGATGTCAGTGGAGACTGATTGGAGTGCTGACTTTCAAGACAGGTCAGAAAGGCAAAGCCAAAAAAAAAAAAAAAAGCAACAACCTTTACTGGGGACAGAATGATGCTAAATGTCAAGGAACAAAAGATCCGAGATGTGATTTAAAGAGGCTCATGCAAAAAATGTTTAATAGCTGCATTGCAGGGATATTCATTTTCAAATCTCATCAAACTGACCTAAGCTCATGGAGACAACCAGAGTCCCTTAGGAGGGTCTCCCCCTGCCCCTCCTAGAGGGGAAGAGGAAGGACAAATGGCCACATATCATCATTTTATGGAAGGACCCCCTTCTGTGCGAAGGTAGGTGGGAAACTTAAACACACAACGGAAAGGATAATCCCAAGTTCAAATTGTGGGCTTCCCATTCCCATCTTTAAATCAAAGATGATTAGGTATCTGGAGGAGTGGGTCCATCATTTTTTTTTTTAATATTTTATGGAGACTGTGCCCGTCAGAGCTTCAGATGGAGAAATGTTACCTTTACTGTGTGTCTGAAGAATTCCTGGCACTCTGAGGCAGGCTACAGCAGTGTATGAAACATTGTTGTTCTGTAAGGATCCCGCGAAATGTCGGAGAAAGAGACCACCAAGTGACCACTCATGCAATTGGCAGAAGGGGGGATTTATTGAACCAGCATGCTGGGGCTCCGTGCCCACTCAAGAAGGGAAAGCAGCCCAGAGCCCCGAGCAGGGGCTGAGCACTGCTTAAGTACACTTTTTGGGGAGGGCGGAGGGCCTTGTATACATCAGAACAAATCATCATGAGGCGCGGGAAAATTGAACAACAACTCCTAAACATGATTAGTTCATTCATTGGCGGGAACAGGTCAGGCTGGAGTGATAGGTCATTCCTAAGGAGGGGGTTACATTTAAACTGATTGGTCCAGGCCCTGCAATGCCTACGTGCGACCACACAGAGCCCTTATTAAACAACCAATAGTCAGGGGAAATATTTACTGGGCGGTTCTAAGCATTGTCTTAACAGCTACAGAAATTTCAGGTTTTGCAGGTAGCATAGATACCTAACAATACCTAATCCTTTACATTTTAACTCAGACCTTGCAGCTTAGAAACTTTACAACACCCGGTCTTTTACCCTTTAACTTTTATGCTTTAACTTCAATTTCTTTTACCCTTACAGTTCTTTCTGGAAAAGGGTGTTAGACTTAGATCCTCCCTGAACCACAGCCCATTCCTTAGACCTGACTGCATTGAGCGGAGGAGGAGATCAGGGAATCCACTCCAAGGTGAGAATTTTTGGAAGAGCTGAAATGTGGCATTGGACTTGAATTGAAGTTCCGTGTGGGGACAATCTGCATGAGCCTGGGAATACCTACTGCTTCTGTTAATTGGAAAAACCCAACCGCGTATTTCACAAAGCGAATACATTTCCTCTTTACATGATTTATTACATTTGCAAAAAAATGTATTGGGGTGCTTGGTACCTGCCACTCACTATGGAGGGTGAGGACAGAACAAGCCAGAACAAGACTCTCAAGACTGAGGTTTGCTGTCCCCAAGGAAGTGAAGCACAAAGCACATGACATCATACTGTATGAAGAGGTAGAAGAGGGTTCATGGGAGAGTAGCTGGGGCAAATATCCATGAGAGACACATCTCTGAGTTCAAGCAAAGGTTTATGGACAGAGAATATCTACCAGGCTGCCCTTCTGCAAGGGGCAACAGCCTGCTGGGAAGAAACTTCTGAACTATATAGTCAAGTACAATTTTTTTAACTACAAGTAATTAAAAAAAAAAAAAAAAAACAACCTGTCTGGTCCTATGACTGTTAATTGGCGTCTTTGCTGTGGTTTTGGTAGCTAGGGACTCTTTTTGGGGTGGGCCTAATGAAAGGTCATGCCTGGTGGGCAGGTGCTGGTTTTCAAAATGGAGTTACCTTGGCCTAAGGACCTGCCAGCTCAGATGCCTTGAATAACCTCAGGTGAGCCCCCAGATTCCAGAGGTGGTTTCCTAGAGAGTCTTACAGAATATGGAATGGCTGTTACCTAGGGAAAAAAAAAAAATCAAAAGCATATCCAGCAGAATGAGGTTGATCAAAGCTACAGAGACCCAAATGTGTCTATGAGTCACTCAAAAATTTGAAGGGGTGCAGCATTAGTTTGGGCAAACACTTGGGAAGTGAACAGGTGTGAGGTCCAAGAACACTGGTGTTTTATCTTCTGTTAGAACTCACACCCAGGACTGGGGTGCGGCTCAGTGGTGCAGTGCTTGCCTAGCACCTGTGAGGGACTGGGTTTGATCCTCAGCACCCCATAAAAATAAATAAATAAAATATAGTTATTTTTTTTAAAGTTTCAAAAAAAAAAATCAAGAAAAGAGGAAGAAAGAAGAGGAGGAGGAGAACAATTTACACCAATAATGGGAACATCTGCGTGTGCCCTAGGAGTCACTGGTCACATAGGGTCACCACGGGGCAGTTAAAATTTCAACCTGGTGAAACTGAACACTTGAATTTTTTTTTTTTTACTTCTATTTCATTTTAATTAATTTCTGTTTACAACAGCACAGGTAGTGAGCGGCTATTATTTTTGAGAAGCAAAATCATAGAAGTGCCTGCTCTCTATGCTCCAAGTTGCTGGGGTTAGGCCGCTGGTCAGCTCTGAATGGGAGAGCAGGGAAGGACCATGAAGGGGTGGATAAAGCCACAGGGGGCCTCCTCTGGCTGGCCAGCGGGGAAGAGGGGGGCCTGGCAGGTCACCCCCTGCCCCTCCCCCCCCCCCACACACACAGTGGAATTCCCTTGAGAAAACTACTGTTTTAAGATCAAGTCACACCCACCAGGTGGCCTGAGCCCTCCCTTATTGCTGGAATTGTCACCACCCCCAATCACCCTGGCAACCACAGCATCAAAACCCTCACAAAGGAGGCTTGCTCGGGGGGCTATTCAAAGGGTAATGAACCCATTAAGGTGGCAGGAAATTGGATCAAAAACAAGGGACTCAAATTTCTTAAAATCAGCTTTGGGGGGACCACAGGGTCCTCTCTTGGAGGTGGGTCCCTGCTGTTCCTAAGTTGTCAGTCAAAAGTCAAAAGGAGGACTTGGGCAGGACTCTGGAAACTTCCCTGGGACTCCAACAAAACTGGAAAGCCAAGGTGTCTACCCTCTCTGAGAGGAACCCCTGTCCCCGTTAAGAGTGTCCCCTTTCCTCTGCTGTCTGATGAACTCAAGCCTGTCCCCTGTGGGCTTTCCAACCTGACTAGGAGAACCCAGGGTGCAGGGGGGACCTTCCTGCTACCTCAGTGTCACCGAAAGCCCCAGCCCTATAACAATACTTGGGTATTATTCTGACAACAGTTGAAAGCCCTTGATAATTTTCAATCAGGAAAGCGGCACTGCAGAATTGTCACTGTGGAAGGATTTCGTGGCAACCACACAGAGAAGGGATTTGAGGGGACACCACAGGAGTCAGAGAGACTAGTTATCATACCATCCCTAATAGCCAAGGGAGACAAAAGTAAAGGCAAAGAGCGGATTGATTGGGAAAAACTACTTCAGGAGTCAAGGACTCCGTATGCAAGATGGGATGCTCCCAGGGTTCTGGGTTGGGTGACCAGATTGTCTGCTGGGGCCAAGGAGCAGCCATCCACTTCACTTTTGAATACAGCCCTGGTTGCTTTCTTTCTTTCTTTTTTTTTTTTTTTTCCAGTTTCAAAGGACACTTTTATTGATCATTTAATAGTTCATCAATTGCTTCTTCCTAAAACTGGAATTTCATCTTGTTTCCTGTTTACTACTCGGCTGGCTGCTTTTATTTTTAAAGGCACATTTTAAAATTCTCCTTCTCTTCCTCTTCTCTCTCTCTCCCTCTCTCCCTCCCTAACCTGGAGGCCAGAATGAGATGACCCATTCCTGTCCTGAGCCTAGCTTGGGGTCCTGGAGCACACACCCACCGCAGGAAGGAGATGTCACCAGAGGATCTAGGAAGTGACCATCTCCCAAATTGATGCGTGAATCCCACCACACCCCCCCCCCCACACACACACACCTGGGACCCCTGTCCGGGCACATGGAATGGAGCCTTTAAAGAGCTTGTTGAAGAGCCCTCTGTTCTCGCTGATGGCACAATGACAGCCTGTGCCGCTCCTTGGCTAGCAAAGCAATAGAACTTCTTTTTTTCCTTTTTCTCAAAACTGTGTTCTCCTTATCAATGGGCATCGGGGACAAGGACTGAGCTTTCCGTAGTAGCATTAATTAGCAGGAGAGAACTCTATGGTGAAGGTGGAAGATAATATATACCAGCAACCGTGCCAGGAAGGAGAGGCGCTCTGGGGTTGGTGGGTACTGATAACCACTGCTGCTGCAAAGGATGCTGGGAAACAAGGTCAAGAGAACAATTCTATGGGATGGGCCCACAGTGCTGACACCCACATGCTTGCTTTGCCAAGAGGCAATTTACCTGCAAGCCCTGCTTGGTTCGGTGCACAGTCTGCACCACCTTCTTCAGCAAACTACCTGTTAACTGCAGGAGGAGGGCAGGCCCAAGGTAATGTCCATGGGAGGAAACCAGGAGACTTGTGGCCAGATCCTGAAACTCTGGGAGATGAGGAAATTCCTGCTCACAAGAAAATCTCAAGGAAGTTCCTCCTAACAAGGAAATCTCCAAGAATTAGTAGTTAGGAATCCGATGAGATCCTGTTAGCATTGAGCTAAGGTGCCCTAGGGTTGTCATGGCAGCGAGGACTTGGGACCCTTAGCCTGCTGTCAATCAAAAGTCAAGAGGTGGAACTGGACAGGACTCCCTGGAAACTTCTCTGGGATGCCCCAATAAAACTGGAGCACACTTGTCCCTCTCTGAGAAGACCCCTTTTCTCCCTTGAGAATGTCCCCTTCATCTTTGCCTCTCCGTTCAATAAACTCATTCCTGTTACGCTGAGTGACATATCCGCAATCTTCCAGACTTGGTCACAAGAATCAGGGTTTGAAGGGCAGGTCTGTGTTCTGCCTCAGTTTCCCAGAAGACCCCAGCTCTGAAACAAGCCCTCCTACATGCTGTGTGACCTTGAGCAGTTACTTAACCACTCTGTGACTGATGTTGAATGGGAATGAATAAACATACACTGTTCTAAATAGCGCTTGACAGCACTCAATACATGCCAGTCCTTGAATTAGGCAGATTACAGAGCTGGGCCAACTAAATTGAAGTTTTCAGAACCGTGCAAACCAGAAGCATGTGGATATTTTTGATCGGACTGCTTAGGGAGAGATCAGTTGTGGGGGCAAGTCAAGCCGGGGTTTAAATGATCCCATAGATTATTTATTGAGTCGGAAATAAAAGGGAAAATCTTATTCTTGCCTTCAAAGAAGGTAAAGGGAGGAAATCACCCCTGCTTGCGCTGTAATTAATTTTGTAAGATCACTGCGTGAGCCAGAGGTAACCTGTGACTAAGGAAATGAGGAGAAGGTTCCAATGCACCAGTTGGGAACAATGCGGACCAAACAAGGCCACGTGATCAACTCACAGAGGGCTCGGTTTCCTAGGGCTTCCTTGTGGGTCACCTCGGGAAGTGAGATTGCTAGCTCACTTCTGCTTTTAATTGATGAAAGTTTCTATTGCAGAATCCTGGCTGCACCTTGACCTTCCTGATTGACAGCAGGCAGGGTGTGTACCCGGGCCTGGGCAGGAGCATGGCAGACTTTGAGGGGCTCCATCCTTCCTGGGCACTGAGCAGGCGCACAGGTGAAGACACAGATAATAATACCCGGCTGCCGAAGCTGCCTTTGCTGTTGATTTTGTAGTTGGCAAATTTCAAACAGAGTCAGTGATGAGAACGCTTGCTAGTTAGAGTCTCCGTCTGTCCCTACTTGGCAGGACCCGGAGGTATTTATTCCCAGTGTGTCTTATTCACATGTTGTTCACAGGAAAGGTCCACTCCGTGGGTCCCTTGAAGGAGACTTCATCGTTATGCTGTATCCCACGGGGCTCAGGAGTTGGCCTTGATACTTGGGCTCCGCTATTTCCAAGGATCACAGGCAGGATATTTACTCCCCGAGAGCCTCAGCTAGATTTAAGTCTGAATGATCATAACGTAGCCGTGGTCCACTTTATGCTTTGAATATAACCCTTGCTGCTCTGTCATTGGAACTGTCATGGGGGGGGGGTCACCAGGGATTGAACTCAGGGGCACTCAAACACTGAGCCACATCCCCAGCCCTATTTTGTATTTTATTTAGAGACAGAGTCTCACTGAGCTGCTGAGTGCCTCGCTTTGGCTGAGGCTGGCTTGGAACTTGCGATCCTCCTGCCTCAGCCTCCTGAGCTACCGGAATCATAGGCTTAAGCCACTGCACCCAGCTACTGCAAATGGTTTTTAAAATGGACAGATTTCTTTCTCTTCCTTTCTTTCTCTGGTCCTCCCTAATCTCTCCCCTCCCTAATCTCAGGGGAAACAGGATTACCTTTCTTCCCCATCCTAGGCAGAGTTGTCTGTCCCTGAGTCCACACCCACCATAGGAACGAAGTAATCCTGGGCTTTGGGGGTTGGCACCAGAAGATCTCGAAAATGACTGTCCCCCAAATTAACAAGTGGGTGTCAACTCCAACAGAGAACAACATGTGGAATGTAGCCTTGGAGTCACCTCTTTAAAAGCCCCTTGTTCCTGCTGATGGGCAGAATCACAGCTTGGGACAGGAGTCCCCTGTGTTTCTCCTTTGCTAGCAAAGCAATAAACCTCCTTTTTCCTTTTTGTGAAAACCATGTTATTAGATTGGCATGGGGACAAGGACCGAGCTTTTGGCAACAATAATTACAGCGACTGCTTCCTAGAGTGGCTGTAGAATGAAATTACATAATGCATAACAGAATGACTGGTACATAGGGCTTGACACATGGGTGGCAATACTGACAATGACCAGGAGATCAAATCAAACGCGATTCTGTGTAATAATTATTAAGCATCTCGATTGGGTAAGGCATTTAAAATATCTGTTTCTTCCCGGCACGACCCAGAGCCTGCCATTTTTTCACTTCGTGTTCCAGATGGGGCAAGGAGGACATCATAATCAGTTAACACTGAACGCACACCTTGTTAGTTTTGGCTAATGACTTCTGATGAAAAATCTCAAAGTTCAGCAAATTTGAAGCTTGACATCGAGCGTCATATAATCGCCAAGCCTCTGTCGGTCCTGTTAATTTTGAGTATTTTTAATGCGTGGTAGAATTGGAAGTTGCGTTTCAAGGAAGCGCTAAGCCAGGCAGCTTTGAAAAAAATGATTGACAGAATTCCCAGAGCAGGTTCAAGAGCGTGGCGGCACAATCCAGCCATTGAAGCCCCTGAAGAGTGGGAGAGGTAGAGGACTTCCCTGGCTGAGGCCAACTTGGGTTTCTGGAAGGCTTGATCTGAGACGCCCCTACCCCTGGAAGGGGGAACTTGCAGCATTCTGCAGGGGTATGGAGAGGAGTGAGAATGGCTTGCACAGCTCAGAATGCTGCATTGGGGATTTATCCCTGAGGGAGGCAGGTCCATGAACAACAGAGAGCACTTTACCATCATTTTAAAGAGTGAAAGAAGAAAGCGGGACTTGATTTTGCAGGGGAATCTTTTCCTGGTGGTTCCCAAACTGGATCAAGCCACTGTTTCCTTCAAGGAAATGTGCACTTTGTTAATCTTTCCAATGCTGGCCCAATTACAAGCAAATCTTACCCCTTTCTATTTTCTGAGACAGTCTGATACTTTCATATATTGTCTCTGTATCATCTCTCTTGATGTAGCTATAGATCCGCCAACACACACACACACACACACACACACACACACACACACACACACAGAGTTTCTTGTTTTAATTTAATATGAAGAGACAGAATAAAGGAGGCAAAGAGTTTTTAATGTAACAAAGTAGTTGCGTTAATGACTTTGAGCGTAAGAGCTCCTACCATCACATCCAAAACCACCAGGTTATCCACAGTTGATTCTACCTAAATTTCCTAAAATGATGACTCCCTCAAATCAAAAGCCTGGGATAATTCACAGAGACCTTGCCAACTTTACTTCCTCCTCCATTTTCTCCCTGTGATCCCTGAGAAGTATGCACTTCTTTTCCCCCCCAGAGGTGATGGAGAGAATTATTTAAGAGATACACCTTTTTTTTTTTTTTTTAAGTGTGTTAAAGAATATCGTCTTAGGAGAGATCACTTACCAATTCCCTTCCAGGTGGAACTTGCGCAAATTTCTAACACAGACAAAGAACAAGGATGAGTTAGAGGCTCCACACTGAGGTCACTGATTTCATTTCCTTCTGACAATTAGGTGACATTTTTCTGGGCCTCCGAATTTTTTGCTCTTGGAAGCAGCTGGGGGCTGTCACAGGGACCCTCTGCATGCATGGCCATCTATGCACTGACGAGGGTGGGAGGGCTTCTTTTAGCTCCGTCCCCCCCGATAGGACCCTTTGGCTGTCTGTGCAAATCTTGCCACCATTAGCAATGATGTGACATACGGGAGTCCTGGGAACTTCTCCACTTTAGTCCTTCTATGTGTGTAACTGCAGCTTTCTCTTTGTGCCTCCAAGTCTCTCTGTCCACCACTGACATGAGGACGGTGTGGCCTCCTTGTCTGCTTTTGGAGGGGATAAATGTGTGACTGTGAGTGAAAGGTGGCTTTGGCAGGATCACTGTCAGCCCATAAGGGGGAATTCCAGATGCTGCGTGCTGGCAGCTGCTCCCGTCACAGACGTGATCTGTGCAAGGCAGGACAGACACTGGCTGAGGCAACCCGGGGTTCTTCACCTCTCCACTCCTACCACCCCCTCCCTCTCCTTCTTGCCTTCTTTTAGGCTTATGATGCATACTTTGGTGTGAATTCTGCGCATCTCTTCCATCTCCCTCCCTGGAGCCTATATATAATTGCTCTACTTCCAAGGGCTTTTCTTAACCTCTGTTTTCGTCAACTTTGACGTCACTGTCACCAAAATACCCAACAAGGACAACTGAGAGGACGGAAGGGTTACCTGGGGCTCACAGTTTCAGAGGTTCAGTTCATAGACAGCTGTTCGGGTTTAGATGTGGGGGTCCCCCCAAAGCTCATGTGGGAGACAGTGCAGAAAGAAATTGGGTTACAAGAGCCTTAACCCCATCCGTGGATTAATCCCCCTGATATGGATTCATGGAGTCGGAACTGAAGTGGTGGGGTGTAGCTGGAGGAGGTGGGAATCAGGGGCGTGGCTTTGGGGCATATATTTGTATCTGGACAGTGGAGTCTCTCTTTGTGCTTCCCGATCACTATGTGAGCGGCTTCCCTCTGCCACACTCTTCCTCCATGATGTCCTGCCTGACCTTGAGCCCCAAGGAATGAAGCCGGCTGTCCATGGGACTTAGACCTCTGAAACCAGGAGCCCCCAAGTAAACCTTTCTTCCTGCATTGCTGTGCTGGTTAGGTCTTCTAGTCGAATCAGCAACAAAGATGACTCAAACAACAGCCTGGTCCATTGTTCTGGGTCCCAGGTGAGGGAGAACATCATGGTGGAAGGGCCCAGTGGAGGAAAGCCAGCCACTCAGCTCTTGGTAGGATCAGGAAGAGAGAGAGAGGAAGTGAGAGAGAGAGAGGGGAAGAGGAGAGGGAAAGGGGCCACAGGGAGATGCACCTTCCAGGGCTCACTTCCAATGACCTACCTCCTCCAGCCATGCCCTACCCGCCCACAGTTACCACCCAGTCGGTCCATTCAGGCTACAATGGACTGATTAGGTTACAGCCCTCATAGTCTAATCATTTCACCTAAGAATATTTCTGCATTTGCAGGACCTTTTGCGGGGAGACACCTCACCTCCCAATCAACAGCATCCTGCAACACTTCCTAAGCACTGTCTACCACGCTGGTGCCCGTGACCTAGTTTCAGCGCACCAGGGTGCTCCCAGCATTATCTCCACTTAAGTTCTGAAAACACAGAGACAATGCCTTGCTGTCTTCTTGAGACAGATGACAGGCGCCGGTGAGCCGGAGCCACTTTGCACCCAGAACATGATCAACCTCTAATGATCTGATGGGTCCTTCCCTCCGGCGGCCTTAATTCTCATTGATTTTTTTTTCTCTTGCTTTTACAAATACCTGAAAGGACTTGAAGTTGTCTTAAGATAAGGAGCATGATCTGGACACGCAGGTTTCTCTTTTCCCTTCTTTTATCTTTGATCTTTTTTTTTTTTTCTTTCTTTCTTTCCCCTAAGGCTTCGCGGAATATCCTGGTTTACAATTAAGCAGATCAGAGGAGAATGTCGCTATCTTCTGCATGGCAAAGTGAAGCCAGGTGATGAGCACAGGCCCTTCCGCCGTGTGGGGTTGACAGAGGAACAGAGGAGAGTGTCTTTTCTGTCCTTGCGTGTTCGTCAGATAAACTTAAGTATGTGAAAGTTCTTTGGCTGAGATAAGAAGCAAAGAGAAAAATTTTGCCAATTAGCCCAGAGGATTTGATTGGGTATAAGATATAGTCTCTCCCTTCCCCATTTTAGTGGGGTTGCATGGGTAATGTAATATGCAGATCATTCAGGTGACTGTGACTGTGTCTCACGCTAGTTATTTCCTTGAGTTTTAATATGCAGAACACCTAATTGAATAGGCTTAAATGTTAAATAAGTCAGTTGCATGATATGACTGGATGATCCAGTGCGATTTGTAGCTTTAGGCCAGTTAGACAGGTCCTTTGTATGTTCCTCAGATTCATTATTTCTTTCTGCATTTTTTAAATCTTATTTTAAACAGTTTTTTTTTTTAACCCTCATTGATTGCAGGATGGTCACCAGATGTTTGTGCTGCATGTACACATTTACAAGTTGAAAATCCAAGAAAGTTCCTAAGATTTTATTCTGTGATCAACTTAGGCACACAACCTAGAACCAATCACCATGGCCTAGGGACTGGGACCCACAGATGGATTAGGTAGGATTCACACGTGTCATCCTCAAAGTTAAGGCTCCCCCAAGGCCTTATGGATCAACTCCTCGGTCTATACCCAAAGGACTTAAAAACAGCACACTACAGGGACGCAGCCACATCAACGTTCATAGCAGCTCAATTCACAATAGCTAAACTCTGGAAGCAACCTAGGTGCCCTTCAGTAGATGAATGGATAAAGAAACCTTGGCATATACTTACAACGGAATATTACTCAGCATTAAAAGACAATAAAATCATGGCATTTGCACGTAAATGGATGGAGTTGGAGAATATCATGCCAAGTGAAGTAAGCCAATCCCCAAAAAACAAAGTCCGAATGTCCTCTGTGATAAGTGGAGGCTGATCCATAATGGTGGACAGGCATGGGGAGAATGGAGGAACTTTGATTGGGCAAAGGGGAGAGAGGACGGGAGGGGAGTTGGGGGCAGGAAAGATGGCAGACGAGATGGACATCATCACCCTACGTCCACATATGACTGCACATGTGGTGTGACTTCGTCATGTACGACCAGAGAAATGAAAAGTTGTGCTGCAGTTGTGTACAGTGAATCGAAATGCATTCTGCTGTCACGTATAACTAATTAGAACGAATACAAAAAATTAAAAATTAAAGACTGGGTAAGACAAAATATTTGATAAAATATAAGGAAGTGGAGGGAAAAGAAATCAATGACTGAAAAAACTGTCACGTGCACTTGAGAATAGAGTGAACAGTCACGCGTGGTGGTGCACAACTAGGATCCCGGTGGCTCAGGAGGCTGAGGCAGGAGGACCGCCAGTTCAAAGCCAGCCTCAGCAAAAGGGAGGCACTAAGCAATTGAGACCCCGTCTCCAAATAAAATACAAAATAGAGGTGAAGATGTGGTTCAGTGGTCGAGTGCCCCTGAGTCAAACCTCTAGCACCCCCTGAAAAATAAAAAAAAAATAGACTCTAGAGGTCTTAGTAGCTCTGGATCTAGGGTACTAACATTTACCAGGGGGCAGGAAGGAGTCACTGAAGCTCTCGAACAGCAGACTAGGAACCTCAGCGCTGCCAGCCAAATGCATCGAGGAGCAGACTATCCTAGATCAGGAGGAGGAGATAAATCAGGTAAGGAATAAGAAACAAGGAAAGAAATAATGAGGGCCATAGAGGATTTTTTTTTTTTCTTGGTATTTTTTTTGAAAACCAAACTGGCATTGTTCTCCATATTATTTACTATTCTTTGAGATAAAGAGGAATCCTAAATGATCCCTGCCCTTAAGTGTAACTTGCAAAGTAATACATTCCATCAGAAAATGTTAAGAAAATATTCTACAGGAGTTCAAAGAAAAACAGCTTAGAGGAGGAGACAAATCTAATAAGAAGCCAGGAAAAAAAATCACCCAGGGCCAGAGGGGATTATTCTCTGTATTAATTTTTTTATAGCTCCCTCTCCGTCGTGGAGACAAAGTCTGACAAAATGTTAAAGAGGGTCACCGGACAGGGGCTGGAACTGTGGCCGTGTGGTTCATCTTAGGATAAGTCTTGGGGGGAATCATTAGCATGCAGTCTGGGAGGGAGGCTGTTTTTAGGAAATAAACTGCTCTGCACTATGTGGGTCAAGGTCCATGGTTCTCAGCATCGGCATCTTAGAATGGATTCAGCAGGCCTTTGAAGACTTTCTGGTGAGGTGGGGCCCCAGGTAAGTGTAAGTTTTAAAGTGTGTCATCCAGGTGAGCCTCAACGTGGAGCCAGGCTTTGCGAATCCCTGTGGCATCTGTTCAGGTCCAAGTTCTGTGTCAGGTTTGCTAGAACCGTGCAGAGGAAGTTGACCTTCAGCTTCCTCATTCACCAAAAGCAGCACGTGCCACAAGAGGGCAGCCCAGGTGGGTGGACAGAGGTGCCCTGTGCAGGACTCTGCCACAGGGAAGATCTAGGGCAATAAAGCAAAGACCATATTCTGAGGAAGGTGATGGAGGGAGATATTCTGGAGTCGGGAGCTGGCTTGGCTGGTCTTGGGGACACTGCTTTGCTCCAAAGAAGCTCACTCGGGGCCTCCTCGGCTCCCAGCACCCAAGCTGTGACAGAGCTACTGTTATACACCATGCAACCTGGGAGCTCACAGCTGGTTCTCCGGATGCCACCAGGAGCCTCGGGTCGGTGTGGGCCTCACAGGGTGGGAGACAGCCCCTCGGGTTCTGCAGCTTCGGGACCAATTGGAACCACAGCCCATGTCCCACGTCTCTCTCCCACTTGCCTTGCAGAGACTAGGGAAAATGGAGCACGTGGAATCCATCCAGATGCCCACCAGAGGATGGGCCGGTGGTGACACGGGGTGGCTTTGCACCCAGAATGTTCTTCAGCCCCCCCCCCCCTAAAGAATGAAATCCTAACAGTTGCCCCAAACTGGATGGGATCGGAAGTCCTCACGCTAACTGCAAAGAGCCAGACACAGGAAGACAAGTACCACGTGTTCCCGTTCACTATGGGAACCAGTCGATCTCAGAAGAACAGAGGGGGAGAGTAATCACTGAAGAATGGGAAGGGCAGGGGGAGTTCGATGAGGGAGACAGAAACACAGGAGGAATTAATTCTGGCTTTTCTACAGCACAGCAGGGCAACTATTGGTTAAAACAATCTATATTTCGAAAGGACTAGAAAGAGTCGGAAATTCCCAGCACATGTAAACCATTAATGTTTGAAGAGATGGAAATACGTATTACCTGGATGAGATTATCACACATTGTGTACATAGGTCAGGTACTGTATCGGGCCCCATAATGGTGTACAAACATTATGCCTTGTTACGGTTTAGATTTGAGGTGTCTCCCAACAGCTCATGTGTGAGACGATGCAAGAAGGTTTAGAGGTGAAAGGATTGGGTTATGAGAACCTCAACCTAATTAGTGGATTAATCCACTGATCTGAATTAACTCAGTGGTAACTGTACACAGGGAGGGTGTGGCAGGAAGAGGGAGGTCAGAGGGTGTGTCTTTGGGATTTATTTTGAGTCTCTGGTGAGTGGAGCTCTGTCTGCTTCCTGGCTGCCATGTCCTGAGTTGTTTTCCTCCTCCAAACCCTTCTACCACCATATTCTCCCTCACCCAGGCCTAGAGACATGGAGTTAACTGTCTAGGGACTGAGACATTTGAAACTGTGAGCCAAAATATGAACTTTTCCTCCTCTAACTGTTCTTGTCAGGTCTTTTGGTCACAATGACGAAAAAGCTAATAATAATAAAAAAAAATAGGGTAAAATAAAATATAAACACACACACACACACACACGAGAAATATGGAGAAATACGTACAGACCCGCTACATAAAGTAACTTCTTGGCATTCTAAGTGGAGACAACATACTGATTTTTCAATCCGACCTGCTTGGGATGAATCCAAGTCCTCTGCTTACTTGCTTTGCATTGCTAGCTAAACTATCCAACCTTTCTGAGTCTCCCAGCAATATTAAGAAACTTGCTGCAAGTTATGTACACAAGAAGGGCAGTCCTGGATCATGAAATCAGGTCTATCCAATAATGCCTTTGCACTCAGAGGAGAAAGGCAAGATGAATTCTAACGCCCAGAACAGATAGGTCAGCTCCTTGAGGTTTGAATCTCATTCTGAGTGTTCACAAAATGACAAGGTTTTGCAACATGATCTCTATCAGATAGTATAGGTTAGCAGCAGTAATTGACGGCTCAGTATGCACCAGACGCCACCTAACGTGTAATACACATGTAATTGTGCAAAATTCTCACAATGACTTATGAGACCGGTGTTCATATTTTCCGTAATTTAAACATAGGAAACAGAGTGGGCAATTAAGTTGCCAAAGATCAGACAACCAGGAAGGGCAGGTTTTGAACTCAGATGATTGTTCTGCAGAACCTTCAGTTCAAACCATAACACTATAAAGAGTCTGCAACCATTGAAGTCCCACATTAGCTCAAGTCGGTTTAACCCAGGAAATGGCCTGAATAGAAGAAGCTTCTAAAGTTCAAGATGACGGCAAGTCACAAATGCCTTAGAGAGGCTCCAGACAAGACAAAAATTCTGATAATTTTCCAGAGTAACCTGTTTCCTCTTCCTGGAATGGTACTTCTCACTTCTGTGACTTTAAAGGGTCATGGAGTCCGAGTCTGTACCCATATGAACAAGAGCATGCACAGGACGATAAATCGGTCTCCTAGGCACACATAGCCCAGGAAAAGCCAGTGTGCAATGACAATCTCATAAAAACATTATTAGAAGATAAAACAGCACTATGAAGTCAAGTGGGATTCACCGGTGGGCAGTAAATTGGATGGAACTTGAATGAGCAGAATTTGGATTTAATGTCATTTAGACTTTGCCTACAGAGAACCAGGGGTCCCTCTGATAAATTATACTGATCTTGAAGGAATTTCATTCTCTAGCTCTTCACAAATGGGACAACTAGAACACTTCATAAAGATTTTTTGTAGCTTTCCCCCCCTCCTTTATATTTTATTAGGGCAAAGAGAAAAGCAAATAGTAAGAGAAAAAGAAGAGTAATCACGACTTGCTGTATCTTCAGGCCAGACCCCAAATATTCCCTTCTCTGTTCAGTCCAAGAGAGTTGGGCCAGCAGGGGAGCCCAGGGACGGATAAGTACTTCGTGAGGCACCCCACAGCCAATTCAGAGCAAAGGGACTCAACTCCAGATGCTTTATTAAGAAAAGGTCCAACATTGGGATAGGAGTTTGGAGATATATAATAAGAATCTATTTGGAAATCACATTATCTGTGTTATACTTTTGGAGTCCTAAAATGCATTAATATGCCTTGCTACACAATAGGCATCTTCTCAGACTCTCATTAGTTAAGCCGCAGAAAAATTCTGCAGAGGTATTACAATCTTCTTTTTTCCTGTTTTTATGTGTGTATATGCATGCATGCATATGAATATGAGCATGTGTGCATGTATATGTGTATGCATGTACGTGTGTATATACACACGTGTATATATACAGAATAATGAGTACTTCTGTACATATACACACACACACACTTACAGACTACATATATATATATATATGTGTGTGTGTGTGTGTGTGTGTGTATATATAAATATGTTTGATATATATTTATGCACACAGATATGTATATGCGATCTGCAAGAAAAATATCCGACTTAGAAGGCAGGTACAAACACATAAAGTACATAAAGTAATAATTACAATTTTTAAAGAGCACTTTTTTTTCCATGTCAACAACAGAGGAATAATGACACATCATTATCTGTCACTTCAGCTATAAGGCCTCCCAAGGTCCATGCCTTTGGCATCCTTCTGGCCAGTGGTGCCTTGCACGACCCTTCAGAGTGACCTTTCAGAATCTGGCTAAAGGGAGGCACTTTGTAAGGCATTAAATCTCCAATTCCATGTTGGCTGGAATACTCATAAGATTGTAAGAGAGCAAAAGTGAGCTCCCCCAGTGCCACTTTAATCTCCTAACCGGGATAAGACACAGCAGGTGATATTAGCATGCATGTAATTCATGGGGCCATATGGAAGGTAAATCAATGGGAGAAATCTGTACATGCTTCCTTTGACTCCTTCTCTCTGTGTCGCCAAGAGCATCTCCACCACGCAGACTGCCTACCATTTCCACCCTAATTAGACTCTATCAATGTCCTCCCTGGTGAAATGACCTTGAAACACACAAAGCTCTTTCATTGCTAGCTTGGAAAAAAAAAATGCTTTCTTGTGAGATTTCAAATTCTTCATTTCTCAGACCTCGTCATCTTCCTGCAAGGGCATTCTTAAGAATGCTCTTCGGAATGAATACATCATAAACAAATATGTCAGGCTCTTTCTTTAAAAAAAGAAAAAAAAAGTTAGCCAATCTGAGAAAAAAAAAAAACTTTTTTTCTTTTTTTTGCTTTGAACATTGAAAACTTTTGAGAGGGAGCAGAAGGTAGTCATTATTTTGTCATTTCTGATGGACCTCATCTAAATTCTTTCAAAACGGATAAGCACGAGTCGTAATCAGGACCATTATAAATTGTTTCCTCAAAAAGAAATCTTCATTTAAAAACCTGATGGAGAGAGAGTCTAATCTTGAACCGTGGATCTAAGAGAATAAGATCAATACGTATTCTTTCTAAGGCATTTGAATCCCAGGAAGAGTGCATTTATTCACTCAGAAATACAGCTCTGTGTTTTATTGCTAGAGAGACATAAATGTAAATGCCAAGTGTCTACTGTCTTTATAAGAAACCCAAGATAGATTATTTGCAAGGAAGAAAACATGTTAAATTCTACCTTCTCCTTTTGCAATATGTAACTTTTTCTTCTTTTATAAGACAAAAGAACAAAACTCAAAGCAGGTTGATTTCATTTATTTAAAAGTACAGTTATTATTCATTGATGTCTCAGAACCAGGTTGGTTGAAAAACATACTCTACACTAGATTCAGGAGATGCTATACGGGTCTAAGAAATTATTCTTTCAAGAGGGAAGATCTTGTTTCCTCACCTTTCAAGAAAGGACAAAGACATCTTTTTCCCCCACTGGAAGAGTTGATGACCCACAGGCCCTGTCTTGCTTTCGCTGGAGCAAATGATTTAGAAAGAGCTGTTAGAACGGTTTGAAACGGGTCCCTGAATTTAGGGGACAGGTGCATGGGAACTGAATTGCTGTCTGCTTTAATCTAGAGATTAGTGCAAAAAAACTAGTGCAAAAGTGTCACTGGAGTAAACTGAGACCACCAAGCTATGAGAAGACCATCTATCCATAAAAGATAGATGAGGGACAAGATTCAAGCTTTATCCTGGAGGAATATGGGCTGAGTCCCACCAAGCACAGCAGAGCACGGAGAGGCACCCCTACTGAGGGTGGAGGGGGCCCTGCTGCTCCCCCTTTTTGTGAGAAGGGGAGAACCAGGGATTGAACCCAGGGGCACTCGACCACCGAGCCCCATCCCCAGCCCTAGTTTGTATTTTATTTAGAGACAGGCTCTCGCTGAGTTGCTCAGCACCTCGCTTTTGGTGAGGCTGGCTTGGAACTCAGGATCCTCCTGCCTCAGCCTCCGGAGCTGCTGGGATGACAGGTGTGTGCCACCGTGTCTGGCCTGACAACCTTTTAATGTTGGGAGCAGGGAGACTGAACACTGCCAGTGGAAACACACGCATCCCTATCTGCAGAGGCCACCGCATTAGGTGAAAACAAATGAAACCACAGCAAGGTTGTTATCCACTCTAAGGTCAAGTCCCCACGTTAATTGACATTATCACCAACAGAGGATGTTCCATGTTTTAAAATATTTCTTGTAAAGAAAACAAGCATATTTCTTTCTTTTCCAGATAACAAATTATGAAAATTACCAGGAACCTTATAAATCATTTGACTCAGCTTTTTCTTGCCTTATAAAACAAGTTTGAGCTACGATGTATTTAGCAGCATTTCAGAAACAATATTGAGACATTTTTGTGGTGCGCTAATCTTTCCAAAGGATGGGATAAACCAAGGTATAAATGATTTTTAAATTAGGAATCCAGCTGAAATTGTATTTTAGCAGCATGCTAAGATGTCACGGGCATGTCCCAGGTCATGCTTATTGAACTCCTGCTTGTACAAAGTTATTTGAGAATTTTGTTCACAATGCGGACTTTGATTCTCTACTCGGGGGTAGAACCTGATTGTGATTTGTGACAAGTGGCTAGGTGACATTGATGTAGCCATTCTGGAAGCTATATGCAGGGCTGCCAAGCTCAGAAGGGTAGACAGAAATGGTCACCCATCTTTCTTTACCAAATAAATGTGACCACAAAACTCTTTAGTAGATGGGTGAGCCCCCATGTTCCCTAGTACAAAATGTTGGAAACCTTTACCCATCTAATGATTTTTACTCTTAAATCAGCCATGTAGGACATCTCCTTTGCAGTATTGCATAACATTTGCAAGTTCGGATCTCATTCTTATGAACATATTTTGATTACTGTTAGCAGCATCTCAATGAATGACAGGTCCTATACTGTCCTGCAAAGACAGGTCAATGGGATACAGCCCAAGGTTTAGAGTGAGGAAAGTAGAAGGTATTTTATTCTTTCTCAGCTGGGGAAGAGTTAAGCTCTGTGGAAGGCTCATTCTTTTCTCTGATGGAAAATAAATATCTAGCATTCCTCAGGGCAGAAAGTAAACTCTAACAAGGAGAAAGTAAGGGCACATTCGTGTTTTCTCATGTATGTAGGTAGTCTGATTGATCCCTGGGGACTCTGCCTAACTTGGGCAACTCTAATTGGCCACACTTGGAAATTCTTTTCTCCCAAGTAGGAAGGGAAGTCAGATCTTACAACAAAAGGGGGGGGGGGTAAAAAAATGCTTAAAAAAAAAAAAGAGAATGAATGGGAGAGTGCTTACATTTTCTCTAGGAAAATGTGTATTGCTTTCTTACTGTCCCTGATGGCCAAACGGTACAGAGAATAGACCAAATTCTTTCAGAAAGCCTCAGGTGTGGTCAAGAAGAGTGTGTGTGTGTGTGTGTGTGTGTGTGTGTGTGTGTGAGAGAGAGAGAGAGAGAGAGAGAGAGAGATATTTGGCCATCTTAAAGGATGTTTTGTATTTCAGTGTTTCAACAACTATATTGAAAATGTTTTTCCAATAATTCTTTTACTATTTACCATAAAGAACAGCAGGGATGGAATTCTTTTTTTGTTTCTAAGCGGAAATTACCGAATCTCAGTGACTTTTATTCTTTTTAACTAGAAAAGGGCAAGAAAGAGGGACATGAGCCTACAAGAGAAATGATCAAGCCGTCATGTTTAGAACATGCCAGACCCTGCCTGAATTCTTGAGCCATCTGGATATTCGTGATAATTCATAAAAACTGGACTGGCCCAAGCAAGGGTTCTGAGACTTGGCTTCTGAGTTGTCACCTCACCCTGGGGGGGGGGGAACTTTTAAAATTCTTGATGCTCAGGCCACACCTAAGAACTATTAAATCAGAATCTGTGTGAAGACCTCAGGTGACAGTGCTTGTGAAAGCCCCCCGCCTCCCCATCATTTTTGTGTGCAGCCAATGAGAACCACTGATAGAGGGAGATACAGGTGTACCCTGAGCCCACACAGAGAGACCTTAGGCACTTGTGAAGCACTTAACAGGAACTATTAAACTATTTTATTAAAAGGCACCTCTGGAATAAGTATTATCTTCATTTCAGAGAAAACAAAAGAGAAGGTGGGCGGAGAGAACAACACAACTTTTCTAAGTTTACATATTTAGTGAATTGAAAAAAAAAAAAAAAAAACCCTGGTTCTCATCTTGATCCCAGTCTCCCGTCTCCATAATTCTCAGGGCCGTTCATCTCTAGCAATTGGGAGGATGACATAGAATAATCATATTTATTTCCCCTGGTATTGCTCTAATTAAGTGTGATTTCTCTGCCTTCCTATTATAACTGCACACTGAGATCATCACCATTCCATGAAATCTCGATTTCTCTTGAAAAGCAATGTGTCTTACAAAAAGCCTTCTAATGTCACCGGGAAATCTATTAATAGCCAGAGATTCTGGATGAAACGTTAAATCTGCTCAAAGTGTTATTGCAATAATTGAGAGTTTGGATGATCTCAAAGTTAGTCCACATCCCTGAGGATCGTTCCATCTTCTCCCCAACCTAACTTTAATGAGTATTTACTTCCTTTGGACTTTCCTTAGAGATTAAAATATAAAGGTTGTTTTTTTTTTCCTTCTCCTTTTTGTCTGTGTGCAATATTAAAGGAATTTCTTTAGCCTCGTGAAGAAATGAGAAATTCTACAGATTAAACATCTGCATGGATACCGGTTGCTCATACGGAGAATGAAAAGTAGCCAAGAAGAATTCCATTTCTTATTCTGAAGTGTTGCATATTTAAAATAGCTTGCGAGATCTAGTTTCTGTGCGATTTCTGTGATTAAAAAAAAGTTAAAAAAAACACACTATTTTGCCACAAGGTTATAATATAAATGGCCTCCCAGAACCCTGAATAGTTTTAGCTTTTAGCTGAGCAACCTAGCCTACCCCTCCAAATGCGCTGAATCCATTGCAAAACGTACCTTTTCCAATCAATTTGATCTTTCAGGTTTTTAAGTGACTTCTGGTATAAAACTCACAGCCTGTCTTTACCAACCAACTATTTAAGCACTTAGAAAAATAGTCCCAAAGCGAACAGATTTAGCTAGCGATGGTGGCTACCGTTGTTGAATTAACTAGCTTTAGTGTTTCCTCCCCGGCTCTTGGGCAGCAGCAGGCAGCAGCAGGGCAGATAATTGCCTGGTTTAATTTATGCACCTGTTTATTTACCACCTGCATTTCTACGTGGAGGGGAGAACGGAATGGTGATCAGAAATGTGGCCACAGTCAATTTCTCTTTTTGTCTTTCTCGGCTCATTCTTTCCTCCTGCTGCTACTTGCGTGATCAACTTGGACGCCAAGCCCAAGGACTCGTCAGCACTTGGCTCCATTGAGCACTGGCCAGAGCTCTCAGCTGCGGGAAATAGCGGTTCATGCGTGAATCACGGTTGTTTTTGAAATACTTTAAAACTTAGGACGTGTGGCTGCACCCCTGTGATCCCAGCAACTTGGGAGACTGAGGCAGGGGGATTGCAAGTCCGAAGCCAGCCTCCGCAACTTAGCGAGATCCCTCCCGTCTCAAAATAAAAATTTAAAAATAAATTTTAAAAAAAGGGCGGCGGGCTGGTGATGCAGCTCAGTGACGAAGCACACTTGTGTTCAATCCCCAGTACTGCAAAAATAAATAAATAAATAAATACATAAACAGATACCTTAAAACCCCCAATATGCTACTGGTTCAAATATACAGACTTTGAGCATCAGGATTCTCTGCTGTGTTAACTTCCTGTCGTTTTGAAAAAGACAACTTAAGATAACCAACTTATAAGAAGGACATATTTATTTGGACTCACCGTTTCAGAGACTTTGGTCCAAGGTCACTGGGTCCATAGCTTCCTCCTTACTTCTTAAAGGTCTCACCACCACCCCCCCCCCCCCCTTCTCCCACGAGCACCACAGGTTGGGCACCAATCTTTCAACACTTAGCTTTTGCAAGAGGTTTAAGATCCAAACTACCACCACTTAGGTGCTGTGGCATGCACCTGTGGTCCCAGCTATTTGGGAGAGAGAGGAGGATTGCCGGAACCCAGGAGATTCAGATGAGCCTGAGCAACCCAGCCAGAGACTGTCTCCTTAAAAACAACTCCAAACCATTGCATTTGTTTAGTGGGGGGGGGGGGGGGGAAGAATTGTGCACTTTCTGCTGTCAGGGTTTGCTGCACATCCCCAAATGTCTTTTATTTTTGCTAGTGTGTGGTTGCCACCAATCCTCCTTTACCATGGCCAGGTCCTGCCCTTCACTCATTCATTCTTACTTGGGACAGTTATGCATGGATGGCACACAGTCAGGGGCAGTAACAAAGGCATCTATCTGGTCCTTAAACCCAGAGTGCACAGGTAGAGGTGGGCGGTCATCAAACCCTGTATTATGTATGACAAGGGTCATGCAGGGCTCTGTGGAGCACCTAGAAGAGAGAGCCAGCCCCTGTCTAGAGCAGCAGGTCTTACTGGAGAGACAGGTGTTCCTCAGAGGTGTGAAAGCTAAGTAGGAGCCCCCTGGTGGAGGGAGGTGGAACTGTTTAAGGAGACACACCAGGGATGTGACCCGTGAATTGTTCATCCTACCTCAACCACGTGGTTTGGAAGGTTAGAAACCAAATCAGAGAGGTGTCTCGCATGTCCATCACAGGAGGCTGGGTTTTATCTGAGACAATAGACAAGATGCAAAATACATCTCATTTTAAGACAGAGATTAACAATAATCTCACATCCTCACTTCCAAACGCCGGGCTTTAACAACTATAAAATAATGTGATGGACCATGTTGGCCCAATCATTGGTAAAACTGTATTACATGCCTGCTCTGTAGCAGGGGCTATGCTAAACATGGCCACCGACAGCCCTTCTTGCCCAACTGCGGTTGCAATGCAGAACACTCTCCGACCAAGGTAAGAGGCTGAAGATTGAGGTCCTCTCAACCCCCTGGTGCTGATGGCCCCAGCTGGCTGTCCAAAGCCAATCTTGTTATTCTGTGTTGCAGGGATCAATGGGACCCAGGGGGCCTCAGTAACTATCTTGGAGGAGAGTAGAGGACAAATGTTATTCTCTACGGCCTTTTTCAGTCTGAAGAAAAATTTTCAAGGCCGAAGAACAGCTAAACGCTTCCTTTTGTGTGAGTCTGATTGTGGACAACAAAGAAGGAAGGGCTGAAATCAGGTTGTGAGGAAATAGGCAGACCCACCAGGGACAGAACAGAACCCTCACAGTGGGTTCAGAGGACGAGGCACAATTACTGCACTAAAGTCTTTGCATTTTGCCTACTGCGGAAGCTTATGTACTCCCCAACCTGTTCAGCCTCTTCTATCTTTTTTTTTTTTTTGGTACTAGGGATTGAACTCAGGGGAACTCAACCACTGAGCCCCATCCCCAGCCCTATTTTGTATTTTATTTAGAGACAGGGTCTCACTGAATTGCTTCGTTGCCTTGCTTTTGCTGAGGCTGGCTTTGAACTCACGATCCTCCTGCCTCAGCCTCCAGAGCTGCTGGAATGACAGGGTTACGCCACTGTACCCAGCTTATATGTGAATTTAATAGAGCTACTTCACAAACTGTGAAGTGCCACGTCTTCTAAACCATGCAGTCAGTGGAAACATTAAATGACAGGTGAGGGGAAATATATTTTATCTTAACACAAAACAGAAATCACTGTCTTTACGTTTACAGTGCAAAAATTTGGATACTCAAAACAAATTATCCAGAAAATGCTTTGCTTGAGTTACTAGGATATTCAGAGGAAAAAAAAATTAAACAGGATCTTACTTATATTTATTAATATTTCAGAAGGTTGAAAGAAAATATTTTTCTTAGAATCTTACTGCTGTGCCTTGGTTATCTAAAGAGTAGAATCAATGTTGCATGACAAGGTATTTAAATCCTCCACTTACTAAAATGTATTTTCTTTTTTAAAATTTTTTCTTAGTTGTAGCCGGACACAGTAGTTTATTTTATTTTTTTATGTGCTGTTGAGGATGGAACCCAGTTCCTCACATTTGCTAGTCAAACACTCTACCACTGAGCCACAACCCCAGCCCTCTAAAAGGTATTTTCTATGTAATATATGCATTACTAATATCCATGGGCAATGCTTTTAATAATAATCACTATTTTAATAGCATCTGATACTGACTTCTGTAAATTAACTTATCATTTTAACCCTGATATATCATTTAGTTATTCAGAGGACTCAATCTTAGTTTCTACAAACACGACCGACACTATTTGTTGGAGAGCCTATTCTGAGAACATTGGTAAACATACCATAGTCAAAAAAAGTCAGCCCTGTTAGAATACTACATAAATACCAGAAGCTTGTTAAATCCTCTGAACTCAAGTTTCGTAACTCTCACCTTGCTCTGCTTCTTTAATAAAGATATTAAGATATTATTAAGTGGTTGTCCCCATGTTGATTGATCTATTGATTAAAATTGTCATCATCCCCAAATAAAAAATATTTACATGTCATTGTAGCTTCTTTAATAAAGATATTAAGATATTATTAAGTGGTTGTCCCCATGTTGATTGATCTATTGATTAAAATTGTCATCATCCCCAAATAAAAAATATTTACATGTCACTGTAGCCTTACATTTTTTTTCATTGTTGTCCTATGTGGTTATTTGACATCTAGTGAAAACATGGCTATTAGGTGTTAACTTCAATGAAGTTTGAATGTGTCTGTTAGCATCCCTGAGACCTGGACATAGGACATTGACGTGGTCTGACAGAATTTTCTCTTCTCTTTATTGGCCCATCCTGCCACCTGCAAAGTCAACTTGGAACTTCCATTCTGTCACTGTAGATTAATTTTGTCTGGTCTTGGAATTCACAGACATGGGATCGTGGTGTGTGTGGTGGTTTGTATTTGGCTACTTTAAACATCATTGCATGGTTCGGAAGCGTGTTCCTTTTATTTCTGAGTAGGATTCCATATTCCATTTTATACAAGCACGACAATTTATTTACCTAGTACACTGATGGAAATTGAGACGTTTCGAGGTCTTTGTAGTTACGAATAAGTTTCCTATCAACCATCTCGCACCAATCTTGGGTGGGTAGACGTCGCTTTTCAATTTTCTTGGGTACCTATCCAGAGGTGGGATTTGTGGGTCACGAGGCATTGTGTGTTTGTATTAGAAACTGTCCAAACAGCTTCCTGACAGGATTGGATCATTCATTTCACACTCCATATTTCTTATCGAAGAGGTTCAGTTTTCTACATCTTTATTGATACTTGGAATTGTTGGACTGGACTTTTTTTTTTCTTTTTACTATGAATCATTCCAACAGATAGGGATTAATGTATTATTTTGGTTTCAGTTTGTATTTTAACTAATATACAACATAGCTAATGATGAGATGCATCATATAAAGGACCCACTGGTTTTTTTGGGGGAAGTGTGTATTCACGAGTGTCTTGCCCACTGTTTGAATTGAGTGATTGTCCTATAATTTGTCTGTATCTGGGAGAAGAGTCTTGTATTAGAGAACAGAATCAACAGGAAGAGGCTGAAGCCCCAGAACAAGAAGGATCAATGGTGCCACCCTAGTCTGAGACGGAAGGCTTCTGGAGGGTCACTGGCAGAGTCCACTTTGGAAGGGTGAGTCCTATAACCTGGAGGATCCCAGCAGCAATCAAGAAGCCCTTCCAGAATAATGGAGCTTGCATCTGTTGCTGCTTCCTTGTTCTTCCAACTTTCATTCCATCTAAGCCATCATACTATTGGATGGTGCTGCCCATGCTTAGGGGAAGTCTCCATTTCAGTTGGCTACTGCACATGCCAATCATTCCTAAACACGCCCTCACTGACACACCCATGAACCCCTTAATCCTGGGCATCTCTTAACCCAATCAAGTTGAGGATTCAAATGAACCATTTCAAGTCCTTTATCAGATACATCCTGAAAAATGTTTTGTTCCACTTTGGGGTTTACTTTTTATGTTTCCTAACTGTGACTTTTATGGGTAAAGCCTTCATTTTGGTGAAGTCTGGTTTACAATGTACAGTTATTGTTTAAGGAAAACTTTAGATATAATCTCTGCCTACGTTAAAGTTGTGAACATATTCTCTCATGCTCTCTTCTAGAAGCTTTATAGATTGATTTTTTTGAGTGTATGATTGACCTAAAATTAAATTTCTATATGATGTATAGGAATATTTAAGTTTTTCCACCCCAAATAACTTGCCGTGGCACCCACCACAGAAATAACTCTTCATTTATTCATAGAATTGCATTGATACTTATATAAAAATAAATCTATCATATGTGTATGTCTATATTTTGGATTATGTGTCTTCCATTATTTGTGTATCCTTACATGAGTTTCATACTGCCTTATTCTTGCCAATTCCAAAGTGAGTTGTGAACTCTGCTATGACCTGTCCTTCAAATTTACTGGAATTCCAGATGGGCTTAGATATTCTAGGTCCATGACTCTTCATATAATTGCTACAATAAACTTGTTCAGTCCTCTTTTAAGAAAGCTTTTGGGGTTCTTATTGGGTCATATTGATTCTGTAAGTTAACCTGAGAAAAATCGATACCTTAATATTGAATCTTCTAACTCATGCACAGGTCAATTCTGTATTTGTTTTGCTCTTCTATCAATAACGTTTTGTAGCTTTTAGTATAAATATCTTCTTGCACATGTTTCAGTTTATTTGTTCCTACTATTTTTGTTTGTCTTTTGATGTTATTATAAACTTTTAAATTTTCCAATTGTTTGTTGCTAGTGTGTGTGTGTGTGTGTGTTTAGGGACCATATACTATGTCCTTGTCAAATTTAGTTCTTAGTTCTATTAGTTTCTTTGTTAAGTCTTTTAAACTTCTAAGGGTACATAATTATGTTATCTTTTTTTCCTTTATGTATTTCTGTTGATTTTTCCTTCCCTTTATATTAACAAGAACATCCAGCACAATATTGGATAAAAGTTTTGGTTATTTTTTGTTTGTTTTTGGTACTGGAGATTGAACCTAGGAGAGCTTAACCACTGAGCTGCGTCCCCAGCTGTTTTATTTTTTTATTTTGAGATAGGGCCTAACTTACTGAGGCTGGCCTTGAACCAGCAATCCTCCTGCCTCAGCCTCAAGTTGCTGAGATCCCAGGTATGTGCCACCAGGCCCGGTTGAATAGACATTGTATGAGAAAACATCTTTGTGTTATTCTTGATGCTCTTGGGGAAAGCATTTGATTTTTCTTAAGAACAATGGTAGCTTTAGGATATTTATGTGTGTGCTGCATCTTAGAGATGTTCTATTTATTGGTTTGCTGGATGTTTTTATTGGGTTTTGTCAACATCTATTGAAATGATAAGAATTTTTCTCCTTCTGTTGATAGAAGGAGAGCATAACTGATCTTTGACTATTAATCCAACCTTGCATTCCTTACTTGGTTATAAGGTATTAAGCAACATACACATCCTGTAGAGTAAAGATGCTTTTATTTTTAAAGCATCACTCTGTCTATTTTCTTGCACGATATTATAGTCTTTGCCCTTTTAATTTTATTATAGTATACATAATATTTGCATATGTTTATAAATCTTACATATTTCATATATTAGATATAAGTATATAATATATTGTATGATTTTATTCTTACATATAAAATGTATATATAGATATTTATGTGCATATTACATATATATTTCTTATTTGTATACATAATATATATATATGTCTTATAATGTCAGCAAATAAAATGTATATATAGATATATGTGTGCATATAACATATATATATCCTATATATATTTGTATTATATATATATATATATATATATATATATATATATATATATATATATATATATCTTATAATGTCAGCATTAATGTCAATAAAGAGGTAGGGAATTTTCCCGTTTCCTATATTGCTTACTAAAGTTACAGCTGGCATTATGTTATCCTTAAATACGTGATAGAATGTACCAATGTTCTCAATTGGGCTCAAAGGAAACAAATAAGAGAACGTGAAGCCCCCAAGCCACAGGAAGGATGGGAATCAAGCTCAGGTCTTGGTTGCAAAAGTCATGGGCCACCTCAAAACTCACAGTAATCCTCCTCTCATGTTGTCAAATCTGTGTCATTTTGGTCGGGTCCCAACTTGCAGGAAAATGGAGTGTCATCCTGCATCTTCAGTCAAGTGCCACCTGTCTGGCCAAGGGTGAGCGTGGTGAATCTAAGAAGCATGATTGGCATTACCAAGGGGAACACCTAGAATCATGCAACTGTGGTGGCCCAAAAGAAAGGGAAGAGCTCTCACAAGGAGAAAGGATGTGGATCACAAGGAGAAAGAGCAATTAGATGGCTAGAGAAATTTCCATTGTAATTGCTAATTAGTCCAGAATTAGTTTAAGAAGTTTAGCTTTTATGATTACGGGGACCTGATAAGAGGATTATAATTCCGTTGCTAGGAGAGGGATTCATTTCCTTAAATGTATTCCACCATGTTAATGAAATCACAGCCTTTCTCTGACAGTTTTTAGCACCACATTTTGGGTGCCCTAAAGAGAGGGCATTACCAATAGATGTATATCCTGAGCAGATGTTCCTCTTAACCTGTGTTTTTTAAGCCTCAAAGGAATCTACTTCCATTCCAATGGCTCAAGTTCCTTAAGTTACTCCTTTCTAGACATTATGGTAAATAAGATTCTTCATTAATGCAATGACACCAAACGTTAATCTCTTAATTCCCAGTCTAAGGTACAAGGAAAGATGGTGAATAGAAAAAGCAAAGAGAAAATAAAAAGTCCTGATAATTCAAAACCTCACATGGAAGAAGAAGAAGAATCTCACACATTATCTAAGATTCTTAATATTTTCACAACACGCATGGATGTTAAATTTTTAAAAACTCATATATTAAATGAGATTTCCACTCTCTTTCTTAGATATTTCTTTTCTAGTACTGCAAATTAAATTTTCACTGAGAAATGGAATAGAGCCATCTATTTTCTGAAGCAATTGGCACTGTATAGCTTTGTAAGGAATGCAAATTATTGGTCCTTAGACAGTAAATTAAAATGTAGTGGTAATAAGATTGGAAAGTGGCAATGT
The DNA here is from genome assembly GCF_047511675.1 of Marmota flaviventris. Lineage (NCBI taxonomy): Eukaryota > Metazoa > Chordata > Mammalia > Rodentia > Sciuridae > Marmota > Marmota flaviventris. Next base: position 7,343,672 of record NC_092517.1, on the reverse strand, counting down.
TAAGCAAGAGTGTTCCAATATTTGAATGGAATTGTTTTAGGTTCATGCTACATCCGTCATGGACTGACCCGGTCTTTGGTCCATGATTCAGACAAAATTCCCTATAGATGAGATGAAATGCACACTTTGAGCAAACACAATTTGGAGTCCAATTATCATAAAAATGTATGAATGAATATGGATCCCAGAGATGGTTGTAGGCTCAACTTCTCATTTTATCAATGATAAAATAAACTCCAAAATATGAAATGGATTTTCTCATTTTACTTCTTTACTGGATTAGGAACCAAAACCTTTACATTCTTTCTATGATATTCTTCCTTCCCATCTCTGTACAGATCATGAATATTAAAAGTATCATTTATCAAATATGGTTCACATATCATTAATATTATACAAGGTGCTAAATGGTTTCTAATTCTTATAGCAATGCTATGGGGTGGGCAGTGGAACACAGGGGGTCCTAAGTATAGAAATGAGAATATTCCACACTCTTCTTTCTTCTTCCCCATTGCATTTCCTCAGGGTAAGTCCCATTCATTCTCTCCCACAGAGTCCCTCCTTTCATCTTAGTTAACATTTAGCTTTATTTTTTTATTCTTATCTCCTAAGAATGACTCTTAACAAATGTCTTTTTTCATGTTAGGATATCATTTGTGAATGACTTCCTGTTGAATCCTTTTTTTAAAAAAAAAAAAAAAATTTGCTTTAATTGGCTATCCATGACTGTAGAATGCATTTTGACATATCCTACATAAATGGAGTACAACGACTCATTCTTCTGGTTGTACACGTTGTAAAATCACACCCGTTGTGGAGTCCTGTATGCACAGAGGGTGACAATGTCTGATCCATTCTACTATCCTTCTTACCTCCCCTCCCTTCCCACCCCTCTGCCTAATCCAAAGTACTTCTATTTTTCTCTACTCTCCTTGTTGTGAATTAGCATCCACATATCAAATAAAACATTCAGTCTTTGTTTTTTGGGGGATCGGCTTATTTCACTTAGCATGATATTCTCCAGCTCCATCCATTGACCTGCAAAAACTATAATTTCATTCTTTTTTAAGGCTGAGTAACTTTCCATTGTGAATCTATATCACATTTTCTTTATCCATTCATCTGTTGAAGGGCATCTAGGTCAGTTCCATAGTTTGGCTATTGTGTGTTGAGCTGCTATAAACATTGATGGCTGTGTCCTTGTAATATGCTGATTTAAAGTCCCTTGGGTATAAACCAAGGAGTGGGATAGCTGGGTCAAATGGTGGGTCCATCCCAAGTTTTCTTAAGAATCTCCACACTGCTTTCCATAGTAGTTGCACCAATTTGCAGACCCACCAGCAATGTATGAGTGAACCTTTTCACCCACATCCTCACCAACATTCATTGTTGCTTTTACCACCAGCTCCCGTGTAAACTTCGAGAGGACAGTGAGTCTCTTAGCATTTCATCCGCTTCTCTGCCCAGTGTCCTCCCTGTATGTGAGAGATGATTGGCAAAGACCTCTTTGCAATCGACTTCATAGGTGGCATTGATCAGAAAACCAAGGCCATTAAAACACGATTCTCTCAAACATGGTGGACGGAGGCCTCTCACATGCCTGATACATAGCTCAGCAGGACAGGGTGGAGTTTCAAGGTGATCTTTCCCTTATCCCTCAGCATCCACTTCAAAGCCAAGAAACAGACAACTTGGGGTAGAGTGGGCTTGGGGAGAAGCTTGTTCATCAATATTAACCCATCAGTGATCATTTTATAAAGCACAGTCTGATCCGAATCAGGATCCTAATAAATCTCTTTTCCTTATGTGTTAAAAAGAGTACAGTTCAAAGGGATGACTTTAGAAAACAGATTCTCGAGAGTTGGGTATGAGTGTTCGAATCACTTATCTCTATCATCAATTTCCATCTGCACAGACACAAAACACTCCAGCGACTCTAGCTACACCCTTACCCCCATTTGTTTGTCAGCATGAAGAATTTCCTCACCTTACTGGCTTTTAGACTCCTCAGCTCGTAGATGAGCAATGTGGACAAGAGAGCCCAGCCTAGCATGGCCTGCCGGCCCGCCCAGCTGTCTCCCCACACTGACCTGGGCACCTCACTGAACAGGAGGCTCGGGATCATAGCTTTGCTTTGTGGTAAACTTCACCCTTGATCCCGCATCGTTTCCCCTCTGACTATTGTAGTCAGCTTTTTTTTTTTTTTTTTTTTTTTTGCTTTCACAACCCAATCTTCCCCTCTGAACCTTCTTGCATTGTCTCACATGTGAGCCTTGGAGGGACATTTCACCTCCAAACCACAACATTGGCTATCATCATTGCTATTGGTTTTCTCATTTTAGATCAAGAAGGAGAAGCAAGTCCAATGGCAATGGGCACTGTGTTGCTGTTGAACAGGGAAAGGGATTCATATTCTGAACGTCCCACAAGGAACCCAGTATTTATCTAGAATATCCCCAGCAGCTACTTACTTTGATTTTGAACTCATTATTCATCTAGAAGGTCTTTAGCTGCGACTCTGACGCTACTCTATGATTTCCTGATTTCTAAAAATAACAATAATAAAAAGGAAACTCCTCGGAATTGAAGGTTCTTCCATCCATCAACTCTGAGACCATCTTTTGGCAATTACTGGCGCTAGGTAGAAGTCATGGATGAATCATCTGAGTCAATGCAATATGGATTCCAATGAGGGAGGTGAGAGTCACCCAGGGAGTAGGAGTTGTCTCAGGTACGATTGGATCTTCTTCATTATTGTAGCATCTTTTTGCTTTCTGACCCAATTCATATGTGAATAATTCTTCATGCTGGGGGATGAGGATGTTGACAGGGAAATCTCTGTTCCACCTCTATTTCCACCTATATCCAACCTCCCATTCCCACCTTACGTCCATCTTATGCCCGTTGCGTTCAAAGGAAAGTTTCTATCTCCTTAAAATTCTTTCTCTGTGATATTTAGAGAAAGCATTCTGCTTGGACTTTAATTTTGAACTTGAAACTCCTACAACAGATCCGCAGTTGAGCAGCGAGAAATCTGGTAAGAAAGATGCTGTTAGCCAGGGAGTCACCATGGAAACCACTGAAGAGGAGGACTGTAAAGTTGAACAACTGGGAGCTCATTTCTTCTGAGAGTTGTAGCATTTGGCTTCATTGACTCATATGTTGAAGTGTCTTTTAGAGGAAATACTGTCAGACCTACAAGATTCTCCATGGTATGACTCCTTATGAAGTTGGATTCAGAACAAGTCAGACCCAAGCCCTATCCTTTTCATGAGGAATTAGTTACCCAAGAAAGAAACAAAATATTTTCTTTATTTTTTGAGGGGAGGGGTACCAAGGATTGAACTCAGGGGCACTCAACCACTGAGCCACATCCCCAGTCCTATTTATTGTGTTTTATTTAGAGACAGGGTCTCAATGAGTTGCTTAGCACCTCGATAATTTGCTGAGGCTGGCTTTGAACTTGTGATCCTCCTGCCTCAGCCTCCTGAGCTGCTGGGATTACAGGTGTGCGCCATGAACAAAATGTTTTCTGAACACAAAAACTTATGTTAAAAATTATTCATGATTGGCTGGATGTGATAGTGCATGCCTATAATCCCAGCAGCTCAGGAGGCTGAGGCTGGAAGATCGTGAGTTCAAAGCCAGCCTCAGCAAAAGCAAGGCACTAAGCCACTCAGTGAGAACCTGTCTCGGTAAAATACAAAATAGGGTTGGGGATGTGGCTCAGTGAGGGTCCCTGAGTTCAATCCCCGGGACCCCTCCCCCCCCAAATTATTGATGATTGACTTGGAAATGAACCACAAGATATATCCCAAGAAATTTGTGATCATAAGATGGTAATGGTAACTGTCATTTCAGATGTTGGATCATAGAGCTCCTAGATGTAAGGAGTGTTTGGATTGAGCGCTGATTCCTGCCTCATGCTAAAGAACTGGTAATGTTAACTGTAAGCTCTAGGTTAATCCAGCTACAGAGCCCTTTATCAATGTTGTTATCTAAATAACATGAAAGGCATCAATAGCAAAGATCGATTGTAAGGTTCAAATGTCAACTATACTTGAAGAAAAGTAGTGACTCCCTTCTAAAAACTGAAAAAGTTGTCAGATGGAATATAATAAGCTCGGTAAGCAAAGAACTGAGCCGGAAGGGACTTTGACACTGCACCTGGCCACCAGGAAGCCACCATTTACCCTCCTGCTATTAAACGTCCCAAGTCCTGCAGGACAGATAGACGCCTGTTCTCATTTTGAAGTTCTCTAGGGAGGAGTCTTGAGAACTTCATTGATAATGCTGGCCATGGTTTTACCAGCCTGATGGTTTATAATTCTTTATCTCCCACAGAACCCTCTCTTGGATCCCACTTTTTCCCTACACAGAACAAACTGCCAAAGGTGCTCTGTATCCTTCTTGGGAAGACGGCTCACATACCCAGCTTGCAGCCTAAATTATAATCATGATCTCACTTTAAACACAGAGGACACATCCCTGTGTCCTTCTGTATTATTTCCCCCTGAACAGGAAATCTGAAATAGGAAATCATTTCTACCCATCTTACCTTAAGTTCCAAAAAAAATAATAACAGCTACACTTGCAGGGTACTTTGCAATAGGAATGTGATTTCATATGCATTATGTCATTATCTCTGTAACGTCGGCCCTATTAATTATGCAGAGAGAAGAATCTCAGTTATGATTTCAGGATTATTTAAACTAAGTGTATTCATTGGATTGAAAAAAAAATACTTGTAAATAAACCCAGCAGAAAATACTGGGCCCCTAAAAATATGTGCTTTGCCAAATTATTCTTTTTTTTTTATTTTGCAACGTTGTTTTAAATTTCCTAATATACTTCACAGAGACAATGACCTAATTTTACAGTTAGGAAAATGAATTTTATTGCATTTATAGTATAAGGTTTTCTATGTACTGTTAAGCAGCAGAGCTGGGATTTAACATATCTCTACAATTAAGTGCATAGATTTTGTTGCTTTTAAATATCTGCCTTTTCTTGTTATTCTTTCTTGGAATAGATATACAAAATACTGCAAAGAAACAAAATACTATGATGTTTATGTTAATAATTATTAGGTGATGTTTGAGTTAATGCTTAACACAAAGTACATAACATGAGTGCCCAATCAATATTGGCAATTATTATCATTATAGTTAAATGGACCATACAACAATCAAGCAGCTAGGTTCAAATAATGAAAAGAAAAAAAAAAGGGACAAACTTCAGCTAATGTAACTCTCAGCAATAACTTTGCTAAAAATTTTTTGTAAACACAAATACAATGAAATTCATATTTCCTAGGAAAACTCAAGATTCGTTTTAAAATCGAGAAGCCAACAACAAAAAAAAAATTAGAAAACTTTTAGGACATGAAAGTGGTTTGAAATTTGGTAGTAATCAGGAGTCTCTATTTCTGAGTGTAGTGGCTGCAAATAAATTAGATAAATGATTATAGTGGACAGGTAGATACAAACGTCGACTGCTGTGAAATGTCTAATATTTCAAAATCAGCCTTTTGATTTTTTCTGAGAGGGAAGAAGAATGAATAATTTATTCATGCTTCTGAAATAGACTCCTCACTTTTAACCCCTTTGCTTTTAAATGCACTCAACCCAAAGCCTCAGAACTCATTTTTCGTAGCATTAAAGAACTTCAAATGCATTATTACTCTTATTATTTCCAAAAGTACGACACTGCCCTCCCGCCTGGTATTAAAAGTCTAAATAGACCATTCTCACTGAATCGACTTGAAGCACTGAATCAAGATTTAAGGGCTTTGGATTCTGAGCCTTGCTACTGATTTGATGAACCAGTCTTTTAAATAGTTTCTCAATTACCCTGTCAAACGCCACTTTCTCCTCTTCACAGGGTTGTATGGATCAGATGAGCTTATGTACGTAAAAAATGCTTTGAAAATTGAGGTTATCCCAAACGCCTAAATATAGTCTTATAGATAAAAGGCACTTCCTCGCTGGGCCTTCAATTTATACGATTCTTTATAGTTTTCAAACTAGTACACTTGCATTAACGGATCATTACCACACACCCTTGTCTTTCTCCCTTTGCTTCATTCAACTCCTTCTTTGTCTGCAAAGCTTGTACACGTTTTTCAAGTCCAGTGTCAAATGCTTCTTCCTCCAGGAATCCTTGTTCAAATTCCAAAGGCTGACGTGCTCACCCTCCCTTTCTGCGTTCTCACCTGTGATTTGACAATCATCATGGTTTAGAGATGAGGTGTCCCCCAGGAGCTCACCGGTGAGCCCATGCAAGAATGATCAGAGGTGAAACAGTCAGATCACGAGAGCTGTGACCTAGTCAGTGCATTAGTCCACTGATGGACTAACTGGGTGGTAACTGTGGGCAGGTGGGGTGTGGCAGCACTGGGAGACAGCATGGCCCTTTAAGAGGCGGGGCTGGTGGGCGGTCCTTAGGTATCTGGGGGTGCGGTCCCTGAAAGGGGTGAAGGCAGCCCTCCCAGGTGTTTAGAGTGAGAGTTCTGAGAGCCAGCCTGAGCCCTGAATTGCTCTCTCTGGATTCCTGTTTTGAGATGTGGTCTTCTTCATCCCCAGGTCAAGCCTGAGACCTTCACTGAGTTTGAGCTGACCCTGGTGACCGACCCTTGAACCTCGAGAACTGTGAGCAACACCAAGCAAGCCCGGCTCAGGCATTTTGTTATAGTCATGAAACAGACTGATCTATACACCCTCTGTAGTCAGGCAGGTTCAGATTTGAAACTTAACTTGGCCACTTCCTTTTGTAAAACCTTGAAATCATTAACCAGGTCTGATGCCCTGTTTTCACCTCTGTAAAATAAGGATATGAACATTAGTGTGTTGAGGGGAATATATTAATTGATTAGTACATTATTACATACTAACATATTCTTAAGGATATATATATATATATGTGTGTGTGTGTGTGTGTGTGTGTGTATTAAAATGTATTGATTTCTTTCAGAGGGCTCATCACATCATAATTATTTCATAACTATGAATTATTACTATTCTAGACACGGTAGCACATGCAAGTAATCCCAGCAGCCCAGGAGGCTGAGGCAAGAGGATCATGAGTTCAAAGTCAGCCTCAGCAACTTAACAAGGTCCTAAGTGACTTAGAGAGACCCTGTCTCTAAAAAGGGCTAGGGATGTGGCTCTGTGGTTAAGCACCCCTGGGTTCAATGCCCAATATATATATATATATATATATATATATATATATATATATATATATATATATATAGAGAGAGAGAGAGAGAGAGAGAGAGAGAGAGAGAGAGGTCACCATCAGTGACCTCACTCTAATATCTGTCCCTCACACCATACAATGTGTCAGCCTATGGAATCTAGGCCCTGCTAAATACAGATGTTTGATTAGTGGCAATTAATGGTTCCACTTACTGGAAGTAGAGATGCACATTAATTTTAGCTTTTAATAAGCTCATCATTCTGTATATCTTAAAAGACATTTACTTCTTTTTTTTTGAGTCTTATAACTACCAGCAAGGAGAAGTATTCATTTACACACTCAAGTTCTGAGAGCTCAAGCCGACTGATCCTGGACACCTAGGGTCATAGAGTTAGAAACAAAATCGTGGTGGTCTCTGTGGCTACCCTGCCTTGAGGGTTTACCAAGAACTGAGCAGTAGTATCACTGTTTTGCTATCCTCCTTCGTAGTAGATTCTGTCTCTCTGCTCCGGACTGGCTCATGGCAGTGAAATGTTCTGCCTAAAAGCCCAGAGCCAAGAGTTGAAGCAAGAGTCCACCCCAAGGCCTCTGCTCCCTTAGGCAACCTCAGAGGCTGTGAGGCCCAGTGGTTGGGACCTGAGCCTGGCTGCCTTGGTGGACAGAGTCCTGAATCCCTGAGATCTTCATACCAGCTGCTTGCGGTGGGCAAAGTTTTCTAATTCTGTCAACATCTGTAAGACAACAACATGATAACAGCCTAATCACTGGGACTGGGATGAGTCAGTGCCATATAATCATAAGTTTGCCACTTGAAGTGAAGTGCCTCTTGCAATCTGAATAATGCCTCTCATGATTATTTTTATATATTGCTTTACCGTTGTTTCACCTTCCGCACTTCTTGCTCGTATTTTTTTCCATCTCCGAGACAAATGGCTTTTCAGTTCCTTAGGGTTTTTCTCAAGCCACCCAAAAGGTCTCTTCAAATGGAGGAGAAGGTGTCCGGGAGAATAATACACGTGGAAGAAAATTATGGGCCGTGTCTCAAAGAAAATATCCCTTTTATTAGAAACAGATTAAAGGAAAGAAAATCAATCTTGCAAGATCATGAAAATCTGGGAGAGCCTCAAAGTTGATTTATTTATTTAAGATTTATACCCAGTCTACTTTCATAAAGGATTCAGAGTGTCGGCAGACGGGGCGAAAATCATTTTCCTGTACTATGCTCCGGACTGGAATCGGAAAAGTTTGCATCCGAGCAGATGAAGTTAAGCTGATTATAGCAAATGAACTATGGAAAATCAATACCATAAACCCATTCCATTAGGACCTGGATGATCCTTCCAGGACGATCAGTAATGTTGGTATTCTCCAACAGGGACTTTCAGGAAATGAGATGCGGAACATTTGCATAGGGCACAGCCACCTGTGGTTGCTGGACTCTGATGATTAAAGCATGTTGCTAATGAGGCCAAGGTCACGGGCTCCATCCCCGAGGCCACCAGTTATCTCTCCTCTATTCTGCGACTGTGAATGGATCCGGGTTGCTGCAACAGCTGATTTCCTGGGATGTGCAGGGGGTGGCTGAAGGTATGATCCTGACAAATGCATCCCCACTGGCAAACAGGCACCATTAAGGAGGAGACAGAATGGCTACGCTTTTCCTGTGGAAGGACTTGGACACACACACACACACACACACACACACATGCATGCACATACAGGCTCCATCTTGGGAGTGGCAGGAAGATGTGGGGTAACAATACTTGAAGAAGGAAAAAAAAATCTTAGATTTCATGGCCCCACAGGCAGTGCAAATTCAAGTCCTAGTTTGAACATATTCTGGCAGCAGAACTGCAAAAGTGGATGATATATTTACCAAAGAGGGATGGAGCTACATGGGATAAGATCCCCAAAGTCCAATGTATTAGGCATACCAATGATTTAAAAAAATAACTTATTTTAGGGGGGCACCATGGTGCATGCCTGTAATCCTAGCAGCATGAGAGACTGAGGCAGGAGGATGAATGTTCAAGGCTAGACTCAGCACCTTATCAAGGCTCTAAGCAAGTTAGCAAGACTCTGTGTCTGAAAATAAAAAAAAAAATAAAAATAAAAAAGGGCTGGGGATGTGGCTGAGTGGGCTAAGCAATCCTGAGTTCAGTCCCTGGTGTCAAAAATAGATGATTGATTGATAGATACTAAGATAAATAGATGGAAGATAGATACATGGATAGATAGATAGATAGATAGATAGATAGATAGATAACTTATTTTACTGTTAGGATGCACCGTGTATCCTGATAAGTTCTACACACGCACTTTCCTACTCAATCCTACACCACCATGAGAGGCAGGTCCTATTATTTATTTGTAGCAAATGACAGAAGAACTTAGGGTTTAGAAAACTTGCTGCATGCTGCACAGTGAGAAGATTTTGTAACTACTGTCCAAACTCAAGCCTGTCTGTTTTTAGCCCACGTGTTCATATATGGTGTTTCATTTTTTCCACCTCTGTTAAAATATGCTGCCTCTCTAAAAGACTTTGACTTTTTTTTTTTTTTTGGTACAGGGATTAAACTCAGGGGCACTTGACCACTGAGCCCCATCCCCAGCCCTATTTTGTATTTTATTTAGAGATAGGGTCTCATTGAGTTGCTTAGTGCTTTGCTTTTGCTGAGGCTGATTTTGAACTCGAGATCCTCCTGTCTCAGCCTCCTGAGCCACTGGAATTACAGGCGAGTGCCACCGCGCCTGGCCTCTGTTGGCTCTTAATGTGATCCATGCTGATAAAAATGCACTTGAATTTCCTCCATGTGCCTACTTCTTCAGCACAAATCCTGCTCCTGTCATATCTCAGTAATCTGCTGGGTCCCTTTGGATGGTGCGGCCCTTTAGGGACATATGAGAACGTAAGTTCTCTATCCCTGGTGACTCTTGCAAGGAAGATAAATATTAAACACATAAACCAAAGCAAACGAGGACCACAGCTACTCCCTCTCCTGTCGTGCACATCTAGTTTTACTCCTGAGGGTCTACAAGGGTTTCCAAAGTGGATTTACTGGGAAACATAAACACCAGGCATTATCCAGTTGTACTGGTCACTGGAGCACGCTGTTCTTGAAGGCCAACTAAGTTACACCCACTTCTTAGTGTCAGAATATGCTTTCCCTATGGTGAGCCTCATCCCTTATCCGTTCAGACAGGAACTTATAGCTTCAGGAAACCTTTCAAGGAATAGGAATCCTGATGGGGTTTTGCTGATGGCCTGTTGTAGAGCAGTTGTTAGAACTAAAGTTTTAGTTTCTGACACAGTTTGACGATGCGGAGAGAACCAGAGGGTTGGAATCAACTGGAAGTCTAGGTGTGCATTCTGACCCCATCCACATCTGTGGATTCCCAGGTGTACTAGCTGGTAGTACACCTGGCAGCCCACATATTTTACTTCTTTAAATCTACTTCCTTTTTGGTTACATGGGGCTAATAGTGTTACCTCATTTCAGGTTGGCAATGGCTGATATTGGAAATAATGCAAAAATAATATAAGCTTGACACCAAGTAGCTGTTGTGTATAATTATTATAAATAGGGTTTTCTGTAGAAATACTTGCATTATTACAGGAACATGGAAAGGTAGAGTCTAAATTAGTCTCCTTCCAAAGGACTTACTGATATTTTATCAGGCTGGGATGGTATGGGTTTGGTGTATCCCAAAACGCCAATTTGAGAAGAGCAAAAAGACCATCTATACAAGCACAGGTCAGTTAACAACCACCTCAGTTACCTGTTGTTGTTGGGTAACAAAAATAGCCCCAAACTTAGTGTAGAAAAACAATGATTTGTTTGATCCCTCTGGGTAAGCTATTGTGGCTGGGTTCAGCTGGGCAGTCCCTCTGTTGGTCTTGTCTTTGGGGCAGTGATCTTGGAGATTAAAGGAAGTTGGGTGGTCCCAGGTGAACTCATTTACATTTCTAGGTGATGGTTCTTGTCCCCTGGGCCAATCTCTCCTTGGGCCAGGCATCCTTGAGGATTGTAGCCAGGTTGCGTCACATGAGAGTGTCAGGGTTTCAAGGAGGGGAGGACAGAAGATGAAAGACCTCTTGAAGTCCATAAACCACCGTCCCATTAACCGTGGTCCTTTGCACAAAGCAAGAGATCAATCCTGCTCAGGTTAATGGTGTAAGAAAATAGGTTCTGCAGATGTGTTAGAGACAAAGTCACTCTCCAAAAGCACGTTCCTACAGGAACTGGCAGAAAAACTGTCGCCATCTCTGCAATGAATCCACCACACAACGCTCGGCTCAAAGACCAGAGGGAGAAAGGGGTTACCAGAACCCTGAGAGAGAAGATCATAGTTAGCTGTTGGAGGAAAGAGCTAGAGAACCAGCAGAAGGAACATCCACCAGCCACCGGCCACTGTAACCTACTGGCCGAATTTACATGGAAGTCACAGAAAGAGACACTCATTAACAAAATCTTTACAGATAATCCTGGTAGGACACAGGAAGGAGAAGGCTGGGTGGAATAGATTTGGAGGAACTACTAGCACACACCCAGCCCAGGAAGGGAGTCAGCCCACCTAGTGGTTACAACAGTTGGCTCCACCTGAATCCCTTGTCTGCCATTTTCCTGCATAGTCATGGCTGGGGCCAACCATTTTTTTTTTTCACTCTCTAATTTTTTTTTTTTAATTTCTAAAAAACAGTGTAAGAAATAACTTCCTTGGAGGATGATGGCGAGAAATAAAGGAGATCATATATCCTGCATGTGTGGGTATCCTTTAGCTGAGAAAACCAGCCACGTGTGGTTACCCATTGAAGATTTATATGTCAACAATTGTTAGAAAAAGCTGATGTTTACTCTTTTGCGAGAATCCACTTCCTGTGACTTGGTGGGGTCTTAATTTTCTGGTGAATGGCTCTACATCTCTTTTGCATTTTGCACAGGTAGGTAAATCCTCGTTAGAAGACCCTGGGGTGCATTTCAATCCTGTTTAAAAGTCTACAGAGCCCTTTTCTTCGGGTCACTTCCAGGGACACCCCCTTTGGCTAAGGGAGAAGATGATCCCCCTGGTAAACCAGGGCTTTATATAATAGTGTTTTCCCCAAATGTCACAGGCATCTCATCCACCAACAATTCCTCGTCTCAGTCTCTTCCACTTGGAGTGTGGAGTCCCCTTGGATTGGGCAAATGCGGATGCTACAGACGGCAAGAATTGGTGTGGGCTATAGGAGAGAGGGGAGTCACTTCCTTGTACAAATGAGTCCCTGAGAAGCATCCTCCTCACACCAGTGTACCCAGCCTGCACTCTGGTCCACACAGTCATGGTGCAAACCCTTGCCTCTGCGGAGGCTGACCAACAGGAGAGTTTTCCACATTGTAGTGGTGGAAGAAGCCAGCCATGCCTCCTTTGTCCTGGATAACCAAACACCCCAATGATGGGCCACCTCAAAGTCTTGGGACGTCATCTCCTCTAGACTCAAGGACTTTTGATATCATCTCCTTTACCTTTCCCTGTGGGTTCGGTGGCATATTATTTAGTGCAATTTCTGTAAATTACGTACATAGGGTGCTTAATATGATCAAATAATTTTGGATGTATTGGATGACACTAAAGTCATTGCTTTTTTTTTTAAAGAGAGAGAGAGAATTTTTTAAATATTTATTCTTTAGTTTTTGGCGGACACAACATCTTTGTTTGTATGTGGTGCTGAGGATCCAACCTGGGCCACACGCATGCCAGGCGAGTGCGCTATCACTTGAGCCACATCCCCAGCCCAAGTCACTGCTTTTTTGATTGTAAGATTTCTAGGAATCTTGAGCTTTGCAAAGTGTTTTGTGAAACTCCTACACAGGAGAATAAGGCAGCTTGACCGACATACAATTGACCATGAATTTTTTTTTTTTTCTTCTGGAGAGAAGTCGGTCATGGGCTTAATAGTCTACAGAAAATATTTTTGCAAATTTTCTAGTAAATAAAAATTAATATCTAAACCTGTTTTTTTCTTTTTTGTCTGATCCTCCCTCTTTTTCTTCATTTTCAACGTTGGATCTCAGAGGGAAATAAGGGCTCATGTGTGATTTCTCCAAAAGAGGAGATGTAACATAGATATTCTTATGACTGACTTTATGCCAAGCCATCCTAATGGGTTAAACTTTAATAAAAATGTTAAGAGCCCTTGTGTCTCTGGGCACCACACTCTATCAGCTCTTTCAAGGTAGGCCATTTGTTTTGAATTGGATTGTATTTCCACAGGGATAACCGGGTTTTCTTCATTCATCCTCAGTCTCTGAACTTGTGCTCTTTGGGCCCAATGGCATCTAATTATTTTCTTGTCTTTGACCTACCTAGGCTTTTAGAGGCCACCATCTACATTTTGCTCACATGGTGGAAGAAATGGCAGCTCAGAGGGTACGATGATGATGTAATGACAATCTCATGCTTGCACAATGCTTTGAACTCTGTATGGTACCTTTTCATACAACATGACATTGTATCCGTACAGTAATTACCAAAATATTAAATATTAGTTTTAAAGTCAATGCAATCAAGAAAATGAGGATGCATTTAGATGCTCAGATATCTGAGGCTTGATTTCAAGACTTTGCTCCAAATGTACACATCTTACAGTCTAAGTCCACCCCCAGTAATCTCTATCATGTAATTTTCTATTTTAAAAAATCCATTGATGAATAAAGATGTGGAATACTTCAAATTATAGAATATGTGTTTCTAAAAGAAGCATAATGTGTGATTATGCAGAGAGGGGCTTCTAGTCAAGGGATATAAAATAATTCAACCCAGCTTATTTCAAATAGATGAATGGATAAAGAAACTGTGGCACATATACACAATGGAATATTACTCAGCATTAAAAGAGAATAAAATCATGGCATTTGCAGGTAAATGGATGGGGCTGGAGAATATCATGCTAAGTGAAGTAAGCCAACCCCAAAAAACAGAATGCAGAATGTTCTCTGTTATGAGTGGATGCTGATTCATAATGGGGGGGGGCATGGGAAAAATAGAGGAGCTTTGATGGGGCAAAGGGGAGGGAAGGGTGGGAAGGGGGAATGGGGGCAGGAAAGATGGTGTAATGAGATGGACATCTTTACCCTAGGTACATGTGTGACTGCACATACCGGACCCTACATTGTGTACAACCAGAGAAATGAAAAGTTGTGCTGCAGTTGTGTACAATGAATCAAATTGCATCCTGCTGTCATATAGACCTCATTAGAATAAATAAAGTAACTAATTTAAAAAAAAGAACAGAAAACTCTAACATGTGTCACTTGAGAGTAGCGAATTTGGGGATTTACTCTACAGCCTGCAGCAAAATGTCAGTGGGCAGACAGCAGACAGGAAGAAAGACTATAATAGTAAGAGAACACTTACCCATCCTAAGAAATCTACAGACATTGGCCTATTTAAGTATCCCAATGGTCTCAGTGGTAGGTGCTGATGTGCTTTTGCAAGAGATAATAACCAGGCTCAGAGAAGGGAAGATGCTTTTCAGTATCATCTTTCTGGAAAATAATAGAATTACAAGTTGATATGTTTTCTTCCTACCTCTAGGAAGGAGCCATTCACGTTGGTTGTCTGCAAACTTTTCCTCCATGTGACTTCAGATCTTGGTTTTCCTCCAAGCTTCCCTATCCCTTCAATTATACCTGCTCCCAAGCTCTTTCCTGTCTTGGGACATCCTTCTCTTACTTCTTCACCTGGTTATCCCTTCATCTCTACCATTAGTTTTGATCTCAGGACCCTCCATACCTAAACCATAAAGAATTCAGCAGCAACAATTGGTAAGAATTAGTTGCAAAGAAGACAGAAACAAACGCACATATGTACCTGCTTGCAGGCACAGAGCAAAAGAAATTCACGAGGCATGATTCCTTGACAACCTGAAGATATAACACATGAAATAATGTGGTGCATTGCTGTGCGCACTCCTTCTTAATAATCTTACGAAACAGGGTACGTGAGCAGCATTTAGTAGCATTTGGATGTTGTGTGTGTCTACTCTTTCATCACCACAAAGAGGTACCATTTTCAAATAATTGAAATTAATGAGTCAGCACAGCATGGGTAATGACTTGTGTATATGTACATATAGATTTACATTTCTCATGAGTGGACATACAGTGCTATACACACACTTTCATTTTTTATTTATGCATCTGTTTGTGCTTGTGTACATTTTTTAGTTTTTTTTAATTGATAGTTAGGTAAAATGGGTTTACTTTCTGTCTTTCCATTCAGTAGTGTGAACCTGGGTCATTTCTTGAACTCACTATATATATATACGCCTGCTCTTATACTATTGTGCACATTTGTAATACTGCAAAATGGATTTATCTTATTTATTTATTTTGGTACTGGGGATTGAACCCAGGGGCATTTAACCACTGAGCCACATCCCCAGCCTTTTTTGGTTTTGTTTTGTTTTTTTGTAATTTATTCAGAGAGAGGGTCTCACTGAGTTGCTTAGGGCCTTACTAAGTTGCTGAGCCTGGGTTTGAACTCACAATCCTCCTGCCTCAGCCTCCTGAGACACTAGGATCACCGGCATGAGCCACCATGCCTGGCTGCATGGGTTTTCAGTGGGCTAAGGTTTGCGTGTGGCTCCATTTCTCCTGGAGCTTTAAAAGAAGATCTATTTTGCTGCCTGTTTATCTGCTCGAGTTGGCCGGCATGCCTTGGCTTGCAGCCTGTTCAACTTGGTCAAAGCCAGCCATAGCCTAAGGAGTCTTACACACATTGCCTCCCTATGACTCTGGCTCCTATTCTGTCTCCATCACTCAGGATTCTGAGGATCGCATTGGGCTCACCTGGATAATCTAAGATCCTTTCCCAGTGGAAGATCCTTCCTTTAATTACAGCTTAAACACGCTATTTGCCACGTAACATAATGTAGTCACAGGTTGTGGGAGTTAGGACATGGGCATCTTTAAGGGACCAGTATTATTATGCCTGCCTAAGTGTTCTAGGATATTCTACTACCTAAATAATGGAGCCACTATACTAGGATTCATGTTTAAGAGAAGTGAGATAACCAAGAAAATGTATGATACGCATTATGAGCAGAAAAAGATAAAAATAAAGCATCTTTTTTTGTGAAATCATTTTACAACAAAGTTATAGAGTGATTTCAAAAATATGTGGTTGGAAACAAAATAACAAGGGTAATTAGACTGTGTGTGTGTTAGTTTTTTGTCACTGTGACAAATACCCAAGATTAATCAATTTAGAGGAAGAAACATTTTGTATACTCACAGTTGAGGAGGCTTCAGCCCATGGTCAGTTGGCTCTACATTTTGTGGGCCTGTGGTGTGGTGCTACATGATGGTTGGTAGTGTGTGACAGAGGAAACTTGTCACTTCATGGTCACCAGAAAATGAGAGAAAGGGGGTCCCAATACCCACTTTAAGGTCATGCCTCCAATGACCTAAAGGCCTCCCCACAAGCCCCGCCTCCTAAAGTTCCCACCAACACCCAATAGGCACTCTTCCAATGACCTAACTGCCTCCCACTAGACCCCACCTTTTAAAGGTCCCACAACCACCCAATAGGCACTCTCCCAATGACCTAACTACCTCCCAGCAAACTCCACCTCCTATAGGTGCCACTACCTCCATCCTAGGGATGAGGCCTTTAGCACACAAGTCAACAGAGTTGTCTTAAATGCACGTCTCAGAGAATAATTCATGTGAAGTCACTTGTCGTGATGTCCTAATTTGTTCCTTCATCAGCTTGTCTGAGGTGAACTAATAAAAGATTCATGTTGATCACATGCTCATTTTTCTCTTCCTATTTTAAGATCCATTTTTTTAGAAACATTTATAAAAAAAAATTACAGGCCAGCTAGAGTGTTGCATATTGTAATTCTGAATTCTTGTATCTGGGTTCTTTCTGTTTTAAAAATACGTGCCTGGCAAAATGCATTCAGATGTTTTGGAAAACAAACAAACATTGAATTTCTTTTCCTCCCTGCCTTCCTGCCTTCCCCGTCTATTTCTCAAAAGCCTCCTCTGTTCCCGGCATATTAAACAGTGCTGAAGAATTCATAATCCCCTATTAACTCACAGTCAGATGAGGGAAACAGGACAAGAAATTCACATTATAAAAAAAATGCCAAATGCTGTGATAGAGATGTCTGCAGAGAGCTCAGAGGACCGAGAGACAGAGATGCTTAGTGTGAGAGAGGGTGGGGCCAGTGGACGTCTGCATTGTGCAGCGGCTGGCTCTGGTGTTATCACTGAAGGTGCTGCTCTCCAGGAGCCAAAGGAAGGGAATATTCCAGAGGCATTAGCAAAGCTCTAAACGCATGAAAGAAAACGGCCAGGGAATAGCACATCATTACATCCCTCCAGGCTTACTAATCAGAGTGTGAAAACCTTTTTTGGAAAGAAGTCAAAGATTAAAAAAAAAAAAAAAGAACCAGAGTAGTGTTGATTTCTCACTTTGGAGTATGGTTAAATTGAACAATCTTTCTGTTCTCAATTGATCAGTATTCAACCTTCATTGCCCGATGTCAATCCGGCAATGGAGTTTTGTGGTTGAGTGTGTTGCATTTATCTCTTCTTAATGTTTTTAAATTTACATATAAAGTTGCATGTATTTATTGTGCACAACATGATATTTACTTAAGAACGTCTACATTGTAGAATAACTAAACTTTGCCAGTTGGGACACACATTTTAATATATATATATGATAAAGCACACCTTTTGTCCACTCATTTACTAGAAAAATAAAATAGGAAGTTCAAAAACTATAATGACATACATTACAGTGTAATAAAATACAACATACTATAATACAGGAAAAGAAGTTTTCTGATGACGGATATCAATTTCAGTTAGAAACATCTAGCCTCTTCATTGTTATCTGTAGGTATGAAGTGACTATTAATCTCTTTTCTATCAACAGTGATACGTTGTCTTCCAAGAGAGTCTATAACTAGTTACAACTCTTTCTTGGGCTCTCATCCAGATGGAAATATGAGTTCCAAACACGGTTTCAAAAATCACTCGAGCTAGGTCCTTGTGTTTGGGAGTGTGATTTAGAAATCCTTCAAGACTACACACTCCTGAGAATTTAGAACTGGAGAAGAGTTTCAAGCCTAGATTCAACTATCATGTAGATGACAAATTTCACTTTTAAATAGATAAGGAAAATGATCTGATTAGATGGTTGGTGACCTCTTCAATGACACATTACTGTCAACAAAAAATAGGCTGAAATTAATTGACTGAAATTTGATTTGGGAGATTCTGTAACTACTGCGCTTAAAGGTAACAAAAGTCATTACTGAAAGTCATTACTGTTACTCTCTGAGAAGCCTGAGATTACCTGAGGTTGGCTGGGAGCATAAATAGCATAAATCTGTTCTAAGGAACAGATTCTGTGACTATGACAATTACTTCACAAGTTGAGAACGCAATCCCAAATTGATGTAGCCTGCTCCATGTTTGAATTAAAGTTGCTTAGTCTGTGCAGGCTATTAAAAATTCATCTAAAATTTCAGTATCTCATAATTATCACCTCTCAAACTTCCAAATTACTATTGCCCCCCCCCCCACCCCAGGTACAGGACCTGGCCTCGGTCATTAATGTATGCTCTTTTTAAAACTGGCACCGCAAACGTCAATATACTTCTGGGAAAAAAAAATCACCATAATAAAAATTATTAGAACTTTTATGGTGTGCTTTTCATCTCCACAGTGACTTATAAATATTACGGTGCCCAAGAATAGGGCCCTACCCAATAGAGCTCTCAGTTCCTGGAATAACGGGGCAACCCGCAAATATTTCAGGCCAGCCTGCTTCCTCGTCTTTGATGGGGTGTGGAGTGAAACCCGTTTACATCAGGATTCCTTTTCTCTCTCATTCAGAAGCAGCTTGCTGCCCTTATTCAAAGAGTTGCTGAGTTTTCTTCTCTGCAGAGCTTTGCTCTGAGCAAACTAATCGTCTTCCAAAGCATGCCTAACCAAGTTTTAAGGTACGCATTATGAAAAAGGCACAAACACTTAGCATTTCTGAAGTTTTCTCAAAAAAAAGTCTCTATTCCAAGAATTTTATTTAATTTTGTTCAAGGTTATAGCATGTGCCTACTTAAATCTGAAGTTTGTTAGCTTGCTATTTCTGTTAGGCTTGTAAAATGAAAGCACTCATTTTCTTAAGGAATCTAAGAAAAAGCACATTGTCCTAAGACTCAGTTGTATCAGGACAGAAAAGGAAACACCTGTAGTTAGCATGATTCTCTCTGGACAGGACTGTACCAAGTGCTACTAAGAACAGGGATAGGAGCTGGTAGGGTCTACAAGAAAACCTAAAATCGACTCTATGTAATTTCCTGAAAAACATTCTTTGATTAGACAAAGGGAAATGAAGGGCAGGGAGGGGAGATGGGATTAGGAAAGACAGTAAATTGGTCATAACTTTCCTTTGTACATACGTGAATACCTGACCAGTGAAACTCCACATCATGTACAACCACCAGAATGGGACGTTATACTCCCTGTATGATGATATGTCAAAATACATGCTACTGTCATGTATAACTAAGAAGAACAAATAAATTAATAGTAATAATAATAAAGAAAAAGTGAATTATATTAGCAATAACATTGCTTAAAAAAAGAAACACCAATGGTTTTGAATTTTTGAATTTTCTCAGACAATAAAAAATTCAAATAATAATAGAACTTGTTATTAAGTAATCTAGTCTTTGGCAAAGGAAGACCATGTTAAAACAGAGTATATGAAACTCTCTTTCATGCCCAACTATGTCTTATTAAAGAGTGGACATTGTACCACAGAAAGTGGAAAAAGTCAAAATCCTCCCAAGTATCAAATGACTTTATTCACTATGGAAATCTTACCAAGCTACCTAAATTTTTGTTAATTTTTTTAACTGAACAAAATTTATGCCAGCCTCGATCTTGGCAACTACTCCAATATATACCTGTGATTCTCCAAGGAGTCCATGAACATGGGCCTCCGTCTCTGAGTGCTCTTGGCCATGGTAGTAAATTCCAGGTAAGAAATTCCAGGTAAGAAAGCTCCTTGCAACCAGAGAAAATATGGAAAAGGGTTGAGAAAGTATTTCAGAGTGCGTGGGGGTTGTGAAGGTTCATGAAACCTTGCCTTGTGCCCAGAGTAGCCCCACAGTGACACTAATATACAACTGCAGGGCTTTGTAAGAACTCAGAGACTCTGTCATTTCCACATCTCATTTTTACAAATGAATAAACTGAGAGTAGGATTTAAGTCATTGCATTTGAAAAGTGGGTGGGATTAGAACAGAATTAGTATCACCCAAAGAGCATCATTTCAGTTAATTGTATGTGGCACCTTGGCCGGACGCTTGGTTCCTGGGTGTTGGGTTCAATATTATTCGGGGTGTGTTGGATGACTTGCATGGATAAGATTAATGTTTGGATCAGTAGATTCAGTACAGCAGATTTCCCTTCCCAATGTGGAGGGCCATCGTCCAACGTGTGGAGGGCTTTCATAGAATCCAAAACCTGAGTAAGAAACAATTCTTCTTCTCTGATAGTCTTTCAGTCATCTCCTACCTTTACATTTGAACTCTGACTGGAACTTAGACCGTCAGCCCTCCTGGTTCCCAGTCCTGAGTTCTGTCTGGAACTAGACCGGAAGCCACTTTGCATTGAGACTTCTTGGCTTCCGTAATCTCATTACCCATTTCCACGTCAGACCTCTTTCCCTGTCTCTGCACACACACACATGTCCTGTGAGTTCTGTTCCTCTGGAGAACCCTGATGTAAATGCTGAGTTCAACAGGGACAAAATGAACAAATTCCAGAATTCTAGAACAACAACAACAATAACAACAATAACAAATACTGTTGAAATAAATATACCAAATAAATAAAGCAAACGAAGTAATAAATTATGGCTCAGAAAGAGTGTCTATTCCTTCCTGTTGCTTCAAGAGGAAATATGGGGTGTTGAACTCCAAAGGCAACAAGATATTAGGATTACTCATGGGAGGTAATGATTATGCTACTGGATTTGGGGTTCAGAGAAATTGCAGGCCATCCCTCACCATTTGTGAAGATTCATGAAACCTTGCTTTTTGCCCAAAGTAGCCTCACAGTGACACTAATATAAAACTGTAGGGCTTTGTAAGAACTCGGAGACCCTGTCAATTCCACATATCATTTTTACAAACGAATAAAGTGAGAGTAGGATTTCCTTCCTGTTGCCTCAAGACGGATATGGGTTGTTAAAATCCAGAGGCAACAAGATATTAGGATTACTCATGGGAGGAATCCTTAGATGCCCTCCGTTTCTCTTTCTGCTTTTAAAGAGAGCAGGCATGCCCCCCTATAAGTGACTCTCTGGTGTAAAGTTAAAAGGGGAGAATGGAACAATAAAAGAGAGTTCATGGAGCTGTGCGGGGGAAGTCCACATTATCTGGGCAGCCCTTAGCCTGAGAATCACTTGTCCCCAGTATCCTGTCTCTTGTTCCTTATTTCCTGCTCCTTCTCGGGCTGTGTCTGGGTCCAGCCACATCTTTTCCCTCTCCTGTAGGAAGTATGGAAATAAATTAATTATCATATGGGTAAGACTTTATAACAGTCACCCACTCAGTCAATAAAGCCATCTATTGGAAATGGTCATGTGTTCCAGGGAGGTAGGTCCATCCTGCAGAAAACGTCCTTGCTGTGGAGTGACCACCCCTGGTTTTATTTTTCAGTGAGGTTCAGTGTCAAGAGTAGGTGGACAACCCATTCCTCTGGAAGCTATTTTGACTTTTGACACAAAGACGAAATTGGCTTATATGGTCCATCGGGCCCTGAAAGAACTGCAGTAACTGATTTCATTAGTGGTTTCATTCATAAGCAGGAAATTGCAGCAGCTCCGTTTTCTAAACAACTTAGAGTGTCCCTTGTTCCCTGACAAATATTCTATATTTTTCATGTCTCCATATTAGTGAAATGGAGATGCTTAAGAGGAGTCTCAGATCTCACCAAGGGTAAAGATTCAAAGGGAGCCACAGGTTAGACTGCTTCATATTAATGCCAAATTACATTCCAAAACACTTAGCAGGAAGTGATGAATAAGCAAATACTAGATCAGATATTGGATAACATAGTCTTTTAAGCACCCCAGAAATCAGAAACCGAAAGAGTACTCTGCAAATATATAAGACTGACAAGACATGATTTGCCTTTGGATTCACGTACAATGATTTTGCATCTTATATTCACCGGATTGGCGGAAACGCCAATTTCAGTAGATTTAACTCTGGATCTCCTTTCTAGGGAGGAGGACAAAAATCTTGTCTCAGCAGGTTGGGGAAGCCATTAAGCTCCTACACCAGACACACACAGATGTGCGCTGGAAATGGCTGCTGTGGACACGCGTGAAGCAATTGGTATCTGTTGTTGTTGTTTGATGAGCTCCATAAAAACCACAGCCAGCCCCCTTCCAGCACCAGGCTCATTAATTTGAACTGTATGCGCAACGTATTCCTCAGGCGAGGAGCAAATTCTAGGCCAATGGAAAAACCAATGTCCATCTGTGACTGACTCCGTGGGGGCCTTTTAAAGAGTCCTGAAACATGGAAGGAATGAAAATGACATCCGATTTTAAGAATTATGCGCACGGAGGGTTTACGCTTGATGGTGAGGACAGTTCAAATAAGTTGTACCTGATTGGAAACTTTGCACCATGCGAAGAAAGCGAAACCAGTGTGTGTCCTGCCCACTCTGAGCTCCCCAGGACAACGAATGACAGTGGCTTGGAGGTGCTGGTTGGGGGTTGAGAGCAGGGTAAACCCCTCCACGCTGTCTGGGAAGGAAATGGAGGGACATCCTGAGTGGCAGTCACCTCCCGTGTTCTCCGGGCTCTGCGCTTCCAGGAACTCTCTCGGATCCATCCTAGAGGACACTCTACCCACAGGAATCTTCCTAAATCCTTGGCTAACATGGGATTTTGTTTATGATTGCAGAAAACATCTGACAACCGAGCCCAGGTACCATGCCAAATATACGTTGACCACAACATAGAAAACCTGGTCCAATACCTCTGATCTCAGATTCTTTATGATGTAACAAGAAGGCCCCCTGGAGAGTGCTGTCGGGTTGTAATCATGACCTGACTCTTGTTCATGCAACTAACTTAGAATGTGGAATCGGCTGAAAGGGTAAACTGGGCTCTGAGACGCTGTTCACGGGAAGTCAGGATGGCTGGGTTATTTTATGTGGGTGCCCATTTCCCTTCATTTCTTTTCCTTTGCCGCGAAGCACTTCTTTTGGTCATTATCATGACCGAAATGCCTAAAAAGTGAGTCTGGCCAGGCGCGATCCGTGGTGCACACCTGTAACCCCAGCGGCTCGGGAGGCTGAGGCAGGAGGATCTCGAGTTCAAAGCCAGCCTCAGCAACAGTGATGCTCGAAGCAACTCAGTGAGACCCTGTCTCTAAATAAAATACAAAATAGGGCTGGGGATGTGGCTCAGTGGTTGAGTGCCCCCGATTTCATTCCCTGGCACCCCCCCCTATAAAAAGTGACCCTGGAAAAACATTGTGTATATACATGTTTTGGGGGTGCAAATATTTCTCATCCCAACTTGATTCAGACATTAAAGCACACCATGCCTTCTAATAGCTGATGCTTTGAAAGAAGCCCAACTATAAACAAATAATTATATTTTATTTGGATGTAGGGAGCATTTTCTAAATACTGAAGTGAGTGGCCTGGAGTACATTCAAATGCACAGAGATGCAAAACCATTTTGTATCTATCATCCTCTTCAAAGGGGAGTTATTTTTACTCTCCATATAAAAGTCTCTTGAAAGACGCAGCAGTTGCAATTCCCCGGATTAACTTGGCACCTCTGAATGTATGCAATCATGTGTGAACTTTCAAATTCAAAAGTGTTTAAAATTGTTTTTATTAATGTACCACAGATATTTACAAGATCTTAATAATATACATTTTTCTTCTTTCCAAACAAGTCTGTATTAAGAATTTGCGTGTTGGAGGCTGGAGAGCATATTTACAGAATGATTTAGCTTTCAGAAAACTCCCAACCATTTATGGTTATATTCATCGTATAAGCAGCTGAATAGCAAAACAGTAAAAAACCGGTATGATGACGGACAGGAAATGGGTGCGAGGTTCTAAGACTTGATTTCCTCTGGAACTCAGACCTGCAAAATAAAAAGGAGAACACAAAACCACTTGGAAACATATAATGGCTCATTAGATCAATTCTTCAAGATACAAAACACTCATTTCTCTTCCAGTCATATATTTTATTATATTCACTTTAATTATAATATGTTTAATTTTAGGAGCTCCCTTTACTCTTTGTTTTAGGCTGTTTTAAATGCAAAACAGCAGTCAAAGAGGGTCCAAATTGGTGATGCCTGCCTGAAGTGCAGGTTTAAATTGGTCACGGCTGGGTGTGGTGGCTCACATCTGTAATCCCAGAGACTTGGGAGGCTGAGGCAGGAGGATTGAAAGTTCAAAGCCAGCCTTAGCAACTTAGAGAGGACCTAAGCAACTCAACAAGACCCTGTCTCTAAATAAAATACACAAAAGGGCTGGGGATATGGCTCAGTGGTTAAGTGCCCCTACATTCAATCCCTGGTACCAAAATAAATAAAATAAAATAATAAAATACACTTGGATGGTTGATGATTGGACATTAATCAGAGCCACAGGCCCTCCTCATTCCTTTCAAGCAAAGACACTAAAATATTCTTATATCCTAAGTCTGACTGATTGGCACTGGCCTGAATAAGGATCTTACTGCCAAGTTGTGGCGGGGTTCATCATGAATGCGGTTGGTTGATTGGTGATGTCTGCCCTGAATCTGGAAAGCGAGGTATGGGAAGCACACTTCTCATTTGCTACCCGTGTTCTACGAGGCCTTTAAGAATCCATTAAAAAAAAAAAAAAAAATTCTGCATCTTTGGTGCCAACAGAATGAATGAAGAAATTGCCCACCAAGAACACAGGGAGTTTGTGTTTTTGTTTTTTTTTTTTCTCAAATGAATAAACCTAAGACTGCCATGAATAATGCACAATGCAAGTTGGAAAGATTAAAGAAAAATCGCCTCTTCCCTTCTGGTTCACCAATAAAAATGGAACCACAGGCCTTTTCGTTTCTCCCCAATAATCTAACAAGAATCAGGAAGTTTCTTGAAGCCCAGGTTTCCTTGCGCAGCTGTTTAGACTAGAAAATCTATAAGAGCCCCTGGGGCCCCACTCACTGGACATTTTTGGAATTCTGATCTCCTCACTGCTGCTTCCGTCCCCGCCGTCGCTGACCGTCCTAATCTCTATCAAGTAGTCTTCTTCAAAGGGCACCAGGAGCTCAGCGGAGGTATTGTTTGTTTCCAAAATATGAGTCTTGCTCTGTCTGTTCTGCCGGTACAGAATCTGCATGAAATGGTGAATGGGGTTAATAGGGACCTGAGACACGTCACACCCTGTTATGGAACACTATGAGGCACGTCATTATCCATACTGTGACCCTCATATGAAAGAGTTAAGGCGATGTCTGTTCTTTAAACACATTTGTTGCTAAGAGAAAGATTTATCTGCCGGGTACTGTAATCCCAGTGACTCAGGAGGCCGAGGCAGGAGAATCCAAAGGGTGAGGCCAGCCTCAGCAGTTTATCCAGGACCTATTCAACTTAGCAAGAATCTATCTCAGAATAAAATAAATCAGTAAATAAAAAGGGCCGGGGATGTGACTCAGTGGTAGGGCACACTTGGGTTTCATCTTAGTTTAAAAAACCAACAAAAAAAGAAAGAAACAAAAAGATTTCTACTTTGGCCACTGTCTCTGGAATGACTAGATTTATCTCTGCTAATTAAGTGGCTTGAGGCTATCCTCATTGGTGCTGGCTGTTTAAGTCGGTGTTAGGTTTGGACCCATGTCAAGTGTCTGAGTATGTATTCCCACTGATGGACATGCTGTGCTCCGGGTACTTGGCGATACCCTTGTTAAATCATCTGAATGATTTTGAAAGGTCACAGCATACTGGACCCTGAGTTCTAGAAATTCTATTTGAATGTATCCTTTGACCTCATAGACGTTTCACATCTACTACCCAAACACACATCACCTTTTGATGGCAAAAGGAGTCACCTTAAAAAAAAAAAATACAATATGGAACCCTGTAAAATTTTGTATTATGATGGCCCAGGATATATCACTGGACTCAGACTCTGAGACCTTTTCAGTCAAGCACCCTAAAGCACCAATTTTTCAAACAACTTTGTAAAATCATCCTGCTGGGTGCCATGAGGGTGCACGTCTATAATCCCAGCGGCCCCGGAGGCTGAGGCAGGAGGATCTTGAGTTCAAAGCCAGCTTCAGCAATGGTGAGGCCCTAAGCAACTCAGTGAGACCCTGTCTCTAAATAGAATACAAAACAGGGCGGGGGGCGGGGGGTGGCTCAGGGGTCGAGTGCCCCTGAGTCCAATCCCTGGTACCAAAATAAATAAATAAATAAACCAAAATTATCCTGTCTCCATAGGCAGCAAATTTGTCTTCTACTTTTTTTTAAAAAATGACATTCCTGATTCCTTGGTGTCATAATTCATAGAACTAAAGGGAAAAGTAAGACTCACCTTGTAGCCCAACACTTCAGACTCGTTTTCCATGGTCTTCACGTGCTCCCAGTTCAAGCATAACTTGGAGTTCGAGAGCTTCCAGGCAATGTTGGCGGGTGGTTGGCTGGGAGCTTTAAAAGACAATCAAAGAATCCAGTGAATATTAATCAGCTCATGGCCACTGCACGCTGTGCTATAACACGAAATGGGAAGAACGAGTCTCCGATGATTAGCATAGAAGGAGCTAAAATGTTTTTGGTGTCATTTGAAATCTCGTGTTAATTGTAATCAGAGTAAGCAGAATTGATTCCAATTCCGGTCATTTGAGAATGTCTTTGTGACAAGCGTATGAATTAATAATGGCTTCCCGAATGTCCAGTGTTAATTTATTAATCATGGCCGTTGAGTGTGTTGGTTGTGTACAAATGAATCAAAAGTCTCTAATGATTAGGATGGCATTGAGCTGTCAGTCAATGGGTATGTTAAGCAAATTCTGGTGGCGTTGGAACTGTTTAGGACTCTTTGGCTGTAACACTGCAACCAACTCAAGATATCCTAAGCAAAATATTAGTGGTTGATTTTAAAGAAAATAGGGGAATCTGTTAGCAGAGTCTGGAGAAGAGAAAAATGTCAAGGTCTTAGCACAGTCTGCTGTGTGTTCATATTAGTATAGACCATGTCTTTGTCATTCTGAGTGTATGTGACAGAAGTCCTAACTGCCCAGACTATTTGAAGATGGAAAAAGCCTCTATTCACAGATAGCTCAAGCTAGAATTCTGATGAGAAAAGTGTGTCTATCTCAACTCTATCACCCATGCTGCACAGTAAGCATGGAGTATGTCATTTAATGTAAATAGAGCTGGTGGGAACCCAAAAAAGGGGATAAATAAATCATCAGGAAGAGATTGATTATTCCACGGGGTGTCTCCTCCAACTCCAAACTGTGGCTTTGAGTTCCTTGAAAGCAATGTTTTTTTTTGGGAGAGAGGGAAAGTCAGGAACTAGAGGCAGCCTCCTAAAAGTACAGGATCCAGTTCACCAAGACAGATTTACAAACAAGAAATCCAGATTCCAGGCTGGGAAGTCACTCATCCCGACAAACACAGCTATCTGGAGGCAGACCAGGTCAGAAGGCGGGTCTCTTGGTTTCCAATCAGGTGCGTCCCTATGACCAGGGGGACAGAGATTTGACCTGGACAAAGATCTGAGCCCCAGGTGATTGTTTTTGACATGTGAAAAACTAGGAGAGATTTAACATCATCCAGCTGCAAAGCAGAGGCAAAGATAAAACTTCCCAGGAAGATGTTTCTTGGCAAGTCTTTGGAGTTTGAGAAGCTGAATGACCCTGGCAGATATGACGTCTGTTGGAATTTTTACTTACCTACTGCCTCAGCTCTTACACAGTATTGGAAATTCTTTCTCATCATGCAGGATGCAGGGTGTCCCATGTGGTATGACCCTGCATTCCCTGGTCTCCAAATCCATCGGAACACCACTACTGTTCACCTGGCCACAAATGTCACCCTTGGGACATGTAGAGAAATGCTCCCTCCGATGCTCCCATGGGGGCTCCGTTTATATTTATTGTGAATTTATCATGATGAATGACAGTTCCTCTCGGCCACGTGTTTCTCTAACTTTGCGCAGGATCTGAGCCTTCTCAACTCTGTTATTACTGACCCCAGCACCCTCGTGCGTGGCACAGAAGAGGCACCCAATTCAGATATGTTTCATAAGTGTCTTGCAATCAGATGGTGAAAGAAAACTTCTCAAGGTCCTTTGCCATTTTCTCAGGTCACATTGATCATGCCGTGGGCCACGGGCAGATTCGTAGGTGACCCAATGTGGACCAGCCATTCATTATGTTGTCCTACCTTCAAAGACAACTGCCGAAGTTGGACCCACGGCAATCCATGTGTGTTCGTTAGATGGACAGACCCATCGGACTGACCGTCTCCTAGAACGAACCCAGCCCTAATTAAAGGCTCGAGAAGTCTATGTTCAGCAAAGGCTGAATGCCTCCCTGCCAATACATTTACCTCTGAAGGACCAGATGGCAATATTAATGATTTTTGTAACTATCCTCCTGTATTTTACTCCAAAGTGTCTTTTCTCATCTTTTTTTTTTTTCTTTCTTTTTCTCAGCTGTTAGAAAAAAAACATAAGTAATATGAAAAGTCTCACAAGATATTCCGGCTTTAAAAATCTGGTATACTTTTTGGTTGTCTTTCTTTGATTTCTTGTTCTTTAAGACGGAGCAGCAACATGAACTTCATCATGCAATCAATATGCAGCAAATAAAAATTCATCCTTCAATGTCGTTGGGCCTGATGGATTTGGAACGTTTCTTCGGGTGCTGGGTTGGATTTGTTTGCTCGTGTTAGAGAAAAAGCACTGTTTTGAACCTCCAGAGTTCACTGATGAAGCAAATGTGCAAGAAGGAGACAGAGAACTGACTTACACCAGCAGTGTGGATGAGTGAGTTGTGACCTTGTCAATAACCTTGTGATTGACATGTTTGCTCTTGTTTCCTCATCAATCAAAGCAGAAGCAAAATACCCCAATAATATCTGAGGGGACTTCCGCCAGGAGTACTTTGGAATGAGTGGCCAGTTACATGGATTAATTAGAATGCTTTATTTTTCTTGCTATCACAAGAGTAAAAAGAGGCAGCCTTTGAAGTCAGAGAGAACTTGAATTTGCATCTATTCTCTGCCAACAGCCCTGGTTGTCTTATTTTTTGAAATGAGACTAATCACTCCTAGTTTATAAGATTCTCAGCCTATATGAAACAAAATATGAAACGTGCTTCTCTTCCTTAGTGGTACATATTAAAAAAAAAAAAAAAAACTCAATAACTGTTAATTCTCTCTCCTAAGACCAGACGTTTGCCACTGTGGTGTTATGAAATAATCAGTTTTTCAATGGTGTTCAACCGTGGTTTGTTACCAATAGTAAAATTCAGAAGCGGGCAATTGATTCACTTCTTAAGTATAATTAGCATATATTCAAGACTGTCCCTTAATAATACAACTCTCACTTGCTTCTTTATAGGATTTTTGAAAGGAAGATACAAATGGAAGACTCTCGGCTAATTATCTGGGAAGTTCTACTAGTCTCTAACCTTTATCTTTATCCACAAGGGTTTCTAAAATGACTGTGCCACACATCTGCCATTAAAAAACAAAATAATAATAATAAAAAAACCTCTGAAAGCTCTTTAGAAGACTATCACCTTAAAAAGAGCACTGTTACCAGCTCTGTCTCCATGAAGCTGATTAAAGTGGGTTGTAAATGTCTAGGATGAAACTGTAATTTCTATTACCTTAAAAAGCCAAAGGCCAGGTGTGGGGGCACATGCCTATAATCCCAGTGGCTCAGGAGGCTGAGGTAGGAGGATAGTGAGTTCAAAGCCAGCCTCAACAAAAGCGAGGCTGCTAAGCAACTCAGTGAGACCCTTCCTTGAAACAAAATACAAAATAGGGCTGGGATGTGGCTCAGTGATCGAATGCCCCTGAGTTCAATTTCTCATACCCCCACCCCGCAAAAAGCCAAAGCTCTTCCTGTGGAATATATGAAACACATGTCATAAAGCCTGTACCAGGTTTATACTGGTAAACTAAACAAACAAGTACTTCTAGTTAAAAAAAAAAAAAGTTTTGCAGGCAATTTCCAAGGACGAAATCATTTCCTATTAATCAAATGACAAAGCGACATTAAACTAGCCTCCACAGCTCTAATGGTCTCCCTGTAATCAATTTTTCTGTAGATGGCATTTATATTCAACTGTAGTTCACACTGTGAACTCAATTCAAAAACAACTTCTTATGTTACACTTCTGAGTAACAGCATGGGGCTGACATTTGGGCAAGAGAGAAAGAACATAAGTGCAAGAGAGAATAAAAGCTTAATGCTTCCTTTATGTCTAAATATGGATTGATTGCATATTTACAGCAAGAAAGAATCCAGCACCCAGCGCTAGTCAGTCAACGTCAGGGGCCAAATGGAGACAAAATTTGTAAACACTTTCTGCTCCTGTTTCTCAGTGCGTCTTTCTACGCGAGCAGGGCTTTGTTTGTTTTGCTTGGGGTATTTTTTTTTTATTTTTCTTTTCCTCTTAGAATTTATGTAAATATTTTCCTTCCTTTCGTTGAAAATCTAAATGCCTTGTAAGTGATGTCTGGGTGGATCACAGTATATTTGGAGATCCTCTGAGCTGCCTTTTGCAAATGTGTCATATCACTTAGCCACAGTCCGTACAGCTGAGTGGCTGAGGTTTATTAAATACAGGGACACCACTGTCATCATGGTCATCCATAGCAACAATAGTAGCACACTGAAGCAACTTTGTATTATGCAATTTTTTTTTTTCAATGTAGAAGTCCTTCAGTCTTCTAATTCTTTGGATCTTTGATGACCTATCCAAATATGCATTCTTCCAGGACAGGTATCTCTTCTTAGATATATCTGAGACTCTTATTTTATTCACAGTATTTTCATAATTCATTAGTATTTCAACTCCATCTTTGCTTACTTTCAGTTATTTTTCTACTACAAGAAAAAGTGCCTGAAGGCAAGAATCCCAAAAGCCACTATCTCTTTAGTGGATAAACAAATCATCTTATTTCCAGGAAAGAAAAAAAAAAAAAAAAAAAAAAAGGTTCTACCTCCTTTTTAGCTAACCCAATCAGACTAGGCAGAGATTTTGGTAAATATGAGCTCTGCTATCTCAATTCCCAGAGGAAGATCAGACATCAGACAGAGAATCCACACACAGTGACAGTTTGAATGTGCGATAGATACAGAATTTTTCGATGTCACCACGACTCAGAGGTGATCGTGATGATATCTCAAGGACGTGGAGAAATCCAAGTGAAATCCAAGGCTGGTATTTAGAATCAGGGCTATCTCCAACATTTCATTAAAGGGATTTCTCATGTAGGCGGTGGGTGTCCTTCCAAAAGAAAATTTCTGCCACGAATTTATAAAGAGAAAATTGGGCAGCAAAGAGCGGTTCCCTCCTGCTCTCTAACAATGCAACGATGTGCAATCCCCTCTAAAGAAGAATCACACACAACAGGAGGCACGGAGCGCTCATACGTGGCAGCCACTGGGTCGCCAGGGTGTCCGCTAGCCACATCTTTCGGGTCTCATTGCTAGGGCTAGAGGTACACAGCATCCTTGCTCCTCTCTCAGATGAGAAGGTGTATCCAGAGTTGTCAAATAAAGTGGACGCGTCACACAGATGGACGAGGGCTGAGCGGGAGTCACATCCAGACGACTGTCAGAGCTAGTTGAGGGGTAGGAGAGGAAGAGACTTTGAGACAGACTGGCCAAGATCGAGTGTGTCTTTTTTTTAATTTTTCATTCTATGGGAAAAGAGAAGAATGAAAATGTGGGGATATGGGAAGGCTAGGTTTGCATTTTAGGCCAAAAAAAAAATTTCAGAGCAGTTTGAGGCTTCATCTGGAGGAGGAGAGACTACTCAGACGGTTAGAGAGTGCATTAGTCAGCTATTCGTTGCTGTAACCAAAAGATCTGAGAAGAACAACTTAGAGGAGGAAAGGTTTGTCTGGGTCCTTGATTTCAGAGTTTCAGTCCATAGTTGGCTGATTCCACTGGTAGACGGGTGAACCCAGCCTAATTCCACCTGAAGATTGGGAGCCATCTCATCACAGAGTCATAAAAAGTTAATTTCTATTTTGCTATAAATTCCTGCGATTTCCAAACTTGCTTGGAATGCCTGCCCGTGCCTTGAACTCACGCACGCCTGGCTTTCCCTGACCAGATAACAATCCTCTCTGAAACCTTAGTGGCACCTCATAAATTCTGGTGTTGGGATCTAAATTGACTCCCTAACTTGAAATGTTGAACCATTTAGATCATTAACCTACTGTCTGCCTTTGGATTCTGCTTGTCAAAATCCTGTTATCTGTAAGTTCTCAAGACACCCCCCTTTTGCAACTTTTTTGTGCTATAAAACCTTGTTCCTGGAGAGCTGGGGTGATGATCTCTAACCCACGGATTTTGGGGAGAGACAGTCCCGGCCGGCCGGAATTACAAGCTTGCTTTAATTTGGTTTAAACTTGGAGTGGGTGGTCTTTTCTTTGCTTCGTGGTTTAATGGTGGAAGAGGAAATCAGCTCAGGACATGGCACCAGGAAGCAGATAGAGAGAGAAAGAGAGCTCTACTCACCAGGAACAAAATATAAACCCCAAAGGAACACCCCCAGTGACCTACCTCCTGCAGTGAGGATATCCAACCTGCCTATGGTTACCACTGTTCGTCCATCAGAGGATTCATCCACTGATTAGGTCACAGCTCTTATCACCATCTCACTTCTGAAATTTGCTGTATATTCTCACATGGAAGGTTTTGGGGGGGGGTACCTTATATCCAAAGAGAGGTATAATTTGAAGAAATTAACACAGGCTTGGAGTCACAGGCTCGGAGTTCCATATTCCATAACTGTGGCAGGCAGAAAAATAGTCTCCAATAAAGGTCCACCTCCTAATCCTCAGATCCTGGGGCTATGTAACTCTACGTGGAAAAGAAGAGCTTGTCTGTGGGATTAGGTTAAGGATCTGGTGTGGGCTAAACACCCTGGATTGTTCTGGTGGATTTGATGGGATCCTAAGGTTCTGAAGAAAGAGAGTCGGAGTTCAAAGAGCTGTGCTCACAGTAGCAGAGGGTCAGAGGGGAGAGAGAGAGAGAGGAAGCTCCCCCAGGGCTGCTAGCACTCAAAGTGTAAAATGGGAAGCAGGAATTCTCCAGAAGCCAGGAAATCCCAAGGAACAATTCTCCGGATTCTCCAAAGGCAGGGCGGTCCTTACCGACACGGAGATTTCTACTCAGGGAAACTATTCTTCACCTCTGAACTCTAAAAGCATATGACAATCCATTTCTATTTGTTTTAAAATACTGTCTGTGGCAACTTGTGACAGTATCACTAGGAAGCATTAGCATTCTGTCCTCATGACGTCTGACATGTAGGATGTCAAAAGACCGCGATGGAAGGTGGGCTGGTGTTCAGATACAGCAGGATAGAGATTTGTGTCACCTCCTTGCTCTCAAGGGCTTGTTGGCTATTATGTTAATGGCACTGAAGCATACAGGCTGGTGAAAGCCGAATTTTTAAGAAATACTGAAAGTAGATTTTTTTCACGAAATAAATTGGGACCTGCCAAAGATTTTGTATTTGATTCAATTCAGAAAGAACACAGAGGTCTTCACTTAAATCTTTCTGATTCTCATTTCAATTCTTCCCTTAGCAGATATACACAACCACTCCATTTTGGGGTGATGTCATTCTTGGTTCATGAAACCATTTCCAAAAGATATATATCTCCAACATTTTTATGAAGTGATTATGTGCTATTAGATGGAACCACCAGTTGTTTTCTTGGCATTTGATCCAAATTTCCATCAAATCCATCCAAGTTGTTCTGCCGAATAAACTTGATGTTAAAAAGAAAATTTTCTTCTTTAGAAGACATAGACTAGCACAAACTAATGCACATTGATGTTAGGCTGCATGGGCAATCAAATAGCAAATGCAGGTCACAGAAGAAAAGTTCTAACTGAGGTTTTGTATTTATCTTTTGCATGTCATATATCATGACATATCTCAGAAATGCATACGTATTTGTGTATCTGGACACACACAGCAATCTCATTCTGAAATACATGCTTCGTTCACTGTCCAGGTCTCAACCACCTTAAGCTGATCAACCAACGGGATGATGTCTATAATAAATCGACCTCAGTCCGGGGCTCCATGACTGCACTGAATTGTCTGTGAGCTTTTCACAATACAAATCTATGCTTTTTAAAACAAAAAAAAAAAAAAAAAAACAAGAAAAAAAATACCATTCCTACATGTTCCTAATCACCTTTGATTTTGCTTGAGATAGAAACTGAATTCCACCCAGAATTTTTGTGACGTTGGCGCCACTCCATCAGCTAGAACTGAATGTCTGGGCAATCTGAAAACCACTGATTGCTTGGAGATTTCCATTCCTAGCTGCAGAATAGCTGAATTCTGGATGACTTCAGAACAAACACAGAAACTTATCCTAATACAGGTGTCTGTCAATGACTACATCAGTTTAGTGCAGGTAGAGCAAGACGGGGGCAGAACAGAGCTCCATCTCTAGCTGTTCCATCTATGGGCATCCGTCAGAGGACAGCTCTCCAGCTGAGTAGATTGGTGCAGCACTGGTCTAGGAACTTGTAGTCCACACGTACTACTTCCTAGAAATGACTGACGCCTGAGAGTTCTGTTTGTCTCCCTCTTGATGGTTCCTAAGCACTTGGTATTTCCGATGGTCTTCTCGTTGTTAGCGCCTTGTTTGTACTCCACTGATAATTTAGGAAGGTAGTGAGGACAGAAAAATTTCTCATGAACAGATAAGAAAATTAAAGCAGAAAAAAATGGAATGCCTTGTCACTTCCTGTCATACGATGAGCATCAGTGATGTACCCAGTATTAGTACAGGTCCCTGAATTGGTACAGCTCTGGTACTGACTGGGCCATCACTGGGTCATCTGTCTAACCAAGGGTCTATTAACTAAGATGATTTCCAGGTTATTTTTGACCATAGTGAGTCTAAGCATAATGGGAAAAAAACCCTTAATATCACGTGATTTTCAAACTCTTCTCAACCGTCTTCCCCAAAACCCAAGAGTAGTAACAACACAGCATTCATAGGCAAGTGAGAGTTTGGCATTTTGTTGGTAGCATTGAATTTATGTCTTAGTCTTTCTTAAAATTCAACAACTACAGAAGTCCTCCCCTCATCCACAGTTTTACTTTTCATAGTTTCAGTTAATCCATGCTTAATGATAGACTGAAAATATTAAATGGAATATTAAAAAACTAAATAATCTATAAAATTTAAATTGCAAGCTGTTGTATTGTGACGAGATCTCCCGCTGTCCTGCTCCATCCAACCCAGGACATGAGTCATCCCTTTGTCCAGCGTATCCAAGCTGTATAGACTACTCACCCGTTAGTCATTTGGTAGCCATCTCAGTTATCAGATCAATAGTCAAAATACGGGTAATGTATGCCCATCTACTGTGTATGAGGGATATTTAAACATATAAAATTACAAAATATTCACATTATAGCTATGATTTACTCCTATTTGATCAGACCATTCCCAATTTTTCACTGTGCTCCACATTGTAGAATATGTGTTCATCACTGAACTCAGGCAGAGGGCAAGGGCAACTGTAGTAATCAGTGATCATCTCAGATTTAGTGGCCCCAACTATGTGACAGATGGCAGGGTGATTACGAAAGGGAGATGGGTGAGAGTCAGCAGAAGAGTTCATCCTTAAATTTCAGGGGCATCCAAGTAAAGTACAGTGACAGATATCCTCGGAGGAAAGATTTAGATATCCAACAGGGTTCACTGTAAGACTCAAATGATAAATAAAACAAAGCAAAAATAAGGAAAAAAATATTTACTCATCATTTACTAACGTGCAAAGTGCTTGTTAATAATTTTCACTTTCAACCTTGGACAACACTCTAGGAGGCCATCAATGCTAATTTTTCTCCATTTAACAGGTGCTACTGAGACTCGGAGAGAGTCTCAGCATTTCTGGGATGAGAGGTTAGTTTTTTAACTCATTTGGGGAAATGCAAACTGATGTCACCACTCTTCAGCATAACCCTCTTCTGTCTTTAAATACTGACAGCTCTCCATCCTCGGGAATTCCAGAAAGATCCCAAGAGTTTCTCTGGGTTGTCCCCAGAAGGTTTCAACAGTTATTGACATTAAAGGTACAAATGCGGTCACCACAGGAACCCAGCAGTAAGGTCCATTTATTACTTATGAAATGGACCCAGGGTAGGAAAGGGCTTCCAGTCACTGACCAGTCTCATTTTCCCAAGGGGGGGGTTGGATACTTACGGGACTTTTTGGTGGTGACGTTGACCGGGGGGCTTGAGGGACCTGTCCCCGCCGTGTTATAAGCTCTCACAGAAGCAAAGTAGATGGTGTTGGCTTTCAGTCCCGTGATGTTTTTGGTGGTGACATTTCCACTGACCCGGGTCCTACCAACCATGGATTCCTTGGAGTCGTCCGTCCAGTATAAGATCTGGTTATTCAAAGAAAAGAATAAGCCATTCACGGCTCTCCAACAACCATGGACTACAGGCATTTGGAGAGAGACAGTGTCAGAGACAAAAATGATTCCCAATTCCCACATTCACCGACGAATATGGCAAAACAACCAAATTACTGAAGTCTAATACATAAATAAAAAAAATAAAAGATGAAATAAAAGATACTCTATGTGAATACATATTCTTAATAAAAATTAGAGAACCCGGGCTTTCCTAAATTTCCAACCTTGTGTGAAGGTTATCGGCTTCAACAAAGAGTACATAACAAATCTGAGCAAAACAAATTTCATGCGTCAATCAAAGACACTAGCAATGATGTTCTGCTACTGCCATTAACACCAGAGTTCTTTGGATCATAGGGTAGTTAATAATTGAACTTATACTGATCCCTTTTCATGCTTTTAGACACAATAAAAAAATTTAAAAAAAGAGAATAAAGGGTAAATACCTATTTCTAAGCCCTTACAGCCTAGTTAGGAGATTAGAATAGCTATGTGGAATGAAACCATGGGATGTTTTCCAAAGATGTGAAACAGGGGAAAAAAAAAAAAACTATAAGAATTTGGAGAAAGACAACATGGATCAAAGAACAGTCCTAGAGATGAGCTTTGAGAAATAAATAGGGTTCAGATAAGAGGTGTGGCACTCTAGACATGGAATGGAAGGATACTACCAAGTGAGTTTAACTTAACCTCTTGTTTGGATCAGAAGGTTCATGTTAAAAGGAAAATGACCCTTAACATGGACGTGCCTCTTAAATTTTAACAAGTTAATATTGATGACAGGTGCAATGCTGTATATCAGGTTTCTAGAACTTACTCATCTTATTTAACTGAAACTGTGTGCCCTTTGAAATGCCTATCACTTGTTAATTTTCTGCTTATGATCACTTGGAAAGATTTTCTTCCCTTCATTCATTCTTTATCTTTAGACATTGCTATAGTTTAGATCTGAAGTCCCTCCCAAGGCCCCTGATTGAAGGTCCATGGCACTACCTGGGGGCATGGAACCTCTAAGAGGTGGGGCCTAGTGGGAGGAAGTTAGATCATTGCGGTCGCATCCTTCAAAAAGATATTGGGACCCTAGTGCCTTCCTGTGTCTCTCGTTGCTTCCTGGCTTCCTGGAGGTGAGCAGTTCCTTGGCCACATGCTCCCATAGTGAAGAGGTCCCTTGCCACAGACCCCAAAGCAACTGGCCAAACAATCATAACCTTAATCCACCAAAACCATGAGCCAAAATAGTCTTCTTTTTAAGCCGATTATCTCAGGTATTTGGTTACAGCGATGAAAAGCTGACCAATACAGACATACAGTACAACCTAGGTCAGGG
Source organism: Marmota flaviventris (assembly GCF_047511675.1). Taxonomy (NCBI): domain Eukaryota; kingdom Metazoa; phylum Chordata; class Mammalia; order Rodentia; family Sciuridae; genus Marmota; species Marmota flaviventris. The sequence goes on along the minus strand of NC_092517.1, from coordinate 7,305,395 downwards.
GTTCGGGGATGCTGTGCATGGACTGGTGCCTTTAGAGGAAGCGGAAAGTGCACCTAGATTACCTCGTAGCCTAGCACTCGTCCTGTGTTCCTGTTCCAGGCAATAGCGTTCCATGACACCTCCACTTCAGAAGCAGAGAAACTCTGGACGGAAGTTCCCTTTGGGGCCAGCTGAGGTTCTACCATCCAGACAAAGACAGAGCCATCCGTTAGCAGAGGGGCCTTCCAGAAAACCAATGCCACATGCACATCAGTTCTCAAGCGGAGCCAACCCAGAACTAAGGTCAACTCACCGTCTTCCCCGGAGTAGATGATGGACACGGTGCTCAGGGAGCCCTCTCCTTCGTTATTATAGACCCCCACTTTGACTTCAAAGGGAGACAGGGGCGTGATGCTGTCGTTGCGGTAGATGAACTTGGAGGATTCCACAAAGGCTACTCTCTCCTTGGTCCAGGTGGTCGAGCCCACGGGCCGGAACATGACGATGTATCCAAACCCTTCTCCGTTTTGCAGCTCTTCTGGAATGGACTTGGTCAGAATGTGATCAATCAGCTCAGCAAGGGGCCAAAGTACGGTAATGAGCTATTACAATATTTAGTGGTCATTCGGCATTTCTTTTATAGAAATGAACATAGGTCTTGGCCCTGTTTAGTGACGTACTGAAAAAAAATACTCTTACTTGGAATGCCAATAGGAAAATGATCCCAAAGAAAGGTTTTTAGAGCAATAGTTGAAACGTTAAAAATAAAAAACAAATCCTATACATTTATATCTAGTTCCTTAACCGTTCATGAATGACTATCATATGTGGTCTAAAAGATACATGGTTTCGAGATTAAAAACTAAAACATAATTCTAAACTCAGCACAGAATTCACTTAGTAACTGTTTAAAAGTCTATATGCTTTCATTTCACAAGAAAATCTTGTAAGATGTGGGTGATGAAATTATGTTACAATAGCATACCCTTTAAGACAGAACATTTCTCACAAGAAAGCATAAAGAATCTCCTAGTATCTTTAAAACCCATATCTTCATTTGTAGTGAAGCACTGTGTGTTTTTCCTGACATAAGCAAATATGTGATAATCTCCACAGAGATCAAATTCTATAAAATATATTCCAAAGCCTGAAATTATTCAAATCACAAAATATAAATAAGTACCCATTTCCCCAGAACTCTGTAAATAAGAAAAACGATAAGTAATCACATAGAATGAAGCAAAGGAAAAATGAATTTGGGGCTTGATTCTGGACGAGTATCCACCTGGTTATAAGAAACTTGTATTTAAAAACCGATGACTTTGGGTTGGGGTTGTGGCTCCTGGTACAGCACTTGCCTAGCATGTGTGAGTCACTGGGTTCGATTCTCAGCACCACAGGTAAATAAATAAAATAAAGGTCCATTGACAAGTAAAAAAAAAAATGTTTTAAAAAAATCAATGTTTTAAAAAAATCAAAACTTTGTTGTGTTTTTCCAAAGGAAATGCTTTTCTGATGCTTCCTTGATATTTTGGTAAACTAAAAATGCACACCTAACAGGGCATCATAACCTGAGTCCCTCAAGTTCACAATGACATTTCTGAGACCCTCCTTATCCGTTGGAGTTCATTTACTACACAGTTGCAGTATCCCCCAGAGTTACACCACGTCTGATGACCCAGCTACAGCACCAGAACAAAGGGACCATCTTGCTCAGCATCTGTGTGTTGTTCTAGTGCAAAAATCTCTGTGCTCTAGACTAGGAGAGGTGGCACATGCCTGTAATCCCAGATGCTCTGGAGTCGGAGGCAGAAGGATTACAAGTTTGAGGCCAGCCTCCACTAACTTAGCAACGTTCTAAGCAACTTAGCAAAACCCCATCTCAAAATAATAAAATAAAATAAAATAGGTCTAGGGATGTGGTTCTATGGTTAAGTGCTCTGGTTTCCATCTCTGGGATCCATCCCACCAAAAGAAAAAAAAAAAAAGAAATCTTTGGGCATGATAGTAACCAATAGAAACAACTTCTGTCACTTAGAGAGTTTGCATCTGAAGTAGGAGGACTGGGTGGTGGGCAATCACAGGGCAGGCAATATGCAGAAGGTGGTCGGTAGCAAGGGCACTGGTGCACCTAGAAGCTAAGTAAAAGAAGCTCTCAATTAGACACAGAGGAGAGAGGACTGAACTAGTAGCCAGGTGTAAAATTGGAAGCAGTGGAATTGGGAAGAACTGAGGCACAGGTGAGGATTACTAAAGCCAGAGATTGTTCACAAGAACAGGTGGTTCTGGACAGGACTCCTGTGCTCAGAACAGAGATGAACAAAGTTGCAGCTCTGCCTTTGACCAGGCTGCTAGGTTGCACCGACATTTCCCTGTCCTCGTTACTCTTTCCATGTAGCTTTAAACTAAATCCCCATTAACCAAGATGACCTGAGTGATTCTCTGTTTCCTGCCATGCGCAACAGCCTTAGAGATACAGAAAGTGAACAGAACAAGGAAGATACAGCTTCAGAAATGTAACAAGGATGCTGGGTCCTTCTATCAGTGTGTCTCTTCTTTTTGACAAGGAGACCAGCATTAAAGCAGTTGGTGAAACTAGGCCCATGCCAGTCATCCCAGTGGCTCAGGAGGCTGAGGCTGGAGGATGGCGAGTTCAAAGCCAGCCTCAGCAAAAACAAGGCACTAAGCAACTCAGTGAGACCCTGTCTCTAAATAAAATACAGAATAGGGCTGGGGATGTGGCTCGGTGGTCAAGTGCTCTTGAGTTCAATCCCCGGTTCACCCTACCACCACCAACCCCCCCCCCCCCCCCAAAACAAAACCCAAATAGTTGGTGACAGGAAGAGATTTGTGAGAATTTTAGAAACTTGCTGGAATATTAGACTTGTCGGGGAGGCTTCTCTGAGCTCAGATGTCATCAGAATGCTGACTCAGAATTCATGGAGAGCTGCATGTGTCAATTGACTACAAGGACTTTCTTGCAGGTTCAGTTGAACGGGAACCAAAGAGACTTCTTTTAAGTTTTTTCTTTTCTTTGTTTCTTTCTTTTTTTTTCATATGGACAGAGAGTCAGAGGATGAAGAAATGTGCATAGCTGTTTCAAGAAAGCAAAAATGAGAGTTTCCTCCTTTAAACAGAGAAAGGGGTCAGTAGAATGAAAATTTCTAGAGGGAGTGAAATCCATTGCGGATAGATAAAGACTAATGATTTAGTTTGCAACCACAGCGTCGTAAGAACTCAATCTACAGTTAGAAGCCAAGGCTCAGCAACCTCCACGCCTTCTAGCCAAATCTGGGGCTCAGCCTGGTTCTGAAAATAAAGGTTTCAGGAACACAGCCACCCATGTTCATTTACATGTGGCCGGTGGCTGCTGCTGAGCTACAACAGCCCAGAAAAAAGCTAGAGAAGGATCTTGTGGCCCACAGGTTGACTAATTTCACTCTCTGACCCTTTACATAAGAAAAAGTGTCCACTCTCATTATGAATGTCCACCTCCTATTTTATCCTACAGAGTTAATCTATGCTCATGTTTTCTAGGTCACATTCACCACGAGCCCCTCCAACTTAGAAGTGTTTGGGAGCATACAGCATGAACACGTGCAAATGTCCATTTTGCCTTTATTTATTTTGATCTGTGTCCAGCAACCAGACATGATATCCAACTTGTGGAATATAGCAATTGCTGATTCCTCAGAAAGGAATAACATGCACAGAATTCGTGAGCGTCCCACCCCATATATAGACTATAACATAATTAGCTATCGACCTTAAGGAATTTCTGACCACCGGGGAGAGAAAATAAGGTGTGAAACCAGCAAAACTTGCCCACTATAATGAAAATACTATGTGGCCTTTGCCGAAGCGATTCTCTTGGTAGACTCATGGGAAGGTTAATTAATTTGTGGAAAATATGTCCAGAGGGTCAAGAACAATAGGGCAGATACACAAGGACTCTTGCCCACCCTGAGCCATCAAAGTGCATGGGGGACAGTTCATTTTCTAACTCATGACAAACTAAAAAAGCAAGAAGAGGGAGCACTGGGTTCAAATGCTTCTCTGTCCAGTAGTAGCTTTAGTTTCCTCACCTGCAAGGGCTCTGTGATATGGGTTGGATATGAGGTGTCCCCCCAAAGCCCACGTGTGAGACAATGCAAGAAGGTTCAGAGGACCTTGCCATCGGGCTCCCCGCTTGTCCATACTCTTAAATGCCCGAGTAACTTCTAAAATGGAGAGAGATCTGCAAAGCTTACTGGTGGCAGAGTGAGAGAGCAAAGCTCCGGCATGCACAGACCTTCCACCCGACGTGGAGCAAACGTGCTTGCTCTCAAGTGTATAGTTGGAATCCTCAAAGAGGGATTGTCCATGAGCAGCCTTGAAAGGGACTCTGTCCCCAAAGATCACCTACAACATCAAGATTCTGGGCACAAACCACCAGAATCCAGAAACTAGGAAATGCCTTCAGCAGCCATTTGGATCTGTACTAAGGAATGATGACTGGGGGTCCTCCGTGGGAGCTCTCCAAGGGAACAACGTCCCACCCCAAACACAGTCACAGCCCACAGTGCCCTGTAAAACACTGTCTTCTGGCCATTTGCTATGTTTTATATTTGCCACGGCCAAATTACAAAGGGATCAACCATTAGCACCTAGCACCTAGCACCTATTCTACCCCTTTCCTTTCCTCCCACTCCGACCCTCTAGAACCATGGAGAATCCAGGGATAGCACAGTGAATGAGTGCTATGGCTTAGATATGAAGTGTCCCAGGAAAGCTCTTGTGTGAGACGATGCAAGAAGGCTTAGTGGTGAAATGATTGGGTTATGAGAGTTGGAACCTAGCCAGCAGATTAATCCAATGATATGAATTAAATAATGGTAACTAGTCAGGTGGGGTGCGGCTGGAGGAGGTAGGTCACTGGGGGGCGTGCCTTCAGGGTTTATATTTTGTCCTCGGGGAGCTGAGCTCTTCCTGCTTCTCTGTTGCCATGTCCTGAGCAGCCTTCCTTGGCCTCCACCTTCCGCCATGTTGTCCTGCATCACTTGGGCCCAGGGCAATGGAGCCAGCTGTCTCTAGACTTCTGAAACCAAGGAGCCCCACATCAGCCTTTTCTTTTCTCCTTGTTCTTGTGAGGTCTTTTGGTCACAGTCATGAAGAAGCTGAGTAAAATAATGAGGAATGGGAAATTGGCAGAGAAAATGGAGGAGAGCTAAGAACGGACTCTCCTTTCCCTCTCCTGCTACAGCATCAGGGGCCAAGACAGTCCTGAGACGCTAGAAATGAGAGACTGGCAGAAAGTCTAAAGATAAAAGGCCAGAACCAAATTTGCCATCCGTACAAGTCAAGTCAATATGATATTAAACACAGTGAGCAGAAAAGGTATTCCACGGGCCTAAATATTCATCTGGATGCTGCAAAGAACAAGTCCACAGGATACAAAAAGCAATGTTAGAGCAACAACCATCCTCGGCCTGTTGGCTAAGGGGTTCACCTCCCTCACATTAGAATAGTTCTAATAATAATAATAGTAATCTAGTAATAATTAATAATAATAATAATTCTAATAATAATCCAGCTCAACCAGAACTGGTCCTAAAGAAAAGGCTACCAACCAATGCTCCCTAGATATTGAAGTTGTTTTTCTTATACTGGGGAGAAAACTGTGCTGAGTTACTCATCCTCTCACCCCTTAGTACGAGTTAGAATTTCCTAATACCACCCCTAAGTCATTCATCATCAGAACAGTGTATTTTTATCCCATGTATTTTCATATATTCGCAAGAGTGATCCAATAAATCTTTTTGTGTTGTTTTGTTTTTTTTTTTTCCTTCAGTGTTCTTCCTGCCTGGCTAAATCTTTTTTCCTTCAAAATAACTTAGTTGGACATAAAATTACCTCCCACGTAATGACGAGTTCGGATCGGCTTCCTCCACCTCCGCTGACGCTTACCGGGGCCACAACAGGTACTGAAAGAAATCAAGAGAAACGGTTGGGGTGGGGGTTGGGGGGGGGTAGCAATTATTAAAGCACATCTTCATCAGGAAGAAAAATTCGTTTCTGGGTTTCACCTTTCAAAAATCCCACCCAGGCACACTGGGAGAGAGAGAGTCTTGCATTTTTAATGAACATAAATTATGTTTACACAGATCCAAAATTTCTAAGAGGAGAGAGGACACAGTTGTGTTTGATGCATGAGCACCCCGGCTCCAAAATTAATTAAAAATCGAGTAACGTCTTGCATTTGACATTATTATGCATCATCTACTAATTGGCAAAATGATGTTCCATTCAGATGGTATCAGAGATACCGCTGATTTAGTACCTAATTATATAGTTGGGCTGTAAACAAGTTACCGTGGCAGTATATTAATTAATTATTTTTGTCAATAAACAAACTAAAAAGAAATTTTTTTTCTCTCCTTATTTGCCATCAGGGTATCTTAACTTTTAAAAATGAAATTCTTAAAAAAATATGTAAATGAATGAGTTTTTATTTTATCACCTTGTGTTTGAATCTCACAACTCTCAGGAAAGAGTAAGAGGGGCTTGTCCCTTTTAGAGTCAGAATTTTCTCATGTAAAGAAGGTGACTCTGAGGAGCATCCCTGTATCCCCCGTGGAATACTCAGAAACCAATAATTCTGATGAATCATACAAAACAGTGCCCTTCAGCTATACCCTTCTGAGGATGAGTGTAATAAATAAAGTTTCCAGGCAAATTGCAAAATTGACCATTGCTATTGTGTCATGTATAATGCAGTGCATGATCAGGTGAGGCTTTGTAGGTGTGGAACTGTTAAAAAAAAAAAAAAAAAAAAGCACTATTTTTCTTGAGAAAAGGACAAAGGTATCCTGTACCTTGGATAGTGATAACGCTGCTGAGTATGCTTTCAGGTCTGCTAGTTATGTGGTGCGTGAACGATGTGAAATTACGTCTGGCCATTGTGACCGATATTGCAAGGTGGGGTTAGAAGCCATCTGGGTAGGGCTGGGGACCAACCGGCTTGCTGGGGTTAAAAGAGGCCAGGCTTCTCTGCTCACGGCAACTTTTCCCCACCGTGCACAGACCATTTCAGGAAATCTAGTATTTCATTTCCTTGCATTTCATACACATGCTTATCTCTGTCCGCAACACAGCCAGAAGATAATCTGTTCTTTTACAAAACAGCATCTGCCCAACACGCATTTTCCTCTTCAAATTTACCCTTGGTTTTTTGTTTCCTTCTAATTTTATGAAGAAGATCACTAGAACCTACAGATGCTTTCTCTAATATGCAGAAACTAGGGATTAAAAAAAAGGGAATGAAATAGGGGATCTTCCTTAAAATAGAAGGAGATCAGTACAGTAAAAGGGGGGAAGAAATGGGAAGGAAGTTGGCCCAACGATGCTATGTGCATGCAGAAATATATCATGATTTTGTTCCAATTTTATATATGACTATAATATGCCCATTAAAAATAAATCAATGGATAGAAGGAAGATCAATAGAGTAGAAGGAGGGAACAGGAAAGTACTGGGGATTGAATTGGAACAAACTATGTTAATAGGCATTTACGGATGGATCAAAATGAGCCCCGCTATTCTGTACAACTATAATGCACTAACAAAAATATTAGGGAAAAAAAAACCCCAAATCATTTGAACCTTGACCTATTTTCTTAATCTTTTTAATACCTTTGGTCAAAATTTCCATCAATCAGGATAGATTCTACCCGGCCACTGGGTTGACAGTGCTTGGCAGGTTACAGGGACATTATTTCAGGGCCTTTGCCTCATTGAGGTGTGTACAGCAAATTGTTGGAAAAGAGACTTGGGGTTCGCTCTCTCTAAAGTTTCCAGTTTACTGTGAAACATAAAGTTCCATTCTTTATTTAATTTTCAGATTAACTACAATAAGGCTGAAAACCATATTGAGAAGAAATTGGGTCTGTGAGGATGGGGGAGAGGAGAGGATAGGAGAGAGGAAGGGGAACTTCAGCAGGATTCGTAAACTTGGGGGAAATCAGGATAATAGCACAGCTCACTGTGGAGGACAGCGTTCATGGTCAGTACAAGGTGGTACACAGATTGTACGCTAGAAACTCCATAGTTTGGGTCAACTTTGCCAAAGATACCCAAATTAATAATAATAATAATAATAATTATTATTATTATTATTATTATATCAGCTGTAAACAACCAACCAGAAACCAAAGCTAATATCCAGAGTCATCAGTCCACACCTAGAGATTCTGATGTCAGGCTTGGACATTTCTTGGTTTACACCCTTTCTCTGGCTAACCTCTTGCTCATCTAAGTTGAGGCTCACTGTTATTTGGAGAATGCTGTGTTCACAGCTGTTCCTCCTAATCCAAACTCTGCCCAAACAACCAGCTAACATCCTGATCCTCATCTTCCTCTCCTGTGAAGGGAAGGAACTTCTTCTCAGCCCTACACCTGCTGCATGATTTAATTAGATGTTATTGCTGCAAATCATATTTTTTTCTAGAGCCAATCCTCTGATGGAAATATGACATTAGGCCCCGGGGAGGCAGCTCAGTTGGTAGAGTACTTGCCTAGCATGTATGAAGTGCTTGGGTTGATCCCTAGCCACACACACTCACACACACACACACACACACATTACCTTCAGTTTAGAAATTGAATTATAACTATGCATGTCTTTTGAAATGAGCTCATGCTAGTTCAACCAAGCCAGCCACAGTGACGTGACCCTTTTTTTGTAGGACTGGACAAGAAGATCAACTTTACGAGCTACCAGAACAAGTTGATATGCTGTCACCCTGGATGCGGAAGTTTGAGCCTAACAAAGAGGATCTATTGAGAAAACCTCAAGAAGACTGATTCCAAGGCCAGTTCCACCTACGTTCTGCTGTTCAGTGTACCAGTTGGTGCTTAATTAGAGCTTCTGTTAAATCAGTTGAGGGTTTACCTCATTTGCGTGGGCAGGGATGCATGCTCTTGTCCAATGTCGCTGTAAGTAGGTCAGAGTTGAGAAACAGATGAATATGTATGGCTACCTGCACCAGAGACTCTTGGAATTCTTGGCTACCACATCTCAACGAAACAAGCAGTCACTGGTTGGCATCTACCGACCTGCAGAATCTCTATTAGATTTTTTTGCTAGAAAATGGATAAGACGCACAGATGGCTTCTGAGATGCTCTTATTCTGATAGTCTTGCTAAGGGGTCACCATCTTTAATTCGACCCACTGTTCAAGGAAGTACACCTTGCCTGGTACAGATAAAAATGTAAATAAAAATGAGCATCCCTTGCTCACTGCCACGTCCTACAAGACCCATAAAAATACTTCTTAATTTTTTTTTTCTATTTCTGCACTTTTCAGAGACATTGATTCCTTACCTGACGCCTTGGTTCTCAACAATTCCGATGGCTTACTCGGCTCTCCGATGCCAATGCTGTTCCCGGCGACAACCCGAAATTCATACTCCACCCAGGGACTCAAACCAACCACGGTGGCATTGTGTGTCTGACCGTTGAGAATTTCAGGGACTAAAAACAAAGGGACACTTACGGCGATGGATTGGCACTAGCCAAAAACAAATGATCATGTGAAATGATTATTAAATTTAAAAAGCTGTAAAATTACATTTGTTTACGTTAATAAATTTAAAAGTCTTTGCTTTTGGTGGTTGTTAGAACATAAAAGCACCTGTGTCACTTACCTGTAGCAACAGCTTGCCAACCCACAGAAAAAGGTGTCCGCGTCTGAATTGTGAATATTTGAATGGGACTGTTATTATCCGGGCCTGGTGTCCACCTTAGCTGGGAGGTGGTACTAGAAATGTGTTCTACTCTCACATCCTCTGGGGGACCTGGAGGACCTTGAGAAAGATATTTTATGATGACTGTATTAGCGAATTATTTTTTAAATATATTTTTTTAGATGTTGATGGGCCTTTATTTTATTCATTTATTTATATGCGGTGCTGAGAATCGAACCCAGTGCCTCACACATGCCAGGTGAGGAGCCACCACCCCATCCCTGTATTGGAGATTTTTAAATGCTGTGATTGATAAGGACGGTCTATTTCTACCTGTTACGCTTAGAAAATAAAATATTGACAATCACGTGTGTGTGCAGCACATAATTGGAGATTAAGTCCTATTAACTCAGCTTACACAGTAAAGCATCCGTGTGGAAATGCTCCCTCCAGAGATTAGAAAATGCTAGACACCGGGGGAGACTGTATAGCAAGCAAAAACTGAGAAGAGCCTCTTTTAAATTCTCCTCTCAAAGATGAATGCAAGGAAAAGCAGGTAGAAAGGATAACTACAGATGCAGGTGGACTTTTCTCTGACAAGAATGGTTTCTTAATATGCAAAGTCTAAGATTATGGCACTAGCAACACTGGTCAAGCCTGATCATTTATCATAAACAGACAAAAGCCAATCAAATGAATGCTCACCTCGAACAATGACATCGGCCACAGCCGACAGACGTTCGAGAGTCGTCTGCACCGTGCAGAGGTATTTTCCTGAATGGCTCAACTGAATATTCCGTATCATCAAATCCCCGACGGATTCCTGTAGGTAGAAAGAGAGAAAAAAAAATGAATAAGGGTATCATCATGCACAGCAAGTCTTGTTATTTTATAGAGCTGGATAAATATTAAATATAAGGCTGCTCTGAAATCTGAAGACATTAGGATTATTGTAGTTTCTATCTTTGATGCCTTTGACGATCCCCTTTATTATAATTGCATCTAGGAACCAAGTATTTCTATGAGACCCATAAAACAAAACACAACAAAACAAAAACAGATGCGGCTTCATGAACAGTGATTATCCGCACAGATAATATGGGGAGAATGATTATGAGTGACGGTGATTCACGGGAGGGTCTTGATTCCTGTTATTAAGCTCCCAGCCATGGCACACACTTACTCCTCCGATCCTTTCAAAGTGAGTCACTCCTTTCTTTAAGTCGATGACATCACCATTGAAAGACCACAGGAACACCACGTCCATGGAGAGGTCATGGGACACCTGGCAGGGGAGGACGATACTCTCTCCCACGGTGACATCCATTGTGGAAGGGGGGACCGTAATGACAGTCCTCTCTATTGAGAGAAGAAGAATTAAGAAAAGCCAATAAAATGCCAACCTCTGGGTAAGATATATATATATATATATATATATATATATATATATATATATATATATATATGCAGGTATATATATGATTTTTAAAAATTATTTTTAAATATTTATTTTTTAGAAGCAGTTAGACACAATACCTTTGTTTTATTTTTATGTGGTGCTGAGGATCAAACCCAGGGCCTTGCATGTGCTAGACAAGCACTCTATCACTGAGCCACAATCCCAGCCCCTATATATGATTTTTAAAAAAAGATTTATTTTATTTTTTTTGGTACCAAGTATTGAACCCAGGGGTGCTTAGCCCCTGAACCACATTCCTAACCTCCCCTTATTTTATTTTTAGTTTTGAGACAAGGCCTTGCTAAGTTGCTGAGGCTGGCTTTGAACTTGCAAAACTTGCAATCCTTCTGCCTCAGCCTCCCGAGATTCTTGGACTACAGACATGTTCCACTGTGCCTGGCTAAACATATTTTTGAATCATATGCAATCATTTAAAGTCACCCGAAGTTCAACCACATTCAGTGTTTTTTTTTCAAATATTCTGTATTTATATAGCTTATGACTTATAATGAAAGGTATCATTTTATTCATACCTCATATGAAAACACTTTACAGAAAACTACAGACCTCCAAAGCCAGTGTTCCATAGGTATAGAGTGTACCATGCTCTTTTAAATTTTTATTCTAAAATTTCAGTCATAACCTTGCAATTTGCACAGTGGTTATAACCCTAAAGAGTCTCTGTTACCTTCAGACCCCATCAGACCAACTGTGTCCCTAAGGTTATAACCACCATAGTTCATGTAGAGTGTGATAATCATATGCGTTTATTTAAAAGTATGAAAGCAACGTATTTTTTCTATTTCTGACATACTTCTGATCATAATTTTCTATTTAAGCTAAACATGAAAAAAAAAACACCCACATTTTCCTTCTTTAATCCGGAATTTGCAATAATAGAATTTTGCATCCATCATAAAAACCTTCCCACTGGAGATGACAGTCTCAATGTCAACCCCTTGTCACAGGCAACAGCATTTCACTGACTAATATTTCCAAGGACAATTCCGAAAGTGCTCTGGTTGTAGACAAGAGTCCTGTATTTTTTTTTTTTTTTGATTAAAAGAAACTCACAATGAAATAAGCCAATCCCACAGAACCAGAGGTCAAATGTACTCCCTGTATGGGGATACTGACTCACACTAAGGGAGGGAATAGAAGTTCATTGGATTAAAGGGATGGGAACAGGAAAGACGGTAGAACGAAGTGGACATCACCTTCCTATGTTCAGATATGAATGTACGACCAGTGTGGTGCCACGTCATGTACCAACACATGTATGTATCATATGTCAAAATACAGTATATTATTAAGTATATGTAAAAAGAGCAAATACATTAAACAAAAAGAAACTCACAATGATAATGGTTATGGTTTGGATATGAGGTGCCCCTTCAAAGCTCACGTGGGAAACAATGCAAGAACATTTCAGGGGTGAGATCATTACATTAGGAGAGATACAATAATTGGTGGTTTAATCCACTGATGTGAATTAACTAGGTGGTACCTGTCGGCAGGTAGGGTGTGGCTAGAGGATGTGTGTCATTGAGGTTGTGCCTTTGGGGTTTATGTCTTGTCCCTGAGGAACAGAGCTCTGTCTCCTTCTGGTTGCTGTATCCTAAGCTAGTCTCCTCTGCCATGATGTTCTGCTTCACCTTGGACCCAAAGCGACAGAGCCTACCAAATCTCCAGAACTGTAAGAAATCGGCTTCCTTTCTTTATGAAACACTCTTGCGTCACAGCAACAGCCAACAAAGACAGGGTGTCCGTGTATTTTACAACAGAGGGTCGCATTAGTATTCAAATGTTTAAAAACTTCCCAAGCGTTCTTCGTCCAGACTTAGAAGTGGAAAGCAGACTGTCACAATCTAGGGTTTTAAGGGACGTATTGATAAAAGAGTCATGGGAAAGAGAAGCGTGCATTCTACTTCAGAACACAATGAAGAAAATTCCTCATTTGGTTTCAATCTGTCTTCAAGCTTTAATTTTCAAGAAATATTTTTCTTCTTTTATTAGATTCATGCACTTTTTTTCTTCTAATCTTCTCTAGGGAGGGGTTTCAAGAACAGTTTTATGTACCATGTTCATTGTTAATTCCAAGCCTCCTCCCCATCTCTCCCACCAAATCAGAGTAAACGATATCTAATATTTTAAGAAAATCTTATAAGACTAGGGAAAACTTTTTCCTTTTGTAGTGTCTTAAAAAAATAATTAATATCTTATTTATGTGTGTAGGAGAATAAGTTGCCTCATTGAATATGATTAAACATTTGAGATGGTACAATAATGTAATTTTTGAAACATTAAAAATGAAAGCCACTCCTCCCATCTATGACACCCACACCCACACAGTGACAAATTACGTCTTAAAAACAAAGCTTGTTGGTAGTACAGTAATAATGAAATAATGACTAAAAATTCAAGAATAAGATACAGTGGCATTAGAATTTGATAAGATGGTCTTGCTTGGTTTTCTGAAAACTCACGTTTAGAACATCAAAATTTAAATTTTTAGCAGCTACCTTTTCCGTGGATAAAAATGGGAAGTGACATTAGTGACTCTTGGCAAAGGCAAGGTCATAAATACTTTTTGTTAAGTTTTCATTTTGCAAAGGATCTTTCTGCCAATTTGTCTTTTTGAAACCATTCAGAGTTTTCTTTAGACTGCAATATGAGTCTAAATTCTTTTTTGTTTTTTTTCTTTAGGTACTGGAGATTGAGCCCAGTGGTGCTTAAGCACTGAGCCACATCTCCAGATCTTTTGGTTTTTTATTCTGAGGCAGGGTCTTTTTAAGTTGCTTAGGGCCTCACTAACTTGCTGAGGCTGTCTTTGAGCTTCACATCCTCCTACCTCAGCCTCCTGAGCTGCTGGGATTACAGGCATGTGCCACCACATTCAGCTGTTAATATAAGTTTCTGAAAAAATTACTTTAAAGTATAAATTTTAGAACATCTAGAGCTGATTGTTCTCATGGAACAAATTTTTTTGGTGGGGTACAAGGGATTGAACCCATGGGGGCACTTAACCACTGTGCCATGTCCCCAACTCCCTTTATTTTCTATTTTGAGACAGGATCTCCTTAAACTACTTAGGGACTAAGTTGCTGAGGCTGGCCTCAAATCTACAATTCTCCTTCCTCAGCCTCTCAAATCACTCGGATTACAGGCATGTATCACCATACCTGGCTTGGAATCAATTTTCTAAAAAAGATTAAACCCTATTTCTTTCACTATAAAATCCATTTTGTGTAAGCCTGAATTGAATTGTTAATGTACATGTATACAAAAAAAAAAAAAAAAAAAAAAAACTTTTATTTTTTGTATGGCATTTTCTGTAACTTTGGAGGAGTTTCTTTAAGAAACCATAAGTGAACTTTCATGATCTGGGTCTAACTCACGATGCCAGTTATTCATTCCATTGCAGTATCTTCAATTATAATGAAAAACTCATTAATAACTGGCTCCCCTGGAGCTTCATATAAAAATAGGGTTTTGTCCTTAAATGGAATAATCTTCAAATTAAATTTTTATTCCTAACCCCGTGAATATTAGCTTTGCAATGTTGCAGAAATGTTCTAAACCCTAGATTTTAAATTCTTTAAAGAATCTGAGTCACTCTGGGATATGCTTTATGGTAGTGTCCATATTCAAGTGGGGAAAAAAATAGTCTGTGATAATTTACTAACAAAGCCTACTTCTTGACCCCAACAGTCACTGCCCTGGTTCTCAGGCTGAGCGTTAGCATTTCTGTGAATGCCACAGGGCTAGCTCTGGCATGGGCAGGCTGGCCTCCTCCCACCCTGGACCCTGGGGCTGACTGAGTCCCTCCTTACCCCACAGGCTTTGCTGATATCCACTCCAGTTCTTGATGCCCATATCGCCTCCACCCCTATGGGCTCAGGACCTGATGTGCTCACGCCCGGCAGGCTGCAGGACCCAGACGGCAGCTATGCACACATGCACACACCTGCACAGGGCACCCACAGCTTGCATGAATGCTACCTGTGGGTCCTCAGGCCTGACTGGGCTGGGGTGTGCGTGGGTTGCTGCCATCGAACTGTAACCACTTACTCACAGCACCACCAGTGCATGCGTGTGCTCCACCGTCCCACTAAACTACATGAAAAGCAGGCTCAGAGACAAAATAACTAAGAATGTCAAAGCCATAACAGCAGAACTTTAAAATAAGCATGGGGCATTCCTGAGCAAGGGTCCCTGTAAGAGTGAGTTACCTGTTCATCACCCTGAATGCCATGATAAGAAAGAGTCTCTTTCTAGGCACAGTGGTTCACGCCTGGAATCCCAGCAGCTCAGGAGGCTGAGGCAGGAGGATTGCAAGTTCAAAACCAGCCTCAGCTGGCCCTAAGCAACTTAATGAGACCCTGTCTGTAAATAAAAAAAAATAAAAAGGGCTGGGGATGTGGCTCAGTGTTGGAGCGCCCCTGGGTTCAATGCCTGGAATGAGAAAGAAATATTCTCTGACATAGAAGAAGAAAGCAGAGTAGAATATGTTTAAGCAAAGGTGGGTGGGCACGAGTGGGGGGAATGGGCAGACATTGCTCACAGAGTAAAAAGTTTCAGTTAGACAGGAGGAATAAGTTTCTGACATCTATGGCACAGCAGGGTGACAATAGTTAATAATAATGTACTGTATATTTCCAAATCGCTCAATGAGTAGATTTTTCCATGTTTTCATTACAAAAAGAATAATAAGCCTGCTATGTGATGGATATGTTAATTAGCTTTAATCATTCCACAATGAAAATGTGTTATCAAAATATCATATTGTGCTTTATGAATATATACAATTATTTGTCAATTAAATTTTTTCAAAAAGATAGTGGAATCTATTTCCTAAAAGATATGAGGAGTATGAGAAATAAGAAGCAAGCAGTGGTATAATGGCATTGCAGCATCTGCACTGTGACAAATGGAATATACCTACAAAGAAATACCTCTGTGCAGTCAGATGTGATACACAGAAAAAGGAATGTGTGTTTATTTGACCTCCCTTCCTCCGTGAGCATCCTCCGTGGATAAAGCAATGCTTGCACAAGAAGACTCTTTTGTTTTGGTACTGGAGATTGAACTCAGGGGCACTCGACCACTGAGCCCCATCTCCCCAGCCCTATTTTGTATTTTATTTAGAGACAGGGTCTCATGGAGTTGCTTAACACCTTGCTTTTGCTGAGGCTGGCTTTGAACTTGAGATCCTCCTGCCTCAGCCTCCGGAGCTACTGGGATCACAGGTGCACACCAGTGCATCAGGCAAGAATTTTCTTAATGACTGTTCCTTTCCCCAAACCACATGCAGACCTGCCCTAATGCTGTGGAGGTGGCTGTCTAGGGGGCCATAAGGTCCCTGATTGCTAACTTGAATAGTTAGCATCTGTAACCCTGCATAGCCCCAGCTCAGAACGCAAAGCAATTGCCCACAGGAACAAAATCACCACCATTGCAGAGACTAGGAGAGGGGAACTTGGGCTACAAAAGCATCCAAAGTCTTCCAAGCTGCTTCAGGGCAAGACCAAGGATTTTTGAGCCCAGGAACTCGTCTTTGGCTGACACCTTAAATTCTTCAGAATCCCAAGCAGCTGAGAGATTTCTTCAAACCACTCACACCACAGAATAGGACACGTGGGTGTGTGCACACCCCTTCTCCTTTCCCAGGAGTGAATTTTTTTTTTTTCCAGTGGAATCGGGGAAGGAACTTGGAGGCTTATTAACACCGAAACACTTCTCAGTGTTTATGGATGACTGAGATCATTAGAGCCCAAATCGCCACAGATGAAGCAGAAGCAGCATCCGTCTGCAAAGCTCTGTCACTTGTGAAATGTGGTGGAGCTGCTTTCTCATGAAAGGAAATGAAGGGATACTTACTCCCTTGCATCCCAGGCCATTTTATATACCTTAGGTAGAAAATTGGGACCAGTGGTCTGAAAATTCCAGTGTGCCTGAGAATTTCCTGGAGAAGTTATTTAAAATGCAAATTCCTTGGCTCCTACCCGAACTAGAGATTCCACCGACCTGCAGGGAGACGCCAGCCTATAGACTTCAACAGGCTTCTCCTGCTGATTCGGTGAAGGTACTCTGAGGACCACGCTTTGAGACACATCCCATTAGGTTTTTTGAAATGTGAACCTGAAATTCCTATGGAAGGGAATCTAAGGTCTAATTAAACATATTGTCAGAAAGTCTAGGAAGCTGTGGCTTCTGCAGAAAGTTCATTGCCAGGATGATAATATTATTGTTTTGTGAAGTTTTAAAAATAAAGATAGAGTTCTGCACTTCATCTTTTTTTAGTGTTTCATGGAATGTTTTAGCATATAGAAAACTCTAAGAATCCCTGGATTAAACAAATACCTCAATTCAAGGTTTCCTACATTTGGCAGAATATGGAAACTTTTTTTTTTTTTTTTTTGGTGGGTGGGAATCCTGGGGATTAAACTCAGGGGAACTTGATCACAGAGCCACATCCCCAGCCCTATTTTGTATTTTATCTAGAGACAGGGTCTCACTGAGTTGCTTAGTGCCTTGCTTTTGCTGAGGCTGACTTTGAACTCGAGATCCTCCTGCCTCAGCCTCCCGAGCCACTGGTTTTTCTTATGTTCAGATTGCCTAATATATTTATTTATCTTTATGTGGTGCTGAGATCAAACCCAGAGCCTCACACGTGCTAGGTGAGTGCTCTACCGCTGAGCTATAACCCCAGCCACATCATCTAATATTTTAAAAACACTTTCTGAAATATGGATGGATGAAATCTTCTGATATATACGATTGTCCTGCAAATAACTGGGATAAGTGTTGGGGAAGGAAAGAAGGTTACAGATTAGATGTCAGGTTAGTTATGAGTTAATGAGTTACATCTAGTATAGATATTAGATATGAGGTTTTTGTTATCAGCAGGGGCTGGTGAGGACATGAGAGATCCTTGTACTACATTCTTCATTTTGTGTGTTTTTAAGACTCATTAATAATAATAATAATAATAATATTAATAATAATGTCTGGGGTAATTATTTATCTACAGTACATAGAAGACTATCTTCTGCTCAGCTCCTACAGTGAGGAGGACTGACCCCTGTTTGACGATTACTGTAAACATAAATGACATTCATAAAGAGGTCATTAGCTGCACTCTGTGGTGCGAGACTGTAACTCCGGCTATTCAGGAGGCTGAGGCAGGAGGATCATGATCTTGAGGTCAGCCTGGGCCCCACAGTGAGACCTGATCTGTCTCAGAAAACGAAACAGCAGCAAACGATAAAAAGATCATAAAATTACAGATTTCAATATTTGCCATTTTCAATCTATATTGGAGAGAAGTCATTTTATTAAAATAGCTTGATAAAGTCCTCCTATTTTTAAGGAGTCTAGGGAAAGCTTTAATAGAATATATGATGTCTTTGATGAATAGCTTTATTCAAATTCACACTGTCCTAGTCACTAATGATCTTTCCAGAATGTACCTTCAATTACAATCACTCCACCAGACATGAAAACCAATCATATCAAAACGTAGGTCAGAATCGTTTAGCACGGTTTCTTTAAACACAAATGGAATTGGTCCTACTGGTGGCCAAGAGACTCGTTCCATTTCTTAATTCCCAAGTACATTTTTGGAAACCAGGGAATGGCAATCAAACGTGTATCTGGTCTCATCTGACCATACACACAATACTACTCTTCTCATAGCTTTATTTGGCTTTTCTTTGGTACCTTCAACTTGGCTAAAATCTTCATCTGTGAATCATAATCTTTTAGTGTCAATTTCCAAGATAACAACTGTTAAAATGATTCAGAAGTTGTCAACTGCTCTCAAAGGATGGAGAAATGCATGTGACAAATAATCAAACTCTTCTTCCTCTTTACAAAGAGGTTCTGCCTTTGTTACTCTATGACATTATAGGAAATGTTGCTAAGATACCGATAAAAAGTAAACTAGGATATAAATAGTACTTCAAACAGGTGACAAAACTTCTCTGATATTTTCTCTCACTATTTAACTTATGAAGGCTATAAATAAATACTTTAGAGATTTGGTCCTCTTCCTAATTCCTCAGAATCTCCAATTGTGGTACACGTTAACACGGTGATAAGCCAACCTTTTCCAATTGCTATTTATTTCTCCTATCTATATGATTCACATCAGGACAGTATTTCTTCTAACTCTAAGAACTGAGGTAGAAGCATTTATTTTAGGACAGATTTAAAAGTGTCTACATTTCCAAAGAAGATGACCAACAGGTGTATGTAAAGATGACTGACATCACCAGGTAAGGGCTGGGAATGTGATTGAGTGGTACATACAGCACTTGCCTGGCATACATGAAGCCCTGGGTTTGATCCCCAATACTGCAAAAAGAAAACAAAACAATGACCCCAACACTGAACATCACCAATCACCAGGGGATTGTAAATCAAACCTCATACCTATCAGGATGGCTATTACCAAAAAGATAAAAGGTAAGAGTTGGCAAGGCTGTGGAGAAAAGGGAAGCCTTGTACACTGCTGGTGGGAATATTAACTGATATCGCCATTATGGAAAACAAGATGGCGGCTCAGAAATTTAAAAAAATAGAATTTCCATATGATGCTGCAATCCTCATTGTAGATATAGACCCCAAAGAAGTGAAATCAGTGTGTGGAAGATTATCTACACTCCCCACATTCACTGTTGCATTATTTATAACAGTCAAGATATAGAAGAAACCTAAGTGCCCATCATTTATGAATGGATAAAAAATGTGGGATATATATATCTATCATGAAATGTTGTTCAGCCTTAATAAAAGGAAGTGCAGTCATTTGTGACAAAATAGGTAAACCCAGATGAAAATTATGGGAAATAAGACATAAATAGAAAAATGAATCATGGATTGAATTAGGTGTGAAATCTAAAAAAACAAAACAAAACAAAAAATATCAAGTTCATACAAACAGAAAGTAATTGGGTGATTCCCAAGAATAAGGAGATGAGGGTTTGGGAAGTATGGGTCAAAACGCACAAGTGATAGTTATATAACATGAATCGGTCCAGAGATACAGGAGACCATATGATGCCTGCGGTTAATAACACTGCGCTGTACACTGGAAATTTATTCATTCCACAGACACATACAAAAGAGGAAACTACATAAGGAGACGAAGATGTTAATTTCTTATACATATACATATATGTATATGTATATATGCATATGAACATTGTGTGGTCCATCTTAAATATGTACATCTTTATTTTGTGATTCAGACTTTGCCTTCTGTTTTTGGTATCAGAGATTGAACTCAGGGGCACTGGACCACTGAGCCACATCCTCATCCCTATTACAGACAGGGAAAGATTTGCTTAACACCTTGATTTTGCCAAGGCTGCCTTTGAACTTGCAATCCTCCAGCCTCAGCCTCCCGAGCCACTGGGATGAGAGGAATGCACCACCGTGTGCCTGACTTCATCAGACTTTGCTTTTTGAAAGCCTCTTGACTTTTTTGTGTGTGTGTGTGATGTGAGGGAACGTCTGCCCTGGGGAAGGAAGTAGCAGAGTGGGTACTGCTGAGCGAGAGATTCCGATCGGGGACGCAAGTGGAAGACGGCGCTCAACGTCTATCGTCTCCCACATGGTGCTTTCTTTCTAGGCCTCTCCATAAATTTGAAGAAGGAGCTAACACTTGATGTTCTAGATATTAGGAGAGAAAATAATATCACGATCAAAAGCAGCATGTGCCGTATTTTGAAGAACATGATCGATTACAGAGTTTCCTTTCAGCTCCTCATAAATATGCACTAAATGGTGACAAAATGAAGGCTTTCCTCGACATCAATTCACCAAAACAGACAGAGAGAAAAAAAAAAAAAAGACAAAATTTCAGGAACTAAATGAATGTGAATGACTTAAAACTGAGATCGAAATGGGTTTGGTCCTATGTAAGAAGAGAACTCTTTACTGTGTCAATCGCTCTGATGGGATTTAGAAACAGGGGGCTATTTGATCTCTAAAAGGTTGTATCTCATCAGGAGGTGGGCAAGCTATACTCAGGAAAGGATCTGATAGAGTTGGGTGCGTGTTCCCCAAATCTTCCTGTGTTGGACGCTTGTTCTCCAGGGTGGCACCCCTGTGAGGTGGTGGAAGCTTTAGGAGGTGAGGTCTGGTGAGAGGTCTGCAGCTTACTGGGAACACTCCCTTGAAAGGGAGGCAGGACTTCAGCCCCTTCCCCTTCCTCCCTTTTGTTTTCTGGCTACAAGGTGAGAAGCTTCCTCCACCACCTCTTCCACACCATTGCCACCTGGCGTCCCTAGCACAGTCCTGAGAGGTCTCTACCCATCCATGGACTGGGACCTCTAAAACTGTGAGCCAAAACATGCATTTTCTCTTTATACGTTAATGATCTCAGGCATTCTGTTATAGTAACAGAAAGCTGACGGAAACAGGATAAGAAACAGGATATCTGAACGGTTAGCCATCAAACACAATGGAGGGTGGGGAAATCATACTGCAGGTAGGGAAATGGAAACCTTTATACAGGAATATTGGGGCCCTGGCCTTGCAACTCCATTCAGCTTCAAGAGTATTGGAAACTGTTCTCCAAGCAGAAAATGGCAGACTGTTATCTAAGTAACCAATGAGCCTAAGAGAAAATATCTCAACATAGTTACCTTAGGAGTTTCCTGAGGAAAGAGCCCAGCCAAGTCATTTTAGCATGACACGAAATAAATCCATAAACCCGAAACTTGATCAGAGCCTTCATAAGATTTTTTTAGTGCCCTCTGCTTAGCTATGAGTCAACAAGTAAAATTCACAAGGTACCTCTGTATGATTCTTAATAAAGAACAGGGGATGAAACAAAGGCAGGAAGGCAGTCTGGGGAAATAGAAATCATTCAGGGAAAATAAACCAGAAAAAAAAATTCCATAAGCAATATTTTCAGAGAGAGAGAGAGAAAAAAAAAAAAAAGAGCAAGATATTACATGAAGGATCGGTCGTAAAGTAAAAGGACACTTGGAAACAACTTTAAAACCTAGAAGAGCAAGAAATTCAATAAGTGTTCTGGAAGATAAAGTTGAGTAAATCTCCTAGAAGTTTGGGACCCACAGGGCTATGAAATGCATACTAGGAAGGAAAAAAGCAATATATATGTGTGTGTGTGTGTGTGTGTGTGTGTGTAAACGTATGTGTATGTGTGTGTGTACATATATATGGACATTCATATCCATGTATATTATACACATTCAAATATATAATATATATTATATATATATTATTATATATATATTATATATATATATATATATATATATATATATATATATATATATATATTAACCAGAGTGACACTACAGAAAAATCTAACATTTACATAACAAGGCTTTCAGGAAATGGAATGAGGTAAAATATTAAATTATGCAAGAAGATAATCTAGGACCAGAGTATCAGAAATTCTAGGGTGACAAAACCCATCAGATGCCCAAGGTAACTATCAGAAATAGACTGAAACCATGGCACACCACCCTGAGTTTGTGGAATATGGGGGAAAACTGGCTTCTAGAGAAAGAGAGGACAGATGTGATGTAAAGCAGATCAGATATCAAAATGGTTTCAACTTTTGGGGCAGAGCAACATCTCTAAATTTCTAAGGAGTAATAATTTCTTAAAAAATATATATATACATATATACATACACACACATATATGTTGTAGATGGACACAAAATCTTTCTTTATTTCTATGTGGTGCTGAGATCGAACCCAGTGCCTCACACGTGCTAGGCAAGCGCTTTACCACTGAGCTACAGCCCCAGCCCAGGAGTAACGATTTCTGATCTGGAATTCTATTTCCTGCTAATCCATCCATCAAATGTAGTAAACACAGAATCAAGACTTTTTCAAACATGAAAGCTTTTCTCTTGAATTATTTTTACAAAACCCATTGGATGATTTAAACTATCAAACTAAGGGAATATTTTTTAAAAAGAGAAAAGCATGTTTTTTTTTTGTTTATGTGTGTTGTTTGTTTTTAAGTAACAGGGCTTTAACAGCCAAGAGCAGTTTGATACTGTAGGGAGATAACAGAGACAGACTTGGGGAATGTTTAAGTCCACAGGACACTAAGCAAACAAACCGAACAGGAGAAAAGCCAACCCAGGAAATTCAAAGCTAATATCCACAATAAAATGTGGACAGAGATAAACAAACAAATAAGGAAATCGATGTGACAGAGTCTGTCTTTCTCTGCTCATGGCAAAGTGGAAATGGACCTCAAATGCATACGACTAGAATGTTTAAGATGCTCTTGGCCACGTGTGGGATGATCTGCTGAGACACGTGTTTATAGAGATTAAAATCTGCATGCGGCAATTGTTATTCCAGTCCACCAGAGGCAAGAGGAAATTTAATTTCAATGCACAAAGTAATCATGGGCAATATATTCCAGTTTACCTGCAGCCACCCTAACCCATTTATCTTCCACTTTGATATTCAAATTAAAGTAAATATTAAAAGACTACCATCAACCCCAGAGTAAAAAGAAACAAATGAAGAACTCATCTAAGAAAGCCACTGTTCCAAATTTGAGTCTGAATATCATGCCAGGATGCTGTCTAGGCAGGAAGGTTACCCTAAATATTTTCCTGCAAAGTAATAATGCAAAATATAAACACAGATCCTCTTTATGAACAAATAATCAAAACAGGGCCTGCCATCTATTGAGAAAGAACCTGCCCTGCGGCTTAGGCTGATTGAATTAGATCCACCAATTACTCAGTTTCAAAGCTGGTAGTCCTTAATAGGCAATGAGTACATATTTATGGCATCTTATTTATATTTTTATAAAGAGATAATGTTCACTTGACTACTTTCCAACCATGACTTTATGCTGGGCTGTCACAAATCATAGTTGTTTTATAGGAAATGGAATTAGGAATCAGGAATTCCTAATTAGAACATCTTCTAATGCAAGACATGGTGCAAAGGAGGGTGCTTTGTTATGAACTTTTAAATGTGACTCCTCCTCTCCAAAGAGGAGAAGTCGAGATTTCAGTTCATATAATTGTTTCTTCACTCCACCTGCTTGGACACCACGCCTCTTTTCTACTTGAAAACATTTGCTAACGGCTTATCCAAGTCCTCAGGAGACACAGACAGAAAATACAGTGGGCCTGCGAGGGTCATTAGTATCTTGATGACACACGCTATTCAGACTAAGCAAACACATACACAGGAACAAAATCTTTAGAACCGAGCCAGGTGCGGTGGCACACACCTGAAATCCCAGTGGCTCAGGTGGCTGGGGCAGGAGAATTGCAAATTCAAGACCAACTTCAGCAACTCAGTGAGACCCTGTCTCTAAATAAAATACAAAATAGGGCTGCTGGTGTGGCTCAGTGGTTAAGCGCCCCTGGATTCACTCCCCAATACCAATAAACAAGTAAAACCCTTCATAATCCACCCTAGTTTATTAAAGGGCCAGGTGTTATAATCCCAAAGCTTGTGCATTTACACATTTACAATGTGATCTGTCAGGCATCTAATCTCTTTCGTTGGGCATCAACCATGACCTAGATGCCCTCTATTTTTATGAAAAATTTAAAAAAACACAGTAAACTCTAACCAACAATAAGCTTAATTTATATATTTAAAAAATCTTTTTTTTAATATTTATTTTTTAGCTTTGGGTGGACACAATATCTTTATTTTATTTTTATGTGGTGCTGAGGATGGAACCCAGTGCCTCAAGCATGGCAGGCGAGCGCAACTACTACTTGAGCCATATCCCCAGCCCTAAAAAAAAATCTTGAACAGTAGCAAAGAAGTACAAACCTAAAATCCATTCATACCCCTCCTGTTTACTACATGCTATATAATAAACATTAAAGAACAATTTTTAAAAAGTTGGTGATGATACTTGGAAATTTGATCCAAATGACCCAGTCTCCATTTTTTTTTTTTTTTACAAAGACACTGTGAGCTCAACTGTATGCAGATGGAAATAAGACTCATATTAGCGGGCTTGCTTCAGTGATTGCCTCTTCAGTAGCTTGTTCCCACATTTCTACTTAGAATTTGGTATTCTTGTCTCCAACATTCACTTAGCACTCTTTTCATTATTGGAGTGGGAAAGAAAATTTCACTCTGCCTGGAATAATAATTCCGTATGCGATTTCTCACCTTGAAAAAAATTTGCACCATCGATAACTTTTAAATCAAAATCTTTTTTTTTTAAATTAAAATGCTTTAAAAATTGTTCTTTGTAGGACATCATGGAGTTGGAGTTAAACACTTTCTGAGAGATATTAGCGGCTATGACAGACCATTCTGGTGTTTTCTAGAACGACAATATCACAAATGTATTCCAGTAGGAGTTGTTTGTCTGAAATTGTACTGGACACCTGTAGGCGTGTGAAGTCAGAGTCCCAAATTATCTACCTGTCTCTGGTTTATTTCTTAGCAAATGCAGAGACCCATATCAGGGAGCCCTCTCTTTAGCGCTGGGGGGAAATGGATAGGCCCTTCTGTATGCTTCTATAATAAAGACTTCTATCACAAAGAATAAACAACTAAATGAGCGGCAATAAACTTAATTTGCACATTAGATATGCTTTTCCGAGTTCCGACATTTCAGTTGAAAATAATACTGAAGCAATGAGGCCTATAATTGAACATCCAAAACTTCTCCAGTGGGGAAACCAAAACAAATGTTGCCTGCAAACAAGATCATTTTTATGGCCTGCTGCTACTCTGCTTTTTAATAATTTTCCAAATGCCAGATTGAATAATCCTCCCTTTGAATGTGATTTTCATATACCTCCGAGTGCACGGGTACTATGTCATGGGGATCTAAGTCTTCCAAAAGAAAAGCCCCTGAAACTCTCTTTCCATCGGAGTCCATGACTGTGCCTGTGGGACACGTCCTCAAATTACACTGGGCATCTTGCAAGGAGCTGGCAAGGCAGCGACTAATTGTGCTCAAGATGTTTGAAAGGAAAATTGCCTCTTCCCGCTGCATTAGTGAAATAGAAATTTTCTGACATACAGGGCGGGGACCCGCTTCAGAATCCTCTTAACACAGATAAGCCATATCAGCTAAAAACTAAGCCGGAAAATATCTTTCTCTTGTAACCATTATCTTTTTACATGTTATCTAACAACAGCATTTCTTGCATGACTGAGGCTGATAAGTAAATCCCAAAGAGAAGAGGATCCTTTTATCAGCTGTACTGAAATTTCTCATTTGCTCCTTAACACCCTGTTCTCTTTAAGGTCACTCTATGCCAATGGTGGATCCAGAAAACAAATTATATTTGACTCTGTAATGATAATCTGATGAGCATCTTAGATGAGAAAACACACCAACACACACACACACACACACACACACAAATAGTAAGCCACCTTAAAAACCAGTTGGTTATGCACTTCATACTTTTAAAAAATGGTTAAATCCATGCACAACATTTTAATTCCTTCCAAGACAAAAGCTTCAGATTTGTAGGTTAGAAAGCAATAATTCTTTGGCACTGATATGTGCCACATTCCTGCATGAAAGGGCACGAGAGACAGCAGTCTAATTAAGAGATTGTGCATAATGATGTTCACACAGGTTATATTCACAGACCAACATTAAAGCAAAGTTTCTAAACGTGTTTTTGTTTGTTTGTTTTTGTTTTTAGTAGCAGGGATTGAACCCAGGGGCATTTAACCACTGAGCCATATCCCCAGCTCTTTTTATATTATATTTAGAGACAGGGTCTTACTGAGCTGCTTAGACCTTGCTAAGTTGCTGAGGCTGGCCTTGAACTCACCATCCTCCTGCCTCAGATTCCCGAGCCCCTGGGATTACAGGCCTGCACAATCACGTCTAGCTCTAAACATGTTTTTATTCATATTGTCTATACATTTTGTGCTCATGAAGTTATTCTATTTATTTATCTAACTGTATGATTAACTATATATGCTTATATTGTGTAGGGTGCTTCTTGTCAATGACAAAGAAATAGAACCCCCAAATTCCTTAAAATGACATGTGGATATCTCATGAAGGTTAAACTATAACCACATATCTGCGATTAGATATAAGGAGTGAAAATAACCTTGATAATCATATGTACTGACATTGTATTAAATGGGCCTCTTCTTTGTATATGCACATCCCCCTCTGACACTGTGTTACTGGTAGAACATCAGTGCGTTCTCTGCGCTGAGTCTTTAGGGTTTTAAGGTAACTTCAAATTTCCGGCAGAGCTGGGAACTCAAGGTGTATTAGAAATGTACAATTACAAACCTTAAAATTGGAAAATCAAAACCATTTAAAACACACAATTTTTCTGAGATGACCTCTTTTTTTCCCCCTTTCTTTTTTTTTTTTGCAAAATGTTTCAAGAAGTTTAAGTCCTGAAAAATTGAAAACTGTCAAATTTTAGACAAAGATGTCAGCATTGAAATTATGCCTTTGAACCAAGCAGTGTAAGATGGTGACCTTTGATCAATAAATCGATATCTACGGGGCTCATTTGGCCCCTGACGGTGTTCTGGTGTTCTAGGAATTGTAGTTTATTGTTGATTAAAAGCCGGCAAAAAAAAAAAAAATCTCCACCCTCTTTGTGCTTCTGTTCTGAAAGGGAACAAAAACCAGAAAACCAAAAACTTGATAAATAAAAGAGTTGGTAAGAATATTAAAAATGCTACAGAAGAAGAGACCAAATAAAGTGGCCAGAAACGCAGAGTGGGATCTTGGGATTCAAGAGCCCCCCAAGAAGGACCTCAGAACTAAGCAGAAAGTTAAGTCAGGTTATTTTAAACCAAGTCATATTGTTCAGTTATTTTCCTCCTGCAGAGAGAGGACCATATATGGGGACTGTGGTGTTCTTTATAGGATATCTCAAAAACAGGCTAATGTATTATTAATCAGCTTTTCGTTGCTGTGATCAAAATACCTGACCAGAACAACTTAGAGAAAGAAGAGTTTACTTTGGCTCATGGTCTCAGAGTTTCAGTCTCTGGTCGGCCAGTTCCCTTCCTCTGAGCCTGTGATGAGACAGAGCATCGTGGTGGAGGAGAACCGGCTCAGTGCATTGCAAGAGAGCAGCAGAGAGAGGAAGGGGAAGGCAGGGGCCGCAGGAGGATGCACCCTACCCCAGTGACCCACCTCCTCTAGCCACACCCCACCCACTTACACCAATCACCCAGCCATTCAAAGGAGATGGGCGGATGAGGTCGCAGCTCTCCCAATCCAATCATTTCACCTATGCATATTCCGGCATCAACAGGAATCCTACCCAAACAATGACCCTTACTTACAACATCGGAACCATAATCTTGCAGAAAACATGGAAAATGCACACATGTGAAAAACAAAGTTGTTATCATCAGAACAAAGCACAGCCTAGTTGCATCTAAGTTACTCAATTTTTATGTCTCTTCCTTTTATTTCTCTCTCAACAATTATTCATAGACAATGAGCATCATGATGCTGAAGGTTCAAGAAACATTTGGAGAAGGAGTGGTATTCATTCAGTTCACTTCCATACACAAAAAATGTTTTTGGTTTTCTTCTTAGTCTTTGGAGTGACATGATGCCTATTATTTTATTTTAGTAGCAAAATTATTAGTCCAGCTATGGTTTTCAGGACCATACACAAGCATAAATCACCAGTAGTCTACAAAATTTCTTTTAAGAAATACATCTGTATTATGGATATCTTTATTCTTTCTTATTTCATATTTTAATGACTTCAGATTTCTCTCTACCTGGGAGATTTAATTATATAACTACAATGTCCTTTTTTAAAATCCTCCATGTTTTAAACTTCTGCTATAATAAGTGCACACTACCTACATCTTTTAAATTTTAATGATGGAATAATTCTTATCCTTTCCCCCCTTATTGAATGAATTATTTCTTCAAATAAGTCACATGTTTTGGTATATGAATAATGTCAGAATATTGCTAAAGAAATATCCAGTTATTCAATACACCCATAGCATATATCTCAAAACACTGAGTCCATCTCTTTAAAAAAACAAACAAACAAACAAAAAAAAACGATGACCACAGAGTCTTAAGTGTTTTTTCCCCAAAATGTGCCTCCCTGGTTGGGTTTTGACACATCAAATCTCATCAGTCACATTTCCCCAGAGTGAACCAGACAATTGTTGACATAATAGAATATATTTGGGACAAGTTGGCGGAAGGATCTTCCACAGATAAAGATGGGTATCTATTTTTCATAAGCCATTTTAAATGATGGTTGAAGGCGAGCCGCTAGTTTCTTTCTATGGAATATATTTATTTTTAATAGAAAAGATGAGAAAGCACCAATGGCCGAATGTAATCATGGGGGCTTAATTAGCTGCTCAAACTGTTTTATGAAGACAGTCGTTTTCATCATCCGGGAGGCAATAAATGATAGCAGTGACATGGTTTCCAGCAAACACACTGGCTTTATAAAGCAGCAAAAAATGATGAAGACACTTCTAAGACAAATGATGTCCCTTGGTGATATACTTAGGTACACTTGAATTGATATGTTTAAAAGTCTTAAAGATACACTCTGCAGTTTCACCCCTTCAAATGATCGGAGCTTATCTGTTTGCCGGAAGGGAAGTGAATAATGACTCCTAAGGACACCATGAGTTTATGCTTTCCCTTTGGAAATAAGTGCTTATTCAGGTCAATGGAAGAATCTGCATTCCACTAGTTACATACCTCAGGTTCCATAAATAAATGATCTGGTTATGTCTTAGGTAACTCTTATACACATGCAAAATTTTCATGCACAATGAGAACTTCTGATTGACATTTAACCAAGGAAAATGATCCATCAGTGACTTCTATGAAAATATCCACCGCCCCATACACTAAGGTGTCAGCAAGAATTCAAATATAGGTTTTAACTATGCCAAAGTGTAGCACCGACAACATTTTCAATTGCCAAAGTACTCAATCTACCATGGTATCCCATTGGCAAACAGTGCATGGGAACAGAACCCTTAAATAAATTGTGGTGTAGAATTTTTACACATGGTACAAGTTTGACACAGGTAATCGGGTCACGACATGCACATGTATCTCCAACATACTTTGAATGTAAGTAAAATTAATAAATTACCTTTGACCACAAGGCTGCCAGTACTCTTTGCAATGCCAAATTGATTTGTGGCCACACAGGTATATGATCCAGCATCCGACCTGGTAACATTATATATCTTAAGGCTACCGTCTTCCAATAGAAACACTCTATTAAAAAAAAAAACAAAAAACACATGTTATTAGTGGAAGAAAGGCCATTAAATAGCAATAAATCATAACTCCTTACTTTCGCTTTCAAATAGCACTAAAATTATGAATATACATGATGAGTTCATTCCTTTCCCTATTCATTCTTGTTCTTATCGTCCATTTCTAAATCTAAATATTAGAATACATGGCTTAAGTTTTTTATTTTGACAGATCATCGATGATCATTTTTCTGTAATGTGAATTATCATTGTTATTTTAGTGCACATTAAAAATCAAATGACTGTGTGGTATCATAATACCCAGCTAATGGACGAACAAGAAATGTAATTACTATGCATTTTGAAAAGCCAGCTCACTTTTGACAGCTGAACTCGGCTTTGGAAAAAAAGCAGAACGATTTTCACAGTCATTTGCTTAATCTGTGAATTTACGAATCTGCTCTGATTTGGCATTTCTTGCAAGGAAACAATTGGGTTCGGAATTATGGTAATATTTGTTTGGGCTAGAAAGTTGAAGGAATGGTCTATATGATCCCAGGTACCAAAGGCAATACTTATTGTTGTATATCTCCAAAACCAGCATAGTACAAAGGTTAAGGATCCATGGATCAGATGGAGTTAAATATTCCTAAAACAGAGTACACCAAGGAGAAAGATCTATCAAAGAAGTTCCAATATTTCACAGAATGATCAATCTCTCTTAAGTTTTCTCTGAAACTGAGAAATATTCTAAAACAAACATCAGAGTGATATTGTAATCAGGGAAGGCACTGAGACTCATTTAGCAACAACAACAACAACAAAATCATCACATGTTTTAATAAGAAGAGAGAGAGAGAGAGAGAGGAAAAAAGGAAAAATAAAAGCATTCACCCAATTTTAGACTTCTATTTTTTTGTGGCTTACAAATTTAGTGAGCAACCTTGTAAACCCAGTTGTAGGAGCCCTAGTGGTAGCCAGGATTCTACCAAAATAAGTGATGACAAACTAATTTTTAATGACTGGTTTCAAAGGAAAGCCAGGCCAGATGATCTGCATGCATGTCATATCCATTAACAATAACAAAACAGCATTTGTTGCATCGCAAACATATCATTGTTTCTAATATGTGTAGAACATGAAATGTAGCTAATATAATTAATTACCCAATTTGAAACACAGAGAATATGAGCCAACCACAATTGCCATGAAACCAGCTTCTGATGTTGGGTTTATCATGACTGAAGGATTTCAAATTTTCTCAGTGTACTGAAAAGACCACCTCTGGGTTTTAGAATGTTCCAGGGATGTAATCAGCTTTTAAAATAGTTATTGTGCTAGAGTATTTTCCAGTAGAAGATATTTGATGTCTTATTAAATTTCTGAAATGTCCAGTTTCGTAGGTCCTGGTTTGCATTAAGAATTGAATTATATTATCACTGACAGATAACAAAGGTATTCTAGTATACAGCAGATTTCTGGCCAGATGCAATTCTCCCTTTGATTTAATTAGCAGAGGTCAATGTGAGAAATAGTTACATGCATCATTTACCCCCAGTATTTTAAGAATGATGAAGAATTTTTTCAATAGCATGACAACATTAAATATTGGTCAATAAAACACTTTACATGATAAAACAAATATATCACTGATATCTACATGCCATCAAATGGATTTGCTTTACAGGTAAAAAAAAAAATGAGTAAGAAGGAACATCCCGCAAAGACCAAACTGAATAAAAGCTACTGACATTTTCAGACAAGGCAGAATGCACACGGAAGATTGGGTGAAAGATTTTAATTGATGGGTTTGGTAACATTCATCAAGAAAGATAAGGATTGATTTTTTTTTTCATTCTGTTCTTCTTTTGCAATATATTAAAAAAGATGCTTTATCTGGATTTTGGGTCTTTACCTATCAATGAAAGATAGCAAAATATTCTATCTTTCCTGCAACATTGAAAAGCAACACGAGACCCAGATACAGAAAAGCTGGGCTATCTGTGAAAGATATGAAAGACATTCTCGTAATAAAACCCAGGAATTGCATGAACAATTAGCAACAGAAATAGACTTACAGGAAAGAAAATAGAAGGTGATAATTGCACATCGCAGATACAATGTTTCCATCAGGATTTAATGTTGAGGTCATACTATCAATAAGACCACAGATCACAAAAGTATGTTTGGGAATGTGTGAGGCCCATAGAATCACGGAAAGGACTCCAAATATTCAATAGTGAAGTGAATTGAAATTACTTTTAATTGAAATTTAAATTATATTAACTATATTTGAATTTATTAATGAATTATATTAAATATAATTAAATTATGTTTAAATTTAAGTTTATTAAATCATGTCGTCATCGTTTTGCTTTCTTTTGTTTGTGGTACTGATCATCTGTGGCACAAGACCTTAGGAAAGTTAGGCAGACTCTCTATCCCTGACCCACATCCCCAGTCCTTCCATAGTAATTTCAATGAATAACTGCAAAGTACAACAATGTTTTTCTTCTTCATTTATTCAGTAAATCTTTGATCAATTCCCCACTATGTTTGTAGCAATATGTCAGGTGGTACAATAGGCCAGGGCAAAATAAAATGTGTTAAATATACAGGGTAGTTTTTTTTTTTTCCCATGATCTTGTAACTCAGACATTAAAATTTAAGGAGGATATGAGCTATTGTTGGGAACTGCCTCTGTGCAGACCCCTACTCAGTGTGCAATAAATGTACAAACTCCTGGGTACACTCTTGCTCTCGATCCATGTTATACGCCAGGGAACAGGCAGAGAGAGAAGCTCTAAGTGTTTTAAGGTACCCACCTGGCAGTGTAGACCCCAAATCCGAACCACGCTATCACTTTAGCTCACAAAGCATTTATTATAGCAAGAATCCCTTCATGGTAGGTTTCCAAAACATAATTTGCTTATGGTTACTGTGATTAGCATAAACTTGATTTTCTACATATAGTGTGTGTGTGTGTGTGTGTGTGTGTGTGTGCATAATTTCATTTGCATAGAATGCTGTTTAATAGTGAAGGTTCTTCATCTGAACTTCAGAGACGATAATAAGTCCCTGAAATATCATGAAATGTTAGTGTGTGTGCACACATATGCACTTTTCAAGGTTCTTGGCTTTTCTGAGATCTTCCAGGCAATCTTGGTACCTACCGTACTCTCTGCTCTGGGAGAGTTTTAACCCTAGATGCCTTGATGTGTGGTATAGTGATGGTGATGCTATAATATAAGAATTATTTCTCATCTTCTCTCATGCAATTATGGTGTCATTACAGAGTGTGTGGCAAGGTAGGCTTTGGAGTTAAATGACTTGTGACTGAATCTGAGCCCCAGCGTTTAATATCTGTGTGACCCGACCCAAGCTAATGAACGCTCCAAGTTCTGAGTTTTTTTTTCCTGTGGGGCATAGTGATACCATATTACCTTTGTCACAGAGTCATGGGGGTTAAGTGATATTAATGGTTTAACATGTTTAAGAATGTCCTTTACTCCCAGTTAGAAGTCAGTAGGCAAGGTTTTAATGAACCAATTTATTTTCCTCACAAGGTAAGCACTTCTTTAAGTCCAAGGGGAATAACAGCAATGGGGGGAAGGAGAAAATGTTTTGTGAGAGTCCAGTTTGCACAAAGGGCTCCAAAGGGTAGATATCAGGCTTAAAAAAAATGATGGACACATATCATGTGTACGGGTTTTTGAGATGCAGTGTGGGGGTCTGATTCATGTATACTTGGGTAGTGACCATCTCAGGGAATTAGAAGATCCATCTTCTTACATTATGGCCATACTGTTATGGGGAATACATTCATATCCCTCTTCCTTTGCCATTTTGAGACATGGAATGCAATATTTTGAAAATGCATTTTTTTTAAGTTGTAGATGGACACAATACCTTTATTTTGTTTACATTGATGTGGTGCTAAGGATCAAACCAAGTGCCTCACATGTGGTAGGCAAGTATTCTACAACTGAGCTACAACCCCAGCCCACGGAATGCATTGTTTTTAATGATACTCATCTGCTGTATCATACAACACCAGCCCGTTCATTCTCTAATCACACAAGAACATTGACCCTGCTGATCAACCTCTTCCTATTCTCACCAGTCTCTGGTAACTACCATTCAGCTCAATTTCTGTGAAATCAGCTTTTTAAGATTCCATTTAATAAAGGGAGAGGATGCAATATTGTCTTTCTGTGTCTGTCGTATTTCATATAAGAAAATGTGGTCCGGATGCACAGCGGAACACTATAAAGCCACAAACAAGCAGAGAATCCTGCCTGCCCTAGGTGACAACATGGATGGATATAAAGAACTTTGTGCCAGGCTTGTAGAAAGGAGTCTGATGGTAGCAAAACTGTCCCCAGGGCTAAGTTTAACTGCTTACATTCCTCTCCTAATTCAAATCTTTCCGATCCTTGGTGTTTCAATTTTTATTTTGGCAATGATAATATAGTTGTCATGAAAATTAATTAAACGTCAGGCATCAGTCCAATTCTCCTTCTTTGCTGACACTAACATTTGGGATTTTGCTCTCCTTCATGATTTAGGCCACTATCTTGGATTCCTACCTTGGCCATTGCTGACGCCTCTTGTCTTAAACGCTCATAAAACTGAGCCATGTGGTTTTAACTAACCAGTTTTGATCATTTCCCGGACTGCCTTGGTTCTGGTGTTATCGAGTTCTGACACTTGACTTGTGGGGTCTATTTCTTCCACTATAATCATTTCACATTTCAGTAAAATAATACTCTTTCTTTCAAGTCTCTGTTCTCAAATATCCCCTTAATTAGGATATTTCAACTGTTCACATAATTGAACAGAAAAAAAATTTCCCCCAAATTACCAGCGCTTAGTATTCTATTTGGATGATTAAATTACAAATTGTGACATTTGCATTTAAAATGTTCTGCAAAAAAAAAAAAAATTGTGAATTTAAAGACATTTACATGTGTAGATGTAATATGACTATTCCACTGATAGAAAAATTAATACTTAGCAATGTAATGCACCAAGTTATTTCTCTAATTGCGTGATGGGTGTAAAAAATGTCGAAATTCTGAACAACAAGCTGTGCCTGACAGGCACATGACATAGGGGAGATTATTTTTGGTGTCATTAGAAAATAGGGCATGTAGAAACGGAGCCAGCAGCACATGTAAACATTTCAAGGTTAACTGATAAGTTGAAGGCAGACTTTATGGGGTGATTGAACATGCAAGGTTTCAATCTTCTGACTGTCAGGGAAGTAGGTAGGGTAGAAGAAAAACAAAGTAACAGACGACCTGTCCATTGGCTTGATTTTATACCCATCCCCTCCCTCCTGATGGGCTACTGTGAATAGAACTCCAAGAAGATAGAACTTTGCATCAAATTCACCTACAGAGCCCCTTCACCCGGTACCTGGGCATCAAATTACGTATCATTTTAGGAACTACATAAACATTAATGTGGAATGGTTTAGACCTTGTTTTCCTGGGCTTCCTGTGCACCAGCAACTAAATATATAGAGGTTAATATTCATCACCTATTTTATAACTCCAATGAATCTCACATACATGCAACCTTCAATTTACTTACACATACAGAAAACACATCTCCCTATGTGGATTCCAAAGTCTGAAGAGAAATTGAGAAAGGCTCTCATTTTTATTTGCCTTTGGTATCCATCAAAGCCAATCACACAATTTGAGGACATAGAAGATTAACAAGAGCTAAATTTCTTGAACTCAAAGAAATTAGGACATTGGGCAATTATAATTTCTTACTGCTGAAACTAGAGCAATATTGCTATTTTTATAGAGAGATTATTAACTGGAGTATTGCTTCCAGTTCTGTCTAAAGATAATACTGTGGACCATGAAATTTTAATTGACTGTCTAATTTTACTGATATCTAGAAAAATGTAAAATAGATTGGATTAAAATGAGTTAGATAAGAAGTAGAAAAGTGTGGATAAATTTTTACTTTTCACCATCTCGGTTTAAAGTGAAACGTCCCCCCTGGGATCCTTTTCGGATCAAATATTGGTATTGCATTTTAATGATTTTTTTGTACCTGATTATCAGCTGAGAAGTAACATCTATGCTAATCTTGATGTCGATTAATAAACCACCTTTTAAAAATCCCTTATTTAATGAGCAACCAACAAAATGACTGACATGATCTACAAAACAAGCAAATACCAAAGCTTGCTCTTTGAAACAAAAAAAATCAAGGTTGTGCTTTCCAACTGTTTGGGTCAATAACTTGAAATGGCACTAATGACCGTTATTCTGAGAGACTATCTGACACCTTTGGCCAGAACAAAGTTCATGATTTAATCACTGAATTAATGAAAACCAAGTGTATCCTGTCTATAAGATCATTGTTATAATCAGCTTTTCATTACCATGATGAAAAGACCTCACACGAACAACTTAAAGGAAGCAAAGATTATTTTGGCTCACAGTTTCAGCGGTTCCGGGCAGGGTCAGCTGACTCCATAGCTCTGGACCCAACATGAGGGAGAACATCAGGGCGGAAGAGTATGGTGGAGGACAGCTATTCAGATCATGGCACCCAGGAAGCAGAGGAGAGCTCACCAGGGACAAAGCATAAACCCCAAAGGCACAGCCCCAGTGACCTACTCCCTCCAGCCACACCTACCTGCCTACTGTTATGGACCCAGTTAATCCATCAATGGATTAATCCACTTATTAGGCTACAGCTCTGATAATCCCATAATTTCACCTCTGAACATTTCTTGCATTGTTTCCCATGAGAGCTTTTGGGGGATACCTCGTCTATATCTAAACCATAATAATCACCCATATAGTAAAAATGAGAAAAACCAGTAGAGACTTAAACTGAAGTGTGCTATCTCAAGAGCGGTAAGTGAAAGAGCCACAGGAAGTATATCTAACCCATCTCTCCTAAATGATGTAGGCCATCTTCAGTAAAGCATGATATATTTGCAAAGAAATCATATACATCAGAAAGTTCAGCAAAGTTTATGTATGAATATCTAATTCATCTCTTTGACTTTTACTGACTTCGGTGGGGGGGGGGGGAACGCAGACATTCTTAGGAAAGAGCTATTTAAGTTCCAAAGGAGAAACAAATGTTCATATTTACAAATCTTTATTATATGATACATTTTTTTTCACAGAACTGGAAGACAGAAGCCTAGAATCTCTTCCTTTCCTGTCTAACAGGAGCTGTGCATTCCAGTCTGCTTAGCTGAGCCCGTCTGCCTTGCTAAGGCTACTTTGCTTTCCCATAGTTTCAGAATTACCTGATGGGTCTCTCTGGTTCTCTGGGTCCCACTGACTGTATAGCTCCAGATAATGCAACCCTAGCCAGCAAAGGGGCAGCCAGGCAGACAAATCCCCTCTTTCTTTTCCCAGAAAGTTCCCAGGCACATGGTGGAAGGGTCCAACGGAGGAAAGCTACTGAGCTCATGGGGCGTCAGGAAGCTCATGGGGGTGGAGAAGGGGCCACAGAGAAGATGCACCCTACCAAGTGACCCCCCTCCAGCCATACCTCACCTGCCTACAAATTATCACCCAGTCAGTTCATTCAAACTAGGATGGACTGATTAGGTTGCAGTTCATCTAATCTAATTATTTTACCTCTGAATATTTCTGCATTAACAGGAGCTTTTGGAGACGTCTTGTATCCAGACTGTGACGGCTCTCTCTCTGAAGGAACCATGATAACGTAGACAGCTTTCTCTAACACGTCTGCCCCTTAATCACCGGAGTCTTTCTCTCCTCCAAAATAGGAGAAATTATTATTTTCCCACATCAACAAGCTGAGATGCAGGGAGTTTCAGTAACAATAACTTAACCACAGCCCTGATGCAGATCTTCTCATCCCTAGCCAGGGCTACTTCTACTGAATCACTGAGTGAGTCACTACGCTGTCATGTATTTTAAATCTTTTTTTACACAAGTCAATGATCTCCAAGTGATCCATAAAAAGTAAAGTTTTCGTTTCTTTTTAAGGCGGGACATATAGGGGTCAGAAGACTGTGGACTCTCAATTTTAATTGTTTTGGATAGAAATCTGGTTTTCCCTTTCCGGCCATGTTACTCAGGGAACACATGCTTGATTTCTATGTCAACTCTATATAGTACTGGGATAACAATGTCAGTACCATCATCCATTTGCTTTCAGAATTAAATAGAGAAAAATATACAGAGACACATGCACAGTTCACCTTCCATATCCATGGGTTCCCCATCCCACCATTCAACCAATTGATGATTAAAATATTTGAAAAAGAACTGCAATGGTGGCAGGCGAGGTGGCACATGGCTGCAATATCAAAGGCTCAGAGGGTTGAGGAGGGAGGATCTCAAGTTCAAGGCCAGCCTCAGCAAAAGCAAGGTGCTTAGAAACTCAGTGAGACCCTGTCTCTAAATAAAATACAAAGCAGGACTGGGGATATGGCTTAAGGGTAAAGTGCCCTTGAGTTCAATCCCTGGCTACCGATCCCCCACCAAAAAAAATAATTGCATTGGTAATGACCTTTTTTTTAAAAAAAATCATGATTCCCTAAAAACTATAGTACAACTATTTACATCACAATGAGGTGTTACAAAGTAATCTAAAATAACTTAGAGTTCCTGGGAGGACGTTCTCAGGTTTTCCGTAAATACTATAGCATTTTACATAAGGATGTGCATGTCTTCAGATCTAGATATGTTGGGGAGTTCTGGGAAACTATCCCCTGCAAATACTACTTATTGATATGTGCATATATAAATAACACTTGAGAATGAGGGTCCCATCATGGCTGTTATTTTTCCATATTTATTTGTATTCTCCAAGGAGATCTACAAAGAGCAGGTACTTAGTAAATCCATATTTTCTGATTGGGTTTACTACTAAATATTCAGCCTTTTCTTCCTAGGCCTAAATGGATATTTATGAATGCTGTTGATAAATTGAGTAAATTAACAGAAATTCACTTAGTTGAATAACCTCTATTTAAGAATAAATGCTAATTAGCCAGGCATAGTGGTGCATGCCTGTAATCCCATCACAAGTTCAAAACCAGCCTCCGCAATTTATGGAGACCCTAAGCAACTCAGAGAGTCCTATCTCTAAAAATATACAAAAGGGCTGGCGATGTTCTTAGTGGTAAATCACCCCTGGGTTCAATCCCTGGTTACCAAAGAAGAAGAAATGGTAATTACGGTCATAAAAAAGATAAATAATTATTAGTTGCTTGATAACATATAAAGTAGAATAAGAGTTTCAGGAAAGGAATTCACTCAACTCTCCAGAATAGGACGCCAACATATAAGATTGGTCCTAGTCAGTATTTTATAGAGTTCAGATCCGAGAACTGAAGATTATAATACAACCCACATCAAAATCTGTTCAATTATTATGATAATAGAGACCCTGTTGGGTGGTTCCTAAATACTTAATTGATTCACAAAAATGTGGTAGTAATATCTTTAGTAATGTCTTAGCCTCTGTCCTAGCTCCAGGCACACAGGATCATTGTTGAAGTCTGCCTATTGAGTGACACTGGGCACAGTGTGATTAAATCTATGTGGACCATGGGGTTGTCAGAGGAGAGGAAAAAGAATCTAAAATGAAAATCTGTGAAAAGCCTGAAAATGAAACATCACAAACCACATCTGTGCTCAGCAAGCAGATGTCTAAGAGAACTGACATTCCTAGGTACTTTAAGTTACTTTTTTTTACCACTCTCAATGGACAAGAGAAATGTGTATATATTAAAGAGATTAAATGGGGAGATATGTTTCCCATGAATTAAGTATTCAAAGACAATCTGGGGTCCTTATGCACCTAATTGAAGGGGCTTAAAAAATGAACAAAGGTTTGTTTAGAAGTGAAGGGGTTAGAAATTGATTCCAAAATATTTTAATTTAAATGGGCATGAAAACATTACTGGTCCCAGGGTCTCATGTTTTGGATTTCCTGGTTTTCTGCAGTTGTATTTTGTTCCTAATGGGTGTAATCACTGGTGTGATCAGTCCAAAGACTCCAAGCCAAGTCTCTGGTTCGACTGTCCTAAGCTCCAAAGCAGTAACGAAGCCTGTGGACCCTCATACCTCAGTGTTGATCCAAATGTGTCTTCTTGCTGAATACACAGAAATGATGTCAGGGTCAGCTGCGTAGTGCTAACGCAGAATACCAACACAAACTCGGGGTGACTGAATGGTGACATAAAGAAGAGGATCGTACATAACAGCAGACATGAAAAAATATAATTATTCCGTGTCAGGATGTGTCTCTATTCGGAATGGTATGCCCAAGAGTGTGTGCCCTGACACATGAATGTGAAAGACATGTGACTCCGCAGCCACCCAACAGCATTGGATGGAAAGGCAACTAAATGAATTCAGTGAAACAGGCCTAAGAGGAATACATCTTGCTCTTCAGTGGGAGAACAGAAAGAGAAAAAAAAAAAAAAAACCTTCGTTTGCTGCAGTGGTTTGGGGATGCCTGAGAAAACACAAATGGAAATGAATGTAGATTCAGATGTCAGCATGCCCAGAGCCCGTGTCCATCAAAAGATGGGAGATCGTAATGTTGGCAAAGGATGAAAAAAAAAATGTTTGTGAACATAGAACTTAAGAAAAAAAATAAATAAATAAATCGACTCCCCAAGTGGCTAGAAAACAGATTGATGATACAATGAGAGACATTTGTGCAGGGAACGGAGAATTCTGAACCCTGGGAGGGTGATTTGGCTTCCTTATTCGATTTATGATGATGAGCCTACTGGGGGATGTCTTCTGAGTTTCGAAATTTTGCAAATATAAAGTCGGATCTGTCACAGCCTTTCAGACAAGATTCAAATATGGCCAGGTAACTTAGACAGGTAACCTTTTCCTGGGGGTTCCTGATTTCCCATAGGTATGGAAAGTGCAGCCTTGGTCTATCCTCCATGTTCACTCCAGCTCTCTGTTAATCTAGGATTTCAGATGCGGGAGGATCTGGGAAATGATTTCCCCCTACTCTGGAACGTGGCTTTGAAAGTGACGCAGGCTGGCGGAATTTCTTATTCTGGATCCTTTGGGCTCCTGAATGATCATATTCCTAAGTGCCTACGAAATTAGGCTTGTAAATGTGGCTGGAAGAGGGAGCACTGGGATGTACCTTTTCTGCCAACCCTCTTTCCTTCTACAGTCGATCCCATACCTTGATGCCAAAGTTCGTCAGTGTTTACTGGATTTGCATTCTCTCTGTCCACCTGCCACCCAAAATTATACTGCAGATTTTACTAAAGTCCCAATCACTCATTGGATCACCGTGGACCCAGGAACCAAAGATGCTAAAAGGACTGATGTGTTTATTTTACTGCTATGAATCGGTAAGACTCCATCTATCAATATGTGGAAAACACAGAGATTTGTGCTATACCTGTCATTTATTTAAAAAAAAAAATAAATTAAAATGACTGTATATACTGCTACTCTCAAAAGAGTTTTTACAGGTGTGCGCCACTGTGCCCAGCTAAAAATATACATTATTAAGCATATCCAAGTATCCCCTGAGAAGTCAAAGAGCCGAAAATAGATGGGAAATTAGATGACACAGACATGATGCCCGTCTCCTTAATTTTAGTAGAGAAATCTTGAGAAGAAAGTTTTTTTTTTTTGGTGGAATTGAAAGACACACACCTATATATTATATATATTCTATTTGTGGAATAATATATAGGTGTGTGTCTATATATATATATATATATATATATATATATATATAGACACACACAATCTGTTTCAAATATATGTATTATTTATTATAAATTATATGACATATATATGATAAATAAATATCATATAAATATATATTTATAACTATCAGTATATTAAATATATTATTTTATTATTATATTAAATATATTATATATTCATAAATACATATAAAATAAATATATAAATGATAAATTATTTATCATATATATACAATAAATGATTACAATACCTCAGAAATTTAATTAAAGCCTATGATGTAGCATTGGAGGTTATCCATGGTATTCAATTCACAGTTTCCTGGAACTGAATGTGTTTCTACGACTTATTGATTGTGTGACTGTGGGTGTGATATTTAACTTTGCTAAACCCTGGTTTCACCCACATCAAAACCCAGTACCTCTCATAGGTATGTTGTAAAAATTAGGTGAAGTTGCATAGCTAAAGTCTTAGACACACTAGCTGTTTATGGCGGGTACCGTATAAACAGACACCATTACCATCACCATTATGTTTCCATGATGAAACTCAGGGCAAAGTACGGGAAGGATACATTTCTGGCTCTACTGATTAATTTAATCAGAAGTAGAATGGAAAATGTACATCATTATTATTATTGGGTTTTTTTTTGGGGGGGGGATAACTGGGTATTGAACTCAGGAGCACTGACCACTGAGCCCCATCCCCAGCCCTATTTTGTATTTTATTTATAGACAGGGTCTCACTGAGGTACTTAGTGCCTTGGTTTTGCTGAGGCTGGCTTTGAACTCAAGATCCTCCTGCCTCAGCCTCTGGAGCAGCTGGGATTACAGGTGTGCGTCACTGCATCTGGCTAAAAATATATATTATTAAGCATATCCAAGTATCCCCTGGGAAGTCAAAGGGCCGAAAATAGACGGAAAATTAGATGACTCAGACATGATGGCAGTCTCCTTAATTTTAGTAGAGAAATCTTAAGAAGAAAGTATTTTTTTCTTTGGTGGAACTGTTATGGGTCAAGCTCTATGGGCAATGAACAAACATACTCCATTTTATCTTGAGATTCTGTGTCATATAAGAAATGCTTCTCCCCTGGGAACTCTGCCATCCTGATCCTGCTTAGCACACTCTGCTTAGGAATGCAAACGTTTCTGTTCTTCTTATACAATGGAAAGTTGTTCTCTCTGTGGCTCCCATTTTTCTTGGACGAAGGTACCCTGCCAGAGAATGATTGTCTAGACATTAGTAACCATTCTTTAACTTGTACTCCACTTAGGGTTGTTTTGACCCACTTCCCCTCCTGCTCATGATTTTAGATCTCATGATGTTTGTTTATGGTTTTGAATCATAGCAACAGCCACTGATGATGAATGTGGTTTTGGGGAGGGGGTCGAAGGGTGTAGACGTGCAGCCTGCCCCTTGGCCAGCCATCTGGTGATCCAGACCACCAGCTGGAAAATAAAGATGGTTCTGTCTCCTGCTTTAAGATCCACTTGGATGGAGCGTGGCGGTAATCCCAGCAGCTCAGGAGGCTGAGACAGGAAGATTGAGAGTTCAAAGCCAGCCTTAGCAATGGCAAGGTGCTGAGCAACTCAATGAGGCCCTGTCTCTAAATAAAATACAAAATAGGGCTGGGGATGTGGCTCAGGGGTTGAGTGTCCCTGAGTTCAATCCCTAGTACCAAGAAAAAAAAGATTGATTCAGTGATTTATTGCAATCTCTCCGTAACAGTACTGGGGATTGAACCCAGGGGTTCTTTACCTCTGAGTTACACCCCCAGACCTTATTTGGAGATAAGGTCTCACTAGGTGCTAAGGCTAGCCTTGAACCTGCTGTTCTCCTGCCTCAGCCTGCCCGGTTGCTGGGATTATTACAGGAGAGTTCCAGTGCACCCTTCAGAATGTATCTTGTCTGGAGAAAAGTCCATATCAAAACTTTAAAATGGTACCAACCGTGACCCAGAGCATACAGCACTACATTAATATAAGGCACCTCTACTGTTCCTCCTTTCCTGGGCTGGAAAACATTCCTACCCACCCTTCAAGTGCCAGCTCCCACCCAATGAGACTTCTCTGAACTTCCAGAGCCCAGTCAGGACAGGGACCTCACTGCACATGCCCCAGTGCACAGGAGCTATGGACCTGCCCCTCTCCCCTCCAAGACTCTGAGCTCATTCAAATTGATAAACCCAGAATCTTCCACGAGAGGTCTGTCAAATTGGTTGGCCACTGTGCTTATAAATAAGTGAAGAGTTTGACAAGTCACACTTGAGACTCACATCTGTCGCTTCAGATCAGTAGCTCTCAAATCACAAGTCTTGGGTAATTTCGGGGATTCTTGGGGGGGAAAACCAGGAATTACTGGAGGGTGAGAAGAAGTAGGAGGGTAAGAGGTGGGACTGTGTTTCTCCCCTCAGGACACTGGAGACAGATGGGATTAATTTCCTTGGTCTCATGAAATGTGTTCTTACATAAGTTCCATTTGGAAAAATTAAAAATCCCGTTGCAAAAATTAAATGAGTCAATAAAAGGA
The DNA here is from genome assembly GCF_047511675.1 of Marmota flaviventris. NCBI lineage: Eukaryota > Metazoa > Chordata > Mammalia > Rodentia > Sciuridae > Marmota > Marmota flaviventris. Next base: position 7,260,768 of record NC_092517.1, on the reverse strand, counting down.
GAATGGAAAATTAGAGCAAGTGACTAAAAAAGGCCACACTCCTCATTTTGAAGATATTAAAAATAATGATTTCTACACTATTACTCCATATTTTATTTCTTCAAATATATTGTGGTCGACAGTAATTCTGGACTCATTTATTATTCCTTATTTCTATATGCTCACAGCATCAGTAGGAGTGGATAGGTGTAACAAACACCTCCTGTGAAGCCACATTCTTTTTTTTTTTTTTTTTTTTTTGAGTAAGGAACGTTGTATTTCCAACATATCAAGTGATCACTTCTAAAGAATCAAACCAAGAACAAAAGGTCATTTGTATAAATTACACGGATAATTGACCTTTTCTGTCTCCAACACCATTGCTGCTGAATATGTATGTAAATTTTGGAAGATCTAAATGTCACTTAGAAATTAGAACCAAGTGTGAACTGTAAGCAGACACCGTTCCAGGGCCAATTATATTCCATATTTTGGAAGAGCAAGGAAACAGAGATTTACACCTCTTTAACAGAGAAATCAGATGAAGGGCTGAACTTTTAGTACAGGAAGCAGCCTTCTCAGGGGAGAGAAGATAAAGAAAGTTTGCATTTTGCCGGATGGGATGTGTATACACGGAGCCCGTGATTTCCTGGGGGTTACACAAGACTCTCAGCATCTTTTGGAGGCTGAGAAAGAGAACTTAGGAAAAAAAATGCAGATTCTTCTGCTCTCTTCCCCAACTATTGAATCCAAAATCTTGGGCACAGCTCTTGGATTTGCATTTTCCCGTACGGCTCTTCTAGTGCACAGCCAAATGTGAAACCCACGGATAGCACCCTCTGGATTCACAGCAACTTGACCATGAGCCACACCTCTCCCTTTCTGTCCCAGAATGCAGTATAAAAATTTGCAAGATGCTATTTTGTCTGCAGAACTTCTTTCTTTGTCATCTCTGCCCCTGGTTTAAAGTCATGGGAAAACATCTTACAGAGGGACATGGCAATAAGACTCCAGCCCGAGAGAGCCAGGTGAAGCAGCACCCACCCCAAGATGCGGGCTGGGTTTAAAGGCTGTCTTTACATCTTTAATGAACAGGAGCCTCCGAAGACCACGGCAGGCAGCTGGTTCTGCATGCACCGTCTGAAAGGGTGAGTTCCCCAGACTGGGGAAGGCCAATGGAGATAAAGGAAGGAAGATTTGAAGGCAAGGGGGAGAAATGAGACGAAGACTGACAGAGGCACACACAGGAGTTCTAGCTTGTTACATCTCCTGGTGACAGAGGCGAGAGTATCAGATGGCTCCTGACATCTTGAACATGGATTCCCTTGGAAAGCGTCACCTTAACAAGGCTCTCAGGAGTTGAGTGCGAACCATTTAAAATTTTATTACGAAGAGGAAGCACAGAGGGAGGTTGTAATAAGGCTGGCATTATGCAGACTGTCACTCTTCCTTAAACACGGGAACATATGGTTCATTTGCCTACTTGCTAGTCCTGCTACCTGATGTACTAAGCACTATTACATTAAGTAGTTGGTGATACAAAATAAAATTAGGTTTATTTGCTTGTTCCATTAGGAAGCTCAGCAAGGAGGAGGAAAGGGTAGAGAAATGTACTTTCCAGTTGCTGGGGAGAGGCTCAGGCAGCCATGAGCAGGCTTGAGGGGAAGGGTTATTTCATTACTAAGACTGAGCCCTTGGGACCAAAGGTAAAACCAAAAGGACCAGCAATGGATTAGAAGGTAGCTGTTGTAAAAGATCCAAATCAGCCTCAAACGGGGAAAGAGAATCATATATTTGGATCTCTAGCATTCAGGCAGCCAGATCCTAATTGGCGGATGCCCAACAAGTTAGAATATTCCAGAATGATGTCCAGGAAGGAAATGTAATGGTGACTAAATGTGGGGCAGTGAGCCCTGTAACTAAAAGAACCACACTCTCTGGGTAGTTTTGAGAGAAGAATAAAAACACAGTACTTTTTTTTTTGGGGGGGGGGGATTGAGCTCAGGGGCATTCAACCACTAAGCCCCATCCCCAGCCCTGTTTTGCATTTTATTTAGAGACAGGGTCCCACCGAGTTGCTTAGTACCTTGCTTTTGCTGTGAGGCTGGCTTTGAACTTGCGATCCTCCTGCCTCAGCCTCCCACGCTTCTGGGATTATAGGTGTGCACCACCACGGTTGGCAACAAACTACTTTTTAAAGCCGTTTCATTTCTGTGTAAGACCCTATGCCACAAATAGGTTCTTCTCATGGGTATCTTTTTACCCATGAAGAACAGGAAGATCAAATGATTCCCTGTAGTCACAGAGAATGCCCTTTTCTTCTTTCTCCCTCATCTCCTCCCCACCTCCCCACTTTTCCTACCATCTTTCTTCCTTTCCCACAATGGAATATTGTGTCCTTGAGGGAAGCCTTGAGGTACTAGTATATTATAACAAAAAAAAAATATTGTATAAACACCACTTATTCAATAATTGAATATGATCCCACACCACGTAATGGATCCAAACCAGTACATCCAGCAAGATACATGCATATGTCAAGTATCCGGGCCACGTGGGGTTTAATAGCAGCATTTCTGTAGGAACAAGCATACGGAATCAAGGATTTGATAAGGTCTGTTCAAAAATGTGTTCACAGGTAAAGGTAATGAATGGGTCACAGTGTCACTGACCTCTTATTTCAGACCTGTGGGAAATGATCCCATTCCGAGACCAGTTGCCCAGGGTAGAATTTCTACAGTTCAGTGAGTTTGCTTGTGAATTCTGAAATTCCTTTTGCATTTAGTTCTTAGAGATCACCCAGGAAAAAAAAAAAGGACACCAACATAACAGTATCTATTCGGTGACAACTTTGTTCCTCAGAAATATATCAGAATATGTGGGGGAAAAATGCATTTAAAAATTTTGATATATGTAAAGTGCCTGATATACCACCCAGGAAATAGGAGGCATTTTAAAACGGCTGTTTTTATTACTGACAATTTGCCTGACCTGTAGCTGGATTTTATTTTATTTTTATGTTTTCAGGAAATGAGGCAGAAATGCCGGGAATTACTTATGGATTCCATTATTATTGTATCAGTAATAGGACACAATGTCTTCCTGATATGTCTTTTGTTTTTATTGTCCAGAGCTATAATTCAGCCTGGGCAAAGCCTAGATGATGTAGGAAAGGTCATCTGTACTAGCTGTCAAAATACAGCATGGACCTGTCTGTCCAGCCACCTAGCATCCCCCATTTAATTCAGGAAATGATCCCTGAACAGGTAGCCAACAGTCAACGGAGATGAATCTAGGACCTTCAGTTTCTTTCATTTCACCTGCTGAGTAGATAGATCCACCAGGGAAAAAAAGAAATGGACAATCAACCTTAGCAAATATGATTTCCTTTGGTTGCCAAAGAATGTCTTGTAGAGGTGAGCTGAACCTGGGTTCACTTTGAGCTTCCACAGTGATGTTTTTTTTTGGTTCCTGTGGTGGGTAGAGGTTAGCATGCACAACTAGAACCTGCATAAATGTTGGAAATGCAGCAATAAATGCTTCCATTGGTAACAGATTGGGTGCAGACCACTCGGCCTTCCACAGAGACCCTACATTTCGGCCTCATACCACCCCATGCACGGATAAGTAGGATCTCCTCCAAAATCATCACCCAAACCAGGCAGTTTAAAATGTTTTCTAGAAGATATCAACTGAGCAGTAAAATTGAGGCTTAAACCCCAATCTCTGAATCCCAAGTAACTTTTTTAAAAAGAAGTTTCTTAAGAAAGGACGAAGAGAACACTTGCTGGCTTCACATTTTATCCCCAGGACTAGGAGAGTAATTGGGATATAATAGGTGTTCAGTGTATACTTGTGGCCTTAATGAAAGAATTAACAAATGAACACATCATGGTTCGATTAATTATTAAAGTGTTTGGTTTAACTGAAAAAAAAAATCTCTGAAGCTGGTAAAACAAAGTCAATTCTAATATTCACAGACTTCCACAACACAGAAAATATTTATCACGTGGGCGTTATGCTCCAGGTTTCTGCAGAACATGGGGCCCGCAGCAGTGAGTTCAAGAAGGATGCTTACTGCCTTCAAGGAGCTTACAGACTTGCAGGAAGGGATGTGTGCGACCTCTGCATCCATCTACCCAGCTCATGTTAGCTGTTTAGGAATTCACAGCCATCATCAGTCCGCTTAGCTTAACCGCTTCGTCACCTTAGCAAATCATTACGTCACCTATGAAACTATAGCTAACGGAGCTTGCCATTTTTAACGTTCTCTATAGATTTCAAATATGGAATTTGTGCAGGGTGTCAGCGCATAGAGAGTATTTAATTTTTCCTAAGGGTGTTTTCATATTATTTCATCTTAAAAGAAACCCAGCAAATAGTGATTCCTAATAAAAAGAAAAGTACACAGAAGCAGAGTAGTTTTATTCAAGGTCATGCTACTCATCAATGACAGAACCGAGATCAGAAATCCTGTTTTATAATTCCTAGTGTGGGGCTCTTCGTAATGCACCCTGGGGTTTCCCACAAACACATACCATTTGCTTCTCTTCAGTGTAAGTGCTATTTCCAAACCCCTGACATCTTCAGGAAGAAGGGGACAGACACCGCATGACCTTTCACTCCTAGCAGGAAACCAGAAGCCCTAGGACCCTTGAATGCCATTATCCTAAGTTCAACTGCAGGAAGACTGTCTTCACGGACAGTCAACCCTGCATACAGATACCTACTGCAAAGATAGAACCCTTAACCTCATCTTGACTTTGAAGATGGTACATGAGCTAATAAGGAGCATGCTGGCCATATTAAGAAATGTCCCTCCAACTCAGTCCTTCAGAGAATGAATTCTGGAACATTTTTTTTCCTAGGATCCTCAGAGAGAAAAAGATATAAATACGGAGAGAGAAGCTTGCTTCACGTGTAAACCTCATCACCTACGAGATCTGGGAGGGAAGGTCTCAGTTCACAGAAAACTGGAAGCCACTGCAAAAAATATATATATCTATCTCCAACATTTTTGATAGGTAGGCAATACAGGATGATTTCTTTGAATAGGCTCCTTCAGAATCTTCTCCACCACCTCTAGGTAGTTACACTTTATTGGCATCAGGATTTAGTGACAGAGTAATTTCACAGTAGGCAGTACCATATACAAGTTTTACAATAGAAACTAAAAATGTATCTTTGCCCACGTAGGTATTTCCAAGGTCAAGAACCAAAACCGACTTCTACTTGGAATCGTTGTAAAAATTTAAACCTCTCTCTGTATCTCCCTTTTTTATTCTTCCCATATATACAATTGAGTCTTGCAGCAAACCCGAAGTCTGAGAAGGTTGAAGTTTTCCTATGCTTTGAGATCGACATGAAATATTCAACTCCATATGAAATTAAAGAAAAATGTATGCTGGGATTCAGTGTTCTGTGTTGGAGTTTTGGGATGCGGCCTTATTGAATTTGCAAAATGGACCAGATCATCTCAAATCCTCCTCTAAAATGTCCCACCGAATGGACGGTGTCTACTTCCACGATAAACCTTGCATTTTATAATCAAATAATCAAATCTAAAATGTAATTTCCCAGCCAACCTCTGTGCCCAACACTCTGTCTCTGGCTCTTAAGCTATTTAATTTCATTTGCTTTGGAAATTTGATACCTGCCCCAAGACACACATACACATGCACACATGCACCAGAGAGAGACATATTAAATCAAATAACCTTAATCCATAGGTTCTACCTGTAAGGAGAAATATTTTGTGGCAATACCCACCATTAAAATAAATATTGGCCTCTCTGAGTCAAGGATCCACTACGGTAGCTATTTTCAAGCTAAATGCAGTTTGCTAGAATTTGGGATCTGTCCTGGTAACTCTGTCTTGATAGTAGCTAGAATCCTCTTAATGGACTCTACTATCTCTACAATAAACAGTGGTCCCTTCCTTCTCCAATTTTCCCCTTCTACTTGTTTGGAAGTCCCCGTTAAAAATCTGCTAAAAGCCATTAAGCCAACACAAATAGAAGTGCCAGTGCCGAATTCCCCAATAAGTGGTTTAAACCCTGCACTTAGCGAAACGAGTCAGGTCAGGAGGCCAGAGAAGGGGGACAGGACGGGAAGCACCCAGAGACACTGGCTCTGTGACCCTTAGCAAATTACTGCTCCGTGTAATCTACACAAGCTAGAGATGCATGTCCATAATTACTGCATTTTGCTGGGTCTCAGTTATTGCTTTGTTTCAACTGTTTAGAGCTCGCATTTAGGAGATCATGTGTTTCTTCCTTTGAAAAAAAAACTGTAATGAAATCCTAAAGCAAGAAGGGGGTAGAAATGCGGAAAAATAACTAGCACTCAGAAATCACAGGGATCATCTCTTTAACCACAAGAAGACGGGGCTGAATCTGCTGTAAGTATGAGTAACTGTTCTGAGGCTAAAACAGACCCCACATGCATGCTATATGGAACAAATAAAAATTAAATAAAAACCTGAAAGTTTGTTTTAAAAAGTGGAACCCTTGTTTTTAATTTCTTGGTTTTTTTATTTGTTTGTTTATTTATTTACTTTTCTCAATTTTCTTACCTTTCCCTAACCCCTATTCCTTTTCCTTCTCCTCCCCACGTATCCTGTGACTTGGTCTTAGAGGTCATGGAAGGTAAGTGGCAGTCATTTTTGCTCTTTGGGATCACACTTTAGAGTCATCTTATTAAATGAGGCAGAGCTCATCCATTTAACCAGACCCACAACACAGAGGCTTGTGTTTGGTATCAGCAGATCTCTGTAGCTTTCCTATTCACAGCAGTGTATTCAAACCTTGATTAGATTTTAGAAATGCAAGAGGAAAAAGCATCAGGAGTCCTCACAGCAACTGCCCAGACAGCGGATATGGAGGAAGGGGCCCAACAGGGAACAGGACCTCAGGGTTCCCTTCTCCCTTCTTTGCACCTTGGGTTTGAAGCACCTACCTTCATGGCTGTAGGCATTTCCCCCAGAACAATCTTTCTTGAAAGCTGAGGGTGCCCTACATATCCTCTCTTTCTGACTCATTGATGCATCTCACACATAGTTACCATTGAGTTTTGGGTCTGTGCCCAGGCTCGGGGGCATACCAAGATCAATTCAACAGAATTCCTATCTGGAGAAAAGCTTTGATCCAGGGATATAAAAATATCTGGAGAAAGGAGAGTATAAGGAAGAAAGCAAGCCCTGGGGAATCTCAATCTCTCTCTCTCTCTCTCTCTCTTTCTCTCTCTCTCTCTCTCTTTCTCCCCTACATCTCATTGTGCATATGGAGAAGCTGGTAAGACAGTGGCTGGGACGGAGTGTCACTTGACCTGACCAATGCAGATCTGTTTGTGGTTATTGTATCCCTTTTCTTCTCTTCCTTGCCCACAGATGCAATCTTGGCACTAGAAATACCAAAATAGGGTCTCACATTCAGTCTATGTCTATGAGCGCATACACACACAAACACACACACACACACACACATATTGATTGATTGATTGATTGATTGATTGTTCTAGCTTCAGAGAGTCAATGCCAAATCCAGATTTTTAACTTAACCCGAAAGGCTGAACATTCAACAATGCTGAATCTAACTTCTCACAAAACAACCATGAACGCAACTCAGAGTTGTGACGGTTCCTTTTAGGTGTCTACTCCTACTCCGGTCCTTCACAGTCCTTTCTCCTGAGACAAATAGGTGCCATTTTTCATGACACCTTCGTCTTTCTCTCACCTGGCCTCTACCTTCCTAACCAGGTATGGATATGAGTTAGTGGTCTAATGGCCTATATGATGCTGAAGAAGAGCTCAATGGACTGAAGGGAACTTTTTCATATCTTTAGCAACGTGGCTCATTCATAGCAGGACGTCCCTGCCCACCTGATCCCTGAGTGACACCTGTGGGTCATTACCACCCAGCTGTAGCTGCGGTCTGGTCACTTCTTTTTGCATACAAGGTTCCAGGACATAATGGAATGAATGTGCTGTGAGCAGAGAGAAGCACCTGTCATGCTATTCTAGAAAGCAAGCCCGGCTGCTCTAGGATTTCTGCAGTGCACACATTATACAAGGAAACATCTTTCTTTCTCTACAGGTTCCTTTGCCTTTTCTCTTATGTGGCAAATTCACTTTGTCATGGGGGAAACACCTGAGTGACTACCTAAAAACCACACCACCTGGTGTGTGCCTGAGTCTCTCTTCCATGCTCTTCCCACTGATTTCCTTCTCAGCAGGCCAAGTCAGAAAAATGCCTACAAACTCAATGTACATAAAAGGTCTTTCAAGGATATTAAAAAAAATAGACCTATTCCAAGTGCATGGACCAAAACTAACACACAGTCAAGTGACACAAACAGATGCTAGCACTTGAAGATACTTTTTTTTTTTTTTTTGAGGATCATGCATAAAATACATGCACCTCCTTGTATGCCTCTAGAAGTTTCTCATGGACAAAAAAAGTTGGGGAGACCTAGTCAACCCTGAACATTTTAGAACACGCTCTGTTACAGAATACTTAAGAATATATTTTTTTTAAGAAAACGAAGGTTGTTTTACCTTTTGCTCTGTCTCACGTTCTCCGTTCCTCTTTTCCAAGAGATAGCAGCTCTGGGGAAAGCATTTGGTTTGCATTCGATAACAATTTCCCCACCAACTTGAACAACGGAGTTTTTTTTAATAGGGTTTCTGGAGAAATCAGGAGCAGAGGCTAAGAACAAAATTAAAAATTAAAGTGTTAAATGACTTAATTAACACAGAGCGACTGGGGAGGTAGCTCAGTATAATAGGTAGAATCTAATATTTGTGGTCAGAAGTCTTTTCTCAAGCTGTCCTGGGGCCAATTGCTGACAACATTTTGGAGTCCCTGCTTCAATTTGTAAAATGCAGATGACGATAGATATTACCTGAGCCGGTCAGTGTCAGGATTAAAAGAAATAACAGTTGTCAGTGCGACAGCATAGTACCTGGTACCGACTCTGTGCTCCATAAATGTGATCTATTGTTGCCTTGGTTGTGTTCATTGAAATAACAGAAGCAAGTTGGTAGAGAGGAAGAAAGTTAGAAAAAGCCACGTACCTAACACATTCCTATAATATGAGTATTATGCACACACTTAGGTTATGTTGAACTTGCCTTAGGTTCTGATAGCAACAATTTGTGGCTATAAGAAATCCCACCACATTTTAAATTTCAAATTTATTGTTTGTTTGGTTTTTTTTCCCCAGTAACACTATAGGTTCAGTGATGGTAAGAATCACTTTCGTTTTAATAAGTTTTTTAATTTTAGGACTTAGTACATAATAAATAGTCAATAAAGTGAGTAAACAAGAAATCAATGAATGACCAGTGTACGGAAGCTCAGTCAAAGTGAGTCTCCTTGTTTTATTATAGTTCCTTTATTTCTCCTTCCTAACACTTAAAAAAAAAGCCTTGGGTTTGAAGATTAGGAAGTCACTCATGGTTTCAGACACCACTCTTTGGATTTCACAAAGTATCACTCTTGCACTGCCCAGCCTCAACATTTTCTGTGACAGAAAATCATTTCCCCAGTTTTCTTTGTGGTGTGGATGGTCCTGTGACTAAGTTTTAGTGAATGACAGAAAAGAAGCTTGCTATAGAAGTTCAGGGAAATGTTGCCTTTCTCATCAAGAAGACAGGCGTGGTCAGTGCTTAACCTCCCTCCTCTCTGCAACAGGGTTGGAGACTAATTTCTAGGGCCATTTTGAAACCTTGTGTGTTGCACAGGGAAAAGGTATAAAAAACAATACTGCCAAGTTGACAGCTGCTGCCCCTCTTGGTAGAGTAAGTCCCCTTTTGTTAAGTCTCTTCACATTGTGATTTTCTTTTCGTGTGCCTCGGAAGCTAAGTATCCCTTCTGCTTTGATTGGCAGCTGAAAATATCCTTAATGGATTCATTTGAGTTGTATTCAAACCCTCTGGCCAGAATCAGGGTGGAGGAACCTCTTCTGATTTGAACACTCCCCACAGTAGGCACTTTCTCAAACATTACTGTGTTGTCCACGCAGAATAATAATTGTTTCCTTAAATTGTATGAAAAGCTTATTTTGATATTTCTCATTATTTCAAGAGAGAGCCATTTTTAATTTATAGGAAAGTTGTGTTTAGATCAGTATGATCATTGCGCATGATAGCGTCATTTTGCATTTTCTGGCTATAAATGAATGACTTACCTAAAACTCTCAACTCTGCATTTGCGTAAATGATCTGATACTTGTTTTCTGCAGTGCATTGGTAGACACCAGAATCCGATACATTCAGCATAGTTATGATGAGCGTGCCATTATCTATTTGAATTCTCTCCTAATAAAGAATAAAAAAGTATGTAAAAGTACCAACTCATGAATATAGGCATTTGCTTTACCAGAAGATGTTATTAAACAACATGTGTGCAAATCACATCTGAAATGTGATACTTTGGTGTATTATTCCATGATCCTGAGCAGCTTTCTGAAGTTAAAAAAATGGAAATATACTTAGTATACTTTTAGTTATTTCATTTCTGGAAAAATTGGCACTGTTTGCACCAAATGCATGTTAATTTTGTGTTAAATGATATATGAAGTATTTGGAAAAATCCATCAGTCCAGCAATTCCAAAAAACATGGTTGATAGTGATATGGCATAAATGTCATGGTCAGAATATTATCTGAACTTCCTATTGTAAGGTCTTGAAATTCGACAATCTGACAATTTGCCACTTCAGTTCTAAGTTGGAGGATAGGAACTTTCCCTTACTGCAGCCTACAGTACAAAGAACCTCAACAACCAAAATCTGTCACTGAGTTCCATTTGGGGTATAGAAATACAATTTTGAATATTATATTGAAATGGTACAATTTTAACGTAAAACTAAGTATTTCAAGGTAACTTTCCCATTCTCAAAGGCTAGTCAACGTAGGCTGGGGGTCCTGGTATTTGACAAAGGTTGGCAAGCTAATTCTATCTTTTGCAAGCTGCTGTATGGCCCTGGCCAATGGCTTCACCTCTCTGAGATTCCCTTTTTTCATTCTACGTAATAGAGATGGTGCTATGAGCATACCATGTGACAATATACGGAAAATACCTAATACAGGACCTGAATTATAGGAGAGCTTAATAATGTTAACTATGATGACGATCATGATGGTACTGCCTGTGGCTAAACATATGTGTGACCTTGTACAATTTATTTGTCCTCCCTACTGTTACTTTTCTCACTTGTAAAATAGGGGGAATAGCAATAGATACTGTGTGGAATTGCTTAAGGGTTAAATAAACAACAAAATAGCTCCTTTCCTGGAATAAACTATACCCTCCACTAGCTTGAGCTCTTGGTATCAATTACAATTATTATTAGCAAATCAGGTGAAGTTTTCCCAGCAACAGGGCTGCTTACCTCTGGGTGGATGCGTTCGCCATTCTTCAACCACGTGTACCAGGGAGCTGGCTTTCCACTAGCTTTGCACTCCCAAAACAAGCTGTCATAGATAGAGAGGTATGTATTTTGGATTTTTTGTTCCCATTCTGGAGGAGCTGTTTCAAAAAAGAGAAAAAAAGCACAAATAATCGGCAAGGCAGTCACCCACCGAGGACACCGCTCTGTTCCCAGGACCAGGTTGACTGGGTCCAGAGGAAAGGCATACATGTGATTTGAGAGAGGGGACATACAGGAGCTTTAGTGGGAGTAACGGAAGTCTGCTGCAAATATCATTAGGTATTCGGCTGAGGTTCAATATTTGCTATCTGTCCTTCTGCTGTACCTGTAGGACCAGCTAGAAGTAAGATCCAAATGGAGAACAGGGTCAGAGAATGATGTGAACTAAAGGTGAGAACAAAGGTCAATTTGGAAAATACAGGCCAAATCTGAACCCTCTGTGGGCCAGATTTGGTCTCAGCTAACAAAAAAGAAAAAAAAAAATGAAGCATATCTTTTTAGGAAACAATCACGACTCAATAGCTAGGAGCATCAACCAAATGTGAGCCTCCACATCCTACAGGATGACAGTCCAATACTTTTGGATTCTCTGGAGTTTGATACAGATTTGGCACCTAACTTTGATCCTGAGTACAGGCCTTCCAAAAATATCATTTTCCAATATGAAAAAGTACTGAGTCAAAAAGAAAACGTACACATGATATGAAAATAAGGTGGCATTAGCTTTAGCTAACGATTATTCATGTAAACAGGTGGGATACACATTAATTGTTTAAAAATGATTATTTCTTCCGTGAAGATGATTGGAAACTGTCCAAACATGCTAATCGACCCCCCTCCTTTATTTAGTTCTGTCCTGGTATATGTAAGAGCAGAAGGATTTTCCCTTGGAATCTTTGAAAATGACGAGTGAGATATTTTAAATGAGTAATTGCAATTAATTTGATTTGTAGTCAATTTTTTTTTCAGAGATTTAAGATAACCTGCTCAAGATGACAAATTTAGAAAAGAGAGAAGTCACAATTTGAATTCTATGAAGATAGCCAAAGTGAAGCACTGGTGTTTAGGATGTTTGTTTGGGAATGCGATCCCAAAAGGAAACTATCAGAGAAAGGGTGATTCAATAGGGAAACAGAGAGGGTCAATGCAAGATGAGTTATGGAATTGACCACCAACATGGGCCATTTTCACCCAATCCCAGGTAAAGAATTCTAAAGACTCTTTGTACATTATCTACTCCGAGGAAGTAAGGGGAAGCATTTATTCACTAGTTTTTGTTCATCGTCACCTAAGGGTAGTGTTGGTATAGACTACCAGCACGGACAGGATGCACATGCGAAAATGCTAAGCAGGTTCCTAAAGAGATCAAAAAACTCAGCTCAGGAAACAAGAGGTACTCAGAGTGGTCCCCTCTGTCACGGTATACCTATAGAATGCAGTGCTGAGCTGGTCCCTGCAGCAATAGTTAGAATAAGAAGTGGAACCCTGAGAACCTAAAATGGTGCACAACATAAAACCCAGGGCTGTCTGACTTCCAGACTTTTCTACTATAACATCAGCCTCTAGGGAAACAATGGTCCTTCAGGGCCCCTCTCTTGGGGGGGAACTTCTCATGATATCACTGGTATGGAAAACTAAGGGTAAGATTTTCACCAGTGGACATCAGTGTAACATCAAGATACAGAACATGCCTTCTAAAGCCTTGGGGGACAGATCAAGGGAACTAACAGGGTGTGGTGATAACACTGAATCTTGTTTCTTCATGTTATTAATCAAATTTTAAAATTTGTAGATACTTGTTGAAAATTTGTCTTAGTATATATTTGACCTGGGAGAAAAAAAAAATCATATCCATATACGATCTCAAGAGCTCACAAAGCATTATAATCTAATTCTTTGCTTCTTGTCATAATTCTAGCATTAACTGAATGTCAACATTGTCTGGATGCTTAGCATCCTGATTAGCAAAGTGTTCAATCTTCAACCATATAGCAATTACATGGATAAAAGCTTAGAGTTTAGTGTCTACCAAACCAGCGTGAGTTTTAGAGTTTTTTTTTTTTTTTTTTTACTTCTATCAACGAGTAATAGAAAAATCACTGGACTTCTCTGACCATGTTCTCTTCTTTTGTAGTGATAATAAAACTTTAGAAAATCCTTTTGGATGTTAAAAGACAACATGGAGAGGGATTTATAGTGTTACTTATCTGTGAATTACAACTTAAGCAGTAATGTAATGAAACAGCTCTCGAATTTTTTCAGCTGCTCATCAGCTCTGAGATAACTGAGCCCAGTCTCTCTTCTTTTTGGAGCACTTTGGCAAAGTACTTAATAGATGACTGAGAAGTATAATGACTATCTTATTGACCAATTATCCATTATCCCTCCCCACAAGGACTGTGTGGACTCTATACATGGCTGATGAGATCATGGTGAGATGGAGTGTCCAGGACTTGGGTGACCATGTTGAAGACCTTTAAAAGAGTCCAGTTTCAGAAGCCCCCTCAAGATCTCATTCTTGGACTTGACTATCAATATCTGTGAGATCTATTTCAACTCATCTCAAAGTTTCTTACCTAGAGTATCACAGAAAGTGATTGTGCTACCTCTCAAGATGATTGTAAGAAATTCAAGAATTATTATATGCAAAATTCTGTGAAAGCTAATAGTTACTGGATCATTGTAGAAGAATGTATTTTATGATTCATTCCCAGTTTATAGATACCTTGGGTATTCTGGTTCATCTCTTGATTATATCTTTGTTTATTAAATAGAAAAAAAATGGGAAATATTTATTGAAAACTAGCCAAAGACTTTAATACCATGATTCTACTGAAATTGAAAAAATCCCAATTTCTTTCTTACTGTTTCATTGACACAGGATACTAAATTCCAAAGATGTTCATTTAAAAAGCAGTTAGTATTAAAATTTTTTTTTTCCTTGGGAAACATTGATAAAACTGCTAGGGAATCATTGGTAGGGAATCATACTCTATATTTAAAACAGTATTTTTCATTTTGAGTTAAAATTGGAAATTTTAAAAGAAATGGAAAATAATATAACCAAGGCACAATATGTTATCCACCCAGGACACTGAATTGGCATTCCCATGATTTTTCTAGTTAACCGAAAGATAATTATTTTTTTTTCCAATATGTTTGTCATTGATTTTAAACATGTCACATAGGAGAATATTTTTAGATATGTGTAAATACACTTTTAAAAACTTCTGTGATGCAGGCTTCAAATTTTTCAAAGATGTTAAGGATGTTTTAAAAGCATCCAACATTATAATAATTCCAAGATATATCTTACGGTATATTTGATATAAAAAAATAATAATAGTTCCAAGCAAGTGCATATTTTGGCTTGGGTGAAAGAGAGTGTAGACAACTTTTTAGATAATTTATTAATTTATTATCTCACTTAGTTCATAAATGATTTTGGTACATATATATATATATATTTGAATGAGGTAAAATTTTTCTGTGCCCTTCACACGGGCAAAGTCTAAAATAAATGGAAACAAATACTGCAAACCACCATTCAATATGATATTTTTCCTATCATTTTTCTAAATTCCACTTTAATTATAATTAAGATCACCATAGGCTGCTGCTGAATGTTATATAGAAGATATATTGGGGTCCCTGCTACCTTATATTATAAGTTTTTTGTAGCATAAATATGACATGGCTGATATTTCCCAGGCAATTGTAATAAACAATACCTTGGTGACAGGGTGTATTTTAAAGATGGTCATTCCTACCTGCCAATCATTGTGCTAAGCACCCAACCTGGAAGCGCATTTCTCCTATAACATGATAATGACATTTGCCATTCACTGAGTGCTATTATGGAATATTTTATTTGCTCACCATAAAAAATCAGCTGACCCTTGGCGAGGTTTCTTCCTCGAAGGTTGCCTGCAAGGCACTCGTAGAAGCCTTCATCTTCTTGTCGGAAGCTGGGGATTTCGAGGACGGCTTTGGATTTGCTGTATTTGACTTTCCCTGGCAACGGGCTTCCGTCCAACCTCCTCCAACTAATATCAGGGACTGGACTAAACAGTTAGACCTCATTAGAACAGATGACGGTTTAATCTTTATGACAGAAGGATAAAACAAGAGCATCCTTAAAAACAACTCTGGAGAAAAAAAGTTCAATCAACCTATGGTAACGTGACTAGTTTTCCGATCGTACAATCATTCACCATTCACTCATTCATTTATTGAACTCTTGATTAAGGACCTGACGTGTGCCAGTCACTGTACTAAGCTCAGGGAATCCATTGATGAATAAAATAGACATAGGCTCTCTGCTCTCACATTGCTTAGAGACCAGCAGAGACACATAACATCAACAAATAATGAAAACAAACACATTTGCAATTTGTAATTGAAACAAAAGGAATAGGAGCCAGAGATAGTAATAAGATTGCATCAATTTAAAGGTGATGGTCAAGGAAATTCTTGCTGAGAATGTGGCATTTAAGACTAATCAGGCTTTATATTTATTTACAGATTCTAAAGCAAACATGTAGATGCCTCTGTATCTGAATTGATACCAACGGGTAACTAGAAACATTCCAGATGGGTGCCTATATTATAAAGGGGTATCAGTACAGTAAAACAGATCCATATAAATTGGGAATATAGTTTCTATAATCCTCAAAGATTCTACTAATTTATACACTATTTAAAAAGATAAAGGTCAACTTATACCATACCCTGTCTCTTCCTAGGAAGGATTTATTTTATCTACAGAAATTGAGACTAATATCTCACATCTGATATTTTTACTTTAATGGGGGATATCTTTAAATAAAGCAAAAATAAACTTTATAATATCTGAAATAAAGTATCCAACCATAAGGAATGAGCTTAGGATCCCTGGTGTAGACGGTCTCATGATCACAGGTATAAAGAAATGCAGGCTTGAAGCAACATGACATCAGGAAAACTTTCACTAATAAACTGTACATTTGCAAAATGAATCTATGGTCTATTGAGACAAACATCTCTCCTTTCTTACTGTCTAGCCACTCCCATTTCTTGTAGATGTTCATATGATTTAAATATTTCCACTCTCCTTATATTTCAAATTAATAATAAGAAGTCATCCTGCAAAGTCCATTTGTTAAGCGTTGCAGGAGACGTGGGTTTCTTCAAGTCATTGAAAGTAACGTGAGAGAATCATCCAATCGTACCCAAAGGCACTGACACAAGATTTGTAGAGTTGGAGCAGGAAACAGCTCCCAGAAAATGGGTGATGACCTGGGAGCAGATTCAAATACAGCACGAAAACTAATGAAGCCTAAGGAATTCTTCCTGGCAGAACACTTTGATCCTCTTGTGAACATCAAAGATAGAGCCCAGAAAACCATACCACATGCTCATAGGTACATGTAGAAACCTGGGGTCAGTTATTTTTCTTAAAGTGAACATATATTTACAGTTATAACTTGAATTTTGTCAAAAACAAAATGAAAAGAATTACTATCCTAAATTTACGTTCAGTCCTTTTAAGACAATTTCTCACCTGCCATAAATTTAGGTTGATATTTTCTTAAATGGGTAGTTTCCATGTAGCAATTAACCCTGAGTGACTAGTTTTCATACTCATTTTATGAAATACCTAACCAATAAAAATGAAGTCCTAGAAGAAAATTTACTAAGAAAGATATTGGTAAAATCTGGTAAATTTCATATTATACATTTATCATTCATTTTAAACACATGTGAACATATTAATATTGTTGTCCATGGGTTGCTGGGATATGAATTTCGTATATTCTCCATTCTTGGCTTATTTCTGTTTTCTATGAGTTTTTCACAATGAGCATGCACTATCTGTGCAATGAAAATCTTCTAAAGAAACTGATTTATAGGGGTTGGGGATTTAGCTCAGTGGCAGAGAGCTTGCCTAGCATGTGCAGGGCCCTAAGTTTGGTCCTCAGCCCTAGCGGGGGGAAGCTAATTTATAAAGAGAAAAATAAATAGAAGCTCTTAGACTTGTCTGAATCCAAGATGCTTTGTTGTCTTTTTATGGAAGTGCAACTCTGAAGCTTAGGACAGATTTGTACAAAATACCCAACTGAAAAAGCTTCTAAACTGAAATATTCAGGCAAAAAAATTAAGTAAAAATTATATTTTTTCTCCTAGATATGTCTTAGTACTTTCTATAGATTGTCAAGATAGAAGTCATTTTTTTGCATTACTAAATACTCACCTAATTATAATAATAATTGTAATAAAACTACCACAAATATTTCCCTTTTATTAAACACAGCCTCTGTGCCAGCTGCTGTGTAGGTGGATAGTATGTGCATTATGATTTTATAGACCTTTTCTGTAGCTAAAAGAGGCAGAGCAGGGATTTGTGGCTGTGTGTTGTTGTCTCAAAAGAGACTCACCTATCAGGAGACAGATGAAAAGATCATCCCGTAACAGCCTAAGTCTCTGCCCTTTCACAAAAAGTGGGTTTCCATTGCCAGTGGCCCCACTGGGAGGAATCAAGAAGAATGAGTTCAACTTGTCCCAAGTATTCCAACTTTCTCAAGGAGAGAGGACTCGGTGACAATAGGGGGTCCCACTGGAAAAGCCCTTTTACCCTGGAGAGTAGAAAAGACCTATCCTGTACTGACATACTGTTCCAATAGTGTGAAAAGATCAATGCCGGGCTCCTAACCCTTCTGAATCTTATGCACCCCGGATTCCCAAGAACGTTCACCATCACCAGCCTGTACCTGCATCACTTTGTAGCAAAGACTTTCCAACTCTGAGAGCTGACCTCACCTTCACAAAGACAAAGCAGAAAGCACCCAGGGATTTACAGGACCCCCCAGCAGCCCTAACCAGTAGCTGACATAGGGTACTGGTGCAGATGCTCGGGGTCCCACAGTCCTGCTGTGACACAACTCTCAGGTCACCTGCAGTCTTTCCTGAAGGCAGGACGAAGTTGAGCCTACCTCCTGTGGTCTCTGCCTGGTCATTGTCTCTTTCCTGCCCCACATAATCATTCTGTCAAGGGTTCTTTCTCAGAATTCTTATATTCAAGTTTCAAAAAATTATCCTTTCAGGGTCTGTCTCTTGGAAAACTAATGAATTAGGATGCTTTTTAACAGTCTATGTGACTTTGAGTTCCATAGTCAAGTGCAAGGAATCCTTAAATGTGTTTCAATATGGCCTTTCTGTATAGGTATTAGACTCCCATAAAGTCTGTAGAATTAAACATCGAAGGCCCAGAAGGTCAGAAACAAGTAGTGGACCACTGTGAAAAACCAGGCATTGTGAAACATATTCTAAGAGCTTATTATTCTGTAGGGCCAAGAATAAAAGCCAAATGCAAAAAAAAAAAGAAAAAAAAGGCAGAATAAACTTGGAGCTGAACATAGGAAAAGTTCTAGTATTTTCTAGAATTTCCAGTGTTTCTTTTCTAAGAAATTTTCTGGAAATTCTAGAAAATACTAGAACCTTTCCTATGTTCACCTCCATGTTTTTTCTCACCCGGATTATATGTAGAGTGATGAATATTTGCTACACAATTCAATTACTGAGAAGGAAATAAGATTATGTGTGTTGTGTTTTTTTTTATATTACCTTTAAAGTTTGAAGGCTACAAGATTCTAAGTTGACAGAGGATATTTGTTTGCTGCCTGCATTTTACTTTTTCCAGAAGCCCAATCCTTGCTATTTTTACTTCATCTAATTGGAAGTAGTGCCAATAGGAGAGAGCTCTGGATCAGATATGGCCATGGGAGGTTTGCACACCAAGGTCACCTTGATGGTCCAGCATGGAGCCAAGACAGACCAGTCAAAGGCATGCAGACTCAACTCTGCAGCTACTTTCCAAAAGTGATTGATGTCAGGATGTCTTTGCTCTGGGTTTTTGAGTGGGATACTAACTTCAAGCTTCTAGTCAACAGTTTACCAGAAATGCATTAAGCAAACACAGAAGAAACACACTTGGAATTCTTTGCACACCTAGGTCAAGTCATGCCTGGTGCAAACAAAGCAACAAAGCAAAACAAAACAACTCTTGGAACATTCTAGTTTATCAAAACATTCTATTTTTGTCTTCAACCATTTGAATCATTTTCCTGCTACTTTCAACCAAATGTGACCTCACAAATAGATCCAGGACACAACGGTAGCTGGGTTTACCTTCTATCAGTGTGATTGAATTGTATGATAGGGTGGATTCCTTCTGCATATGATATCTTCTGTTCAAGATATTTTAGAATTCTTGAAGCAACCAACCCACAAAAATAAGGACTCAAAAGTTCCAAGAATTTCATATTCACAAAAAAAAACCGAATGGGAGATAAAAGAAGTTTTATAAGATTTCATAATTAATAATTAGATGCTCCAAATTTTCTCAGATCTGTTATATCATTGCTGTGAATGAATATCATGATTCTATTGATTATCCCTAGTCATGTGCTATGGTTTAGATATGATGTGTCCTCCGAAAGCTCCTGTGTTAATAGAGGAATGTTCAGAGGTGAAACAATTGGATTTTGAGAGCTGTAACCAATTGGGACATCCTAGTTTGAATGGGCTGACTGGGTGGTGATGGTAGGTAGGTAAGGCATGGCTGGAGGAGGTGGGTTACTAGGGGCTGCTCTGCAAGGGTGCGTCTTCCCTGTGGTCTCTTTCCCCTCTCTCTGATTCCTGGTTACCATAAATGGAGTAGTATTTCTCTACCACACTGTTTTGGTCTGCTTTTGTTGTTGTTGTTGCTGTGACTAAAAGATTTGACCAGAAGAATTTCCAGGAGGAAAAATTTATTTGGGGGCTCCTGGTTTCAGAGGTCTCAGTTCATAGACAGCTGGCTCCATTCCTTGGGGCTAGAGGTGAGGGTGTACATCATGACAGAAGAGTGAGGCAGAGAGAACTGGCTCTTAGGAAGATCAGAAAGGAGAGAGAGAGAGAGAGAGAGAGAGAGAGAGAGAGAGAGAGAGAGAGAGAGACTCCACTCTCTAAATACAAAATATAAACCTGAAAGTTATGCTCCAATCCAGCACTTCCTCCGGTCAAATGCTGCCCACTCTCAATTACCATTAATTAATGCCCTGGTGGGATTAACTCACTGGTTTGGATTAAGGCTCTCATGAGCCAATCAATAGACCTCTAAACTTTCTTACATTGTCTCACACATGAGCTTTTGGGGGATGCCTCACACCCAAACCATAACAGATACCCTCCTACCATGATGCTCCCTCTGTCTGCCTCACATTGAGCCCAGATTCATAGGGTGAGATAACCATGAAGTGAACCATTGATTCCTCCTTCAAGTTGTGCTCATCAGGTATTTTGGTCACAGCCACACAAAAACTAACACAGAACGTGAGACACAGACTCAAGGACACGGACTCTAAAACAGCTGACTTTTCTAAAAAATGCATTTTAATGATAGTTTTCATTTTATCCTCAAACTTCTAAGATAAACAATGATGAACTACTTTACAGTTCATGCCTTCTCTCTTATTTGAAGTCCTAAACAGACAAGTGGATGGAAAGAACAGGAAGACGTGAAAGAAAAATGAAACAACTTTAGTAGTGAGATTTAAAGCTTAACGTAAATTAAATTTGCTAAGGCATACTATTCTGTGTAAATAAAAATGATCATAATAAAGTTATAGTAGTATAACGTTATTTATGCAATATAAAGAGAAGTAAGACTTCCATATTTAGCTGTATTTTGTGGCATGTTTATGAGCACAATTTTTTTTTCACTCACAGAATTGGAATTAATAATAATATATCATTCATAGGTTTATTATGAGGATTAAGTGAGACAATCCATGCCGTGTGTTTAACACACTAACACGGTAAACAATATGCTTAAACATGAATAATAAAATGCAATAAAAATCTAATATGATAAATAATGTGACTGATCAGGTCAAAAGCAAGAATTTGTTTATCATTTATCATGCCCAGAGAATGAATTATCTATATGATATAGATGTATGTGTTTGTTTTCTCTGTTAAGGAATTTCTACGGTGAGGCTTTCAATACAAATTGATTTACCAATCATTCATAAGCTAAGGTCAGACTTCCACATCAAAAACGAAAAGGCTACCAAAGTGTTTTAGTTACCTTTTGCCTAGCTGTGACCAAAATACCTAATAGGAACAGCTTAAAGGAAGGAAAGTTTATCTGGGGCTCACAGCTGCAGAGATCTCAGTCCATGGATGGCGGACTCCATGGCTCTAGGCCCAAAGTGAGGCAGACCAACATGGCGGAAGGGCCCAGCAGATATTCAGCTCATGGAGGGTCAGAAAGCAGAGAGCAGGGCAGTAGAAAGGGAAGATGCACCCTTCCAAGGCATGCCCTCAGTGACCCACCTCCCCAGCCACACCCCACCTGCCTGAAGTTACCACCTGGTCCATCCATTCCAACTAGGATGGACTGATGAGGTCACAGCTCTCACAATCTCATCTTTTCACCTCTGAATATTTCTGCATTAACATAGAAGATTTGGGGGAACACTTCACATCCAAACCATACAAACAAGAATGGATATAAGTCCCTCAAAGTCAATTTCTTTCCTCCGGTACTACTGTACAGATCACCACCCCTTATAGTGCTCATGTTTATTTCCCTAACTACAAGGGCAGTGATCTCCTGAGTGAGACATGGCACCCCCTGCCATGGAGGACCATTGTTCCCACACGCTTCATCATCAATGGACCATGTTGGTAGCTAGAAAAAGAATCAAACATTGTCTTCCAAAGAAAAGAGAATCCTGTGTAAGAAAGCTGGGCCTTGTAAAATACTATTAACCACCATTAATTGAGTGTTTACTATGTACCAGGCATCATGACAGATGACTTCCATATATCACCTTCGTTAAACGCTCGGTTGACAGCGTTTGGCCATGCTGATTATCTTTACAGAGTTGTGCTCGCGTTCAGACAGATCATTTCAACGAAATTATAACCTGCAATTCTCCTCTGCTTGGAGTTCCAGAACAGTCTAATTTATTGTCATCTGCCTTCGAAGTCTTTTGAGTTGCCCACCCTTTCAATCATAAGAAGCGGGGTATGCTTTTCCTCCTCTGGATTCCGGTGATTGTTTGAGGTTCGATCTACTTGGTCCACCGTGATGATACTCATGGTGCAAGTTTCCCTGGCAGTTGCTTGGGTGCAAGAGAAAGTGATTTACTTAAGATGCAATCTTAGCATGCTAATCACACCAAAAAGGGCTGTGGAGCCAGGGGTGTTCTTGAAGTGAGCTTTGTAACGGAGATGTGGTCAACTGGAACTGTGCCACAATCCAGAGTCAAAAAGAGCACTGCCATTGTTATTCTAACTAACTACAGGGTTCAGCCGTTTCTGACATGATTTTCCTTTCATCTCTAATCCTCCTTCTCCTCCCACACCCCCCTCTGCCCTTTTTCCCTGCAAGAATTCAAACTTAATGTACTTATGGATGTAAACCGCAACAAAGAAAACCAATCTGAATCTATTCTGTCATCCAAAGTGTCCTCAGATCAGAGAGGAGGGATTCTTGGACCTTGTATTTCAAAGCGTACATTGCAGAAAAAAAAAAGTCTTTTCTTCCTGTGTTCCTATATTTCTAAATCATCTTCCTGAAATGTGTTA